>NC_051180.1:136368293-136980002 GCF_013339695.2 Rhipicephalus sanguineus | reverse complement strand
CGAATACGTTACGAAGAGCGTATGCGCTTGCACCCGAAGCACACGCAAGGTCCTTCCTCCGTCTCGCTCTTATAAGGCCTTGCACACCCAGTCTGGCCAAATCTGTACAGCGTTGTAGACGCTACACCTCCCTGGAGTAGCTCACAGTCATCCGTTTTTGCACATGAGGTATAAGATCAAACGCAAACGGTTACGGACCAACGTTTGCCTTATAGAAGAGCCGAGTTCTTGGAAGTTTCGAATGTTGCCGGTAAAACAGCAGCCAGTGCAGTTCGGCAGCCAGTGCTAATGTGTGGACAGCGCTACGCTGTCCACACATTAGCACTGGCGGCCGAATTGAAAACTAAGGAGCGTTGTGAGGCCGCCAAGATATTCCCGAGTTTTCCATAAGTCTTGCATTTCGTATTCACTTGCGGCTTACTGCACACACTCGAAGATCAAGATGCCAACCACCTATTTCTACTTTTCTGGCTAGTCCGTGCTTTAACTGGCAAGCTTTCGGTACTCTCTCAACCCATGCGACACCGCCTTTTTACTGCGCCGCTCTAATCACGAGCCCGGTATTGCTCGCCTACAAAGCTGCACGCTTTGCCGAGGACTAGAATACGGGGGCCCCTAGTAGGCGCACGCTCATGCTGCTGCTGGACGGTCGTTTCGCTTACTGCGCTGAGAGAGATGCCTTCAACCTGCGGTACAGAAAGGAAAACAAATCCAAACAATGTCCGCTGTTTGCGCAGTCGATCAGCCGCGTCAGGACGTGCGCCGCAACGTTTCCTTTGGTTCGTGGGCCCTTTGTGAATTGGCCCACTTCTCTCTTTATGCCTTTTCTGCGAAGAATGCGTACACCATAGTCGTGCGTTGTGCCTGTGAGAAAGAGAGAAGAGGAAAAGCTCGCCTACTGGCTTTGCGAGCTGTAGATGTGTTTTCTTCCGAGCGCAATGGGGCGAGAAATGGGTGGATCGAAAGGAAGCCAAGTATAGGAAGCGGGCGACGCGGTAATTCGATTGCGACAGCGTCGGCAGTTCGACGCTTCACTCCGGAGCAGCCGTAGTTTGTCAAAAGAGGGAGCGTCTGAAACGTACGGGAATTCATTGAAAAAACACGTAATGTTGTGTATCATCTCAAATACTCGCAGACTGCAGACGTCTTTTCGAAATATATGAATGTCATGATTATTCTTTCGTTATATTCCACAGCTGTGTAAGAGGAGAATTCAAAGAAAGAACAATGCAAATAGGAAGGGGGCCTGTCACAGGGAAGGATGATAAATGGGAGGGTAAATACAAGCGTTGAAAGGACAAGCTTTCATACGCAACACACTGTTCAATTACCTTGCTGATGATGTGGGTATTATTTAGCATTGAATGTTCCTTTGGACGGCAGCCTGTTAGCGCAGGTATCACACTTGCTTTTTAGAGTAACACTCACAAATTCTTTGGTGAATAAAGTCAACTCTTATGCTTATTTTTTAACGCTATCACCATTTTCGCATCTCATAAATGTACGGTTTTAAATTGTTTTTAAAGATTGTGAAGTTCTGGGCACATACGTAGAGCAACGTCAACGTGAAATCTTTGAGGCCTTTTGCATCCAGATAAGTGGAGACTGTTGTGTCAGCGCAGCTTCGCTATCGCTTCGCAAAAATGAAATGTTGTATCTTTCAAAACGCTGATTTGACAATGTTCAGGCGATATCTTGTTCCCCGATGTGTATACGGATTGCGTTTTCCCCTGTGTATATTGATGTGCAAACGCAATAAAATATGGTTGTTAGTCAGCGCCGTGTTTGTGTCCTCTCGTCTTCGTCCTGTTCTGGCGCTGCTTCTTCGTTCAAAAAACAGTATGTACCAACCAACCCAATTCAAGACGCTAATACGGTTTCAAAGCATGTAGCCATTTTAATCTTCATATGTTGCCACTAGTCATGTGAAAAAAACGTTCCCTTCCACCGGAGTAGGAAAGACGAACTACGGAAACACCTATTATATTCCCTGTCTAAGCGATGAGGGCCAACCATTCATGCTCCGCACACACATCAGCCAGATGACTTCGCGCACGATGGAGCGCACGGCGCACGCACGGCCGGGCTTTGACGATAGAACGTCGACCTATTCGCTTGTGTCCGTATGGTTCGTGACGTCGTGGCCTCCTACGCCAACGGTTTCTCATCATCGCTTCTCTGGCATCGTTACCCTTATAACGATGACAATGCCTTCGCAGCCTCGGCTGTCATTCGTTGCAGCAGCCAGAATTGAGGACTGGGCGTGCGCGAAACTTTTTCGTCGCGCGCGAGAAGCAGATCTTATATGAGTCTCGAAAGAATGGCTCAACGACGGGGGAGAACGACCTCGTTGCCCGGCTTTGGATAGAACGGCGGGGCCGTGTCGCGTCGGTCTCTGTGACTGAATTGCGCATACATTAGCAGAGTTGCTCTGCGCCCGTAACGCGGGGCGTCGTTGGAGGGCAATATGGCCGATTACGCGTAGGGTGTGGCCAGCAGTGCCGTGATGTCGCGCTGCCAAGTCACTACCACGCGACGTTCGGGCGTTTCCCTTCCCGTGTAGCTCGTCGCTGTCGCGACGTCGATTTGGCAGAAGACGAGTCGCTTTTTCAATCGGGGCTTATTTTCTTAAAAGGTAATACTAAATCAACGCACCGCCCAATATGAAGTGTTAAAAGTTCTCGACCGACGCGAAGTGCGCAGTTTTAGCGTAAAGCATGAATTATACTGGAAGCGCTCTAGTCTACAAGGTCTCATGTTCCTTATATGCACTGTAAAAAAAAATCCTCAGATCCTCATCAGAAATCAGAGATACCTAACGGCATGATTTTCTCGACGGCGCACCAACTTTATTAATTGCATTATAGCGCAAAACAAAAAGTTGGTAATCTGTGGGAGACATAAGCACATTTTTCAACTTATGGGGAGCGACGTTAAGGTATGTAGTTGCATTTTAGAGCTGTTGCTTTTCGCATCATTGTCTCTCTGGTCAATGAACGGCGTGGTGTATGCAGCCTGTATAGTGGTTCCATTGGGAAAGCATCAAGTACCGCTAGTATAAGGAATAAGCAAGCGTACGATTGTTGCATTACTGTACAGCAGTGACGATGTATTTACTGAGAGAGAACAATTGCAAGGATTCAGCGTCTGTCGATACCGGACCTCTTGCCGATTTCAACGAGTAGCACTAATGTTACCCGAACTGTCGATTCTGTACCGCCGCTTCTGAATGACAAGCTAGCGATTTCGATCCTTGCAACTATGGCTACACCATTCAGAAGGTGGTACTAATGAAACTACAGTTAGCAATTGCGACCTTGCTGTCGTAATTACTGGCACAAGCTTATCACAAGTTTGGCTTCTGCAAGTTGGCTCACTTAGTTGTTACCACAGACGGGAAAAGCAGTTCTGTCAATCTAAAGGTAGCGTCACTAAGATTTCTTCGCTGATCCTGCTTTTATTTATAGTATTGACTGCTGCCTGTCAGCTGGCTACTATGTTAAATGCGGTCAAGACACCGGCAGGTGATCTATGCAAGTGCAGACGTGAACTTCAGTACAGAAACTCGTTTTCGTCATTGAAGTCTGTCCGTTGTACCTTCGTCATTTTGTCATCATTGTTTCATCGTCTTCAATTCCCCATCCTGAAATCATGCGTTGGTTGTCGTGGGCTCTTACAATAGGATATATTGACTGCATATATATTTGCAGTTTATTGGATTGACAACCTGTTGACTTATCGAAGTTTTTATATGTGAGGGATAAATTACGACATGGAAAAAACGCCAGGCCTGCGCTGAAACCGCAGCACAGTCACAGCGAAAGCTGGAAGAGCGGCGTTTCTAGAGCCCGTTAAGCTCTCTTGGGGCTACAATACAAGTACAGTAGAAAGGTACCACTACGCCATAAATCACAATTTTTGTGAAGTTGGGAAGCACCTATACTAAGCCATTATTCGTCATTCTTCGGCGAAGCGAGGCACGAGCTACACGTCTGTTAGGCATTGTGCGCACTTTGTTGACGCGACGACTGATGACGATGAAGAATTATGGCTCAGCCCTTTGTAATAGGTTGGAATCTTTAAAACGGCCACCAATTATGTAATTGCATTGGGTGACGCCCGGTCGCTATTTCCCTCTCCCGTCTGCTGTATAACATACGTTGACGTGGGAGAGAGGACGGGTGGGGGGGGGCGAAGAACTTTACTGAGACCCCGAGGAAATGGATCATGCGCTTATGGGCTTCCTTGGCAAACCAATACAAGTGCACTTGCGAGGAACCCACTACGCTATAAATCATTGTAATTTTTACTGAGACCCCGAGGAAGTGGATCATGCGCTATGGGCTTCCTTGGCAACCAATACAATGCACTTGCGAGGAACCCACTCGCTATAAATCATTGTAATTTTGAGAAGTAGGGCAGCAGGCACTGTGCCATTTTCGTCATTCTACGGAGAGCGTTGGTACCTGCTAAACCCATGTAAGGCATTATGCGCACTTGTTGATGCTGTGCCTGATGACGATGAAGAATCATGGCAGAGTCCTTTGTAATGGGTTGGAAGCATTCAACAACCTACTCGTTGCGCAATTCGCATTGTGTGACGCCTGGTTACAGAATTCGCGTTGTGCGACACTTGGTGCTTATTTTACTCTTCTACCACGCTATATTGCATATGCTAATGTGGTTCCTTCCCGACATGAAGCCTGTATAGGACCTTTTTGCAAAGCAGTTTTCAAGCACCGGCATGGCTCAGAGGTTGAATACTGGGCTCCCACGCAGAGGGCCCAGGTTCGAACCTCGTTCCATCCTGAATTTTTCTTATTTCGTTTTTTTTTTCTTATTTCGAGCGATACTGGTTACGGACACCGGCGGCGGCGGCGGACAACTACGGCGCCAAAAACGGCCGGTGAAATGATCTCATAACAGCTTTCGCTGTAAAACCGTAATTGTATTGCCTACATAATGTCTGTAGATTCCATATAAGGCCAGTAAAAAACTTTAAGTAATGCGATATTTAAATTAACAGTAATACAATAATATTTGAAGAAGTCATAAATGCGCAACAGTTGTGTCAAGTATTCTTGTGCATCATGTATACCATGACATCTGACCCTGAAATTTGGTGCATATTATTATTACAAGTTGAAACACTGTCCGTCTGCCTTTACACAGAAGCACACAGAACCACACATCTAAATTAACGTGACACCGTCTCGTTAACTACTATAGGCCGCGCCGCTTAACGAAAGGCTGTGCAAATATGCCTGTTTTCCAGTGTTGTGAACATGCAGATTGAAGGGTTAATATAGTAAATAACAACGCTACAAATTATACATCCTCGCCACGTTGTAGCGCCATTGCATAATGACTTTATTTATGCGGTGACGCTCTTGTGTGGCGCACGGTGTTCTTTTGTAACGTGCAGCCGCGGTACTCGTGTCACTGCGGCATTGAACTTTCAAAATCACCGTGGTGCACCGCCGTTTCTTCCACTGTTGGTCATGCAAATTACAGCTCGCGCGCACGTGCCACTGGGATGTTACGGGCGCAACTGGGTGTTCCCGCTGCGAATGCACCCAGCTCGCAGCTGAGGAAGAAACCGCTGAAAGAGCCACTTCAATAATCTCTCTCTCTCTCTCCTCACTCTCTCTCTCGCGTCAGCGTACCGCGAACGTCCTCGCTGGAGCGCGAAATTAGGATGCACCCCTTTGGCGACCCCAACCTACCCACGCGGACGCGAGATACGCAACAGCTTCCTAACAAATCGCGCACGACCAGCCAGCTATTCGCACAGCTCGTCGCGAGCCTTCGCGTTCCTTCTCCAGAATCTAACGTCTAGTTCGAATTTGAAGCTCGGGCTATAGTGGCGTTATAACGCCCCAATACTGGGAACCCACGTATCGATTATCGAGGATAACCTTCTGTGGTTGAGGAGAGAAATGTACGGAGGTAATTAAACCACGCACGAGTTCGCATCCCCTCCAAAACAATGGGCAAGGGCTCGTGAGCGTTTTCTTTTTGCTGCAGGACATGAAGTGTACGTAAAATGCTGTATGCGCCACGCAGTGTTCCATTCGATTTTATTTTCGTTTCACTCTTGTTTGTTTTGTCAAATGCGAAATCGTAGCATGCATGTAACCGATTCCGGTGCACCTAAGGAATCACCTAGGTAACACATTATCTAAAGCTTCTTTCTTGTACGTTTCTCTTCATTGTCACAGGAAATCGTTTATTTGCGTAGTGATGCTTTGACAGAGATCCATGTCTTTCCTGGAAACCGGTATCTTAACTTAATATATATAGGTGATTCTGTTCAGAAATAAGAAGTGGGGTTTGGTGTGCACGATAACTGTCTCTCGAAGAGGACACCTCAACCGGTACACACACGGGGGAAAGGGGATCTACTGATTACATCAGCATCCGGAACATTACAAAATTCGCTACCAGAGGAAATCGCTGTGGAGCGTCCATCACAGTGTGCAGCATAGAACCTACACAGTAGTTGTACTTCGAAGCCGCGCTTCTCAAGATTTCAAGATTTCATTATGTAACACCAAGAGGATGTACGCTGATGTTGATGTGATCAAAAGTTAGTTTTGGGTCATTGTTGGAAGAGCGCTGAAAATACAGAGTGTTAAGAAAGAAAAAATTACACCATTTCCCGCTAAAGGGGACCATGAGGCGATGCGAAGCCGAAGCACTTGCACGATCGCGTTCCGTTGGCGTTCGTTGGGCATGCTACCGACCTCGCATCGCGGAACGCGAAGAGGAACGCTACGCGCGTCTTGTCTTCTAGCCTGGCTGTTAATTCTCACAGGGCGAGCGGGGAATGCGGTCGGCAGACGTGCGAGAGGGGGGCAGCGTAGGAGAAGAGAGAGAGGGGGAGGGAACGCGCATGCGCTGGTGCTTATCGCGGCGTTGCGCAGGAGATAATTTCGGCATGTCTAGCCCGCGTTTCAGAGGAAGAGAGAAAAGGGGGAGGGAGAAGGGAAGTGGAGAGGAGGAGGGGAGAGGGAAAGTGGAGAGGGTATGCGCATGCGCAGTAAGGGTGGTCACGCCGCACACCACCACCACCGGATTGAACCCCGCGCCGTAAGATACTTCGCATCTAAAAGGTAAGACAGCACTACTTTACAGTTGAAAGTTACGAGTTGTGAAAAGTTATGAACGTTTATTCCGATGTGGAACGGGATGACTCGCTGAACTGTTATGGTAAAAAGAGTGATGGCCACAAAAGTAAGGAAAATACATTAGGGGACAACAGATTATTCACTGATGTGATGAGATTGTTATAGATGCAGGATTAGGATTCGGCTGGCAGCTGAGGCAAGACAGATGTTATCAGACATTGCTTGGAAGGACAATCTTCACACAACAAGCTCAAGTTAACATAATGGTAGCGATTAGGACGATGATGGAAGAAGCACTGCTCTTAGATATAGACCAAATTTCTCAGCCGCTGTCCAGTATTCGTTCGTTCAATATAGACGAGAATGTTCATGAAGAAAAATAAAACAAGAGGTGTTCTCGGAAATTGTATAGCTAACCAAACCAGATGATTTATCCTGAACTGAGCACTCACCCTTTAAGTAATCCTGATGAAGGGAAATAAGGAAGTGAATTAGTCGAAGTGGTTAAAATGTGAAAGCAACAAAAATCCCTTCATACGGTTATCAGCACTTCCCACTGAAGAAGAGCAAGGGACACTCTGTAGCCAGAGGGTGAGAATAAGTGCCAGAAAAAAAAAGGGAGTATTGAAAAGATGGCGGAAGTGTTGTCTCGCTTCAGGAACAGACCATGTTTGGATACTTGACGAGGACACTATACACTGCGCCATCGGCTGGAAATAAAGACGCCACCAATGGCGTCGCGGGATGCGCACACAGACGCAAGAGCAAGAATATGACGATGACAGGCAGCCAACGCGCTCGAGTGGCTACATCATCGTCTCAACCCGAGGGAGAGATAAAAAGTCTCCGAAGAAATAAACAGCGCGTGCCTGGTCCTCATAGCTAGGACACGGTTGCTGCGAATGTCGAAGTGACCGAGAGGACAGGCCGCGCTGAGAGCGACGCAAACACGTCGAGTGGAGCTGGACAAGTGCTGCTGCTGCAAACGAGTGCCGGTGGAGAAGGAAGGGCTGGGCGCAATTCATTCGGCACTGTTCAGTCAAGGGGCGCTGGTCCTCGATGAGAAAACAGAACCCGCGATGACGGTGCCCCAACGAGTGCCCGGGGCCTCGAACATTCTCGTGGCTGGTACGTCAAAGAAGAGGGAACACAAATCAGCTAGCGTGCCTCGTGAAACAGATAATAAGATAAGGTGCATGGTCGTGCTTCTAGAATCTTTGTTGTGCTCGAATTTACGATGTCGTCGACTCCCTGTACCAGCGGTCGTGCATGCATAGTGAGTGAAGTGAAGGGTTAGCGCGTGCTTGGTTGGATTGTGGGGAGTGAGGTTTTCCTGCAGTACGAAACTTCTTAATGAAATTTCGTTATATCCACAATAAATATTTAAGTAATGCGTGAGTAGCAACACGCCGCTTCACTAAAGACAAGACCAGCTGAATTTAGGATAAGGTTTTCACATGCCAGGCACGAGGTGTCGTTGCTTACCAGTAATAGGACAGCCACCTCGTCAACCTTATCAGTGCAACAACTGTTGTGCGGCTTCGCGTTTCCTTCTTTTCTCCACAATGACAAAATGACCATTTCATTTCATTTCATTTCATTTCATTGCAGAGACATGCATTTGCAAACATTATTAAGGAACACGAAATGTACACTTATATCGCGCTGACCTTTACGTAATATGTTTTCTGCATCGAAAAGTAAGGGCGAGAACCGTCACACACAAAACCAGCTGAGCTGGTAGCTTCAAATATAAAAGTGGAGGTTACGGAGCTTTCTCCAAGAACGTACTGTCAATTTTATAAGCACGCTTTTCGCGTTTCAAAGCGAGTCAATATTTTAATGTTTCAGCTTCGTTTAAAAGTGTTTTTTGCCCGCTGTGTCGTTGGGCCTCTGAAAACATATCGCCAATGCCTGAATTAAACGCTTCCCAGCGTTCAATATTACTCAAGTATAAGCGAGACACCAATAAGCTCTGCGTAAGCATAACGGAACGGGGTTGACGTTGAACTCTGCTGATTAGTTTTTCCTAAGAAAAACTTGCGGAAGTTTGCACCAAGTCGCGCAGAGCTCTGCATAGCTAAGCTGGTTGATCCTCAAGTCTGCTGACGCCGGTTACTTTCTTTCTATCTTTTTTTTTCTCTCTCTCTCTCTCTTTAGTTCTTTCACCCTCTCTTTCTCTGATTCTCCGTCTTTCTCTCGTTCTTTCATTTTCTGTTTTTCTTCCCTTTCTTTCTGTCGCTTTCACTCTTTCTATGTCTTCCTTCGTATTTATTTATTTATTTATTTATTTATTTATTTATTTATTTATTCCTTTCCTTCTCTCTTTCTTTCTTTGATTCTCTATTTCTTTTTCTTTCTTGCTATTTATTTCTTTATTTGCCTTCTTCATTTTTAGTCGACCAGCGTTGAATAGTCGTATTTGCCCAATTTCTGTCTCACATACCTGTTCATGATAATGATAGTTTTTTGTGGTCATCCGTTTTACCTCGAGCTTTAGCTGCCTCGCTGTTGAAATGACATCAAATGCTGCTTAGATTATAGGCCCCAAAGTATCCTAACAGTCGCTGTTTTCTTCGGCAGCAGCAAGTAAAACTCGATCAAAGGGGAACTCGATTCCTTAATGGAAGGACAAAGGACTTAATGCGCAGTGATTGACAGATCCGACGTTCGCAACGTCTTGAGACGTCATCACGTTCGCCGTTCTAAGTGGAAAGCTCGAAGAACAAGAGCCGAACGCGCGACGCCGAACGCAGGCAGGACAAACAGGACTGCACACAGCACGGTCGCCTAAGCGAGGGGCTGCTTGCATATGTACACAGTCAGGCAAAGCGCTTTGGTGCTTGGACGTAGCGAGCTAGCGCTACACGAAAGGCCGGACCCTCCGAAAGAAGAACGGGCGCATGCGTCGAAGGTGAGAGTGTCAGTGGAAAGACGAGGAGCAAGAGTGCTGCGCTCGCGCGCACGCTAGTGTTTACGCAAGCACGGAGGCGACGAGACGAAGTTCAGGCCCTCCGATGTAAGCGCTGCCACCATCCGCAACCAGCGTGTATACGATGAGAGGCCCAAGAGCAAGCGACAAAGAGAGCAAGCGCAGAAAACAAGGCTGCCAAGCGAAAAAGGAAGACGAAGTTCGAGGAACTCGACTACGGCTTCTTTGCTGCTATCGAGCTGGTTCCCTAAGTGCAAAGCAGTGCGCCGCGGTCTCAGAGATGCATAGCAAGACGTCACGTGAAGGACCAAGGCGGGAGTGGACGGCCGAAGAAGTTGTGGGGGAAGAAAATAAAACCAAATGGGTGAAACAGAGACGTCGGGACGGTGGAGGGCGTTGCGGAAGGATGGCAAAGAATGTGACGACCACCCGTCGCTATCGGTGTGTAAGAAAGGAATTGTGGGATGGCAGCCATGCATATACAGAAGGCAGCGGAAGTCCGGGAAGAACCGGAAGCTGTAGCGGGCGGTCGTGGCAGGAGACTGAGGGTGGAGCGGTATGTGTACATTCAGCGTTGTTCCTGGAGTGAACTTTCGTGCGCTTATCTTCAAAAGAGACCTACTGAGGGGCGAACGACGCCGTAGAGGTTGACGGTGCGAGAGAAGTCTGGAAAAATGCAGACTGTAGCGAGTGCACCCATTGCTCCAGACATCTATGAAGTCAGTTTTCGTAGGACGCTTTCAGTGCATCATGGCAATTCTGTCTTCCCTAGGGCCACGAGCGGAGCAAATATATTAGTTGGCGAAAAAAAAAAAGTTGTGGACAGTGTGCAACAAACCCGTTGTGCACTGTCGCAAAGCGCTTTCAACTTTTGATGCTAAGCACCGTGCGAAAAAAGGAAACTGAAAATTTAAGCAGCAACAGCGGTGCACTTCCCAATGACGTACGTCAGTGTAACACAGTAGAAAGTTTTTGGAGGCGTTGCGAGTGTTCACTATTTGCATCCGCTGCGAGGTGGAAGCAGACGCCAGGATGTCTCGAGTCGTTAGCTTCGTGAAATAATAAAGAAAAATGTATCTCAGTGTTCTCGCGTACTCCGGGTGGAAACGCCCGGTAACGCGATGCAAATGCGAGACTAACTCAACATTAGCATAAACGGGAAAGTACTCACTCAAGGCTCAACATATATGCCGTGTACCACGCCTGCCATCAATTACATAGATCTAAACAGCCTTTGGAAGTTCTCGCAAACTATTACTCAGATCGCTTCAGTTGACAGGATCGTTACGTCGGGTTAAACATAACACAAAAGTTCAAACAAAAGCGAGAACTGCTCTTTTTTCTTGCCAACTCTCAATGCATTATGCATTCCTGCTTTGGCCCACCAAATGCATCAAGAAATTGTACTCTGTTAAGGCTTAAGACTCATGGCAGGTGACTTAGCGACATAGTTTGAAACTCGACCAGTTGTCGGGAGTTTTTTTTTTTTTTTTCTTTTTCTAACTGCTTTTTCGATTTCAAGCAACCTCACGGTAGGCGAGCGTCACGTCATCGGTCACTGTCACCTCGTATATTTCTTTTGACGTGCAGACTTTTGCTCTCGTATGTTTTCGCTTGGACTTGCCTTCGCACACACGAAAAAAGTTGTGAAACGACCTAATTATAATAAACGGTATCCGTGTCTGCCGCATCTTTGAGCTTGAGTGAGCTGCGTCCCGGATTCAAGCGTTCAACAGCTGAGGCTCAATCACCAAGCATACGCGATTGAACTCAAGCAAATAAATACATTACGCTGCTATTTGCTTGCGAGTTTGGTCTTCCACACTACAGCTACCACCGGTGGCGACTAAAGAGGCATTGTTACAGCTCGCGAGATAATAACTGCTCCAATTTACAAGGTAACTTTCGACCATTCAAAAGCGCAGCCTAAAACCGCACGCATGGAGCTGGTCTGTGGAGCAAGTTGAAGACTGCTAAACCAAAAAAAAAAAAATCACAGCATGTCCACGGAGTGAATGATGATGAGTGGGCGAAGCTGCGGAGGTTCATCGGTAAACCGTGAATCTTCCGTGAATTCTGCCCAGTACATCATCACCGACGTGAGATCGGGCGCGTTTATACTAAAGGTTCGATGAGTTATGACGACTTGCAGCTCACTTTAATTTTACATGTACGCTGTGAATTTTCGTTGTTTAGAAAACCATTGCTTTAGAAAACATCTGGCGTCTTTCGTTAAGCAGCTGGCGTCTTTTCGTTTTGCTTTAGAAACATCTGGCGTTCCTCCGTTTGCTTTTACAAAACATCTGGCGTCTTTCGTTGGTTTATTTCATCAATCAACGGCGTTTTGAACAAAATTTTTATTGTTTAATCACGCACAGGAGAAATCTCACCAGGCACTACCTTGGAGGTAAAGAATGGCTGCTAATGGGAATGAGAGACAGAAGAAGTCGGCTTTTAGCTACCGCTGCGAATTTTTTATTGTTCAACAACGCGCAGGAAAAATCTCCCACCGGCACCACCTTGGAGGTCAAAGCGTAAGACTGGTTACGCACTACGACTACGACTACGAGGGACGAACGGGTGCCGCCTTAAGGAGCTTCGCCCCTAAAACTTCTCTTACAAGATGGAGAGATCACGAAATAACTATGAGCACCGTGGAAATGTACAGCCATTATCATCAATCAGTGGTAGATTAGTGCACCATGCATTCTCTAGTCGAGAATGAAGTGCACGACGCAATGCCGTATCACCATGACCAGCTTTTCAAGTATAACAAATGCAGAAAGGAACTCCTAAAACTACAGCGCCTGTTTGGGAAATAAACCCCATTATTGAATCTATGGATCAGTCGTAAAATGTGATTTCTCCGAGGCTCCCATGCGCCGCTCCATCTTTCACGTGAACACTTTCATTGAGAAGAAACCTCAAAACAACTAGGATGTCGTTGAGTGATTGTGTTGAATGTGCTTGGGCAACACCAGATAAATGAAAGACGCTGCAGGGGGGTGTTCCCGAACACATTATCATATTTGCTCTGCGTGTGTGAACATCGTTACGTTATGTTTAGTAGACAAGATTCTTGACACACAAGGTTTCTTGCTTTTTGTTTTACATACCGGTCGCACTGAAACGCGGTTGTCGCCGTCACGAATCGATCGTGTTACCCGCGTTTAGCAGAGGAACGGTACAGTCGCTGTACCATAATAGTGGGTCAAGTATATACATAATATCATCATACCAAGGGTGGCCAATGCGTAGGTGGAAACACTCTAATCAAGCCTCGGCCGATTAGAATAATCGCACTGTTTAATATGGATTGATGACGTGGACTGCAGGTATAGAACAACATCCGGAGGCCAAAACTATGGAACGAAGAATATAAGCGGCGGTGGATCAGAATCCCTCCCTAGAGAGGTTCATCGGTAGAGCTGCTCTCAAACCGAACTGCCGTAGCAGCCAGCGGTAGCCCAAGACAAATTGCTGGATCCGAGTGGCTGGGTGAGCCATTAGCACAGTCGCCTACCTTCCTATTGAAATAAATGGCCTTCCGCCCTCCTCTCTCTTCTTTCGCCTCTTTCCCTCTTGCATTCATCTTGGCGGTCCTCTCGTTCTGCGAGCACAACTTGCGGTAGCTGGCGAGAGCAAGAGCGACACCGTCGAGGCCGCATTGGCGGCGAAAAAAAAAAAAAAAATGCGGCAGGCCTTCCGCGGCCTCAAGAGATTCGGTGAACGCGGTACGGAGAGCGATGCAAAATGATTCACTGGTACAGGTGCGGAAGTTCTCGTAGCAGATGCGAGGGCGCAGGCTATGCTGTTATTAAGGAGAATGTCTCCTTGGTGTGCCCTCCCGAGCTCGGAAGCCATATTTACAAAGATTATTGTGTGCCAAAGGCAAGTATCATCAAACGGCCTGTTTAATCCACGAACTAAAGGAGGAGAATGTCGCGATGCGCGCGTGTATACTTGTTAGACACAACGTGTTTTCCGTAATAAAAAAAATAAAAGTTCCGGTATCACCTGACCGCGCTACTGTCGCCCCGTATGCGTTGCTAAATCACGCCAACGTTTTTTTATTAAATCATTATAATCAAAAGAATCCTTGATTTACTTGATTTCTTTTTTTGTTATTAGGTATGCTGCACGAGATATGTGCTTGCCGTTCTTGACAAATCCTCCAGAATGGCCACGTTGCCCGTTTAACACAAGAGGTGCATAATTCGTAACATGGTTGTGGTACTTGCCTGTGCATATATCCGTCATTGCCATTCCTCCCACGACAGCGGCATTATACAATGCATTCTTCTTGGTAGCATCGCTCTTTACACATCTCATACTATGAATCCATCTGATTCATTCTTTCCATGCGAGTGCGCTCTGGTGGTGCACTGCATAAATATATAAATTGCCCGAGAATACAGTTCTGGTCTTATTGGGTTGTAGAGAGAAGAACTGCTAGTGGTTACACGCTACAAGAGATGAAAGTGAACACTTGAACGCATTGCTAGTTAGTTATATATAGTGATTAATTAACGGCTGCACAGACATGTTTGCATAACGTGAAGTAAAATAGTTGTGTTGTACAAGCAGAACATTTACCACACCAATGAAAGATTGAGGTTTGATGCGCTTGGTGTGGGGTCTGGAATGACCTATATGTAGTTATCAGAAAGCTGCAGTATAGAGAAAGAAAAAAATTCTTCATTCTATATTACGTCATATTAAATCTAGGAAACCATGGATGTTGTAGCCTTAAATTTTTTTAAAAAGCAATATCTCAGCCGAGATCGTGCTTTAAAGAGCATTTTAGGCTATAACAATCATCAACAGATGCAAGGGCCAATGCTGTTAATATAAACTCTGATGTGATGATACAACAGCTGATGTAATAAATAAGAGACATAACCTATAGAGTAGTTAGATTGGTGCTACAGTAATACACGTCAGATCTCTTTATGCTAATGCGATTCGAAGTTCTGTGGGCAACAGGGAGTGTCAAGAAGCGAGAAATGGTTAAATAAACACCAAGTTTCTGCTGCACTTGTACGAGGTATTGCAAACCATTTCCTGTAGCGTTTTTGTTTTCTTTTACAGGCCAGGGCAGGTTTGACTTTTATGTCAGGGCTTAGCCTCGCAAAACCAATGCAAGATTACAGTGAGTGGATGAGTAACCAACTTCCTTTTTTACGTAAGCTGGCTTTGTGTGTGTGTGTGTGTGTGTGTGTGTGTGTGTGTGTGTGTGTGTGTGTGTGTGTGTGTGTGTGTGTGTGTGTGTGCGTGCGTGCGTGCGTGCGTGTGTGTGTGTGTGTGCGTGCGGCGCGCTGCGCGCGTCGTGTGTGTGTGTGTGTGTGTGTGTGTGTGTGTGTGTGTGTGTGTGTGTGTGTGTGTGTGTGTGTGTGTGTGTGTGTGTGTGTGTGTGTGTGTGTGTGTGTGTGTGTGTGGCAAAAGCAACGCCGCGTTGACTCTTTCCGATCAACTTGCACGCATTACTCATAACAATGGTCGTTCTTGTGAATATTTCGTGAGCGCGACAGCGTAACTTGCACTATGGTGGCACGTGCCAAAGGAAAACAAGGGCGGGACCAGGCCCTCAACTTAGAATCATAAAAACGCTCCTGAAAAGCCCTATTGCAAACACTAGCTGAGTGCATATCATGCCCGCAGGGCTCCTTTCCGTCGGGCTGAAATCTGCGTAAGCGGTTTAATCTTCCGGATTATAGAACGTCAAATTGCGGGGAGACCGACTGAAAAAAAAATAAGAAAAAACAGATCAACAAAAGAAACAATGGGAACCCCGTCATATGATACAAGAGTGCGGTCTGTGATTTAGTCAAGTGCACTTTTACCGCAGTTATCCAAATAGCTAGAGACCGAGAGAGAGCGTGAGTGAAAGAAGAAAGTGGCGATCAATATGATCTCTAGCTGCCTGCTCTCTGCCACTTCATATGAACACTGAATTCCTCCTTCGCAGTTAATGTGTCGCGCTACTAAGCTCGAGGACGCGGGTTCGATTCTCATCCGCGACGGCCGCATTTCTATGGAAGTGGTAAGCCGAAAAATCTGTATATTTGTGTTTAGGCGCATGTTAAGGAAGCCCAGGTGATCAAAATTAATCTGAAATCCCCCACTACGGAACTCCGTGTGATAATATCATGGTTTTTGCGCCGCAAAGCCCTAGAACTGCGTATGCCGGACAACTTCAATTTTGTGCCTGCAAACACTCTATAATTTTCAAGTGTAACTCTGATGAGCCCTCAGAATACATTGACATCTTTTAACGCGATAGCGTTGAAGAGCTCGTTTCACAGAAATTCCGGTGTCGGCGTCGTTGGTTGTGAGCGAAAAATCATCATCTTGTCTGTGAACGAAAAATCGAGAAAGATGCAAATAAAATAAATAATAAAAACCTTCGGGTTCAAGTAAGAATCGAACCCAGGCCGTCTTCGTGGAAAGTGTTCTACGGCACAGCCACGCTATTTCCCGAAACTGCTTCGGGAAAAAACACCATATAAATGTATTGTAGTGGGAGGAGTCTCCTTAACGCATGTAATATTGCATGGCCGAAGCTTGGAATCGAGCCATGCGTCAAAACATGTGGATTGAGCAACGAATTGGTGTTTTAAAGGCCCACACATTACAAAGCGCTCAGACATACTTAATCAGCATCATCAGCAAAAGCATCAACAATATGAACAGCTGCGTAGGTTCGCGGGTAGCCTTACAGACGCGTAGTCGGCCCTTCGCTGATTCACAAAAGGAAGAATAATGGCGTAGTGGGCACTTAACAACTGTACTTTCAGTAGTCATTCTAGGGTAGTTTGAAACGGCCCATGTTACGCGCACAGCCGTTCGTTTCCTTACGGCACGGTTGAGGCATGCACCCACAACCGAAGCCAAGCTAGCATTTGAGAAGGCGATGCGCACGGGGCCCGATTAAGCTATCGTGTTCTGCTCCTGAAGGCGAAGCTCAAGCGTCCTCTAAGTAGCTTTTTTTAAGCATCTAATGCAGAAATGTCAAAATTTCCAGTATCTTCCGTATTTATGGAGAGTTGGTCAGTCTCTGACTTGTTCACCCAACGAACAATGTGGTTGCAATAGAAACAGATAGCTCCTCATGCATTACCAATGACAAACGCACGCACAGGAATCTGCATACTTGGACATGTAACACGCGCTTTTAAGCGTGGATGTCTGCGGCAATTTTCAAAACGCGTACGCTACCAATGCAGATGCAACAAGGACATTAGAGGTAACAACTGCCGCGCAAATTGCATTCAGCTACGCAACAACACATGGGATGTCGTTCGCAGACATTTGTTCTTATTTGTAACGTGAAATGTGAATGCAGCAATAAGCGCTTATCAAGAACCCTTGCATAAAAGGAAGCCCTTCTGAAACAGGCTGCCTCTGACAAAGTCACGTGTCGAAGCACTTCCTGCGCATTCAGTGACTAACTGTTCTTTATCCACGTTTTTTTTCTCTATTTTTTTTTAATACGATTGTAAATCCGGTTGTTGCGTCACCATCGCTCGCCCTGTCAACTACTTTCAACCCCATCCTTCCTGCAAACCTTCCACAACGGGACCCTCACATGGAATCACGAAGTGGATGAACGACGGCTTCTGGCGCCTGAGTCACGCGAGCCGTTCGTCCCGATTGGATTTTAGACAGCGCGGTTCGCCGGCGCCGAGATTCGACTGCTCCCGTTTAGCGACCACCGCCACCTCCGCTGACAGCGCGCAGAGTTAGGCCCATAAAGCCAGCCATTAGGCATAAATGCGTGGCTTTGCCTTACGGGGTGATTTGCTGTCTGTGCATTCAGACGCCAGATGTTGCCGATGGCGACACGCGCGCCAGTTTAAATATGCATGGCTGCGCAGTGGGCAGGATTTTAAATTACGCTCTGTAATCCTAGATGTTTGCCTTCGGACACCCTCTCTTGAGCTGCGCGTTTAAATAATAGGAATTCATGGGTTGTCTCATACGCTCCGTTTGTTGGACTGCAATACTATGTGTATATCGTGTCTGAGTGCAAATGCACGGAGCTGCAATAAAATTTTACGCTGGAATTACTTGGGATTAGTTAAACATAATGCCTGCGAGTCGTTTTGCCATTAGTAATTAAGATTATTGTACTTACTCTATATGCAGCACACATAACTGTGTACAAAATAATTAGCTGTGCCTATATAAATAAGCGCGTTTAACCTATTTATGCTAAAGTAAAGTTCCTGCTTGAACCTGCTATAGATATTAGGGAGGACTTTGAAGAAAGAAACAAACAAAAATCGTCCTAGTCACGATACTATATCGAATTTTTACGCCAGATGTTTCATTAATTTTCTACGTTCTAACTACTCTGACAAAGCTGTACCTACGCTTTCATATATGCTTCTGAGCGTATGCTGTAGGCTAAATCTATGTTACTTGTAGCGTGCAGAGTTATAGGTGTTACAGGATAAAAATATGACAAAATGCATTATTCGTCGCGCTCGAGAAAAAAAATGACACCATCTCCCGCTAAAGGGGACCATCAGGCGATGCGAAGCCGGAGCACTTGCACGATACCGTTCCGTTGGCGTTCGTTGGGCATGCTACCGACCTCGCGTCGTGGAACGCGAAGAGGGACGCTACGCGCGTCGTATCTTCCATCTAGCCTGGCCGTTAATTCTCACAGGGCGAGCGGGGAACGTGGTCGACAGGCGGGCGAGAGGGGGGCAGCGTGGGAGAGGAGAGAGAAGCGGAGGGGACGCGCATGCGCTCGAGCTCATCGCGGCGTTGCGCAGGAGAGAATTTCGGCATGTCTAGCCCGCGTTTCAGAGGAAGAGTGGAAAGGGGAAGGGAGAGGGGGGAGAGGGGAAATGGAGAGGGAAAGTGGAGAGGGAAAGTGGAGAGGAGGTGTGTGGAGAGGGTATGCGCAGTATCTAAAAGAACCCGTAACCGTTCTACGTTTCCTATAAATTAAGGTAACGCGTTACATTTACCGTCATTAGAGAAGAATGTAACTCGGGTTACTGTGTCGTTTCTCAGCGGTCAGAAATCTCAGACAGTGCGTCTTTGCTCAATAACTCAATAGATAAGAGTTTGTAACAATAGATAAGAGTGTAACTCAATAGATAAGTTTAATAAACGGCATAGTTTAGCTACAGCTTCTGGCCCAAACAAGATGATGGCAACCTAAATTCCGATTAACGAGAAAACTTTGCCAAATGCGCCGCTCTTTGGTATATTCGCATTCGGCTGCTGCCTCTAAGTTGCATCTGGTGACTTCTACGTCTCTGACACAAGAGAAAATTTTCTAAACGTGAACCAAATGCAAACGAGACGTAATCATCGACTGTAACTCTGCGAAGAAAACTTCGGTGAACTCTTAAAATATATATACAGTAATCATTTCTGAAAAATGTCATGTTCCAAATGATCGGCGTGCTTCTACTAGCAAAAAATAAGCAATTGCGAAGGTTGTAGCAATAAATAAATGTAAAATTACATTCTTCCAAAAACAAAAATAAGTAAAACTATTTGCACACATACAAATAATTCTTTTTTCACTAATACCTGAGTAGATAGCGAGTTTTAGTACTGCGTACGTAGCGTCCATAACGGGGTTGCGTAAGTAAGAACACTGCCATTGGCGCTCGACTGCTGACCCGCAGGTCGCGGGATCGAATCCCGGCCGCAGCGGCTGCATTTTCTATGGAGGCGAGAATGTTTGAGGCCCGTGTACTTAGCTTTAGGTGCTCGTTAAAGAACCCAAGGTGGTCGAAATTTCCGGAGCACTCCACTACGGCGTCTCTCATGATCATATCGTGGTTTTGGGACGTTAAACCCCAGATATTAACACTGCCATTCGCATAGTGCATTTGAGTAGTTGTGCGCATGCGCTGTATGCAAAATGCAGCGTCCTTACTTGCGCAGTATTAAAACTCATAATAAGCCACAGAAAATGCGAGTGTTTATGCGACGATGTTCACGGCTTAGCCTGGCTCACGAGAGATAGCATAACCACAAACCTAACCATAGTTGCCGATAGCAATAGACTAAATTTATTTTGTAAGCAATGTTCGGTAATAGCTTTGGAAAGTGTTATTCGCCAATTTTTTTGTAACCACAACTTTATGTTTAATTTGCGCAACCGCTGCAATCCAAAGCTGTCATCAGACAGCTTTCCTCTCTTTGTAAATACGTCTGCACCTATACGCCGAATAAGCGCTCGACGGGCGCACTCCCTGCAAGACTCCTGTACTTACTTTCAGAAATAGCTGGTGAAACCGTGGAAAACTTTGTTTGGGCCCACTCAAATGAATTTAAGCTCCTGTACATTTTCTAGCATGGTAGTAGTAATACGTCCAGTATCTTTCAAAAAAAAAAGTAAAAGAAAAGAAACAGCCGACTGAATGCGGCAAGCAAAGCAAGAATAAGGAATAACTATAGTGGCATGACCATTCACGCAGTCGAGAAATCTTAACGTGAGAACTTCAGCCGTAACAGTTTCGAAATGGCAACGAGCAGTTACTATGTTCACAAAAATTGACGCGTAACTGTTAACGCTTTTCCTTGTAATTCGTTACCGCAAACACTGTAGTAACACACACGGCAGATTTCGACACAAGTTCAGCCGTATGAGACGAAATGGGCTGAGCCAAAACAATGAAACATGTTGATGCTATTTGTATTTCACTCACCCATGGTATCCATTCTGGCGTGTGAGACGAAATCTTTCATGCTGAAGTAATGACAAATAATGATCGTAATTTCGCTTGCCTGACACCGTATTTCATATAATCCGACAATTCGACCCAACAACAACAGACAATCGAATTGCGAAGCGGTTAATAGAGCCTAATTCGGGCATAACACCCGGCAGAATGGCTCATTAAAAACAAGTGTCGACTTCACTGAGAGGTACACGTTTTAAACACAAGGTTCACAAATATTTGACATATTTCCGTCGTGCTGAATCTTTTACAAGCAATTCGGCAGATGGCCTAGAGAAAGTATGCACCTTGCAAAAAGGTTTCTGCGTCTGTGTCACACTTTAGACAACGTTATTATACGTATTGTCTTCACCGTGGTAATTGTTGGGGCTTTTACTGAAGGGCGCGCTTATATCGCTTATATGAACGAGTGCTTGGCTGATCATTCGCGAGTAGGAAACTCAGTGCTCTCGCATAACGAATTTTAAGTGAACGTCACCAAGCACTCCATGCGTGTACGTTTATTTTCGAATGTCTTTTATAAAATGTGCGTTTGCTGTTTTCATAACCCACTAAAGCGCACATGCAGGGTAGCGCGCTATCAGTGCGTATTCAACCCGCAACGACGACTTTATATTCGCGATATGCCGCCGACCTAGCGCACTGTCCAACAAGAACCGTCGGAGAGCTTTGTCCAAAGACGGATATGATGTCACCCCCCCGCCATAAATCTCCCAGCTTCCCTACGCCAATGGCAGCCTCGCGCAGCAGCTGATGAGAACGTATAATAATGATGGCTTATCGACTCCCTCTATAATTCCCTCTCCGTTCCTTGTTTGCATATTGTTGATTTTGCTTCTCGCTTGCGTTTTCTTCTCCCGTACTGGGGCACGGGTAACGAGCGGCAGCTCTCCGCACAACAAGCGCAGCTTGGTAGCCCATTTCGGTCCGATAAGCAACGGAGGCGCGTGGGTCAGCTCCCCTGCGTATATGGAACAAACAAATTGAAAGGAAAAGCTGAACCTGCGTCCCTTCTGCCGTGCGCAGGAGCTGCTGGCATCGTCACGGTGATCGGTGACGTCACAGTGACCCGATCGACAGCAGAGCCGCTGCACGTCATCTACATGATTCACGCAGCACGTGCTATGCTATACAACCCGGCCGTTTCGGATTACTTCGCAGATTTTGGGCGAGTAGCGGTGGCGGCTGCCTTTGCTGTCGAAGAGCGTGCCAATTATGCGCGCACGGATACACTGCCAAGGGCAGGGCTTCAGTCCGCATTGTCTCTCCCCCCCTCCCGTCCCCCCCTCCTTCACTGGCGTCATTGGGGCGGCAAGAGGGGTGTGTTCCAGCGGGACGGTCCCCTAACCTAAGGCCCCCCTGCCCCGAAACGGGACAGCTGACGTCACCGCACTTCCGACGTACTGCCTCGACACGTGCGCGTCACGTGGTGCCTCGCGCCGGCAGCAGCAGCAGGGGTCTGGACAGATTGTGCTGCCGTTCACTTCACTGAGCTTTTCATTCTCGTTGCCGTGCCCAAAGCGAGCCGAATCGCAGTGCGCGTGCGTAGTCAGGCGCGCATAAAGCAAAGGGTGCAGCGACCCTGACTGCGTGTACATGCTCGAAGCGGGCCGTTTAGTTCGGCCACTCTTCCCTTTGTCGGATTAAAATGCCGCCCTTCATTATCCAGTCTCCCCCACTGAGTGAAACTCCATCCTTAAGCCGGACAATGACGCAATTCTGAAACAGTAGCGGCAAGCTTGTATGACCAGGCTAGTAGACTAAGCGCACCGACACGAGGGCACGTGAAAGCCACATCTGCACACTCATTCATGCATGGTAGCGGAGGCCTTCTCATTTACGTAATAGTCTCATTGTCACCTACAATGTTCGAGGATGGCTTGCTCCACTCCCGGCCAGCGGAAAGTATGCCGCTTAAGCTATGTGATGTAAATGCGGATTGCTTTGTTTTTTTTCCTTACAACTATGTTATAAGGACGATGCACATACAAATACAGTCGCTTTCTAGCTCCCTTGTAACATACCTAAAAGGGGTGCTTAAGCATGGCACCACCGAACCTTCATCAGTAAATTTTAGGAATAACTGAAACAAGTTGCAACGACCCATGCCAAAATTTGTGAGAGCGAAAAAAGTAATAATAAGGGAAAAATAAAACAGGGCGGCAGTGCCATGCTCGCTTTTGCATCGGCGCAGACCACAATCCCAGTCACAAGCCAAGCTTCCAGTCACTGGCAAAGCTTTGGGTGGTGTCATTCGCGAGATTCAGACAGGTATACATTATCTGTTTGGACTATATCGGAGCTATACTTCTGTAGAACATGCGAATTCGTGCGCTTCGGTCATATTGAACTGCACAGAGCTGTAAGGTGTCGTCGTCAACGGTCTGCTTATTTTCTACAGGGAATTGGAACAGAGCTGTGGCAGCCGCGGTACAAAGACCAACAGTGTGCTTGCACGGCGTTTGTGATTTCTTCACTTCTATCTGGCGTTTGTGTTTGCACGCCTTCTCTTTTAACACGTATACGCACCAACTAGCTCCAGCTCTCTCTTATTCTAAACAAATGCCAAGTTAGAAATACGTCGAGCCCAAGAGCACAATTAGGTTCAAAGCCGTTAACGAAGCTTGTTGTTCGCCGACGCCTGGTGACCTCACGTCGGCGCCTGTGCCGGATATCCGTCGAAAGTTTGCTTCTTGTAGTTGTGACTGTACATGGAGAACACTAGATAAATGACAAATTGTGTTAAAGCAGGGGGCCCTCGTGCTACTTCGCAGCCCAAAAACCACTGAGCCACCACCGCGTATAAATGTCTTGGCTCAAGCTACATCTTCTGAGCAAAAGCTGTGCAACCAATGAGGCGCGTTCGCACTTCACACACGTGTATACGCGCACCAATGCACCATTACTAATTTTCAACGTTCCCACGCCCCTGGAGCCACCGTCGCAGAAGCCTCGCTCGCGTGGGTTTTTTTTCTCGGCGACAGCGTCGAGCCCGTGTCAAATCCATCTTTCTCGTCTTCCTTGCGGTGGCGGCAGGCTACGGCGGGATGCAAGCACACCGTCAGGCGGCGTGCAGTTCGTTCCGGAGCCCGTTTCCGCCGGGACCTCGCATTCTCGTGGAGATGCGTGAAAATTCTGTTTTCTGCCTCTTAGCCACGTTCGCCGGGAATTCCTCCGCGACTGAGAGCAAATAACGCGGTTTTGCACGCAGCTCTACGCTCAAACGGTGGGACTCTGCGCCAGCCGACGCTTACACATGAAGCACGGTGTACATCAGGAAGTCTTCGCTGAGGTCCTGGTGGAGGTCGGGTCACATAGTGTAGACACGGACGGGACAGCGTCAACCGGATGCTATGTACGTTGGTAGGGCCTGACGTGCTGATAGCGTTCACTAGTGCCTGGGTAAACCACTTTTCGGGTCTGGACTCCGAAAAGTTCCTTTACTCCGTAATAAAGCCTGGTTATAGCGCCTTACGGCAGTTTCCTTACTAAGGAAGCCATGGACTTTTAGCGCAATATAATTGAACGCAAGGGAAGCAGAACTAGGCACCTTCTCGGCCTGTCGCTGTGCGATTGTGCGAAGACAGAGGTTGTGCGATGCGCAACACAAAATCGTCGTTGGTGTTTTTGAGGACCACTCGACTTAACGAAATATTATGAATGACTCTTTTGCGTATATATATGTTCGTTTCTGAGTGTAAGTATTATTTGTGTGCTTATGTGATCATCCTATATATCATAGTCATCACCCGATACCTGGAGTAGCAAGCCAGGCGATAAACCAGGCTAACCTCTCTGGGAATTCCATTAAAGATTGTTATCAATCTCTATTGCGGTGTCATCTAAATACCAGTGAAACAAATACAAGCAAACCGTGTGCACGCCAAATGTTCTTTCCTACCTACCATGGTGTACCTATAAACTTGTTCCCCTACGCGAAATGCCCATGCGTTAACGCCGAAGATTAAATCGGACATGATCGTGCAATATGATACATTAACAAACCAAGGTATACAAAAATTCACTAAGCTTATTTAGCAAAATTTGCTTTGCTGAATAAACGAGTTGGCGTGAGATTTATGAGGTGTGCCCTCGAAAAAGTACATATCGAAGGCGTTCCTTTCGTGAAAGATGGTGAAAGGAACCTTCAGCACAGGCTTGCCTGCACCATACACACTTCTCGGTGGATATGAAGCACGCCTCCCGTAAAGTAAGTTATTGCTCTAACAAAAGAAATATTTCAGAATTTGGCCCTACTACCGTGCGTCCACTCGCGCACAGAGTTAATAGTTCCTGAACTGTGACGGTGTAAGATGTATACTCAGTATATATCGCGAACTGTGATTGTGACTTTAGGGGACAACAAAACGCCCAGATGTGACATCTCTGCTGCCCAGTCTACAGTGAAAGGTGGACTGGTTGGTACTAATCGAATGTTCAACACGCACAAAGACTACACAGAAAACACTATGTAGTCTTTGTGCGTGTTCGCTAGTATTATGGAAGCATTCAATAAAGACAGCTTTCCAACTGCTAATGTTTCATAAAAAAAAAGCCTGTGCTTGATTTTGTTTAACTAGCGCTGCGTACCTTTATTTAATTTCAATTGAAAGAAATGCGCGCCCCTTCTTCAGCAAAAACATGCACAATTTATTGTTGAAATATTGTCCAAATTTATTTCTACAGTCACAATCGTCCACACCGGAAGGTTGTTGAAAACCTGCGGGCTTCCGTACTCCATATCAGCGCGGCTCACGAAAGCCCACTGTTGCAAAGAAGCGCAACATTACACTCGGTTTTCGATGGCATGGTGCTTTCTGGGACGGCTTGCTGCTATCCCGTGGTAGAGTACGAAGTACTCTAAATCGTTAACAACTCTTCCTAAACACACCAACCGCCGCACTCTCTTCCCGATTCTAGAACGACTATTCACGGAGCTTCTATCTGCGCTTTCGGAGGAGCTCTTCTTTCTCGGTGAGGAGGAATTCCTTCGGCACTGGTCTTGCCCTTTTGTGTTGGTCTGTGATAGACGCGTGAAGCTTGTCTTTCGGCCTGTCTGCTTTTGGTAGGCTGTTGTCTTGGATGTTGTCGGCAGAAATGCCATGGGAATGAGCAAAATTTACATATTGACGTTTCATTTGCGATTTCTCTTTTACCATGTAAATCGCTTTTTGTGACAAATTTTATTGTATGTGTCTGTAAATGTGTGAAACATCGATTGTACGTGTTGCCTCCACGTCATTTCATGTGTTGATTTATGTCAATGTAACTGAAGTCTGTTTTGTCATTCTCGTAAAAGTGTGTCTAGCAATCAGGGTTGCTAGTGGTGGCTACTTTTCGCCAAATTGGCGAATTTTAGAGGCCCGTGGCGACCAAAAATTATAAATGGCGACATGGCGAATTTTTGCCGATTTTCGGCTTAGGTCTCCACTGAGTTATGCATACTAAGCTCAGTGTCTTCCCACCTAATGAGCGGCAACAGTCTCTGTATTTTTCTTGGTTTTAGACCCACGAGTAGAATGTGCACATCACGCGTCATTCGGCATGTCTGTCCTGTAACTCGTGTGAGCTCCTCAATTCATCTAGATGCAGAAGGTACTGGAACGTCCCCCAGTGACATCCTAGCAAAATGTAAGTCAGAGTACTGCCTTGCGTACCGCAAGGTGGCAGTGTTTGACTATAAGTTAATGGCTTTCGGTGCTTTCAGCTTCTCTAAAGTTTCGCTTCTGAAGCGGCTAGACGACGAGTTCGCCGCGTGGTCCGACCTTTTTTTTCGCCAAAACTCTGACTGTTCTGAATAGCTTGGCGAGTTATTCACTGTTGCAGTACCCCCAATTCAGCTCGTTAAGACTGTTTTGGAATAGCGAAGAGAAGCGCATGCGCAGCTATTTGTACAATGAAAAAATATTTATTCAGGCATTTTCCACTGTTCTCGGTGAGCGTGTGCAAAGAAAACAATTGCTACATAACATTTTACATTGTCTACCTGTTCATTAATAACATATCGGATTCACGCGTGTAGATATAAGTGACTATAAGAAAGGGTCGGTGGCGTCCGGTATCATATTAGTTCACACTAAATAGGTGTAAGACTCACTAATTATCGGTTCCTGTAACAATTCTGTCGTAGTATCTTTAATAAACCTTTTAATCCTTTTAATTCATATAAGGGTACATAAAGCTGTCTACAAACAACGCTGTCACGGTTTTCGCCCAAGGTTTACCACACTTTTACCTTTGAAACGAGCGGACAGGGATGGAAGGATATCATGAGCGTTTCATTCATTCACCCTTGCGCCACCACGCACATCTTGCGGCTAGTCGGAGAAGCAGCACCATGCACTCCCATAGTGAAGCGGTCGATACGACTGGCATTGAGAAACGTCAATATAATTGAAGGGTCATGGATGGTACTGTATTCTACGGTGCTATACGTGAGTGGAAATTTTTATTACTAGGTATGCCGCACATATCGAGATTGGCGACTTTTTTGGCGAAATTTGTAAAAGAATGGCGACTTTTGGCGACTTTTTGCTCGCCGTTTGGCGACATTTACTCGAAAGTCAGTGGCAACCCTGCTAGCAAGGAACCGTTATGTTGAAGTGTTATTGATGTTAAACCGTCTTTGATACAATAGCTTTTCTGGGCACCCAAATGACCTCCGAAAGGTCTGGAAAAAGGTGATCAATCTCGCACAGTATAAAAAGAATGTAGTGTACACTCTAAGAAAAGATCGAGTAAAAAGGGCGTCTTTTTGTCCCACAACAATAATCGTCATTTATTTTGCCTTCCTTTCCTTGTACTATCGCCGCGCGCCCGGCACTTTCTGGTCACGAACGACATGCGCGCTATCAGCGTGACATAGCATTCTTGGCAGGAAAGTGGCCAGCGCCGAGTTTTCAAGAAAGGAAACGCAAGCAAGCCAGATGACGATTATTGTTGTGGGACAAAAAAGACGCCCTTTTTACTCGATCTTTTTTTAGAGTGTACCCTTATTCTTTATCCTTATGCAAATAAGCCCGCAATCACCGCACGCGTCAACCTCCTCGCTGAGACCTGGGAGGCCAAGATCTCCGCACGGGACGTAGGCGACCAACGAGGACACGTCGCCAAGGGCCCGGAAGGCGATCGCGGCCAGAGGATTCCTGGACTGAGGGACCTTCCCACCTAGGGTGACCCCGGGCTTACAAGCTTGGGAACACTCTTTTGGCTAATTAAAGGTTTATTTCATCGTCATCATTAAATGCGCATGCACTTCTATGCCGACGCAACGAGGAAACAGTTTGTCCTTGCGTCTGTCCCTTTGTCACGCCAGGATCAGTATGCAAAGAAGCAAATGTTTGAAAGAAAATAAATTACCTTTATGCTATTAGGTTTCGAATCTAGGGTCCCACGCTCCGAAGTCGAATGTCTTACCCGCTGGGCTACACATTCACTTTTAGATGCGAAGCTGCTTTTGCGCTGGGCTGTGTCCGTAGTTCTATTGGCGACCGTCCCACCTAGCATAGCCATCTGAGCGCGCGCTCGCGCCAAGGAGAAGTCTTCTTCCTCTTGTTCTTCGACCGCCTTGATGATACGTGAAGAGCACTTTAGGGGCCCGGGCTGCCGTATGCTGTCCTAGCTTGGCGTAACGCAGACAAAACCACGTGTGCTGGCATGCGCTAGCGCGTTCGGGCCTGTGTAAGGGGCTGGGTAAGACGCTTTGGCCTCTCCCTATTACACTCTCTCAGCAATCACGTGATGGCGTCGGGGAACGAGATTCTGCAGATGCGCGATGAACCCGCGTGGCGTGCTCCAACAAGAGTTCGGGACGAGTAACAGCAACAGCAACTACAGTTAATTGATGGTGTGCTCCACCTGCAAGGACGCGTTAACATCGGGCAAGGTGCCCGTGATGAACGGAACTTTAAGTCGACCCATGCGCTCCTTCGCATCCCTCCATGGTTCCCTTTAGTGGGAGATGGTGTAACTTTCTTTCTTTCGGAGCACTCAGCAGAACAAGATGTGATGCTGATATGGAGGATTGTACGCATCGGGAGATTTACTGCTTCAAGAAAATTTAATGCCACACGCGCGTCTCGATGATCTGCGTACGGGTGTTTCATCGAGCCGTTCCAGACGCTTACGAACGCCAGAAAGAATATGAAAGACGTCGTGTCGATTCCTACGGACAACAATGCTACTACATAGTTATACTACGTTCCGTACTTAGTGCAACGCTGTGGAATTAATGCAAGAAGTTCGGTCAAAATGTGTAACGCCAGGCGTATCGTGCTTGGATTTCGTCGCTGTAAACGTCGCCTCCGCGATTGGCTCCGGCTGCGAGCTACGGAACTAATCGCGGAGGCCACGATACGCAAACAAAGAGACGCGAAGCGATCCAGAACACCCTATTGACAATCGCGCAAATAGCGGGGTATGTTTATTTCCAAGGCACAAAGAATATTCATTTATTACTTAGCCTAAAAACGAAAAAAAAATCACATTACGGGTGGTAAAATCATAAAACTTTTTCTAGGTTCAAGCGCATCTACTGCAAAAGTTTTGCTAACTTCCACAGCGTTGCACTTGATATGTGAAGCGGAGTATAAATGCTATAAAATTGGGGCTTTAGTATGCTAAGAAACTGACACTTGACAACTGTAGCAAAGTGACACCTATAGAAGCAGATTTGTAGGTATCATAAACACGCAAATTACTATATCGTAAGTACTTCTAGAAAAATTTGGTGCCCTTCGAATGCCTAAGGAGAGGAGTATTCCAGGTGGAACTTGGGTTCATTTCAAAGCTTCTTGTGCTTCATATTCCAAATACCAAGGAGGAAACCCCAAGCCATTCAGCAACAAAGCAGAACAGCTACGCACCTGACCGCTGCCATGCCATTTCAGTGTTCAAAACAACTGGGCTCTAAGGCTGCGTGCACAACAAATTGTTCCACCTGGTTAATGTACGTATCCGACGTCTCTTGCTCGCAGATTTCTTTCATGAAGAAATTGAACTACGCCGTATATATATGTGTGTTCGTATATATACGACGTGTATATGCCCTGTATTTGTCTATACCTACCTAAAAGTTAATTCATCTGTCCCGGAAATATTTCTCATAGAGCTTTGATTGTTTCTAATAAGCGAATAATCGCTGCATGCATAGAGCATTATTGTATTTGGTAGCAGAAAAATAAGATTCCATAATTTGCAGTAGCCTTTGTGTCATCAGCGGTTTTAGGCGAATTGCATGTGTCCGTAAACGACGGATGATTCGATTAAGCACCAGGCCTGTTGCTAACTGTTTTTGAGAAAGAAGCTTGGTATTGTTGTGAAGATTTTTTTTGTGTATATTCTGGATTTTTTCTCATTCTTTGAAAAGCTGCCGGCAAAAGCTACTATACAAGGTTTACAAGGCGTCAGGCAACGTAGAAAGCAAGCACCAGCATGAGTGCAAGAAAATCGTGAACGACGTGAACTTAGTCCTGTCTCATTCACAGGTAACGGCTGTGCGGAACGTTGGGATTAGGTCAACTCGCTCGTTTTGGTACGGGTAAGTCAAATTGAAAAGCAACAGTGGGACCTTGAGTGGCTGTACTCTACGCAACAAAATCACGAGCTTCGCGCACACTCAGAAAGCGCCGACAGCACGGCTCAATATTTCAGTGTCCCTTTAAAAACACGTTTGCAAGAAAGCCGTAAACCCACGCGGAGGTACGAGGGAAGGGTGAACGCGCGTTCTGACCTTCAACTTGATCTGCTTGCGCCGAGGGTCTCCCGTGCAAATTTTTTTTTTTTTTTCGCGGGCGCGCGAGCATGTGGCTGGTGCTATAGCAGGCGCGAGGGCCTCTCGTCGACGATGCTCGAGCGAGTTCAAGGAGCGACGGATTGGTTGGACGGGGTGAAGGGAGGCCCCTTTGGTGTCCCAATATAGCTATAGCACCGCGGTGCCGACGACTACGACGAGTCTTGAACCCCCCGCAGGGGCCCATGTCGTCGCCCACGCCTGACGTCCAGAACAGCGACGCGTCTTGTGCTTTCGGCGCTGGAAAACAGGCAGGCACCTTCGGGTCGGCGCCTGTAGACACCCCACCCCGTGAGCGCGCGTCTGTCGGCGCGTCCGACGAAGGCTGGAGATCCATCCCGATTCTACGGAAGAAGAAAAAAAAAAAAGAATAAGGGTGCTTCCAGTGTAGACAGCGACGTTTAATTAGCGGCCTCGCAACATTCTGAAACGCGAGTGTGTTTCTATACAGATTTTTTTTTGAGCTTCAAATCTTGTCATGCTGTGAAATGTGATAGCGGATGTGCGTTGCTCTTTCGGAGTTGGATGAGTTAGGACGAATACGGTGCGGTATGCTCGCGCCAATCAGACGAAACTCCATTGGGAATGGATGCTTTGGAAAGTTCTTTCGATCTGCGCTTAAGGATTGCTGACAGATGAGAATTACGATAGAATTGATGTCAATGCCGCTATGTTCATAATCGTATATCATTTCACATCGACGGAAAACCACCCGTTCGACTACCCACGGGTCTAAATGATTGTTTCTCATATGAAAAGGGTCTTGAGCTTGCATACTGTTGCGTATAACATGCTTGTAATGGGGACAATGCAGAAGCCTTATGATGTTGAACAACCGTTAAAATTACATTTAATTTGCATTTAATTTTATTTATTTGGGGATTTCACAATGCAACTGGACAATGAGAACAATGTGAATACGTGAGAAGATTGGCAGCGTATGCAGCGGAACGTCGTTTTTCGCACAATAATTGTTCGGGAGAATTTACAATGAGACCAAAGGAATAGATGAATTTGTTTATTCGGTATCGCTACCTTTACATGATATGAAAGAACACGCAGTAGGGGCAGTACATCTGAAACGGTGGATAAAAAAATATTGGTACTATAATAACCCCGCTTCATTTTAGTAAAATCAGTTAAAAGCGTGAATGCGAGTGAGCGCGACTCAGAGATAAATTGTGATTTTCTATTTTCGCTCTTGCAGAAAATAAAGAAAAAGCATAAAAGAGGCACGCACAGTTTTTTATTTACTGCTTCATTATTATCTCTCCTCAGAATACGTACGAAGTCGCATTATGCCACGTTATCTTACAATGAAATGGTCAGCTTCTCGTAATATCTTATCGGAAATTTCACTGATTCGTCAACAGCCCGTCATAATTCTCACTAGAAGGGGTTTACAGTTTTCTCCTTCCAAAACTGCATCAGAGCAAATCACTGCAATCAGTAGCAGCGCATCTCGAAAATTATATGCCGACACTCTCCACGGCTGCTCTCTGTGCCAAAAGCCCGACTTATTCCTCTGTTCGGTGGGAAACAGCGTTCTGGGAACTCATGTTTTATTTTACTGTACAAATTAAGATATCTGTGCATTGCAACAAACACATATGATCGAACATTCTGCTGTGAGCCTGATCTAATCAGACACAGCGCAATGCTTTGCTCAGCACTTTTTCTTCGCGTAACAATAAATTTTACAGAGTTAACGGAATGATGAAGTTCTTTATTTTATGGTATGCATCGTATGTGTTTGCCTATCTCCCGAAAGGCATGCAACTAGCTCTTTACCATTCCCGTCTTTGCCCGCTTGCATACTTGAAGAAAACTTACAAGAACAGGCATTCCGCGATATAAAACAGGGCGCGTTTTGAAGACATGTGCAGCAAAATAAAGTTTCTGCGGTTGCAGGCCTCCCGACCATTGTACAAATCCCGCATCTGCCGTTTACGTTTTCAGCAGATTGCTTTCACAATCTTCACTAGGTGCTTTAAAAGCGGGGGTGGAAATGCCCCTTTTACTCGGAGCAGCTGCCTCTGTCTAACACGATTATCGCTGCTAAAAAGGTGAATATCTAATAAGCAGCGACTTCCCCAACGCATGCTGCACCAGCATTGCGGAGAAGCTAACGCCTCTTTGCTGCGTAAGTTAGCATCCTTTGGAAGGGCAGTTTTTTATGAGATGAAGAGTTCGCCTAGCAAGAGATGGCGTGTACAGAACCTCGTAGCTTGCAGTGTTCCAGGAGTACTCTTTGCTGGCTTCGTTGCGTTGCAAGCTGTGTTAGTGTCAATGAACCGCGTAAATATACATCCATTTCCTAGTCGTTGCAACTGCCATTATTCTGTATACGCTTTTACGGACTATGTCCTATCTCCAATATAATGTTTAGGGTTTTACGTGCCATAACAACAATATGATAATGAGGCACGCCGTAGTGGAGGACTCCGGAAATTTTGACCATCTGGTGTTCTTTAACGTGCACTGACGTCGCACGGTACACGAGCCTCTAGCGTTTCGCCTCCATTGAAAATGCGACCGCCGCGGCCGGGATAGAACCCGCGACCTTCAGGTCATCAGCCGAACACCGTAACCGCTACAACACCGCGGCGAACTGTCCTATCTCTGGCGTCAACTTGCGCTCACAGGAGAAGAAACTCCACTTCTATTTCCACGTTTCTCATTTTTATCGCCCGCGGTGAGTGCGCACGGCATGGCAGATTTGATCTAAACTTCTCGTATGGGGTATCCATACGCATGCAATGTTCCCTCCAGTTATCCAAACCACTGTATTTGCCGCCTGCACATTCTTAGCGTTAATATTTTTTTTTCTGTGTTGTAGTCGTTTTAAGTGCGGAGTACTTCAGAGGTCCGGGCTGTCGTATGCTGTCGTCGTCTCATGTAGCTTAGCGTAACGCAGGCAAAACCACGAATAAAAATAGAGAAAAAGACGAAGCAAACGAGAAATAAAAAGGGAGACAAAGAAATAGAAAATATAGGAAGAAAAATAGAAATGAATAGAAATAGAGCGAAAAAGGCAGAATAAACGGTAAAAGACAACAAGAAAGAAAGAGAGGAGGAAAGAAAGAGAAAACCGAAGAGAAACAAAGAAGGCTGCCCAGCTCCGCACTTCCTTCCGGCTTGGCACCAATAGTGCACAGCTGTCTTTATTTTTTTTTTGTATCCCGCTAGTTGACATGATCCTTGTTAAGGCTCGCCTCATAACTTTCCACACCACTGGTGTAAACCTTATTTTTTAAGCATAAATGCGTCGAAGACATCAAGGGGCACTGCATATTTTGCTCATGCTGCCACGAAGGCACAATCCAGAAATTAACCACGGAATTTTCAGCAGGATACCATAGTGCTTTATTGCGTATGCACGTTTGCTTTCCTATTTCACCTACGTCATTCTAAGCAAACGAGGTGTACTTTTACTAATCGGGCTATATTGTCATATGCTATAATTTCAGGAAGCACTGTAGCGCGAATGCAGTATTGTACGTTCTTTTATTTTTTTCTTTATTTTTTGAGGAACAGTTTGGTTTTTATCTCTGGAGAAAATGTGTGCCACGAAAAACTGTAACTGACAGAGAAACAGAAACTTATTTTTAATATTTTTACTTTTTGACAGATAAAAAGCAATGATGTCCGCATCATTTTGGCTGCATGGACATCATACAATGCATGCTGGAAAGCTCTCTTTTGCTACATAAAGTTGCAAACGTAGTGAAACAAGAAGAAAGAAAAATGACAACCACGGTCGCACTCACCACGACTGTAAGCGGGTTTTTCACGTTTCTTTGTTCTTTTTTTTTACCGGAAGTAGGTTTGAGCAGAGAGGTGCCCATGAAAACAATCTCTTGCCATGGGCAGCCACATTGTGACCCTCAGTTTCTTTAGAAGCTTCCGTCTTCGACCAGCTACAACTTCAAGCTCGCGATTCGGGAGAAATAACGTAATAAAGATAGCAGTGGGCCTAATTACATTAGCCAGGGAGCCCGAGAAATTAGATTAAGGGATGGCAATAACGCAGCATCGCGGCGCCGGCTGCGGGTTTCTCCCGCGGCCGTGATTAGGCAACGGAACCGCGGCTACTGCGAGGCCAGCTGCCCATGTGGAGAAAGGCGTCGCCAACAGCGTCGCCGGTGCGTCGCCCTGCATGCATACGTGGTCGACGTTGGAAATGAATGTACGGGAACGAAGGCGTATCGGGCCGAGCGTTGATGAACGACTAATACAGCCTTCGTGGTGCTTTGTAGGTATAAACATAGGTTGACTTTGAAATTGTCGCTTATTTTTGCCTTTTGTGGCAGCCGGCAATGCAAAGATTTATGAGCCTACACCCTCACAGCTTTTCTCCATAACCTACGGGCTTGCGTTCTGTGCCGCATCGCTATGCCTGTTGTATATATTTCCTATCTCACAAAGTGCCCTGAATGATGACGCCACACTGAACGACATAACTAAAGATTTTTAAGGCGAAAGCCTTCGATGCCTCATCGAACGCGAAAGTTGGCCGTTGGCATCGGCGGCGTCGGTCAACACGAGTCATGCGAAAAATCATCATCATTTTATGACGTCGCACTAAGCCGTCAGCACATGATGACGATCATCACATTGTGATGACGTCATATTGTGACGTCATCACAATGTCACACATCCCAAAATCGGCGACGTCATCATAACGTCACAATGATGTCACATAACATGACGTCACATGATGATGTCACCTAGTGACATCGTCGCTTGGTCAAAGGTGGACCGATCACGGGGACAGTGCAAGAGCAGGTAAGGTGCAGAAAGCTTGCAGTGCCTCCGATTCTGGAGGCAGCCCAATACCATGATAGGTGCAGAAAGCTTTCGTACGTGTGAAGGGGAGAATGGATACATTGACTGAGAAGAAAAAGAAGAAGATGGCTTTCGCCTTTGAGTGGTCTTAGGCGAACGCATAGGGACCCTGCGAGTTTTTGGTTTCCTAAACGCTTTTAAAAGGAAGTGATTGGGTGGGTCAATTGCCTGCCATTACGTCAAGGCTAAGAAGTAGGGAAGGGGTTGCAAGGTGATTTTAAGAAAAGTAGTTGTGCGCTACCTTCTAGAGCCTTCAGTGAAGAGAGAACTGCTCAACACCACAGGGAAGCGAGCAGGGGAATCAAAATTATGAGCGAGAGAAGAAAGGAGAGTTGCTCCAAAATGCGGAGCAGGCGTCCGCACATCTACGGACTATATCGACCAAGCGAGGACGAGGTTATCACAAATGGTAACCGCGAGGCTATATCCGCCTACAGCGACTTCCCTTCTTTTCATCTGTCCGTGTGTACATGTTAAACAAGCCAGTATATTTCTTCATGAATGGAAATGGCTTGCTTACTTCATGGTCTATTTTTACATCACGACAACTTTCGTTAACCGCTTCTCCTGCATTCTACCTAAGCTTTCGAAGTAAAAAAAATGTTCCCGGCAGGTGTCCGTTGCATGTAATGCGACGTGTTGCTCACACGAACGTCCTGCGCACCCTTGGCGGGCAGTCTTTCTGCATCTTGACCGTTCCATTGATTCAACACTGCCAGCAGCAACACTATAGATAGCCGCCTACGTCTGGGCGCTCTCCTGGTCGTCCTCCGTGACTTGTAATATACCAAAATTGGCATAGCTAGGGGATCAGTGTACGACGAACACGATTCACTGGTCATGACATGAATAACGCAAAACGCCTGTCGCGTACGTCATGAAACCCTTTTCCTCAGTCACGTGTGGCACGTACTCGCATAACGCTGTTCATGTTATGCGGGTGTGTGCCACAGATGATTCACAGTCTCTATCAACACAGTAACCGCGAATATACACAATTGAAATGCAACTGAGGCAAGTGAGGCAGCTGAATGCAGAACTTCCCTGCAAGACGCTCGACTGCCATCCACTCGTCCACGTGGCCCGCCAGAATGACGCAGTGTTCTCTTCATTTCTTATGAGGCTGGGCGATGGGCTCATGTTGACCGAGTATGACGTCAGATTGATTGAGAGCCGCTTTGTGACACGCGAAGAAGCCGCCGCTAAGTGCCCTGACGGCATACGAATTTACTAGAGCCATGCGGACGTCTAACGCTATAACGCACGTTGCCTCGAAGCTGCGGACAACGTGTTATGTGATCCCACATGCGATAACATAACTGCCTATAAGAGCGAGCAGGTACACAGGGATGCCTTGATTAAGGTGGCCTAGATGAACGCAAGTGACGTGGGCGGCATGCAGACCTCAAATTGCCTGAGCATCGACATGCCGTACATGATCACGGCCAACATCGACGTAAGCGACGACCTTGTTAATAGAAACATGGGCACCTTGCAGCACATCGAGCGTTACGAACATGACGACCTCGTGCGACTGCGGCTTCAATTTCCAATGTCCACTGTAGGCATTGTCGCCCCAGCCAGGACGAAACACACCACTACCGCAAACCCTCAATATAAATGAAATGGGCGCCCGTGGTAATGCGAACCACCACAACCACAATATACGCCAGAAAAATATCTCGTGTAAGAGGACACAGTTTCCCTTTCGCAAGCAAACGCCATAAATATATGTGTCATAAAGGGCCTCATACGCGCAGGCAATCTAGGGATACGATAAGCGCCAACCACTGAAGTTGGTCTACGTAGCACTTTCCAGGGCTACCAGCCTTGGCGGCCTGTACTCATCAACGCAAAAGGTTACTTCAGGTGCCGACATGTCGCCGGCTTTATCGACAGACAGGCAAACAGGCCTCTAAACATTGTGTTGGACCACGCTACCACCTTCATTCGATGCCACAACCACAACAATCACCTCATGCTCTCCGCTCTCAACGTACAGTCTGCGCACGCGCACGACCTCGAAATAGACGCTCTCATCACAGAAACTGTCGTGTTAGCACTTTCTGCAACGTGGAGCGATGAGCCCACTGTGTAATCCACAGCAAGCGGTCTCGTTGCAGGTGTGCAGGCGTGGGTACATATAAAACCACGATGATGCGCAACTTCAACGTAGGCCGCATCCCACTTCGCCGGCCACTATAGACACACAACACACAAAGACGAGCAGCGGAATCGGCGAGGTCCGCGTTGCGCACATCAATTACAATAACAAAGACATTCCGCTCGCTGCTATCTACCTGAGAAGTCGCAAGAACCCCTCCCACGCATGCACAGGGGTTCGTGAAACGTGCGTGCGTTCCCCATCATAACGGAGAAGTATAAGCACTACATATCAGCTTACCGCGTCTGGTGTTGTTAATAACCATGTTGCTGTTGGCATCGTTACGCAACTGTAAACAAGTGGTTATATAACACATGTGCGACTCCTTAACATATACATGTGTGTATACCATTTGCACATATCTTTAGCGTCATTTCGTAACGTTTCGCTCAATGTAAAAAATTACGTCATAGTCATCTTTCCGCCGCATGCTTCGCATAACGACGATTGCCACGGTACGTGGGATGTGCCGATTTTTTTTTTCTTATTTCGCGCGATAGTGGTTACGGACACCAGCGGCGGCGGCGGCGGCGGCGAACTACGGCACCAAAATCGGCTGTTGTGATGTCAAAAAAACAAAGAGGAAAACGCATATTACGTACATGAAGTGCAAAAATTGCCATTTAAAAGACCAACATTTGTAAAATCAGCAGCAATTTGCAATACGAACTGTTCCATCTCAATACGAACGAAACAGTTTGTTTGCGCCATTCGTAGCGTTTCGCAACAGCTTGTGTTGCAGCATTTTCAGAACACTTTGCAACAGTTGGTTTGCAACACTTTACAAAGTCGCAGCCTAGAGCACAGATAAAATACCGTTAACTGTTGGCTATAGCCTAGCCTACACGCAATATAGGAACATTATAACACCGAGCTGAGAACGAAGGGTTCGTGTGCATGTCATTATCGTCGTGGGAAGCTGAATATAGCTCCAGACCCAGACAAACCCTCAACAGACACATGCGTTATATTTACCAAGCATAAGTAGCAACAAACGTATCGTGGCACAACTCCCGAATGTCTTCTCAACGAGCATACTCGGTGTGCCCAAGGAAGCTTAAAAAGATTTTTTTAAACCTCCTTGAATGTAGCAAGCCGACAACCGTGGTCGACCGTCGCGTGCAGAAGGTGCGTATACAGTGCGCAAGTTGTTTTGACGCAGGGAAGAAGTGTGGGCCGGTGTGTTCGCGTAAAAACTACCTAGTCAAGACAGCAAATATAAACGAAAAATATAGGAACTAGGCATGCTGTTGTTTTGTACAAAGGGGGTGCGTTGAGATACAGGCTTGCTTTTACTAGCTCGCTCACTATATTTCTTGCTTCCTTCTCTTTCTTTCTTTCTTTCTTTCTTTCTTTCTTTCTTTCTTTGCATTGTGAATAGCATTTTTTTTTCTTTCACTCATCCGGCATGGTTTCAACACTTACAGACTAAAAGTTTGCGAGCAATATTTTCACCTCGCGTGACGCCTGCGAATGGCACGCAGCACTTAAAGGACAACGGTTTCCATGTTGAGAAGCATCTTTCTTGGATTGCGGACGCGGCACTCCCTGAAAGCTTAATACTGTCTGTTTCGTAAAACGGTGCAGTGCTACGTTACCCTAATCATGAAGTGTTCTTCCGGTGTGATGCGAGACGCTCGTTGATTTTGCTTGCTGAATGGCTTCCGCGTCGGTTATATTGCAGGGCTATTCTTAGATTCAGACATTTGAAGCGCTGCATAAGCCTTTCTCTTCTATTGATATATATTTTACATAGCTGCTCGTTGATTACTTCACGTTTTCCTTTAAATCCTTGAACAGCAGGTGTCGCTGGAGACTTTTTTGTTTCGACAAGTAGTCTTGTCTTCCTAAAGGAAGCAGCTGCCTTCCTTAGCACGTGTAACTATGCACCTTGATCCCTCTCCCCCACAGAGTTTCCTAAAATTAACTAGAGGGGACTCTGGCGCTGCGATAGTCCAGCTACCATGGGAATGATGGGTAGTACACAAATTTGCCTAGTCTTCGTGCTTGCGGCTTCAAACGTACTTGTGGCTTTGTTTATTGCTGTGTTTGGGCGTTCGTTTCGGATAAAAGAATAGACCGTTGTGAACTTCGTGACCAGGTTTGATTTGGTGAGCCTAAAAAAGTTGAAGTGGTGAAGTGGAACTTCTGACTTTTGCTGAACTTTGTTTTGCGACAAAGCGGACGCAGGAGACGCGCAGCCAAACGGAGCCGAAAGAACGAAGTTTAGACAAATTTGTGTACTACCCATCATTGCCATGCTGGCTGAAGCGTCATGCGTTGCAGCTCCCATAGACACTAGCGCCAGAGTTCCCTCTAGTAAGTATTGTAGGAAACTCGATGCTCTCTACCAACCACGAAAGGGGAGGAGGAGGAGGAGGGGAGAGCAAGTGCGAAGAAAAAGGAGGAGGAAGGGAAAGAATGTACAGCATTGGGCTATTCAGATAACCTGTCAAATGGAGAGAGTAAGTGGGAAACATCCTAAATAAAACTAAGGAAACAAGAAGAGAGAGAGGGGGAGACACCAGAATGCTATACGAGTTTTGTTCGCGTGGACGGGGTAGCAGGGTTGGCGGTGGGGGCTTTGCGCTGAGTCATACATCAACTGGGGGTCAAGGAAAACGTGTCGTCGTATTTGACTAAAACATGCATCCTGCGTGAGCAGCAACTGAACACGATAATTACATGATCAGAGTGGTTAAAAACTGGGGGGGGGGGGGCGAAGCATGTAGGGAAGGGTGTTTCAGCTTCACTAACATGAACGACCCGGGGAGGGGCGAAGCATGCAGTCTGCGCTGGCGTTTCCCACAGAAAATTGTAGCTATTGAGCAATGAGAGACAGAAGAAGAAAAACTTCCTGACCGATGTAATTCACCACATTGTTTTGGGAGAGATTTCTTTGATGAGGCACTAGCGGTGCCAAGCCTCCTCAAATAACGTCTTCGGAAAACTGCGTCGGAATGCAGCATACCCTAAGGTGCTTCTTGTTGTTCCCTGCATGCCCGGTTTAGGTTCCCGACGGCATGTAAGGAAGGGTGTTTCAGCTCCACTAACGTCGCCGGTTGTTTCTTGGGCTAACTGTTGCCTTCTGCATTTTTAGTGGACCGGTAGCAAGTAAAGCCTCATCACTTTGCAGCTATGTTTCAAGAAGTGGTGTTTCAAATAGATGACCTTACCGTAGAGATCCACGTTTGACTTGAGCGCCTTGGTAAGTTTCGTCGGGGATTCTCACGCCACTGCTAAACCAAACATAATGTTTTAGGCAGTAACGACGAACCTTTAACTCATAGTATGCATAGTATGGACCGGTGGCGAGTAGTGGGATTCAGCCAATTTTTGAGGCGCATACCCGTGTATGATGGACCGTGACTACGACATGACAAGCCGCAAGCCGAGGCCCTAAGGTCCTTCGCCCCAAAAATGCTTAGATCAGAGGCTTAGAGGGGCCCTGCAGCCAAATTTTCCCCACGTAGTTTTACATTGCAACTCGTTCCTTGAATCGTCCTGAGATGAATGCAAAACGAATGTTGGAGGTAGACGCAAGTAAACAGAAGTTATTGAACTTCCAAATCCATAATGAAAGCAGACAACAGAAACTGGCATACCCTTTTGTATTTCGCTCGCCAAGCCTGGTTTTGGCTGCTACCAATTAAAACGCGGCTGTACCGGAACGCTGAAGCACATGGTGGCCTTCAGGCCGCAAGCGGGCCCCGCACTTTCTGACGTATTCGGTGCCACACAATTTAGCGGACGATTGTCAGTGTATTAAACTTGTGAATAAGACACGACTCTCTATATTTCCAGTTTCTCGGAGATCGAAAGTGTGACTGACGATCAGAGTTGTGGCCTTCCATATTAAAATGCTGTGCCACGGCTTTCGTTAAATCTTTTGCCATGCCCGCACGATGTCCGTTTAACCTAATATTAACAGACTGTCCTGTTTCGCCAGTGTGCTGTTTGTGACAATATGAACATTCGATCATGTACATAACTTTTCAACTAGTGCAGTTCATTTAGCCGTTCCCACTAGATTATATCGCCCCCTCCCTCCCCCCCTGAAGCTGTCTGCCCCTCGCGTGGTATGTCACACTGCCTCTGGGATCGGCCCACCTAAGCGACGACGTAATATGATGACGTCGTAATATTCGCCATGCCATTACGTCACGACGAGACCACAAATTTTGGCGACATGTGCTGCCATGATGACGTCACAGTTCACAGATGACGTTATCATGACGTAATATGTGTTAGCGCGCATGGAGGGCCGTGTTTTTTGTTTTTTAGGGGCGAAGCTCCTTATAGCATCACCTAGTCGGTCGTCGCTCCATCCGGCGTTCCCCCGCCGTCGCGTCTCCCGTATCATTCAATAGATGGCGCTGTCCCATAGAGATGCATGCAAACTGCAGTTGGGTGACGATATGCTAGATGGCGCTGTCCCATAGAGATGTGTGCAATGTGGCGGTTGGGTGAATGCACGCTAGATGGCGTTATAGGTGCCGCTGCTCTCAGATTGGCTGCTGCGACCGTTATCTCTTATTCTCCTTGATCGTCGCCGTACGTGGAGTGCGCTTGCCGGATCGTGCTGCTTGGCGGACCATGGACGACGAGGAGCGCCGGGTGCGGAAGGCCGCTGCGTCTCGTGCTCGTCGGCAGGATCCCGAGGTGCGAGCTCGAGAGGCTGCCGCCAAGCGAGCGTGGCGCCAGGCGGATCTCGAGGCGGTGTTTGCCCGCGAAGCCGCCGCCAAGCGCGCGCGGCGCCAGGCGGATCTCGTGACAGTGCGCGCCAAGGACGCCGCTGCGAAACGGGCTCAACGAGAAGCGGATCCCGAGACCATGATTGCTTCAGGAGCTTCGCCCAAGCTCTTCATCATTCACCCGTGGATATGCTGTAATGTTTTTACCACTCGCGTTGACGCCGACGCCGGTCACTTTTCGGGATTCATGAGGCATCTAAGGCTACACCTTAAAACAGCATAAGTACCATCGGCGGGAAGAGAGGGAAAGAGCTTTGCTATTTTGTCCCAGAGGAGGCGTTGGTTGTCCTCAAGGAGGTTTAACATTTTTTTAACCTCCTTCGTCGTCCTAACCATCCACGCTGAAGATTGCGGCTCCGCAAAGAAAAGCCGCAAATATGCTGTTTCTGCACGCTCCTACAAATGCGACCGCGAGATAGACTGGCAAATATTTGACGCACTTAAAGCGCTTTGTGGTTAAATATAAGGGAACTTACTATAAAGCAAAAAAGACGTCGCGAAACGATGACCTTCTGCCGAATTTTCCTCGTCTAAGGAATGAGACCTTGCTTTAAAGCTCTTGAAATGTGCGATGTATAGTTGCGTTCAAAACAGCCTCATATCTGCTAAAGGCAATCATAAGTCTGTCCATAAGCTAGCCACACTACCGCCGTCTGTTCGTTCTAAATAGGAAGTATATTGCGACATTGTTTATGGACTGTTTCTAAGCTCGCTTGCCCTTAAAAAGCACAATGCTTTCAACGCCTTCTTTGCTGAGGACGGACTCGGTCAGTGTGCCAGGTCCCTTCCTTCCGACAAAGAGCGATTATCAAGTCTGTCTAACGTATAGGAAAGTTCTTTACTAGGCGCACTGAATCGGGGACACTCACAGAGAAGATGGGCTGTCGTTCCTTCGCAGCTGCTGTCATCGCATGTAGGGTTGTCGACGGTTCCAATCCGAAAGGAGTAGACCCACCTATTATTGTTGTCAGGACAATAGTCGGGTGCTTTCAGATGTGAATTATTTGAATTAGGGTCATGATAAGAATATTAATATTCTTAAATAATTGAACTCGAAAGGAGAAGCCTTATTCTACCTGCCTTAGCATGTATGAACTCTATCAAAGCATGTACTTACTGAAGAAAAAAAGCTAAGAAACATATGATCTGTAACGCGAACAATAAAATTGGTGCTGTGTACGCAAGTTATGATGTCGTAGTGACTCTATGGGGAAGGTGCTGAACTGAGACGGAGAAGAGATTGCAAGGCGGGTCATACTGTCGCAGTGTAATTTAGATCACTTTTGCTCGGTTTGAAGAAACGATGGCTACAGACCATTTATCAACTGTTCTTTAATTTATTGCGAATGTCGCCAAATATGGTGGATTTCAAATCCTTCCCTTCTTCGCCTTCAAACGTCAACAAACCCTGCATATATTTACCAAGACCGGAGCGAGAGGAAGACCTAGCCGCTCACGGCTCGTTAACATAAGCGAATAAAAAAAGCGAAAAAAAAAAGAAGCGAGCTAGCGAGCGTGAACACGGCGAAGATGCAACGAGCACGCATTCATTCGGCGGATGGTCGTAAAAGTTAAAAATAGAGCGCAATACGCGACGCCACTATCATGAGGGGCACCGCGTTTAGCACAGGAGGCTAACACTTGCCTATTTTTAAAACATTTCAATGTAATTAAGTTTTCCTCGCTGCTGCTTCCTTTTGAGAGCATGAAGCCTTTTCTCCATAGAAGATTGCGTGTTTCACGAGCGACTTGTGTTGCGAACACGTTCGCAGTAGTTGCTGCTTTGTACGCTATCAAGGAGAGAGCTTTTAGTTTCAAGTGAAGTGGTCCGCGGGTCATTTTATAAAGCAAACATATTTCCAACGTCTTGTCGGCGACAGCGTGATGTCTTGTGTACTTCTGCTTTGTTTTTGCTTTGTTTTTACTACGGAGACATTCTGTTTGAATAATGCGTTTCAAAATTACATGAGTAATTACAGATAGGCATTTGTGTGCGTTAATAAACAATCGAAGTACTTTCCTGTGTCTTGAAGGAAAGAAGATTACTTTTAAGGGCTCGTTTTTATTTGTTAGTCACAATATTAATGAGAACTAACAGACAATAATGCCACGGAAGGTAGAGTGGATGCTATTTGTAGTAATTAGGATATAAATGTGAAGAAAGTAAAGTGGACGAAAAGATAACTTGCCGCCGGCAGGGACCTGTGTCTTGTAGTTGTCAACTATATGATGCTGACCTGAGGCATTAATTCAAACGAAAATAAATGGATAACATATTCGTAAATTTTTGTTTAGTTAAGAAAGTATTCTTCAATTCCACTACAATGGCTTAAGATTGCGCGATGATATGGGCCGCCGTCAATATAAAAAGTACCAGGTCATTCATAAATCACATATGTGACGGACGGCCTTTTTTCCTGGCTAAAACACGTTGGCGGCCTATACTTGGCTAGCATCCGTGATATAGTGAGTAAGCCCGACCTGACAGTGACATAGAAAAGATAACAGACAAGGTTGTTTTTTTTTTTTTTCGATGTCCCTGTCAAATCGCCCTTGCGCATTCTATCATAGCCATTTTTCCAACTGTTATTGCTAAGACAATGCCTGTGCTGCCCACCAGTGTAGAGATTTTTTTTTTTTTTTTGGGGGGGGGGGGTTCAACCATACTTTATGTATGTTCGTGCGTGCGTTTTTATGTGTGGCTATATATAAACATGCAAAATTGAAAATTTTTGAGGGGGAGGGGGGTGTTCAATCTCCCAACTCTCCCCTGTTCACGCCAATGCTGCCCACCTAAGCTGGAGAAAAGTTTCTATGAGATAATGCTGCGTACTGATTGTCTCGTCATAAAATTAATGGCTTTTGTGATCAGCACTCACTCTCCTGGCAACTACCTCAGCAAGATCGTTGTCTTTAAGAGAGCGACATTAAACTCGTCAAGTTAGTTTCTTACCTCTCTCACTTTTTGAGCGTTCATCGAGGGACTGCAAAAAGCAGAATATGCTGGCTGGTTCAGCGAAATTGAACAAATTATTTTTGAAAATTTCGGGCACTTTAAAGAAACAAGGCAGCTATCTTAGCATAGATGAAATAATCCGACGTTTCTGAACAAGCGCTATAACTTTTGTATCGAAGATTTTTGCTAGAAATTTAATTAGGCATTTTTTGTGAATTTCCCAGCTTGGCGGAATGGAAAAAATATCACGACATGTTGCAAATGGCTCAGAAGAATACTGGGCCAATTCGACACGCGTAACGCGTATGTTTGTTTCTTAATACTTGGCGCAAGTTTGCCGAAACACTTATATATTGTAACCCTAGAATATAAATTAATAGCGTTAGGCTGTGCTTGCCCGTCGTCTCAATCAAAGAAACAGTGCCCGTGCTTCGAATTGCCTTCGCTTCTTAGAAGCCTCCATACTTGCGATCCTGATGTTCTTTGTTTGAATGTATTGTGGCATCTTCGGGTGAATGTGCAGCGCGGCACAGACGAAGGACACGAAACGGACGACACGAGCGCTGACTTGTTCCCGCGCTTCTCTTGTTTATCTGGCAATCACCATGTGACTTTAACGCATTTTTGTTTGTGCACGAAATAAATTTCAGTTGAGAGTCAGCGCTCGATCGTGTCGTCCATTTCTTGTCCTTCGTCCGTGCCGCGCTGCACATTTACCCAAAGATGTTAGTACACCAACTCGCCCAGATCGCCGTATTAGTTCAACGTATTGTGGGTATTGTGGGTTACCTCACCTTAATTATGGGATGTTAACATTGTTAATACTTATTGCTTGAATGTCCTATTTTGCCTGTCGTATTTATCCTCGGGGGTTGCCTTTGCTACTGCAAAAATATACATAAAAACGGGCTGCGAGCTCCACAAGCTGCGTAGTTACAGTATTTACCTGATGTTCTATCCACTACTGCTTGCTGTATATGACGGCAATTTAAAATAATTTTAAGTTCAATTCAAATATTCTTTCCCTACCACGGAATGATGTCAACAGCTTATTCTTTCTGCCAAAGAAAATCTTGTAGAAGCACTTTTCCGAACTTTTAAGGTCCCCTCAGTTGCTAGAACCTCATTTGGAAGTCATGAGTCATGACTTAGTTGCACGCTCCCCGAGGGTGGTTCGGTGTATATAGCTGTCCGCTCTTGAGAAGCCTTTGTACCAGGGGACGACACACAAAGAGTCGAAAAAGAACCTTGTTCCAAGTTCTCAGGCCATGGTCGCCGCAAGCACTAAACGAGCTTAAAGCTCGCCTGCATTGCTGGGCACGCGGGATAAGCATGTCTGGCCGTGCCCTGTCGACAGGAGCGAACGTGCCGCTTATTATATGGACTTAGCAATCAGGAAAAGCTTGATGAGAGCAAACAAGGGGCTCCGCCTGGAGATATCGCGTCCACTCCCGACCTAGCTGCTTTCACTTTATCACTTTATGCATTTTTATTGCTTCGTCGGCTCGCGAACGAAGCCGGCACGAGGCGAGTCAGGCGAGAAAAGGCAGCAAGCCGACAACGCTTCGCGGCACCCTTTGGCGTGCGCCATACATTACAGGACCCCGACCTACCCAACCCTGGCTTTTATTTTATTTTTTCGTTTCTATCGACGACTGCTCACGATCTCTCCTAGCTTAATCCCAGTGTACACAAACGCCCACAGCGGCTCACAGGCACTGTCGAAGGAAAATGCATCGTTTCCGACGTGCTAGCAGGCACATGACGGGTCCAGCTTTTTCTTTCCTGTTTTTTCCTTTTTTTTCTTTTTTTTTTTCCATCCCAAGGGATGCAGCTAAAGGTGTCGAGCTGCTGAAGGCCCGCAAAAATCACTGCATTATTTGTCAGTGCCGTTGCTGCCTGCTGTTTTTGTTTCTGCCCGGGGAAGCATTGTTCGCTGCTCACCGAAAACAACTCAGCGATATAATTCGCGAGTTATAAGTAACGCCACTTGAGGCAGCTTGCCTACTCCATGGCTCTCAATGAAATTTTGGCTTCTGAATTTCTTTGGAGACAAAATTAGAAAATAACGCACGCCCGTAATAGCTCCAGCTGAGGCTGCAACTTTTATTTTTATAACATTGGGGAAGTCCCATACGTGCTCCTATACACACAGTCTATTATTATAATATATCCCGGCGTTGCGAAGAGAACGGAAGGTTTTGAAAAACTTTGCTCCATGGATTATACATATACTACCCCACAGCATACACAGACTGTTGTGTGGGAGCATGCACGTCAATGCTCTACCACATCACATGGGAATGTACGGCTCACACCGAATAACAAGAAGATGATAATGTGAGATTGAGGTGGAAGGCATTGCTGTCCAGCCCTGCCCACGGGCTGACAGCTGAGGCTGGTCCGACGGGCAGAAAATATTGTTTTTCGCACATTTGCTGACAAAACGTGAATGCTTCAATAAGGGCTTTAGCAAAGCATTTGCACTCTCCGCCATGGCAGTTTAGTGGTTATGGTAATCGGCTGCTGACTCGAAGGTCGTGGGATCGAATCCCGGCAGCGGCGACCGCATTTCGAAGGAGGCGAGATGCTATAGACGCCCGTGTGCTTAGATTTATGTGCACGTTAAAGAACCCCAGGTGATCGAAATTGTCGGAGCCCTTCACCGCGGCGTCTCTAATAATCATAACATGGTTTCGAGACGTAAAACGTACTACACCAATTATTATGATATTCATAGCTGGCAGTTTCCATACAACCGCGCAGCGGGAACGATAGCCCGAGCGCGTAGAACAATCGTGGGAGCAGCGCGGAATGCTGAACTCGCCTCTCGCCCCGCTGTAAAGCCGACTGAGCGGAGCGTGGTAGTGCATCTATTCGGCTTCGCCATCGCTTTGCAGCGCATCTTGTCATGGCTCGGCAAGATGCGCTTGCCAAAAAAGAAAAAAAAAAGAAAATTAAAGCCAGTTGCACGCCTGTGAAATCTGAGAAAAACACCTGAGCTGTCAAGCAAGAGTTCTCTCTTCATCTTGTTCTTTCTCTCATTATGTCTTTCTACGTGCTCTTTGTTCTTTCTTTTTTTTTCTTTCTTTGTTTACTTCTTTCTATATTGCCCTCTCCCCTCCTTTCCCTTCTCCTTAGCCTCACATCACTCCTCCTCTCCATCGCTTCACTTTCCCACCCCTCGCTCTTCTATACTGTAATGGCTATGCTATGGTTTACCCTTTCCCCTCCTCCTTTCCCTTCTCCTCACATCACTCCTACTCACCCTCAGTTCCCTTTCCCACCCCCTTGCTATACAATACCATGCATGGCTTTGCCAGGCTAGGAGCTGCTTGGCACATACCCGCTTTCTGTGGCGCATACCCGTCGAGTTTTCCGAGTACGACACCGGCCTCACTCCGACCTTAAGCAGCTCCGCTGTTCAGACCTGAAGTCTATGCAGTTCTCTGCACCTGCTCGGGGCGCTGCATCTATCTGTGCGGAGCGGCGAGCGTAATCGACGCTCTGCCAAATCTATCTACGGCTACTTACATGTGTTTAGAAAGACGGTCAACGATATAGAGTAGCGTATACTCTGCTACGGGAGAGCGGTAAGCCGTACCAAACGAGTTCACTCCAAGCGACAAGATACACGGCAGCCATGGCGACTCTGTTTATACAACGCAAGAGAAGGCGCTGGTTTAGAAGAAATAATGAACGACTAGAGTACTCCACCTTAAAACGGTTGAAGTATTGCTCGTCTACGTTCTTGCGGTGTTTGCTGCATGATTAGCGACGCCCCAGTAATGTGCTCACGTTTGATACGAGTGCGCACGATAAATACAATCAAGGCTGCTTTGCCATGGACAGCTACACAACTTCAGAGTGCTCTTTTTTTCTTTTCCTTCAGCTTCGTTAGCTAAGTTTTGTTGTCCACTTACACAGACCATGATTTATTTCCATTTTTAACGTGTGTTTTGATCCACAACAAAGTGGCTATTGATGCAAAAGCAAGTTGATTCCCTGATCCTTTTCTTTATTCAATTGACTGTCATTCGTGGTTGCGAAAACTGCACTTCATTGCTGTATTGGGATTATTTAGCCTCATAAATTTTACTTTAAGTGTTCAATTACTTTACCCGCCGTGTAGGTATCGTGCTTCTAAGATGGATAACGTGGCTGTTGCTGTTTGGGCGTGGTGGTAAGACAAAAGCTAATAACGCTTAAACGCGCAACCAGGCGAGGACGTGTGTCACCAGTGCGTCTCACGTGTTCTTCACTGTTCTCGTCTGTTCGAGCGCTTATGCAGGAACATCCATGCACTTAGATGTAGGTGCTCGTCAAAGAGCCCCAGTTATTCAATCCGTAGTCCTCTGCTACATGTGAACCTCATAATCAAATCGTGGTTCGGAGTGTAAATCCATATAATCTACATCTATGTTGAACGATCAAAGGCTCATTCACACTTGCGACTAGCCACGGTCGCGCGAGCACATGCGACTGGCGACCAAGCAGCAACACAAGTAAACCGACGTTTACACCGGCTAGTGCAACTAATACCCGTAACCGCATCGAATATGCGTGCGCTCGCACTGCCGTATTGCGTGGTAAAATAATCTGACACCAGGTTCTTGCGCACACGAATGATGCAGAGGTTCGCGGCTGCAGTCGCGCGACTGAGGTAAATCGGCTAAAGCGGCCATTTGCGACAATTTGCGACTAATCTGGTCGCGCGACCGGTGCCAGTCGCATGTGTGAATGCGCCTTAAGAGTTCGCGCAGATGCCAGCGATAAATCGGTTGGCAAAATGTTCAACTACAAAGGAATAAACGAATTAATGAGTATGAGCTCTGCACCCGCTCTATGAGAGTCCCGTGTACATACTCTGGCCCTACCATTCCTAATGATAATCCGTTAAAACAAGCTTATGAAGCTGTGCTTCGCACACGAACGCAGGGACGACAATCCACTATCTATGCTGGCTTCCACTTCTGACATCTCTGATTTTCTTAATTTCTTTTTTCACTTCTTTCTCAGCAGAGTGCAGCAGACCAACCTCTCAGCCCTTCCTCTAATAACTCATACTCGCGGCCTCACGCGCACTTTTCCCCATTCTAGAAATATTTAGCACAAGTGGCGAAAGACAAAGAATGCGCGAAACTCCTCTCAAAGCACGTGTGTGCACGCCTGCAAGTTCTTTCCATTGGTGAAAGATCACGGAACAAACGAAGCTGCGCCAGGCAAACATTGTAAACCACTCTGGCAGTGCGCGGTCGGCACTTTTATCATTAAAGGCGCGCGCGTGCTCGAGGCCATTTTCGGCACGTCGGCATTTTACAGCCGCAGCTTCTTCTTTCAGCGAAAAAACGGCGAGTAATCCCTGGCACGCCGCATTATCTTCGAGGCGCTAACGGACGAGATTATTGACCTCTTCCAAAATGAAACACCCAGCGTGAGCATACGGCCATCTTTCCCAGTATTTATGTGAGTCTGCAGCGGGAGACGCTTCCTCTGAACGGCCGAGAAGCTGACATTTCTCACTCGTCAAACGTTTGTTAAAGGAAACGGCCTGACGTCCCTAGTTCCAGGAGATCTTTTTATTATATTGAAACAATGGTGAAAGCTTGCCGCAGTCATGGTTGTTTCCAACGCAAGAATAACTTTGCTCTCGCCATAGAGACGGTTGTCACTTTGCCAGCTGCTGGTCTATAGACGCAACTCCTCACAAAGAAGTCCTGCCAGACACTTCGACACATTGCATATAAAGTTAGTTGGCTGGCTCTTTTATGGGGTTTAACGTGCCTAAGGCGCCTCAGGCTGTGAGCGCCGCTGTGGTGGAAGTCGCCGGATAATATCGACCACCTGGGCTTCTTTAAAGTGCACTGGCGTAGCGCACATCGCGTATAAACAAGCACTTCAATGATAAACCATTTGGGTTCGAAACATGGACGCTTTTCCAGGTCTAAATAAATAAATGCGCCCGCTCTGTGTTTAACGGACATATGTTTGCAGGCAGCAGGAACACTTTCAGCGTTAATGGATAGCTATATACGACGATGCTGATCAGGGGCTTAGACAGAATTTTCTTTTCGGGGTTGGGGTGGATGAGGGGAAGTCAACCAACGTTTATGTATGTTCGTTCGTGTTTATATGTGTGCGTGTATATACATACACATGCAACACGGAAAATTTTCGGGGGTGGGGAGGGTGCAGTATTAGTAGCTGCAGTGGCAGGATGTAACTTGCTGCGGAGTAGCTGTACGTTTCATGCACTGTTATTACAAGTCTTCGCACAGTTCTACTAAGGGCATTCACTTTTTCAGTAAAGTAAGCTCACTGTGCACGACAGTAAGTAAGATTATAATACACTATGACACTATATGATAACTCGCGAGAACGTATTTACGCGTAGACTCAGGAATACAGTTTCCACCGGCGTATTTTTGTACAATGTTTTTCACCTCTATTTTCACCTTGCATTCAAACAACGCCGCTTGCCCGATATTTTCAGGTCACAATGAGAATGTGGTCCAACAAAGCAACGCAGAATTAGTTAGCGAAACCAGATTTCAAAAACAGGACACGCAGCCAAGCCTGATGATGATAATCGTTGCGTGACCGAAAGATTCCCAAACGGAGTGGTTGATTTTACAGTGTAAGGCTTGCGGCCACTCTCGAATAAAACCGGCTCGATCGAGTACGCTTTCTTATGTTGCTTGATACAACGCCCACGATGAATAGGACACCAAAATGGAGGACACCTACGTGGAGACGTACACGCGTTCCGTGTCTTTCTGGCACCATCGAAGGAAAAAAAAAGAAAGAAAAAAGACGGAGGCGTTGATACACGGCTCTTCTTCCGCGAGGCGCACTCGTGTCTCTCACGTGTCGTCGCCAGCATCCTCGTGTGCGCCGAAGAAGCGGCGCGTAGGTGGTAACGGCAATCTGTCTCCGCAGAAGACAAGTGCTTCTTCCAGAACGGAACCTTGCGGGACGCTTTGCCACAGGCTTCGCGCGACGCGCACCATCTCAGATCGGGACCGCGACGTATTTTTGCTCCTTTTTGGACGCTCTCTTCGTCGCCAGCTGACGCGACCAGCCAGACAAGGCTACACCGAAAGAGGAAGGAAGGAAGGAAGCGAGCAGAACGGGTACACTTCTCGAAAGAACGACGGCGTGCGGAAGTTTGCGAAACATGTCGCGCTGCGTCGTCGTCGTGCTCGCGTTTCGTGTCATCCATAACGCTGCCTTCAGCCACTGCTATCATCTATACAAACTTTGAGGAAGCAAGAAAAAGTTGTGCGACAGCTCCGAGAATGAAGACTAGCGACGCAGTGGCACGTACGGCTGCCTACACAACACGAATTCGTCCGCAAGCACGTAGATACGAGCTTCTCGCATCGTTGTGCGCAGATCAGGCCCGTAGCCAGACCACCGTGGCGGGTACGTTTGGATAGTATACTCACCTATATTGACCAAATACTGGCTCGTATTGACCAGTGCTTGATAATGCCGGCTGGTGTTGGCTAATAATTGCATGTATCAATTACAAACAGCCTTTTTCCAGCAATAGTTCTTTACTACAAGCACCCGTCAAGGTTATGCCGTGGAAAGCATATGCGACGTTACTCCACTCGAAAATATCCGAGCTTCCTGCCGTGGGGGCGCCGTCGGCGCGCCATGGTGTCGGATGTGGACCGGGCAAACCAGGCTCGAACGAGGAACGGTCCCGAGTCCAGAAGCCATAAACTGCCCGCGAAAGCGGCTACCGCGGCGCACACCTGCAGAAAATGGGATCTTATGGCGGTAAAAATGGAGAAAAAAAGAACAAACCTCCCGCCTCCTGGATGGTGTCGCGTGGCAGACGGAAACGACCGAGACGAAAACGCGATACTTTTTTTTTTTTTTTTTTTTGCCCAAGCCACCAGCCTGTCGTGTACACATCTCTCCGCTGGCGCTTCTTCTCTCCGTACAAATACCATACACGTCTACGTTTGCTAGCGCGGTCTTGCTGCGAGCCGATGTTCGCGCTGTTCGTGTGTCCGCGTCGAACAGTTCCGCGAAGAGCCGTCCTCAAATCTCCCGCGGCGTAAATCTGTCAGAAGCAGAAGCTCCGGCTGGAAGCGTCATGTATCGCTCAGCGGAGTTCTGTAAGCCGACGCTGTGGCGCCCGATGGCGGCGTTCCGAACATCCTGGCGTGTATGTGTATACGATGTGCAAAGCCAGATGCGTTGTAAGAGAGACGAGCAGCGATACGGGACTGGTGACACGCGGTTGAGGTTATTTATGCGCAACAGAAGGGCACGGGATGGTTTTCTTTGGAAGCAATACACCTAAGTCACCCGGCATGTCACTGTTTTTTCCCTGTGAGAGCTTCCGCGCAGAGGCTAGCTGTGCACATTCGCGCATTTAGCGAGCTGTGCACATTCGTAAAAACTGAACACTTACACACAAAGGAAGTCTCCTTTCTTGACGTTTGTTGGCACTGACCTCCTTTACCTTTCGTAATAAAAAATTTATGACACCGTTATCAACAATGATGGAGTTCTCAAATGATAAATTTTTAATGATGGAGTTTTGGAATGATAAATTTATCATTCTAACTTATTTAATGTTTAGCTGTCCCTGCGTTGTTTCATAAACTTTCGCAGCAGTTATAGCGATGTGCACGACCATTTACACCGCGATATGTTTTGAAGGGCGTGAGCTTTTGTGAAGTCTTATGTGCAGAAATATGGGTTACATATTTGGGACACACTAAATTGTAATGGCTTTAGAGATTCGCATCGAATTGTGAGAAAAAAAAATACTCAACTTCGTTCCAATCAAATGCGTTCTCGTAGCATTCGTCGTATGAAGCCTGCCAGTCATGCTTATCCATGAGTTCAGTTTGATTTTCGTAATCTATATAGTTGTCCCTAACTTACAAGGCAAAGCTGCCTTTGGCAAACGTTTAGCATAACCGCGTAACACTACCAGCTTAGAACACAGAGGTGTGCCATTCACTACAACGCCAAACCTACGTCGGGAGTACAGCTGTGCCACACATATCCTTTTCCGCTTGATATAGCCTGATGACAGATCTTACCGTGCTGTTCTGCTTTTGTCCAAGCATGCGTCATTCGGTTGCGCTGTTCATTCCCCGCTTCCAAACGTTTGGTCAAGGTAAACACAATAATTTTGGCTCTCGGATTCATGATGCGTATAATGCGTCCTCTGTGCGTGCATGTGCTCCAGTCGTAATACTTGTTTTTTTTTTTTTTTACGTACACAGAACGCCTTCCTTCAGTGGGCCTTTTACCAGAAACGGAATTAAATTGATTTTTCTTTTCGTTTTTCTTTTCAGTGGGCACACTACTCTAGCAATGAAAAATAACACGTTTTTGTTTCGATTTCTCTCGAAAAATTTGCGGCCAAGCAAGTTAGCGTGTTCAATTTGGAGAGAAAGTGCGAGTAGTGCAGTAAGTTCCGTTAGAATGACCGTATAATTCTGGGTTATATTTAACGAGCCGAAGAGCCCGCGATTCCCGCTTTCTCGAGATATGCGTACGATGCACGCAAGACGTGATAGGCGTCATAAAGATTGCGCGCACTTCGTTATATGCCTATTATGATGCAAGCAATGCAATATCTGGTCGTAAAACAGCTTTTCATTATAGCAGGACGGGCTGCTCCGGAGGATTAGAAAGTTTTACTGCAGTCACGACCATAGTCGCTCACGTTCAATCCACAAGTCTCGTTCAGATTTGTAAATTTGAAGGTAACGCGAACAGACATAATATAGATGGAAATAGGGGCACAGGAGATGGTGGGGGGGGGTAGAGAAAGGGGCACGCGTAAATGCGCTCACTAGGTTGAATTCAGCGAGGAAGGCGTACGTAATCCGGCTTAAGAAACTCTAAAGTAGGATTTATCGCAGTCTCAATGCTGATCCGCATTCTAATTCAGTTATCCAACTGTTCAGCCATAACCTTCTCCCAAATAAAAGTATTAGGCCCTCTCAGTCCGCGCAGCAAGGTCCATTTTGTGGTACAACTTCGATGTGCTGAATGTGACGTCCCGTGCGTGACTTCGAGGTTAAGTCGTGACTAAACTAACTTCCCACAGATCTCAAAGACTCCTCTTTAACAGTAATTATCCATGATTTCTCGCGGAAATTAATCGTGACTACTCGCGCAAGCCAATACAGGTAACTTCGACCCTCTCCCCCCCCCCCCACTTGTAAGATAATAACATTTGCTTGTCACGTTATGTAATGCTGCTGCTTTTCGCACAGACGAACATGCCAACAATTGTCCTACCATTGAGAAGCGCCCACAGACTCTGCTTTTGCGAAAACAGTGTTCGCCCAATTCTCGTCACAAAACATTACAGAGCGTCAAATATTTCGGTCTTCAGAAATATAGGACGGCAGAAAACTTTAGTGTCATTAAATATTTAAAAGCAATGCATTCGTACCTAGCGGTGGCACTGAACTAGTAGAAAATGCACTTTTGAAAATGTTGCAGATTGGTACTCGTTTCTCCTTAGTCATTTTCCATCTTCAATAAAACTTTTCCACCACCACCGTGAAGTTTACACAATACAAGTGCTTACCTTATGTCGAGCACTGATCTTTTTTTTTAATCTTGTCTCTTGCTGCTTTCTTCCCCCGGCAACCAAAGGGCGCGGACCTTCCCCTCTCAACATCATTTTTATTGATTGTTTCTTATCTTAAATCTCGAAAGCATACTGTCAAGTAAAAGTGACAAAGACGGCAAGAGCTCTTTGTATTGCAAAGGGACCGAGCTCGGGAGCATCCGCTCGTGTCCACGTGATCGGTAGGATACCTATAAGAAACACCGGTGTGTCCGTTATGCACGATGTCACCTATTTATGTAGACCAGCCGGCGTCATTGCAGGGCACAGATGCTCCCGTCTCACGCGCTTTTCTTCGGCAACGACAAACGAGAGAACGGAACGGATCGGAGTGGGAACGAAGCGTTGTGCTCCCATCGTTCCATATGCCACCGATGCCCGCCCCGCTTGTTGGGGTCGGCGGTTAGCTTCGGTTGTCTTAAGCATGCAAGAAGAAGAAGAAGAAGCGCGATGAAATATCGTCCGCTGTGCCCTTTCGGAAGCGCCTTTTTGGTAGGGAAGTATCGCTTCGCTTGAAACCGGGGCGGAGGACGGCTCGCTATCCTTCCAAGTCGGCCCCCTTGCACACGCATTCACACTGATGCACGGGATGGGATACCATGGTGAAACCATGGAGACGCTCGGGTGCTTTCTGATGGGTCGTGCACCTTCGTGCTTCCGCCGCGCGGAGAGAAAACCCCTCGTCGAAGGGTCCGCTGTAAATAATCAGGTTGACGTCGTAAAGAAATTCGGGAGCCGAGAAAGGCAGAGCCCACGGGAGGGTGACAGGCCCTTGGCACGCCATTTCGTGCGAGGGAGCATATGGCTGCGCAACAACCCCCCGTCTCTCGGTGCTTGTTTGTGACGAGTCAAGCCTAGTGCGGGCCTAGAGGGAAATAGAAGAATGAACGGGGGGAGGGGAATAGCAAAACACAAGGAAGAGTCATGGCACGCTGGATCGGCTCCGCACCAGAAGCGTTGCCTTGTTGTTGCGTAAGTAATATGCGCGGCCTGTCATTTCGCATCTGCTTTTGTTTCCCGACTATGCGAACGCGGCTTAGGACCCCCAAGCGGCGTGACGGGTGTTAGCGTTGTCCGGGATTTACGCCGTGACAAGTCGTTACGACGTCGGAAGAGCCAGCTGGCTTTAGTATGTATCTGCGAAGATTCTGTCCTCGTGATCCTTGTCGCAGTGGGAAGGCAGGGCCCGCCTGCGAGGGACGGAACGGGTGGATACAATCCGATGGGCTCGGAAGTCAGCCATTTATTGTGACATAATGATTAATCGATACAGGTGTTGGGAAGCATGGTCGGCGCCAGTGACGTAATAGAGAGGTGGAACGTTAAGTTTGCACTTACGCGGTCAGCTCTTGCAAAGGGTTTATGCCTTGGTGATATACGCTGTGGTGTAGTCTTTTTCCTAAACCTCGATTTTCTAAAATATGCTCCGCATTTCCAGCATCGATCAGAACTAAACAAAGAAGGGGACAAGAAGAGAGGGAAATATACAGCGGTTACCCAAAATAATTATGCTACACAGGTTAGTTAGGTGCTACATTCTTGATGGACGCTTTACGAGTGCTCCATAAACGGGACACAAGGAGAAGATGCACCCGCCATAAATGATACAGATGACTGAGAAACATCTCGCTTTTTTGTCATGTTGCGGGCACTCAGTGCGGCAGTACACTGTCACCGTTTTTAGAGTATAATCTCATCTTGCTGCCGATGTCCCGGTACTTCAGGCCCGCCAAAAACTTCAATGAGCACTTGCTTGGATAAGACAAGAACGTCAAGTATGTTCCAGCATATTTCCATGCTTCATCTGTGCACTGCCACTATATTTCGAAATGGAATCAATGCTACTGTCTGCAGAGTGTACGTGAATGTATACGAGTGAAAGCGACGTTGTTTACGGCGCCAGAGCTTCCCGATTCTCTTCGTTTTACGGTTAGGCTGCAAACGTTCATGGTGATACGGAACGGCTGATATGAGTTATGGCCGAAGGGAGCAAGAATCTCAGAGGCCAGCTATTTCCGGCAGATAACATGGAGATCGATATAGATCCTTGTTCGCGGAAACGAAATAAAATGTGTTTATGGTTTCCTTCCTCTCTTGTGTGCTATCCCCTCGACAGAAGACTTGGAAACTGGACGTTCTGAGGCAGTATTGTTTCGATGGCAGATTCTGGAGGCTTCGTGAAGCTCATGCCCCTGCCACACGATCACGACTATATTTTGTTTCTCTTGAACAAAATTTGTGAGCGCCTTTGTATCCGATGGTAACATAGCTGTTAGGATTTCGTGGCATTACGTGGCATGATAATAGTACTCCAGGAATCTTGAGCTCTATTTATACTTGATGTATATTGATCCACATTTAAGGTCGAAATAATCTTGTACCAAACTGCAGTCACATTTACTTCGCCACTGCGTCAAGCCCTTCCAATAAAGCATAACGAAGTTACTGTCAAAGGCGATCGCAATAATTTACTACGATTTGTAGTAACGATGCAACATCAATATTTAGGGAATCATTTACACAGCGCTGCTTAATATCTTGCTCGAGCTGCGTGTGAGGTGTTTTGCTCATTGGTTGTTCTCGTGATAACAATGACACGCTGACTTTTTGTCACATATCCCACAAAATAAAAGATAAAAAGGCGTCCGTACTACGTCAGCATCTTGACATTGTACCAGTCCGATCTGAAACGTTAACTTGTTTCTAGACCAGCCCCTACGAAATAGGCGTGACAAGCTAGGTAAACTGTACGATGCCAATTGTTATATTGGCGGGGGTGTACCATTAACAGTGATCTCTTACGAAGTCTGAGCCAGAACAAATTGCGGTCGAGCGGTCGACGCATAATCCTCTCCTGAAGTCGTCGAATGAAGGCGCCGGTCGCTGCTTTCAGTTAGCGTCAAGACATATACTCTAGCCGAGAGTTGTATATATTTTTTACGTGTTATTCAATGTAGCATGATTGCACGATACACATAAATCATGTGCTAGTTGTCATAACTTAAGCTCCGGGTTCAAGAGCACGCGGTATGTGCTTGGGCGTTTGAATTGTGTTAACGGTAGGCTGTGGATGACATTAAAAGCAACCGTCATTATAAGGTTCTGTCCATTCTAAGTTAATATAGCGAGAGGGAAAATAAAGCTTTAGACACTCCGCAGCATATTCATTACGCGCGCATTTGACAAGTGTACTGAATATCTTTGATACAGGCGCGTACTGTCGTTCTACTTAGCGTTTGTTATTATGTTTTAAATGTCTTTATTTCTGCATTAAATGGCTTAGACATTGCGATTATTATTTTTAAGTTTTTCACGGGCACACGTCGCGCGATTCCAATCATAATGGGCAATTCATCAAGGTGAACATACCGATCAGAAGCTTATTGGCGTGCAGTTCGTGGCAGAGGTCGCGCTGTACATTATGTTGTGATCGACCTCCCTGACATGGCGCCGCTTAGACGTGAGACGGTTGCTGGACAGCGCTCCCAGAGGTGAACCCAAAAGCGACAACAAAGCAAGCCGTACTTGGAATTTTGCGGCGCAGCCGCCTCTCCTCGTAGAACCCTTGGAACTTGCCCGACCGACTGGCGACCTATGAAAGGCTGTTTGCAGTCAAAACGGCTTAAAAAGGGTGGTTATCTCGGTACGTCTCTGTTCGTCGGAGTGCCGCGGACAACGAGCCAAGCGACTGAGAACAGTCTGGGGATGCATTTCCCACGTTCTCCGTGGTGCCTAATACCGCTGTTTCTACAAGTCGTGGTCTGCCTGGCGCCGTTGACTCCTCATTGCAACGGATTACGGAATTGATTTCTACGTAGAACCCAACATCTTCGCGCTGCGCTGTGTCATGCGCCTGGTGCAGTGTTTGTGCAGTGTTTTCTCCCTCGCCATGGTACGAACTGGGCGTGCCTCTCCCGCTTTCCCTGGGTTGGGAAGAAGGCGGTGTTTCACCCTCCCATATCGAGGGCGGAGGTGAAGAGCACATTTTGATTGGACAATCCTGGGTTCCATTGTTTCCCCAGCAAGAGATCCTGGGAAGACGTGGACTTTAAAACACGAGCGCAGAGACGCTCGAGGCATGCTACCAGAAACATTGAAGTAGCACGCTACCTTGAACCTGTATATATAATGTAAATAAACACTCCTGTTAACCGCACCGGCTCCTCTTCTCGACATCTCCCCGGGACTTTGGCTGGCTCCGGTCTTATGGGCAGACCCTACTACATCACTTAGCAATATGACGAAGTCTTCGTTCCAAATAATAGCATAAAGCTATTCGCAGGTAGGCATACGAACACGTGGCTGACGTGTTTTTTTTTATTATTTGATTTGGTATAGAATTGCGCAGATGCTGCCGTTACAGTCTTTGCCGCGGTTGACTCGTGCTGGTTGCAGACGACGTACAGAATCATTCACGTTCAGTCGTGTGAAGGAAGGTCTGCTTACTGGCTTCGCACATGCTCCAAGAAGAAGGAGAGTAAGAGAAACGTCGGTTCCGCGAATGGAACAGTGTTTTTAGCGAGAAAAATAGGATAAGCTGCAAGACAAGAGACAAACAGATAACGCCTCCCTTCTTCGAAAAAGCTGGACAACCAATTTGCCCATTCACAGTGGGAAGTCCTAGATGGTCTCGGTCAGCAAAAGTCGGTTGAAGCACTCTTCGTTCGCGTTCCGTAACTCGAGCCCAAAGATGCAAGCGAAAATTCAAGATAAAAGAGAAAGCATGGCTGTCTCTAGGGAGAGGCTGAAAAGAGGGAAACTAAAGGAAGGCCTTGCTGGGAGTGCGGGGGAAGACCAGGGTGCCCTCTCGAAGAAAACGCGTTTCTTCCATGCTTCCGCTTTGGGCGTCAGTGCAAGTTGTTGCAGCTTGCCTTCTGAGTAGCCGCCGCCGCCGCCGCCCGCATCGCCACGGGGGCTCGCGGTCAGTCTGTCCAATTTGCCGAACAGCTGCGGGCAAGATCGTTCGCACAAGCCTGGTCCGAGTACAAGGCGTCGCCGCGATGCAGCCCACGGCGCCGCTGAAAACGAGAAGAGTCGACGGCAAGAGGAAGTTGTGCGGATCGTAAAAAAGATAAAGAAATAGAAAGCCGCGTCTCGCACTTCAGCAAAACACATTCTGTCTTGCGAAGCAGTTTGAACGACACCCGACGACCACTCGACTAAAAAGTATAAAAAGGACGAACGAGATGCCACAATTGCAGAAGAAGAGAAAGAAGACGCCGAAGATGGGGAGAATGGTGCAAAGGTCGTGAAGAGAAGGCCGGGTTCTCAAGAAAGTAAATATATAAAAGTAAAAGAGCATGCGGTGGGGCTCGGGTTGTTCCCCATCAACGCGTCTCCGGAGGCAGTAAAACATAGCGCCACTTGCTTGGTTCTTCACTTCTATGGATGCTTCGTGTACCCTGTGTGCTCGCGATTCCGGAGCTCCTCTGCTGGAAGACCGAGAATGGTGGACGACACTCTGGCTACAGACAATAAATACGCCCGCGAAGAGATAGAGATGGCACACTGGGAGGAAAACATGGTAAAGCCATAAAACGAGGAGGACAACCGATGCTGTCGAGCACGCGGTCGGAGAAGGGCATTCACGGGCGAGCAATATGTGTGCGTTCAGCAGTGCTGAAGAATACGGCAGAGGAGAGATGGAAGGGCATCCAGAGACTGCGGCGAGCAGCAGACAAGAGTGCTTGAGAGAGAGAGGGAAAGGCTGTTCTTTCTCTCGAAACGTCGGTGATCCGTCTGGTTTGTGTCGCTTGAAGCTGGCGGGAACAAAGTCGACACGAAGCAGGAAAGCGAGCCATATAGATACAAAGATGGGCGTCTCCAGCCGCACGGCTTGCGAGAAGAGCGGAAGACGGCGAAAAAAAAAAAAAAAGAAGAATTTGCGGGATAGCGTGAGAACAACCGGCGGACTTTGTGGTTCGGCTACAGGAGGGGACGATGCGCAACAGCCTGTGGATCACCAGTTAGTCTATGCTGATCCATAAGTTTACTTCGTGTGTTAAAAATTTAAGAACACCTTATAGCGGTACGAAATGCCATGTGAGGGTTTAATGTTACATTAGAAATGGAAACATAGCAATAACTAGGAAAGGAAAAACAGGCTTTCTTCTTGTTGTGCTTCGTTTTAGTGCTGAGTAACGCGCGCCAACTAGCACGACAACCTACTTTTTTTAAATATGGCTTTGTTGCTATTTGTTGTTGCATACTTCGGTAATTAGATAAACGACCCCGGCATGCACCAGCAGGCGACCGAGTTTTGCTCGACAATGATCATTATGAAAATACTTTCGCCATTCGCGATTGTGTTCGGTGGTGACCGGCTTTCTTTATTTTCCTCACTGGAATTAATAGTGCACTGAATGACACATCCCAACATCACGCGCTAAAAGGACCGCTCTGCGCCAATTTCTAGGTGACATCGCGTCGCAACAGTAGCTCTTGATATCTAATGAAAACGATAAGACATGTACTCCGGTGCTTCAACATGTATTTATCCGACCTTCTGCTAGTGCGCTTCTCCAAATGTGTTGTTTGAGTAGCTCATAGCAGCAGACGTCTTCCCAGAAGTGCAAAACAGAAAACAGGAGTGGACGGAACCACGGTGTCGCGCTATCTTTGCATTAATCATTCTTTGCAGGCTGGGGACCATCGTGTGTTGGACAGCCAAACATAGTGGAAAAGCGTGCTTCCGGTACTTCGCCTGTTCCATATTTACCTGCTGAATGGCCAGGATAGCATTATCAGTATTAACACAGAGAAGCGCTACAGGCGATGGGACATGAGTACACGAATGTAAGCGCAGCATTATCCATATACATACCGTGTTATCCTTTAATCGCGTTATCTGACACTCTCCCGAGTATCGCGTGCTCGAGCGAAATTACGAAGTAGCTTCTTGAGCTTCGGTTGATTGTGCTAGGACGACAGAAACATCAAGGTCTCGGCCTGTATTCACAGAAAGATCTTACGCTAAAAATTTTCCTATGAATATATTTCACCCAATCACGACGCGGGACATATCATTAGTGAAGCCGGCTTACCAACTGCAAACTCACTTACGAAAGAGAAGTGTTGTGCATTCGGCTCCAGATTTTGGTATGACTATATCGTACTGTTAAAGCCTTTCAATCGTGCATGAATGCAGAGCTAAAGTGTGCGAGCACTTGTGGTCTTCCCTGCATCGCTCTATGTGCGACCGTTATGGAAATAATATCTGCATGAAAATGAAAAGCATCTACGAATTAACTTTTGCGTTTTTCTGAACTTCAATACACCCATGTTTTCCGCCACAAATGAAATACAGGGTCTGTATGTAATTCAGCTAAAAAGAAAGGAAATGAGAACACAAAACGAGGTCAGTGTAACCAGATAAGCGTATTTTGCGTTGACGGGCTAGATATTTTTACTACATCGCACGCTGTCCTTGTGCAGGGCCCGTCATACCAAGGCATGCTCCAAAATCCTGGTTGCCGGGAAACTTGTATGAGAAATTCAGTGTTTTACCTGATTGAATTCAGAATTGTACAGTGGCACATTCTTACATTGCCGTTAAACGCGACGAGGACCTGTGGGCATTCAGTGTTTATTACTCAAGTCCCGAACTTTACAAGTCGGGACCTACAAGTGGCTTGTAAAGTGTTTTGACGATGTTCGTTTTCGTTAGAGTGACAAATAGTCAAACTTTCAAGACGCCTAACCCTTCCGTAATACCGCCCAACTGAAGCTTCCCAATTACATACTGCATATGCTTTCAGACATCGCTTTTCGACTGTAAATGGTGAACGGGATTTGAAAAACTAACGTAGGTCGTCAATTTTTAAAATGTATACAGAACTATTAATTCGGTTCCCGAGAAACATGGAACGGCATCCTCTGTTCGGCTAGGATAAACAGAGGGGCACTTCCTTAATGACACTTCCAGAATCAGGCGGATGCGTGTTTCTCAAGGCCCTTCCGAATGATGAATTGACTGCTTTAGTTCCGCTCAGCTGTCTCGTCCACTGATGGATTACAGGGCAATGAGAGGCGTCTGCGTTTCTTCAAGCTTCCGTCCGCTGGCGACATACGTCGGAGCGCTTTTATTTCACTGTATCGCAATTTCAAGAAAACGACAACGATGTCATTCCGTGTGCTCGGAAGTGGAGCGTACAGTAAATCAAGCACGTCATTAAACAGTGCTACAGAAACAAATCGTGCAAACACGACCTCCTGATAGAAGACGAGCGTTCACGTATCCCACATAGAATCTACAGATGGTCACAGCGCAGCAACGCTTAATTATTTTTTGCTAGTCCATTATTTCATTAGGTGATTAATAACTTTAAAGCGTCGTGAAATGCATTGAATAAGACAGGTACTTCGCTTACATCAACGTAACACCAGAACTATTATTTTCAAAATAGATCGACTTAAGAAAGCGTTATTTCCGCAACGTGATAAGGCACATATCAATAGTCAGTGTGCGGTAAACACAATTCAAGACTAAAGAAGAAAATATTAGGAGCCCTTCCCATGTCGGGAAAACAGGGGCAAGCGAAGCCTGCCGTGCGAGTGCCTGACGTACTGATCTTCTTTCTTTCTTTCTTTCTTTCTTTCTTTCTTTCTTTCTTTCTTTCTTTCTTTCTTTCTTTCTTTCTTTCTTTCTTTCTTTCTTTCTTTCTTTCTTTCTTTCTTTCTTTCTTTGTTTGTTTCTTTCTTTCTTTCTTTCTTTCTCTCTCTCTTTCGTTATCTCTCTGTCTTTATTCCTTTCTCTCTCTCTATCTCTTTCTTTCTTTCATTATACGACATTGCGCAATGCTCCCTTCTAACTTCTTTCCATGCCGGGAATTGGACCTTCACCCCCGTCCTTAGCAGCGCAACACTTCTCTTGCTACAGGCAACAACGACGGTCATACGTAAAATAATGAAAAGCAACCATGAAAGGCAACAATGAAATGCAGCAACGTGAAATGACAATTGACCTCGATGAAAGATCAGATCACCATGTCAGAATAGGTTGATCGCTGACAATCCCACGATCGAGAGAGTGCCACTTAATGGAAAACGGCGCCCGCAAATACGCATGCGACCGGCGCGTCTTCCAGGGTCTATTTGTGTACACCCACGTTTCTGTGCACGCGCATCAGCGCCGGGTTTTTCGCGATTTATGCCACCGCTGCCGCCGCCACCGAAATTTGTAACTGATATACTGGTAAATATTAGACGGAATAATAATAATAATAATAATAATAATAATAATAATAATAATAATAATAATAATAATAATAATAATAATAATAATAATAATAATAATAATAATAATAATAATAATACTTTATTATGGGTGGTATCACATATATGTCAACTCTGCTTGGCTGTGTTTAAAAGAAGCAGTGATACTAGAGTATTATGTCAGCTGTATACTTTACGCAACAGGAACGTCACTCGAGTGTTTAAGAAAAGCCGTGTTAAAAACGAAGGTGAATGATTAAGGGTATTATGTACTTTACTTTGGGACAGTAGTGAGCCCTCCCAATGAACACTAAAACAAAAACAAATAAAGCCGACGCACTGTTTCTACATCAGATTCAAGGAGGATCCGATTGCAGCAAGGCGACCGCGTTTCATGTTAATGCCTACGGAATACCCTCTGTGAAAGACAAGTTTTGTTGCTCAGATGTGAGTAATTTCCCGCATTACCGTTCCATTTTTTAATTTCTGATAAGCGATTAGCAAGTGTAAAATTTCTCCAGAAGGAACGCTTTTAATTCAAGGGCTAGAGAGCATGTTACGAAGGCATGGCACTTAGTAATTTTCTGTCAGGAAGTAGCACAGTTCTCTTTCGGGATTATTTGGCGCAGTTGTATTGCATAAGTGAAAGTAATTTTTAGGCAGCCCGGACATACTTTCAGGAGCTCTGAATTACTATTCTTTTTTAAATGCTTAAAAGAGTAATGACACGAGTTTTAGGAATTTTCGTAGTAGAAGTACTGATGTCAAGAACGCTAAAATGTGTGTCGTGGTTGCTCGGAATGGATTTAATATATTTTAATACCGCTTCGTTATAAACCACTTTCGGTTTCGATATCGAGGGGATGGTCCATCAGTGACCTGTAAACACAATGCGACTTAGGTCTAAGTCACGTGGGGGACAGCAACTCTTGACATTCTAGCAGCACTCCGTAGCTTCCTGTTGTGTGTGTTGTACGTTAACAACGAAACGTGAATTGACATCCAGCAGCTTCGACAGCCGTTTCGGCCGCATCAAGGACGCAGAGTTCGCAAATCCAGTGAACTGTGTTGATGCGTCATGATAATATCCATTGCGGTGAGACTGGCTTGCAGATGCTAGGCGACGAGAACTTTAAAATCAAACTAAAATATGTTATACGTGTTTCCTTGCTCCGGTGTGTGGAGAGTGTTAACGGTATACTTTCCAAGGAAAGAAAAAAAAATGTCCCTTTTGCGATGCCTCAAAATCGTGTCAGTATTTAGGTACTTCTATGCCGACTCAACGGGAAAACCGTCCGTCCGTCCCTCTGTCACGTAACACGATCATCCTGATAGAGATTTAAAGGAATAAAACAAAATATTTTTTTTTCTGCGCGGGGTTGGGCTTCAAACAGGGCGCCCACACTCCGAAAGCTAGCGTCTTAACTCGGCTATACGACCCCTTTTTTGGTTATTGCCGGACTTTAGATTTGACGCCGTCCACGTCAACGTTGCAGTGAGTATTTTGACAGTGAAACTGTACTTAATCGAACCTTCGCCGTTGTCGTTACGCAGCTCGGCGAAAGGAATGTGCCGATGCGGAGGAGGCGACCAATCAGAAGCCGCGCTGGGTGCGAGGAGGATAGCCGCGCCGGAGAAGCGGTAATTAATACGAGGCCGCGCTGGGCGAGAGGAGGAGAGGCACGGTGGAGACGAGGCGCGTATCTATGGGTATAAAGCCCCGTTCACGCTGAAAATTTTCCGGTCGCTCTACGAATCGCTCGACGTCCCGCGACCGGAAAAAGTTCTCCTCGCGCCGATCGGTCTGAGAGCGAGTTTAGTCGCTGGGAGAAAAACATCACTTTTCATAAGCCAATCAGAACGCGAGCTTACGAGAGAAGGAAGGGGAAGGCGTGTGGAGCAATGGACGGCGTTGAAGTGGAACGCTACCAGCGCTAACAGCGTACTGAAACGCCACTGGCGTTCCAGTACGGCCGTGGAACATACAACCACGGCCGCTACATACAACAATGGCTAGAAAAGAAGAGAGACGCGGTCGCGTGCGTCTCCCTTCTTCTTCGGTTATATCACGGCCGCTACCTGTTTTTTATGTAGCGGCCGTGGCTATATACAGCACGTGCCTGGAGAGTTGGCTTTCCGGTGTGAACGGGGCGTAACCCCTTGTGCGTCAGCGGGACACATACGCCCCACTTTTCCTTCTGCTGAATCTTTTTCTCCCACATCATCTGTCGCAATCAGCGCGACGCTAAGTGGCTACTATCTTACTTATGTATAGGTAAGCTCGAGAAAGAATTTTTCACCACGATTTCGAAGGGTGGTAATAGTACCACAGTGCCATAGAAATCTGTTCCAGCTTTTTAAAAGAAGCTACTCAAGTTTCCACTCGTTCAGATAAAAAGAAAAAAAAAAGCTGTCATTGAAGATGCCAGGTAATTTTCTCTTTTTCTGGTTTTCTGGAAAGGCAGTTTCAGCTCGCGGTCATCATGTGTTTTTGCAGGCTTGTGCAGCAATTTGATTGATAAATGCATCGAAACACAATCCTTTGCGACATTGTCATGCTCTTCGCTAAGCAAAATGGGTGATAAAGGCGCATGGGATTAATTTTCTTAATATCATATACCTCTTCAAAAGTGGGCAGATATTCAGGGACAGCATCAGTACTCCACCATATCGACAGCGAAAGAAAGGACAACAATATCGACAAAAATATGGTTGTGTATGCGGTGAAGCAAGCTTTAAAGGAACATACCACAGCTCTATGAAAGCTTGTAAGGCGAATGTGCACGTGCTTTTCTGCTGCTGGAAATGAGGTGCGCACAACGTTCCTCTGCACGACTTGAGAAGTGCTCCTCTGCGGCACTTGTTTCGTCCGTTTCATCCCAAAGTACCCATATGTGTCCCACATTTTTCCAGCAGAGTACTGGCTTGATTTTGATTAAATTCGTTTTATACTATTTATGTACGGTTCATATGTATATACCACGGCCGGTTTTCATGACATGTAAAAAATATAGGCGAACCTACGAAGGATTAAGAGCGGGGGTAGAGTTCTAGTACACTCTAACGGGGGTTTGTATGTGCCACGCCCTTTCCGAAGATGGGCAAGATTTCTCGTACGCCCGAGAAAGAAGCCGCTCGTTGCGAGCGACAGCGGGAGTTGGCACGAGAGAGTATCCCTGTTTCGGCAGCTTTCACTGCATTTAACTGACTGTACTTTCTGTGTTTTCTGTTGTGTTTCCGCGTATGTCTTACTGTTACCTCTGGGCTACACACACACGCTTGCAGAATGTAAATATATCTGAACACTGAACACCATGAATACGTTGTACCCGTAGTGCAAAACTGGTGTAAAGAGAGAGCACTTGCTATGAAGGCTCCATTGAATTCGTGGTGGTGACATAGCAGCCCATAGGACAACATGTAAAGCCGGCATGGAGGATTGTACACATCAGCAAATTTAGAATGCAAAAATTTAATGTCAGTGTGTCGCGTTTCGGTAGTCGCGTGATGCGCGTTCTGTGGGGCCACTCCATACGCTGCCTTTTTTAAAACAAATCTGGAATTCCTACGACCCTATGTCTCGACGTCACGCAAATCATTTTGTGCTGCGTCTCTCGCAGCAATATCGACGGCATATTCGTATGCTTCCTTGCTCTGCTCAAAGTTCTTGTTCTCTATAGGATCCACAACATACTGACTTCATCACTGCAGTTTTCCAGTTGCAGTATGACAAAAGAATGTCTTTCGTATGTGATTCGTCAAATAATAGACTGGATACGGGAAACTCACATTTTTTTCGTGAATAAAGAAGAGCATTGTCTCAATTGTGGTTCCTACTCACTTTAGCACTTCGCGGTTTCTTTCCTTCTTTCTTTCTTTCTTTCTTTCTTTCTTTCTTTCTTTCTTTCTTTCTTTCTTTCTTTCTTTCTTTCTTTCTTTCTTTCTTTCTTTCTTTCTTTCTTTCTTTCTTTCTTAGTGGGAGACAATACGAAAGATCTCAGCTGCAATCGGCTTCCAGGCGCCTCGCTATGTTTGTATGGGCTTATTCTTTGCACGGCTTTGTTTCTTCTCGGAACTTTGTAATCCTGCCTAGTCCTACAGTGCCGACCTGTCAACCGGACAATCACTCCGATACTCTTAACCCCTCTTTCATTCATTTCATATCTCTTCATCCCTCTTTCATACTCAGTGAAACGGCACTCTTTCAAAGCCGCATCCACCTCATCCTCGATACGCAGCTATCGCGTCATCCTCCGATGCAAACGGAGCGGACCCCTCGCTCCAGGGCATCTCACCGCTCCCAAACAGTGCCGACCGCCGCCGCTCCACTCGGTGGGGCGCTCGCGTCGCGCAGCCGCCTAGCCAACGAGTGATCCCGCTCTTGCTCGCGCTCTCCGGTGCGACGGGCGGCACGTTTGTATCGCAGAGAAGGCGTCTCCGCGGACGCGTACGGCCGCCTTGACGCAGCTTGTGTGCGTCGTTCGCATCTCGACTCCCTTTCCGCGTGGTGTTCTTCCTGCGTCGAAAAAAAAAAGGCAAAAATTGTGCAGTGTGTGCTGGCTCCTTTACGCGTGCCACGCGAGCGAGTGGGCTTCCCAGCGGCCGAGACGGAGGTGTTGCTGCTCCATCGCGCCTGTTGGCGAGTGTTTGACGAAAGAGAACGCGACTGGCACGCGACTACGAGCCTCCTAGACCACGGTGGCTCTCCCAATAAGCGGTACGCCGTCACCGCGCGCTCGTGAAGCGAGGAAATTTGCCGGTGCTGTGACCGTAGCATGAGAGCCGAGCCATGGCACGCCAGTGTGATCGCCGCCGGTGGTTCCTCGATCTGTGGATAACGACCTGTCGGATTATCGCCATCTTTCTACTCTCCGTCATTGTCTGCACTGGCGACGCCGCGAATGCAGGTGAGTTGCTCGTAACAGGCGTACCTCTTCCGTATCTTGCTTCCTGATTTATTTATTTATTTTTTTTTTTAGCGCGTCGTGATGTCTACGTCACTGACGCTTCTATATGAGGTGTAACGGCTTCGTACGGCTTCGTATGATGTCTCCCGCGTGATCGTGCGGTTGTGGCATAGGGAACGCCACGTGCTGTCGTTCACTGCATCGTTTTGCGTGGCGTAATTGAAGTTGGTGCCGTTGCTATCACTTTCTTGAGGTGAGAACGACAAGTTCCCTCGCCGTTCTTTAGCAAAATCTATTGCTCAAGAGCTCTCATTTGTGGTAGATGCGCGAAGTGCGAAGACGTAATCTTGCCTGCAGAAAGTTATCAAGCGCCGAATCTTAGATTTCGCCTCGCTGCATACGAGCGTGAAGATGTAACCTGTTAGGCGTATCCAGTACGTGCGTTCATTCGCGCGCTAAATATGCCCCATAGTCATTGTTCTCGGGAACACCTAGTGACTCGGGCTAAGAAGCTTTAAAAATTCATCTTATTTTGAGCATTTCGGAGAAAGCTATAACAGAAGTGTGAACAGGTCTTAAAGTTATCACGTTACCTTTAGTATGAGGTCTGTCAATGCAATGTCTTATAACATTACGCGCACATCAATCAAGGTTAGCTCAAATCTCCAAAAAACATAGTCATCGATCGTGCAAAGCAAGTAACGGATCTACAAGAAAAGCTCGATAGCTTAACAAGCTTTTCTGGAATATGCGTTTGCTGTTCAAAAGTAAAACCTCAACTTCGTTTAATTAGAATTACCCGCCCCCGTCTAATTCACCTAAGGTGGGATAATATAAATGTAAGCCCGCTTATAGTGAACATTGGCAACGTAGGGGTGCCAGTCACGTATATAAGCCGTTTGCAATTACTGTATAACGATTTATAAACCAGCTTTTCGGGAAGTAACGTGCGTCGCATAGAACAATAGCCTACAACATTCTGAGTAAAAACCAGTGCGGCAACGCGTCGCAAGATGTAGCGCCAAATTACCGGATACGGAAACCATGGCGACCGTTCCGCCGTAATCCGAACAGCGGCACTTATTCGGTCAATTAGCGCAGTTCGTCAGTTAGTGCCCGAAAGGTTCCTGCAGTTTAGAGAGCCTGAGCGCGTTTGGAGAACACTCGTGAGCGTCTTACAGTTAAGCGAGGCCTATATGCATTGCATATGAATAACTCCCGAGCGAGTGCCGCCTTTATGCGACTTACAGCATATAACCGCAAGCATAGTATGGGAGTCGGTTAGACGCAGGGAGATTGTTATGTCTGTCGTGTCCATTTCAGTTTTACTTAGGCGGCATCACTTTAATCATCAACACTTCGAAGGCTGTATTCTTATTTTGTATGATACCAATATACCAGTGAAAGGCCCCTTAGATTATCAACCATTTAAAGCCGGTTTCTTTGAATATATGACAGCCAAAAGACACAGTCGCCCGGTCCTTATCTTTGATTTTCTTTATCATTATTGAAACGTTTACGTGAATCTCGATCTTGCCGCACTACGCACGCAGATTGTATTAACCGGTTTAACAGACCTGTGCAGCCATTAAATTCTATGCCTGTAATAAGCCGCATGCATTAATTTTCGTAGAGCGAATAGTTTCCGTGTCGAGTCCTGTAGTTTCGTACTTTTCCTTACGGCGCTCGCAACTAATTGTAAATTGATTCCGAATTGTTTCCAATTGAAATAAATTCAAGTAATACAGGAAGTGCGCGAATATATTGGAATAATACTGCATGACATCTACTTGTATCTCTGCATTCTCCTGGAAACACCGCGGGCACCAATAATAATAATAATAATAATAACAATAATAATAATAATAATAATAATAATAATAATAATAATAATAATAATAATAATAATAGTTTACTCGGGTTAAATTTCTAGTGGTTCAGGACTGCCGAAGCATCACAGTCCTTGTATGATAGCGCATGGTGGCCAGGCGAATCCGTGCAATGTATGCACATGGCAGTTGCTTTGGCTAAAGCAGCAAAAATAAATAAATTTTAGACGTACAAAAATTGACGTATAGATTAGCGGTCTATATTGGCAAATTACCGCGCATCGAAAGGAACACGATCGGTTGAGGCAGTGGAAAGGGGCGCCAAAACGCAGAAGGTTCTACTGTCCTTCGATTGTGTTACGTGTCCTTCGCGCTTACAGAAAATATGGATCAGTACCAACTAGCCCGATCTCAGTGCCTTCTAAGTTATATTTCGTACACGGACGCGTGTTCGGCACTTGTACTGCGTGCCCCTGGTTTTCTGCGCTGTTACCGTACTCATTGATGGGTTGTTCCGCTGTGCAGTTAGATTTACGTAGACGAAGTCACCTTGAAGAATACGACAAGCATCCATGGAAGCTCGGTGCATCCATGCTCCTAACGACTGCCTGCATTGTGCGGAACACGCACGACGAATGGATTAACCGCGTTAAACAAGCGCGCCGACACCGCGCGAAATTCGCGTGCCTGTTTTCCAAGGCACCGAGAGGGCCGTGGCAAAGCCGCTTGCTCGCAAACACGCACACACCTCCAAAAAAATGAAGTGGAGATCTTCGTACATCAAACAGCGCACGGTTCCTTCTTTACGTCAACGTGCGGGCGCGTGCCACTTCAGGCAGCGGGCGAGAGACTCGTCTCACCAACAATCGTATAAACGCGGCGTCGTTCCGCAAACAGCGAAGCGCTGACTTTGCGCGCGAGGGAGGCGGCACCCCGCCCACCTTTCTTGCAGTAATCTAGTAACGTCGGGACGCCCCGCGTGCGCGGCGGCTTGCCTGACCCCCGGCAACGACGAAGATTGGGGACGACGTCTTCCTTTTGTGAGGAGCCGCCGAGTGTTTACCTCCGAGCACCCGCCGAACGATGCCGCCACCGCGCGGCCGCGTCGCGCCGCCGAGCATCGATGTCGCCTCGAGGTCGCAAAGGGCGCAGCTGCCCGACAGTGAATCACAATCGGGGGAAGAAAAGGCAGTGGCGGGTGAGGGACGCTGTACATGACGCGCTGGCACCACCCGGGCGCCGCCACCCAAAACCCCCCGACTCGGGCCGTTGACTTTCTCCCGGTCGAGCCTGCAGCGAAAGCGGCCCCACCACCGCGAAGAGGAGGAGGCCAGTACAATGGTCGGGCCGCCTTCTACCAACACCATTGTGCCTTGTGTTCCAGGCTACAAAGGCTGAGTGTGCGTACTGTATATGTGTGTCTGTACTGTGGAGACACCTGCCTGTTGCTGGCTTTGTCGATTATGGCGCCACAGGCAGTAAGGATTCACCACTCAGATTCAGCATGCATTTTCAGCGTCGAAATATCCATGGACTCGCCACCCGATTTTACTTCCTGAGCATCTTTACCGATCGCGCTTGCGTTCTTCGCAGGTTGTGGTTTTCAGCGCTGAACGCTTTTAGTTATCTTGATTTTTCGGACGCGCATGATGCCGCTCTCACAAAGCTACAGTTAGCAAGCAAGTACTATTCAGGATTAGGCATACTGTTCGCGATCACCTCACTGCCCCACTCGTTTGTGCCGTTGGTTAATGCCTGTGATTACGCACCTCGCGCTTTTGCTCATGCGGTGGTGCATAAGGCGTTGTGAGCCCGAACCCTTGCCTTCAATGGAACTGAACGGATACGGAAATATCTGACAACGCTTCCATTTGAAATATGCTTCCTTTGGTCTTTGTTCATCTGTAGATCAGCCCACACCCGCGTCTTCGAGCCGCTCACTCTATCCTGGTGCATACACCCCCGAAAAGTTTTACCAAGTGAAGCAATGCGTTTGTCGTGGTGTCCTCTTTGAAAGTTCATATTTCAAACGCCCGTACAAGTGTAGTACGCGACGCCCCTTTCTTTTGTATGGCTGTCGTCGTACACAAGTAAATACGCTCGCAATATCTTTAACTGCGCCAACACATCTACCTTGCACTACGCTTTCGTAATCCATCCATTACGTGTACATGGGAACAGAGCTCTCACTTACGAACTTTGTGCGTGTGACATCGAACTCATCAAGTAGACCCAAACAACTACGCATGCGCACATGCATGACCGGATCTCCTGATAATCAAGAAGTTGTTCTTGAACATTTTTCTTTCTTCCTACGGTTCCCATGCGTTGTGGCAAGCCGGTGTTTCTGGGCCGGATTGGAGCCGTTTCAATTCGCTTCTGTCTGCTGCTTGACAAACGATGTGCTTCTCGCAGATGCTCGCGTGCTCAAAGTTGGCCAGAACATTAAGGAGTTCTTACAGTGCGCTGCAAGAACTTGTATATAGCTTTGTCAGCGGCATCCGCTCTCGTGAACCACGCACGCACATACGCAGAAACGTTTGTCGAGTACGCCGAATATCGGCTACGCTGTCAACAGACTCCCAAAATATGTGCGAGGCCGTGAAATCACAGGAAGAAAGACATGATTAATTGAAAAAAAAAAACAATAAATTACTTTATGCTTATTAACAGTCTAACTTCTTACGAGAGCAACAACGACGCGTATTTATAACATTCTTCCATTGGTGGTCTCTCGCCTTCATGTCACTCCACAAAGATTTCCAGGCAAAAATATTTCTAACTCTATATAAGCGCCCTCGACATGCAATCGTGCGCACCTTAGTGAAAGCGTGTTTTTGAAGCAACTCTTTTTCGTACAAACAACAGTGAGTATTTACTAAATCGTGGCATCTATTTCATTTGATATGGATGGCGCTGTGCTGCACTTGAGGAGGGAAGGTATTATCAAGCCAGCGGCCGAGTAAGCTATAGGAGGAAGGAGAAACGTTATTCAGATAAAACTAGAAAAAAAAAATGGCCGCGTATCTGCGTGCTTCGCTGCAAATGTCGTCGAAAAACGATAGTCTTCTGCCGGCCGTGCTACATGAGTCGTGGTCTCATCCGCGGCCACCCGTGATGCTGTTCCCAGGGGCACTGCCAGGTGGAAGCACCATATCGTCGGCAGAGGGCTTTTTCGTGCATAGCGTCGCATTTTCAGCGCAGCCTAAGAAACACTAGGGTCTTTAGAATTACGTATCTATGTATTTTCTAGTAAAGGAACACACCACCTAATATTTAAGTATTGTTTTTGCGCCTCAGATATGCGTAATATTTGCTTTTTGATCGACAATGTTCACAAGTATAAACGCAGCTACCAGTTCAAGATGGCTGGGCGTTCAGCAGGTGCTTAAACTTTGGCCGAGTGGCTGAATCGTGTGACAGACAGACAGACAGACCAAGATATCTGCGTTCAAATATCCCAAGAAAGACTATCGTCTTTAAATAATCGACAGTTGTGGTCGGGTTTGGTCAAGCAGAGCTATTTGGCTGTTTTCCCTCGTCCGCAAGCCATGCCTTCCACTGCTTGTTGAACATGGACTGGTGTTAGGAGAGTAACTGTAAATGCTCATATATTCGTTGGCCGCAGTTAATCGACCCTAGGCCTTATCTTGTTTGATCAGCTTGTTTCTTATTAAAGCGATTGCCCTTTTGATATCCACCGCTAGTACGAATTCGTCCTTCGATCCTCTTGTTGGGTTCAGTACGTCATTTTGCAGGAAGAGGGAAACGTCCGAGATAAGCAAGAGATCAGCCATGGTAGCTTAGCAGATAGGGTGTTATGATTCTTAAACTAGAGGACGTGGGTTCGATTCCCCGCCGCGCCATTTCCACGGTGGACAAAAGCAAGAGCCCCTATATTTGTGTGCACACTAAAAACGTCTGGCAACCAAGATGAATGCGTGGTCACACTCACGGCGTGCCTCATAATCATGTCGTGTTTCTGCCATGCAAAACAACAAAGTTTTGTTTTAATAAGGAAGAAAAAACCACGGTATTGATGAAAAAGAAAAAAAAAAAAGTAGGGATGAGATTGATATAACAGGAGATGCTGGAGGTGCAAACAGCGGCATATCGTAGAAATAGAGGTTTGTAAGAAGAAAAAATATCGGAACGAGACAGGCAGAATGCTAGGCTGCAAAAAGCGAAGGAATCGTAGAGGGAAGCAAGGCGTGCAAGACTCGGACCCAAGAAAGGAGTTACCGAGAACACACACGCCGTCAGGGGCATTCTCGATAAAATACCACACTCTACGTTGAATCCCTGCGAACTATCTTAATTTCTTGTCGTTTTAAAAATTTGATGAAGCTGTAACAAACAGATTGGGTGGCAACTTGTTGGCGACACGTCACTAAGTATGTGCCAATACAGATAATCATCATGATCAGAGTATCATCATGATATCGATGATGAGCATAGGTTGGTGTAATAAAAGGGTTAGAGAATGCATCGCTTTCAAGCGCCACTTGCTTTCCGTTCAGCCAGACGCCTTCTTGAGGCCGCATTGTTTTTTTTTTTTTTTTTCGAGAACTGAGCGCTGCAGCTTCGACTGCAAACGTCACTTATGACTGATCGCGCGAGCCACAATGGATTCGGTGAACGGCCGAGTTCTTTTTCTTTGCAATAGGGCGTCGCTGGACATTCTCGAGGCGTGTTGTTTCCTGTCACGAAACACTTGCCGCAACACGCGCTGGTCGCGTGTGCTGCGCACGCACCGACCCGACTCTCCGCCTCCGTTTAAAACCGTGCAGCGTACTGATTGCTACAGATGACCTCGATTATAGGAATCTAGTCGTAGCACGGGATATTAGCGAATCATTGAAACCCTGCAATTTACATATATAGACGCAGGAAAGAAGATCGATGCTCCATTGTGGAATAAGAGATTTAATAGTACAGTATTTTATTGGTCATTTCGTGCATTCCTTGTTTTAGTTCCGTGTTTCAGTGTGTTATGTTTAGATGAGTTCTCAAAAGTGACTTTCCTCTCAGCGCTGTTGCCTATCACTAACCTTCGGATCACTGACACTCTCGACAGATGCGTCATGAGATGTGTACACCTCGCAGATCCGTGGATGCAAAGAATAACAATAACGGCGGTTTGTATTGATCAACTGTTCGTGAAAATGTTTGCAGATGACAGGACATTGAGATATCACTTAATATCTCTAGTAGATTAAACGGCCATTTTGCGATATCCTTGTTAACCGGTTTGTGCTTATTCCAAAGGCAATGTTTAAATACGAATAAATGTTTCACAGCCTTATTTGTCCGAGCATATACATTATACACATGCACTGTGTGTAGTTCGGCATACTCGTTTTAAGTTTATATATCTACCGTTCCAGGAAGACTTATAGCTGAAAACCACTGTGATATTGTAAAATTATTTCTTCTGTTTTTTTTTAATCAATCAACGTACGGACCTTAATCGTGACGACCAACAAGATGGCTGCCAGGCCGCGAGATTCAAAAGCCGCGTCTCTTGTTTAAAGGAGTAACTGGAGTCTGCACTACATTCGCCGCGGGTGTGACGCTGCATGAACACACAAAATCTTGTGTGCTTATTGTAGAGCTGCCAGACTGGATTCTTTATTGCAAGACGTGTCTGCCGTGTACGGAAATCCGTCCGTCCCTGCTTTTTGTTGCCGTTCTTCGCTGTTCTGTGTTTTGTTTTGGCCCGAATATTGGCAGATGTGACCGAAGACACAGCTGGCTTCCGAGTCAGAAAAAAAGAGGAGTTCGCTTTGTTCAGGTTCGACCACATGTGCTCGTTAGTCGTGAGCTCGATCCTGTAGCAACTGTCACTGCCCGCTTCTACGAAGACGATTGAACAGCGCTGTCTGCCTTATTGGGGTTGCGCATTTTTAGACAATGCAATTTTTTTATATATATATAATATATGCAGAAATGCTATGAAAGTGAAGCACCTGTCATCTTAGCAAGTGAGCTGCACGTGTAGGCTGAAATAGCTTGCCGCTGCTAAACTTGCACTGATAAAACAATTTTACAAAAACTTGTAAATAACTTCTTTATTACCAAGTAATTAGGAAGTTGGGGATAGTTGTTTATGTGGAAAAGATCCAGGCCGTGCCGTAATATTTATGGCATGTAACATTTGTACAAATAGAAAAATTTGCACACAATTACAGATGTTCGTCGTCGAATTTCAATGGCGATATCAAAACCGAGCGGGCACGAAAGGTGGCCGTTCTGTTGCGTCAAACACTAACTTCCTGTGACGATGAAGAGACGAAATTGTTAAAGCATTTGTCATGCTTAGTTTTATAATGCGGCGTAACTGCACAACCATTCCCTGTTGCTGTCTCGTGTGGGTTATTCATGCTACTTATTGCTCTCACTGATGTAAATAACGTTGAGGAGTGAGCCTTTTGCCGTCTGCTTTCTTTCCTTTGGTGTCTTACTCTCTTTCTGATTTCCAAGCTCTGTTGTGGTCGTAAAACAAGCGACGTAAACTCGAAGATCTCGAGAACGGAAGTCCCTCAAAAACATAAGAAAATTTAAAAGAAACTTACATGGAACGCGATACGCGTGCGCTGTATACCAGCGGGGACGTCTTAGCAGCTGGAGTTTATGACTGTTACGAACGAAACACGAAGAAACGCTTTATTGCTGTCGCGGCCCTGCATAAGGTACCTAGGGCCATCTTTAGCGTGAACGGAGTGCACCAGGACGTGGTATTCCTGAAAAGTTTCGTTTCTCTTCTCTTGTCGTATTTTCTCTCTCACTCCCTTATTTTCTAATTGTAAGCGCTTACGATCGCATACAAAACAGATGGCGACGAGTCTGTAAAGCCATGAAAACCGTGAAGTTCACGAGGTTAGTGAGCTCGTAGCGATGCATTGTCACACGCGTTCTTATAGCAGCCGATCCACCGCGCGAGAGAGAATTGCTTCCGTTCATATCGCGCCGATGTAAACATTGATGGCGGCGAGCGAGCGTCCTGCACACGCGCCACCCACGTCGTCGCGTGATGCTCGGTGCCCGCTTTGTTTCGATAATAAAAGCGGCCCGTTCTAAGTTATGGCGGGCGATCATGAGGGAGCCTCCTCTGTCGGCTTCCCTGTTTCGCTCCCAAAACACACACGCGAGAACGATCATCTGCGTTTATGGACACGCACGCGACGAAGCACGCACGCTCGTCGTGTATGTGTCCGCTTCTGTGCATTTATGCACGCGGAAAAGCGAGCGAGTATATTTTTTTCTACGTTACTGCGCGCTTTCTTTATTTTTAGTTTCTCGTGTGCCTTGCTGGACTCCCGATGTGGACCGTTTGAGGAACGGATGTTGATTCGGTATTGCGTTTTCGAAGCTTGAGGTCACGGGTAAATTCTCGTCCGTTCTCGCCGAATTCGAAGGGGTGAAATGTAAAACACACACACACACACACACACACACACACACGCTCAAGTTCACTCATATGTGTGCATTTTGAAGAGATCGAGGGGTAGAGATATTTGAAGTGCCCCACTATACGGTGTGCCTCATTATCAAATCCTGCTTTTATATCCAGATATATAAATCTAGAGAGGAGGAGGTCACGACGACAGACTTCTTGAAAATGCGTGTAAATATGTTTATTATACATATAATAGCGCCCTTTATTGCGCGCGCGTTTGTGTGTGCGTCTGTGTGTGTGTGGGGGGGGGGGGTGTAACCGCATAAATTTTTGTCAAATAAAATTACGCTCAATTGCAGAGACCAATTCAGTAGGCAAATCATTAATTTTGAAACTTGCTCCAGCCAAATATCAATCTACAGAGCCCTCCAGAGTTTCAATACAAGGGCTTTAATTCTTACGATAGTGTTCAGTGAAATTTAAAATAAATAAGCCCCCATAACCTGTTTTGTTTCATTTTCTTTTTCGAAAGAAAATCGGTGTGGGGTGTGTCCGTGTCCTTAGACCAGGAATATTTGGGATAATTGATTTTACAAATTTCCTTGCTAATTAACGTTCAATTTCACGGAGAGCTGCCAATACACTCTGTGGAGCTGATGCCGCGTGTCTAAGCCACGACTTACAGTACAGTTGGCTGTGATCTACGCAAATTGTCGATTAAATATGAGGCGAAAGAAAAGCTGACTCAGTAGGTGACGTCGGAGGCAGTCGCTTCAGACGCCGCTGTGTCAATCCTTATTCGAATGGGGGGTGTCATGGTGATCATAACTATTGTGAATGACACAGAGAGACAGACTCCAAAACGAGCATGCGAACGTTTCTTGCTGCTGTCGCGGTGCGGGCCACGGGGGATTTCATTACGAGCCACCCGGGTTGCACATTATTAAACTGCAACACCCGGGCCGACCCGGATTTCGGGACTCCAGAGGGGCTCCTCTTATATTGCGACGGCTGCTGTCTTCGTGCCGCCGACGCCCGTAGCGCATCTTAATTCTGTCACTTCGCTGCGTGTTCCGTAAGCGCTTTGAAAGTTACGAAGAGCTCCTGCGACCGTACGTGATGAAAAAGAGCACCGCGGCCGTGTGTGTCAGTTTTTAAAATATATTCCTCGCCTTGTTTCATATACACAGCTCCGTGCTTTGCATCGTACACTGTGGGTCGCCCAGCAGTCGGAGCGTAAACCGTCAGCCTGCAGTCTTGCGGAAAATGAACCTATGTATGATTCAGTGCTGAGAGCGTACAGTCGTATTCTTTCATCTCTTTCTTTAAAGCCGTCCCGCTTATTCTTTAGGAATACAATTACGAGTCTTGCCGTTAGCCCAGGCTCGCTCTGACTTCGTTTCTGTTACGTTTCCTTCTTGACAGCTCTTTCCGGGGCGAAACCTCCCGCTCCCGGGAGTAATTGCCCCGTCCCTAGAATAATGGATGGATTACGGATGACTGTATGTGTGGCTTCATCAGAAGGCGAGCCCGAAATTAAAATACTCCGGAATATTACTTCTGCACGCTGCACAGAAGGGCGCTTAATTCCGTGGCTGGGAAATTAATGCGCGCTGTTCTCTTACTTAAGCTTCGGCTATAAGTGTCATGTTTCTTCTTTTTATTTTCGGATCTTCATTAAGTATCCCTTGCTCGGCATCTCATAAATCAAAACGTTAGGAGCAAATTAATAGTGGTTAGTATGTAGCGAGCTCCTAAAAATAGGGTGGCTGGAAGCTTTTTCAAGAGAGGCTTCCCTGGTACCAATAATTTTTTTTTTGTCGGCTCAAGCTGGACATACAGTGTCGTTATTGTATTGACGGAATGCGTAGTGCGTGATGATTTATAATGTTTCATGCAGGAAGAAGGGTGGAGAGTTTTGAGCATGTTCATAAACGGCATGTCGCGCATCTTTTCCGCGCGCGTGGTATCTCTTCTTGAAAACGTTTAACACTGTAACTATTCCCGAAGCAACGTTGCTGTGGCTGCGTTAACCCAATGCACGCAGTAAAAGCGTAGAGTGATGATATTTGCCACGAGTATTGTACACGCAAGGTGCAGTAGAAGAAAGGCAGGTATTATCAATGTTGTGGGCCAAGATAATCATAAAGGTTTCCTACAGCTTTATGATTATATTTATGATATCATTATCTTCATGATATACAACTCGGCCAGTCGTGTATCCGTGAGCAGAAAACCCGTCGGAGCAAGGACTGTGCACGCGCGATGACGCGAAAAAAATCCACAATGGGAAAGGGCACGTTGGTTTCTGTTGCGACGAAGCGCGCGCCATTGGTGATAGAAACCGAGTGTTTTGTGACGCAGTGGCAAAACACGCAGAGAATGGGAATGTTATCTCTCGGCGGGTCGCGCGTTGAGTAGCCGCCTGTAGCTGCGTCCAAGTGTCCGGGAGGGCCAGTCGGAGGCTCATTCTCAACTCCGACATCGCAATGGAAGGGCCGAACGTCGCGCGAACGCCCGTGGGGCAACGCGCCTACGAGGAGGGACGTCGAGGGAAGCGGCGGGAATGCGACCGCCGCTCCATGGCGGCGTCTCTCCTCGTATATATAGGTGCTGTTCTAGCTCGTAGCACGTGCCGGAGCAAGACGGTGCGAATGCCCGCATGTCGTACATATTTGAAGCTAAACCACAGTGCCACCCGCAATAGGTCGGCAAAAAGTGTGGATCTCACTCAGACCCACTCATCAGATATATTATGCCCTTAGGGCTCATTCGGACTCAGACTCAGTAAATGTTTCATCAACCGGACTCACTCGGACTCAGACTCCCAAAAATATGTCTCCACGGTACTCACTCGGACTCAAACTCACCAAAATATTACTCACCCGCACTCACTCATACTCAGACTCACGGCTCCATCCGAGTCTGAGTGAGTCGACTCATGAGTGAGCTTGCCGAGCTATGCCACCCGCACAGCTTCGCTGGTTAGCCACCTCCACGGGGTGGAATGGAACATGATTTTCTTCCCATGTTCTGCAGTGAATCAGTATGAATTAATAACGGCTTCCTACTTTCACATATATTACATGTATGCAATCAGTATAGAAGAACTATGCGGCAATTCACACCATAGGTCCACGTAAAACATTCGGTCAGGTGCTCGCAAAAATTGAATAATGAACTGATACGCGTAGTCAGATTAAGAAAGGCGCTTGAATTCAGGGACAGAAAGGCACACAACAATTGGATACACAGCAATCAGCCATTTATTTCCAACCCTATAGTGCTTCCTTCCAAAAATATCTGCATGCTCTCTAGTGAACATCTTTGTAACTAATCTGGTGACCATCAACCTATAATACGATCTTCGTATGAAGCTCAAATGCCTACAATTTACGAGGAGTCGATAACTTGTATGAAATAATGCCTTTCAGTATCACTCGAGACATTTTGTCAGAATGCCTTAATGATTCTCATTTGCGTTGCCACAAGCGACATGTCCCAGTACTAGCAGAAGAAAGGTTTACTGCAAAACTTTGTAGACTCTGCAGCAAAACACCGCAGACGGTAACGAATTATGGGACAGTGTCGTATGGTCAAATTTTCTAGTTTGGACTTATTTGCTTTATGTACTTTGCTAAATGTGAAGCAATAACACACCCCTCTATTCGCACCTCTCTTTTCCATTCTTTCTCTCATACAGTCTTGCCGTCGTTCGCAAACGAGTTGATTGTGTTCCACGCTATACGCTCAGCGGAAGAGGGCACGGCGCACTGCACGCTGTTGGAGAGGCGTCGTCTCACGCGGCGCGCGTGACAGCAGCGACCGTATTAATCAGGCGAGACCGGTGGGACTCGAAACATGGTCGAACTGAGTGACGTTGACAAATGAGCGAGGGTAAGGAGGGGGAGAGTGGTGGAGTGCGCGTGCTGCGGAGCGACATATCAGTCGGCCGCCACGCCTTGAGAAATGGTCGCACGAGCCACGCGACATCGTCTCCCTCCCCAACATCCACTTTCCCCAGCAGGCGAAGATGGCGTAAGTAAAAGTGAAGCCATTTTACCTGTGACCCGCTGTCACTCCTGCATTCGGTGCAGAGACGCAACGCCGAAGGCAACCACGCCTGCTCACGGGGAATGGACCAGCTGCGTGTTATGAAACATATTTGGCAGTAGCTACGTATACTTAAAATGCGTCACTCAGCCTCTATGAGATGAACACTTCTTTGTGTGTTTGTGTTGACGCGAAGTGTGCACTTCCGTACTCCCTTTCCTCATGTGTCACTGAAGCTCCATCGGTGCAATGCAGGCAACCGGACTCTGCTTGGTGAACGACCCTGCCTTTTCCTTATGACTTCGATTCCTCTCTCAGGCTTCAGGGCTGTCCGCAACTGAGGGCGCCTGCATGTTACATGAAGTAGAGTTACTGTATATGCTACCTTTAGGTAGCAGAGTTGCGCATCTGTCTTCCAACGCCGCTAGCAACCATGCATTGCGGAGAAGCTGCCGCTTGGGCCAGTTTTTTTTATTTCTCGACGCCGCCGCTGCAGCGAACTGAATTAACACTAGCCATCGACAGTCAATGTTTATCGCCGGTCTTCGACACGCCAGACAGGTTAATCGGCGACGCGGTAGGCATGTCGCCTGCAAAAACGAAGTGCGACTTCACCGCACAGCTGTGGTTGCTAGCCGGACCTATGCGCTACTCTGCTACCTAAAGATAGCATATACAGTGACTCTAACATGAAGTGCAGAAGTTTTCATATCTGAATCATTTCAACGTAAGGCCCTGTAGTTTCCCTGTTCTCGAGCGAAGTCAATGTCTGGCTTGGCAGTATTGTGCCGTTTTATGGCAGGTTGGTGCACTGCTGGAACGAAATCAAATAGCGCCCTAGAGAGGACGAAGTGAGGACGACATGAACGGTCAGTCTTTCGTTTTATTCCACATTCAGAATGTTTCATACCAACACAGATGCCGTCTTCGTCCGTGGTACAGTGTCTGAAAGGCGCATGTACTGCGGTCGCACAAAGGAGTAGGCTACATCCACAGGTGTGCGTAACATGAAAATCCCGTTGTCACGCATGAACGACACCATATATATAACATATACACACTTGCACGAAATAGGCAATGCAGATGCGTGCAAAAGACTCATTTTATACCTGCGGACATTCCGAAGCCCACGCTTGCGCGGAAGCCCCCCGCGAGCCCTAATGAACATCACCGCTGGCGGCTGGCTTCCCGACCATAGCACCCTTAACGAGTTCTTCAGCGGGTCCAAACACGGGACACAATTACCTGGCGAAGCGAGCGAGCGCAGCCCGCGTGCCTGAACCGACATCGCGGTGGTGGCCGCAGAAAAGCGTGCCGTGCGCGCGTGCAACTCATCAAACGCGCTTCTCTAGCCATCGTTGCGTTATCGGTCTACCGGCGGCCACGGCGCGGGCTCCGCAATACCTTCGAGCGCGTGCATGCCCGCTCGTGCACGGGCACGCAACGCGTGTTGCCAAAGGGGGTGGGTTAGCCCATCACAGCAGTGTTTGGGGTGGCCCGTTCCTTCTCTGTCGCACGCATTCTACATTCGAACGGCACTGCATGTTGCCGAAGCACGTGCCTACTCGTGCGTGCCGGCGTGTTTGTTGGTTGACTGGTGAGCGACTCTCGCTCAATTAGGAGCACAGTGCGAGGGAGAAAGCAGCAACAGCAACAGCCGTTGTCGGCGCCTCCACGTCTACGGGGGAAGGTGAAGCCCCTCACCGAGCGGCCTCCACAGGGACTGTCTGGGCGTCCCGTGCCACAGCCGCCGCCGCGTTCATTACCTTAATTACAGTCCAGACAGCTCACACCGCTCGGGAGGCGCCGACTAGGCCCCGTGGAGGCGCTGCAGCTTCGCAAAGTGCGCGCGTATGCGCTCTTGAGGCGCCTGTGCTGCAGCGGCGCGCAGCTCGAGAGAGTCGGCTTCCCTTTTGCTGCGTCCTTTTTGCCCTCCGGGCTCGCACCTGGTCATTCGTGGTGCCGTGGACAGTAATGAACGCGAAGGGGCAAAAAAGGTGTGGAACGGGAGGGATAGGAGAGACCCTCGCCGCTTTAGAGTTAGGCCCGTATTCTGAAACGCTCCTTACCTCAGACCATTTCCTTACCTTACGTGAGGAGCCCTTCATGCCTCCTTATCTTAAGGAGCTCCTTGAGGGAGCCAGCGTATTCTGAAAGCTTCCTTCAACCTTCCTTTCCTAAGGGCCGCCTGAGTAAGGTAAGGCGCGTGTTTCACAAGTCTGGGATCGAGAGTACGTGTGAAATACGGACTAAACGTCCGTTTTCAAGCAAGAATAAGGAACATTTTGTAGTCATAACGAAACGTGTACACTGCTTTACGTGTAAACTACTGACTAAACGTCCGTTTTCAAGCAAGAATAAAGGAATATTTTTTGTGCATAAGGATGAATAATAATGTGTACACTGCTTTTTCGTGACATGGGTGCACAGCTTTTCCCGTTTACTTAAATTTCGCCTGTTGCAGCAGACAAAAACAGTATGATCGAGCAACCTTGGAGCTCATTACGTTCATTGATGCATTTCAACGGCCTTTTATGTGGGAGCGAGTAATAAAGATCGTTTAAAGAGTTGAAGACGTGGGTGAGATCGATTTTCATAACCGAGTAGTGTTAAACTTGTGAAATCTCCTCACTTTGGTGCAAATTTGACTCGAATGTAATTATGTCCAAGTAAATTATTATGTTTACATTCAAAACAAGGGCGCGTCTATCGGGTCGTGCATCGCGCCTTCGTGGATTTACCTTTCTTTTTTTGTTGTTTTTTGCTAAACGAGAAAATCTTACAGCAGCGGTTCCCAGGAACCCAAGTCCTGAAAGTATTCAGATATATGCGCACGACTTACTAGTAGTCTTATTACAGTGCAGTGCCTCGGAGTTCCATTCTGAGTTGTCACAAATGGTCGGAATATTTGAAGAATGTATATCGCCCGTCATAAGACGTGATATGCCCTTCTAGGATTCTGTCGGGTTCCTTGACCTTAAGCTCGATTTCACCCGTGATCATGTTTGCTGGACATATGAACCAAGCACGTACAAGCTCAACTCCGCACAGTAAGATTGTCAAAAGGGTTATTGTTCGGGCTTGCTTCTACAACGCGTTAAAATAGTCGTGCTGCCACAGAGTAGGCGCCAGCTTTCAGGCACAGGTCACTCGCCTGTATCATGACGGATTACTAATCTCAATGGCTGAGATAATTCGCAGAAAAGGAAAGGAGGGTTTCCTGGGCATACATTGTAGCGCGTGCGGCTGCGCCCCTGTGTTTGCTAAGACTAATGTGATTTTCTCTTACCCGGAAGACCGCACCTGCCTCATTGTGGAAGCAGCCCGCATGGCATGTGAAGAATGCCATTGTTAGCCTAATCCAAACAAGAACTGTCATTCCTGGAAGGCGGCAGCACGAACGGTCGGCGATCAGGGGGGGGGGGGGGGGGGGGGCTGCCGTTTCGCATTCCTTGAGTCTGTTCTTTTTTTCTCTGTTCCTGTAAATGCCTTGTTCTCTTCGAGCTGCGCAATCTTAACCAAAAATGTTGACAGCCATTCGGCCGCACGCTCGAAAGCACGCCTGGCAAGCAATTTTAACAACGACGAGGATACAATTAGAGCGAGCTTGTGCAGAAGTGCAAGGCATCGATCAAAAATAAGAAATCGGGCACACTGTTGCTGACAAAGTACTGCGGAGAAGCGCCCTTTCAGTGCAAGTAGCAAGGTAAGGAGGCCTTAAGGTAGCCCTAGAGCTACCTTAACTTGAGGGAGCACCAAGGAGGACCTCAGTGAGGGAACCTTAGTAAGGAGCGTTCCAGAATACGTGGTAAGGCGTCTTCAAGCAGTTAAGGCCCCCTCACTGAGGTAAGGAGCGTTTCAGAATACGGGCCTTAGTTTTCTTCCATGACGGGGGCGTCCCTTGGGCCGCGTCCGACACGCGGCGACTCCTGACGACCTGCCTGCTCTGACAGTGCCCCGGATGGCCATCTTTCGAACGGGTCAGCGACCATAAGTGACGAAGCTCGCCGGGAATGAGCATGAAATAGATTTTGTTTTTCGAGCGCGTGCGGGTATGCACGCACTCGAAAGAGCTTTTGTTTCTCGAGGTTGGCTTGCCAGAACAGCGTCGCGATGTGTTGACATGACTGTCGTCGCTGCAGCACGGTGGTGCTGAGAGCTAACAGCTCTGCTTATTAAAGAAGAGTTCGTTGTTGCGGTCGAATACTGCTGTTGCACTCTCTCGGATGTTCAGACGACATTTTATGTTATTCTTTGTGTTGAGGAAAATTAGTGTATTTACGACATTTTTTTATATCTTTATTCTCCGGAAGTAGGCAAAACGCATGTATACCAAGATTCGCATTGTTTACGCCACGGTTTCTAGAATTGTCGCTGACGGCACAAACGTGCTTGAAACTTGACAGACAAATGTGTCTACAACGCGAGAAGGTTTGTGGCACATGGCGGAGACATTTTACAAACTACATGATTACAGGGGCGTGTAGCAAGCAGTTTAGAAGTTTGAGGCATCCATTAGGCTGCACGTATGTTCGGATTACAACAAGGAACTAAATATTTACTGAGGCAGTCTGCATTCTGTTATATTGCTTTAAAAGTCAAGGCGCCGTACTTAACAGGAAGATAAAATGGAGCGTTGCGACAAAATTAAAAATTAGCCTCTGGTGACGACAACAGCTACATTAACATCTGTCAGCTGTCTTTGTCGACGCCTGGGAATCCCTGTTATGCTTTTATATATGAATGTATTATTTTCCACTCGTTGCGAACATTGCGGCCTTCCCGGTGTGTGTTTCGTTGTAACATGCGGTCAGCTTTGTCTTCTGAAAAATATACATCAAACTTGTTGCGAGCACATTTTTCAGCATTTTCTTTGCCTCTCTTGGTCTTTTTCGGCACTAAGAATTTGCCACGCGTGATCTAGAAGTCGGGTCTTCTGAAGCTTAAAAAAAATCGAAAAAGAAAAAAAAAACGAAACTAACCTGTTTGGCTGTGCATACAGCAAGCGCGCCACACTCGTCGATAAGCGAATAGAACATGTCTTTCGGAAAGTAACATGCGAGCTTGCCTATCGAAACCAATGGCTTTGCAACCTGTCTCCCTTTTAACAGCGAACTCACGCCACTACAACTTTCTTTCTTTCTTTCTTTCTTTCTTTCTTTCTTTCTTTCTTTCTTTCTTTCTTTCTTTCTTTCTTTCTTTCTTTCTTTCTTTCTTTCTTTCTTTCTTTCTTTCTTTCTTTCTTTCTTTCTTTCTCACTCCCTGTGTGCGCACAGAGAACTGCACCGAACGATCGCTCGTTAGAGCTCCCGCCAGACTATCTCGGCTTGAACGAAAACGACATGGTATACACGGATGGGGAGCGACATCGAAAGATCATTTTGTCTAGTCGCCGTTTTCAGGAAAAAGAATAAAAACACTACAAGATTAGAAAAAGGAATAAAAGAATCGTTGAGCAAAAGAGGCAGTGAAAGAGGATTGAACGTGCGATAACAGAATGGCGACGCAAGCGGATTTTCTCGAGGAATCGTCGTTAGGCGCTCGGCGCCCTGCAGGCTTCACAAGATGCGTCTCGACGACCAAGCGGCGGTCCCGTCTATCCCTCGGATAAGTGTACTGCATGGGGTCTGCAGTGGAAGCTGGGAATTCGTCTCGTCCGCTGGAAGAAGCCGCAAGCGCTCATGGATGTATCTAGGAACGCGTTATTCCCCTCCGGTTTCTAGTTTTCGTTTTGGCGTTGCGTATGCTTTTCATTATTTGTTCTTATCGGGTGGCACCAAGAGGATTTGCTCTCCTTGTGACACGATGAGGTTATCCAAGAGAAAGGCGCACGTCTTCCAAGGCAAATTTAGTAGAAACGCCTACACAGACTTGTCGTGTCGGTTGTGGTAAGTGAAGTGCGTAAAGTGCATTCTTGACAAAATCGCAGCCGGATGTCTCGACTACCCGAGGCAGCGAATGTCAGATATCGAATAAACGAACGATATAAATACCATACGAGAATTATGTGTAGAGGCTGCTTTCGTTCTGCTCCGCGATGAAAAGTGCAGTTTTAAGGAACGTCACGGGCGCATGCAGCACCTTATGATGCTAGTAACCGATGACGTTAGCATCATGAGCATCGTCACGTCATTGTGACCATCGATCATTGGCAGCTACAGTTTTTTTCGCCGAATTGTCCCTGTTATTCACTGGTCGCTCGGTGTGCAGTTAAGATGCGCCTGTCGTACTGTCACGTAAGTACGTTTCTTGTTTCACATAACTTCTCGGTGTGCTAACTTCTTCAGGATGTAACATATAGCGTAACTCCTCAGCGTAACTTTTAACGTAACTTCTCCATGATGGCGGACACGATGGCATCAGTGCGACAGCGCACGGCCGGCGGGATTCGATATTACGTTATACTATGCTACTACCAAACAGCCCCCGCTGGAATATTGCGCTGACCTGCTATGCAGTGAATGCGAGGCAAAGGCAAACTTCCTACAACCTTGTGGTTATTAGGTTAGACAATTTTTTTTCTCGCTTAAAACAAAAACCACTCTTTTCAAACTTTCTGTATGTAATACCATCAAAGCATACTACAAAACGATGTATAAGTCATATTCTTACTCGAACCGCTACACTGCGAAAATGAAGCCGCAATACGAGTCAAAATGCCTATTTTTCCAACTTTGACACAACAGTGTGACGATGTTTCTGCTTCATTCGCTTCCGCAGTATTTTTATCATTTATTATATAAACCTATGAAGCCCGCGACGTGAACATATTACTCCCTAAAAAATACGTGCTTTTTCTAAAAAGCGCTAAACATGCAGCATTTTGCAATTATTCGACTAGGCCAAAAATAGTGAAAATTGAAACAAAAATGAATAAACTATCATAGTCATGAAAGATCAGCGCCTTGAGATAAACGATAAAGGAAAAAAATCATTTTGGAGTAATTTCTCAAACCAGTAATTTTATATAAATTATTTAGAGCGACGCAGTTTCACTTCCGTGCTCAAAGTTCGAAACGCCCTCTAGGCAACAGGAAATTTTTTCCCGATATATAGCGCCTCAACAACTCCTTCCCACATTCACGTATACTAGGACAATATTTTTAAGCATGATCGCAGATGGTCCAAAAGCTACCAGGTACACTTGCTTCGGAATGACCCATATATATATATACATTTATATATATATATATATATATATATATATATATATATATATATATATATATATATATATATATATATATATATATATATATGGGTCATTCCATGCCAAGTGTCCCGAGGTGGCGCTCGCTCATCGCAGATTTTGCTGATAAAATTTGTGCCTTTTTCCCGTGCCACGTGGAGTATTGTGGCAAATCATTTTTGCTCGAAAAAAATTTTGACCATCATGGCGCCCCCTCGAAGTTGGCTTGTATTTGTTAAACTGTGCCTAATAGAAAAATGTGTATAAAATCTATTTTTGTGTGTTGAGCTTAGAAACTACGCTTGCGCTATTGCAGAGGTTCTGTTTAGTTGTCCTATTCATTATTTCCGAAATTTGTGTGTTTCACTACGAGCTGCATATCTTCAAAAACTACGAAAATCTTCAAAGTTCGTGATTTTTTCTTGAGCTATCTGGAACTCTCCCTAACCAATCTCAATAATAGTAAGATTTTCAAAAAAGTGTATATTAGTACAAAAATGTTTAGGGGCCAAATAGACTTCAAATCTTCCCGAAAAAAATTGTGAAGTTAGAGAAAATGTGCGATTTGTATATATATATATATATATATATATATATATATATATATATATATATATATATATATATATATATATATATATATATATATATAATATATATATATATATATATATATATATATGTGTGTGTGTGTGTGGTGTGTGTGTGTGTGTGTGTGTGGATGAGAGGTGACTGTCGAGATTAAGCAAAATGAGTTTTGTATATTTGCATGAAACTTGCTGATCAGGGGGTAAGTACTATTGCTATATACGGTAGGTCGACGTGCCTTCATTTTTTTTTGTACGAAGTAACAAACAGAAAACGCAATAACTACTGTTACGAGCACAGCGTTGAACAACAAAACTCATGCCTTTGAAAGGCCCGCAATCCGCTGCTGATAATAGGATTTACTTTTTCAATGATGAACATGACCACGAACACCAATTTGGCGTGTATTGTTCGTACGAACAAATCAGTTACGCAAGCGATAAGTGAGACAACGAGTGGGCGACCACAGTTGCCTGACAAAAGGAGAAAGAAAAAAGTAGGGTCACAATGTGATATCGCATTCAGCTATCTAGATCGTGTAGCGCTGTTTGTTTTTGCCCTTCATGAAATTTAAACATGAACGTCGACAAACTAGCCCTAATTGCCGTATTGCTACATAGCCCCTATGGTATAACTATATAAAATGTCTGAGGCCCGTGTACTTAGATTTAGGTGCACGTTAAAGAACCCCAGGTGGTCAAAAATTTCCGGAGCCCTCCACTACGGCGTCTCTCATAATCATATGGTGGTTTTGGGACGTTAAACCCCAGATATTATTATTATTATTATTATGGTATAACTATATATAGTCGCCATTATATATAACCAGCTATTGCAAAGTTATCAGCCAAAATCTAGAGCCTCGTCATCCTGTTAACCAAACTGCCAAACCTGTAGCGTATTTGGTTTAAGGGCGCCTCGATCGTTTGCTAGTAAAGAGCCAGTAGAGTTCCGGCACAGCGCTTGTGATCCGTACGAGCGATCGATAAACATTTCCGTTCCCCTTTACGAAGACGCCCTATCGCAATGTATACAGTATTTCGTCTTTGTATCTTGTACTTAATGCAGGAAGAAGGTGCATAACCTGCCCCGTTTATCTAAATGCGATCGTAAAAGGGGTCCGCGCCGATATGGGCTCTCAAGTTCCGTACTTTACGAACGAGCAAGCGCTGTCATCGAAGTCGCAGAGATGTCGCATCGAACGTTTCCTCGATGCGCAGCAATAAGAAATTGAGAGATGGGTATCAACGTACGACCTGGGAATGCCACACGATGTTGTCTCTGTACCTGGCGACGTGCTTCCTAAACCGTTATAGTCTGTGCCGCTTGTATGGTGGTAACCTCAACAACGGCGCAAGGCGGCAGGATGCAGAACGACTTCCTGAATCTACGGGGCTATGTTTATAGCGCGCCTGTTGTCTATGTCTCCACTACGCGTTGAAGCTTTTGTTGCTTGACGTCCGTGGGTATAACGGCACACTTAATTAATTAATTATTTATTTATTTATTTATTTATTTATTTATTTATTTATTTATTAATTTATTTATTTATTATTTATTTTAATCAATATGCACGAAGGTAACTTTCACAGCATGGTTCTCTGTTTCCGTTCATGCTGCGTTCATACTGCGTATTTCATGATATATATTAACTTACTTTCGCAGCGGACTCAATTACTCCAGTACAACAATAATTAATCAGTCATTTATTACAGTGACCAGGAACAGCCAGCTATGCTAGAAGCATGTGTGTCGACGCGGTTATAATATTGTCACAAGGTAGCAGTGGGCCAGTGGCACAAGGCAGTAGTGGGGCCCACTCTGGAAGAGGGACAACGACGAAGTGCTGAAGGGACAGGCTCCGGTCCGCCATTGTCTCAGCGTCTATTTCTGCTCGTATATATTTGTAAATATACGTTTTCTCGTAACATTATTGGGGGAGGTGCGGGGTACGCCTGCCTGCCTGCGTTTCCTCTCGGAAAACCAACACGGAACTTCGGAGCGGTCGTCGCCTCCCTTTTCCTGCAATGACTGACCGAGGATCGCCGGCGCAGCAGCAGCAGCAGCCCCATGTGGTTCTCCTGCCTCCTCGAGACCCAGGAACCTTTTCGGGCACTGACAAAGACAAGGTGAATGTGGAGGATTGGGTCGCATTGTACGAGCGCGTCAGCGAGTATTACAGGTGGGACCCCACGTTGGTGCTCGCCAACGTGGTCTTCTACCTCAGGGAGACCGCACTCGTTTGGTACGAGACGCACGAGTCGGAATTAACCACCTGGGACACCTGCAAGTCGAAGCTCATCGAGTTGTTCAGCAGGCCATTTGGTCGCCAGCAGGCCGCAAGAAAAGATCTCGAGTCCCGCGTTCAGACGTCGACAGAGTCTTACGTCTGCTACATACAGGACGTACTGGGTCTTTGTCGAAAGGCTGACGCGAACATGACGGAGGCTGACAAGATTGCGCATATATTGAAGGGGATTGCCGACGACGCGTTCAATCTACTGATCGTGAAGGATTGCACCACCGTCGACGCCGTGGTCAAGGAATGTCAGCGTTTTGAGCAGGCCAAGAGTCGTCGCATCAGCCGCCAGTTCGTACGACTACCTAATACTGCAGCCACATCGACCTGCCAAGACCCCTTCACGTTCACGCAGGCTATGTCGTCAGAAAATGTCACCCGCATCATCCGTCGTGAACTGGAAGCAATGGTTCCTGCTGACGTTCCACAGGCTAACGCGTCCACCGTATCGCTCATACAAGCAGTCGTACGCCAAGAGATTGCTAATCTCGGCATAGCACCTGTTTGCTCTATTCGCACGCCCGAGAGCACTCCTGCCGTCGTAAACCAGATCCCAGTGTACCCTTCACGCTACCGAAACCCTGCCGAATGGAGGACAACTGATGATCGGCCAATCTGCTTTCACTGCTCTCGCGTAGGACACATTGCGCGCCACTGTCGCAATCGGTGGTCGTCGACTTCCTGGAACACCGGGACATGGCGTCGATTTGAAGGCCAACTCGCGCAGGTTTTCTCCTCGTTCCGATATCCAGGCTACTGATGTCCACGTTCCAAGCAGAAGGTTCAGCCGATCCCCGTCACCCCAAGGCCGTCGATCTCTATCGCCGCTTGTTCGTCGATCAACGTCCCCTACGCGGCCTGGCTCCTCGACCTCGGGAAACTAGTCCATGCAGCTCCCGGAGGTGAGGCTGCAACAACGACCCGGACTCCAAATCCTCTGTTGACGATTCCTACGCGCCGAAACATTTTAGAAATCTTGGTGGATAACGTTACCGTTATAGCCCTAATATACACTGGTGCACAGATTTCAGTGATGAGTGCTGCTCTCCGGGAAAAACTGCGCAAAGTGCTCACGCCTCCTGTTCAGTGTGCAGTAATAGTTGCCGATGGGAGCACACCTACAGTTCTTGGTATGTGCACCTCTCGCGTGTGTATTGCTGGCCGTCAGACCATCGTATTGTTCACCGTGCTTGCGCAGTGCCCACATGACGTGATCCTCGGTCTCGACTTTCTTTCGACGAACTCCGCTCTTATCGACTACTCGACGGGCCTCCTTCAGCTGGAACTCCCTCTAGACGCCTACGTTGACCATGACGCTCCCAGTCGCTTATGTGCCATGGAGTTTGTGCATCTTCCGCCTCAAGCCGCGACGTACGTCCAGCTTATCCTTGATCCACCTGTGCGCAATGGTGAATATGTTGTTTCACCGATTACCGACGTCGTCTTGAAGTATTCTGTCGCCGTACCGCACACTGTGGTCACAGTACGCCGCAACCAGACTTGTTTACCACTCTTGAACTTCGGTCTAACCACCCATGTGCTGCCTGCAGGTATTACGCTCGGCGTCGTGTCGTCACTGCAAGATTGCCATATCTCTCAGTTATCAGCAGGTGTTCCTAGTCACCATGCCAACTCGCTCACTGCACTCGACCTTGCACGAACTGACATTGAGAAAATGATAGCGCCCGATCTTCCGCCCACTGAAGCACAAGACCTGCGTGGTCTATTGACATCCTATGCCGATATCTTCGATCTTGACAACCGCCCTTTAGGCCAGACATCGGTTGTGACCAACCACATCAACACCGGCGATGCCAACCCAATTCACCGGCGCCCTTACCGTGTGTCCGCTGCCGAACGCGCTGTCATCCAGAAACAAGTCGAAAAGATGCTCGCCAAAGGTGTCGTCGAACAATCGGCTAGTCCGTGGGCATCTCCTGTCGTGCTTGTAAAGAAGGACAATACATGGTGATTTTGCGTTGACTACAGGCACCTCAACAAGGTCACTAAGAAGGACGTTTACCCCTTGCCACGCATCGATGACGCACTCGACTGCCTTCATGGCGCCAAGTTCTTCTCATCCATTGACCTTCGATCTGGTTATTGGCAGATAGCTGTTGATCCGCAAGACCGAGAAAAAACCGCATTTGTAACCCCAGATGGCCTGTACCAATTTCAGGTCATGCCGTTTGGGCTTTGCAATGCTCCCGCCACCTTTGAGCGGATGATGGATTCCCTTCTACGCGGCTTCAAGTGGTCAACATGCTTGTGCTACCTGGACGATGTCATCGTTTTTTCACCAACATTCGCAAGCCATCTTGAGCGGCTCATCACTATTCTCGAGGTATTGCAACGCTGGTCTACAGTGGAACTCCTCCAAATGCCGTTTTGGCCGTCGTGAAATAACTGTACTGGGTCACCTCGTTAACCCAGCTGGCGTCCAGCCTGATCCCGACAAAATTCGCGCAGTGACACAATTTCCCGTACCCTGTTCGGCTAAAGATGTCCGCAGCTTTCTCGGGTTGTGTTCCTATTTCCGTCGCTTCATCCGGAATTTTGCCGATATTGCGCGTCCTCTCACAGAACTACTCAGGAAAGACGTCAGCTTTACTTGGGGTTCACCTCAAGCTGCTGCGTTTTCGGCGCTCGTTACAGCCCTCACAACTACTCCAGTATTAGCCCACATTGATCCCACCGCCCCGACAGAGGTTCGCACCGACGCAAGTGGCGTCAACACGGACGAGACTGCGTCATCGCCTACGCCAGCCGACTGTTGTCCACGGCGGAGAAGAACTATTCAATCACCGAAAGAGAGTCCCTTGCTCTAGTTTGGGCAGTTGCTAAGTTTCGCCCATACCTGTACGGCCGCAGCTTTACTGTTGTAACTGACCATCACGCCCTGTGCTGGCTCTCTTCGCTCAAAGATCCCACAGGCCGCCTCGGTCGTTGGTCTCTCCGCCTTCAAGAATACACTTTCTCGGTGGTTTACAAATCCGGCCAACTCCATCAGGACGCCGATTGTCTGTCACGGTACCCAGTGGATCCACCCGACACCGCAGAGAGACCCGCTGAGTCTGGGGTATTCTCAATATCAGACTTCCTCGATATAGGTTGTGAGCAACGCCGCGACTCGGTTTTACGTCCCATCATTGACAGTCTGAGTTCCGGAACTCCAAGCAGTTCTCTAAACTTGTACTGCCTTCACGACGGTGTTCTATACCGCCACAATATGCGCCCTTACGGCCCTGAACGCCTTCTCGTCGTGCCTTCCCACTTGCGGGCAGATGTTCTTCGCCAGCTCCATGATGAACCTACCGCCGGTCACCTTCGAGTTACACGCACTTACGATCGCGTCCGGCGCCGTTTCTTCTGGCCAGGCCTCTATCGCTCCGTGCAAAAGTACGTCAGCTGCTGCGACCTCTGTCAACGTCGAAAACGACCAACAATGCTTCCAGCCGGCCACCTTCAGCCTATTGACATCCCCGCCGAACCATTCTACCGCGTCGGGCTCGACCTCCTCGGACCATTCCCCACTTCTGCATCCGGGAACAAGTGGGTCGCCGTAGCGACTGACTACGCCACACGTTACGCCATTACCCGCGCTCTTCCCACCAGCTGCGCAACCGATGTCGCCGACTTTCTACTGCATGACATCATCTTGCATCATGGTGCTCCTCGCCAGCTTCTCACCGACCAAGGCCGATACTTCTTGTCCCGCGTCATCCAGGACATTGTTCGTTCCTGTTGTACAAACCACAAGTTCACAACGGCATACCACCCGTAAACTAATGGGCTTACGGAGCGCCTGAACCGCACTCTCACCGACAGTTGTCGATGTACGCTTCTGCCGACCACCGCGACTGGGACGCAGCGTTACCCTACGTCACATTCGCTTACAACTCCTCCAGGCATGAAACCACAGGTTATTCCCCGTTTTATCTTCTGTATGGACGTGAGCCATCCCTCCCTCTTGACACGCTGCTTCCCACTGGCTCGAACTCGCCTGTCACATACGTTCTCGATGCCATTGCCCGAGCCGACACAGCACGACAGATTGCCCGAGAGCGCCTCACAGCATCTCAGGCCTCTCAAAAAGACCTGTATGATCGCCGACACCGAGATGTCTCTTATGAACCCGGTTCACTTGTCCTGTTGTGGACCCCATGTCGTCGCATCGGTCTCTCAGAAAAGTTGTTATTTCGCTATGACGGACCATACAAAGTCCTGCGGAAGGTCACTGACCTCACATATGAAATGCAGCGAGTCGCCGATTCAGTGCAGTCAACGCCAACGCCATCCACTGTTGTGCACGTCGTAAGACTGAAACCATATGTGCCGTCCACCTCACTACTTCCGTGACCAGCGCCGGGTCGGCGCTTTTACGCCGCGGGGTAGTGTCACAAGGTAGCAGTGGGCCAGTGGCACAAGGTAGTAGTGGGGCCCACTCTGGAAGAGGGACAACGACGAAGTGCTGAAGGGACAGGCTCCGGTCCGCCATTGTCTCAGCGTCTATTTCTGCTTGTATATATTTGTAAATATACGTTTTCTCGTAACATTATTTAATAATAATAATAATAATAATAATAATAATAATAATAATAATAATAATAATAATAATAATAATAATAATAATAATAATAATAATAATGTTACCGGATTAAACCTCATAAACAGGTATAGTGTGTTGGGGCCATAGCTTTAGACATGTATGTAGATATAGATGGATTTGTCGATTATCGTAGTTATCCGTTATTGTTTTGACCTTGCCTTGCTCATTGCGCAATATCAGCGGCCTCTGTTTTTCCACCACCCTAACAGCCCTAGTGGGACGCAATGAAGTATGTCAAATGATCAGAGCAACACTTACACAGGAATGTGAGGGAAATGCAGACGATACGCTACATCACAGCCACGGCGTTACCATGCATCGCCCCCGTCGCGACGCCGTGGTGCAATGTGCAGCCGCGGTAATCGTAGTCACGACCTGGCACTAATCTGCGCGCTTTCGTTGGCCGCACCGTGTCCCCGCCTCCTCTGTTCGGACATGGGCAATCTGCAGTCATCAAATCACTCTTTCGCTCATCTCTCTTCGTTTCCTCTCCATGAGCATCTGAGTGGCCTTCGCCTTCCGCGTCCCAATTAGGGGAGACTCGCTCGTCTCGTTGTGCAGGGATTCCGTGGTTAAGCTGCAGCTCGCAATGCCCATCGAGCCTCCAGCTGAAGGCCTAACAGGCTCGTTAGTTCGACGCTGCGCTAATTCGCTGGCAATCAGCAGCTGGAAGAGCTTTCTCGGCGTTATTGTTTTGCTGTCGCGCTGCGGTCGTCTTGGACCGCAGGACGTGCAGGATAGCGCTACGGTAATTTATGATCAGCCGAGTACGCATTTCGGTGGCCCTCGATCGACGTATATTTCGTACCTTTCTTTGCGCAAATAATATATATATATATATATATATATATATATATATATATATATATATATATATATATATATATATATATATCCTTATGCAATAAGGTAATGTGTGCGCCGTTCACATCCATAGTAAGAGTAAATGATGGTCACTGTTCATTGCAGGAGTGGCATTTATACCTCCTTCCGCGCTGGAGGTTTATGCGTCGGTTATTCAAACCTACAATCTTAAAAAGAAGAAGTTAGTAAACAGTTAGCAAGCACATGAATTTACTAGTTTTGAGCGCATTGTATTACCTTCGCGACATCCCTTTACTGTAGCCAGCAGCTAGTAAATCGCGTAAATTTGGCCGTTACTACCCAGGGAGGCTTCCTGAGTGTTTTTAACTAGGTAACTAATAAGCCACATGTGTTGCCAGATGTTTTGTAGATGTCGCAGTATGTGATGCCGTAATCGTGATGGTCTTATGCAAAATTTGGATAAATTTTAAATATCTTGATTAATTTAGAATGACAGTTTCGTGCGATGTGATGGCGCGCATATATGCAAATAGAAGGGCACTAGATAATGGGATGAGCACATAAATTATTCTCCTAAATTCTATGGCTGCTAATCGGTACTCTATATGTGAAATCCCAAAGTATAAATCACCTTGAAGCTGCTGCTAGTAGATACCAACTTCGTAGAAGTCTTGGTATTCTGTGTGTGCGTTTGTGTGTGTGTTCTCGTTTGTGGTCCGTTCATTTCTCTGTGTGCGTTGTTGTGACGCGCACTTACCAAGGTAATTAGTTGAAGAAAGTAGCGGTCGCTAATTACTGCACGAGCACAATGCCGTTTTTTTATTTCATCTTATATATGCTTTCGTAATAGAATCAACTTGATATTTCAGCCCACACGCACATATAAACAAAATAGGCGTAAACCTCTACTTGGCTAATTGTAGCACACTAAGGTTAGTTCGGTTACTAAGTTTCTAGTGCGGTTACTAATGATTTAGTAACGGTCTAGCCATTCGAGTTAGTACTATTCACCTACTAAGCAAGTAGCGAACTTCACTAACCTGTATTTTACTACCTTCGGGGTTAGGGCTTTTTGTGAGAAGTAAACGGTTAACATTCAGTTCGTGAATATGCTCACGTTTTGTTTTCTAAGAATGAATATTTAAATTTGATATCACTCGTTGGACTGAAAAGCTCGAGATACGTTTTTTTCTTCTTTTTTTTCTTTACATTCCTTCTATGCTAAAGTCTTCACATATGAGCGAAAAGAAATAAGGAGTAACCGAGAGATTCGAGCGCTTATTGAAAAAGTGAACATCTATATAAATCTGTTCGAATTCATCTCCCGATATAACATCCCGACTGTTTCTTGGCAACTTAGCAATTCTCGCGGCAATTACAGGGTAGGCTTCGAAAGACGGGTCGTGCGAGAGCACTTGAAGAGCTTTAACGCCTTCCTGCTTTATTGAAACTAGTTCTTTTCGCTTACCTCGGGAAGCTAAAGCGCACGAACGGATCCGAAAGGGAATTGATTGCGTTCCGGCTGAACGCCCAGCGCACACAGGCACGCAAGATGTGCGCGCTTTATGTACATACTGACGCCGTGAAGGCAACCGTAGCTCGCGATGCACGAGGCACAAGATTAAAAGAAGGAACGCCGGCGGAAGGCAGTACATCGGCGCGGCGCGATGGCGGAAACTTTCGCGATGGCCGTAGAAAAGCTGCAGATATTGCTGACACTGCTCGTGAGAGCATCGAGGGCTCCGTAAAATAATGGCCGACAAGTAGGTGCGTTTATTAAAGGAACAGGTCATGAAAAAGAAAACAAAAACAAAAACGAAACGATTCTGGCATGCGCGGGGCGGCGCGCAGACAGGAATCGACGTGCCCTCTCCCCTCCCTTCCGTTTCTGCGGACCCTGGCGGCGAGATGTGAAGCGAGAATCAAGAGGGACAGAGTGTAAGGTGAAAGGTCGTGTACCGAACGTTGTTGTAAGAAAGAAAGAAAGAAGAAAGAAAGAAAGAAAGAAAGTGCGACTGGGGGAGATCAGACACTCGGTCAGATCCATCACGAACTGCCATGCACACCCGCTGTGTAGCAGTCGGGTCTCGTTATGTCCGAGGTATTCGCTTAAAGAAGACGAGCTTCACGTTTTGTAACAGTACACACCGTGGCTATAGGCGCCACTCGGAGAGTAATCGCCTACGTCGGCCGCCATCTTGTTTAGTTATTTCGTGGCACCTCGAAGGCAGACAGAACAAAATCTTTCGTATGTATATATACGATAGCAAAAAATGACGGAAGACGTGTTGAGTGGCAAAAAGTCAGTAAAGCAATAAATGTAATAGAACATTCGCTCTCACTGAACGCGTACAGTAGACGAAATCCGCGATATGTGACAGCTGGCGGAACGCCCGCGCGAAATGTGTATGCAACTCGTCTTTGCGACGGTGCAGACGGACAAACAACGAAGCTGCAGCAATACGTGGTCTTCTAGCATTTTGTAAAGCCCGTGTATATCCGCTTCCCGTAGCAAGAGGTGTTGTGGTGTTCCTACCGAACGGAAGTTAGGCCCTCGTCAGGTGTATTGACGCACCTTTAGCCCACTTTCCTCCGTATACAGTGTTCGCTGTACACCGGAAGGAAAAAATTTTTATTTGATTTGATTTCATTTGTTTTTTACTTCAACCTCCATTCACTTTAATTAGCTTAGCACGAAATGCGGTTCACCAATCTGCGCTTTAATGTACTGCGTGCAGTGTTGGCAGTGTTACATGATAAGCCACAAGAGTACGCTAAAAATGTATATAGAGGCAATTCGAAGTGTTTCATCATTTTGAGAATTCGTATACGCACGCTATAGCGTCTCCCCCATTTGTGCACGAACAAACGCGTGCGAAAAGGCGATTTGCGGAGGTGCTAAGTGACAAATGCTGTGCGCGCGTGCAAGTAACCCCTACGTTGTCCTCGCAGCTTGACTGTATATGCTTGCCGGACTGGTAAGCTTAAGCGTATACTGTTACAGGGTGATTCCACGTAAGATCGAACAAACGATGGCTGGTCGACCTCTCAAATTTATTTCAAAATTTTATATGTTATTGCCTGATGAGTGGAAAGAAGAGATCCGCAATTTGTTTTGCCGCGAAAAATTTTTTCGAACCACAGGAAATCAATAATGACGAAGAGGTGGAGTGGAGCGCTCATCCGCTCTGCTGTTTTGGCCAACGCCAACTTTCGTTAAGAATTGCACAAAATATATTAAAATTAGGTAGCTGAAATTTATTTACCTAAATATATGCATGTTGTTGCTTCTGCTCAGGTATTTTTAGTTTTTATGTGTAGTGTAGATGTTTTTATAAAAGACCTCAAAAATGGCCCAATCGGCAAAATTTTCTTTACTTTGAAGGTCTTTATCTCAAAAAAGCCTTGTAGGAGAGCGACAAAAATTCTGCATTACGTTCTTCGTATGCTTATCTACCCAACTGCCAAATCTTGTATTTATATACCTTTTCAGTAAAGAGATATGATTCGGCGAAGTTCAAGAAAACACCGAACAATGAAAACTTCTGACGACAATTAAAAAAAAAACCCATTTTTTAAATTTCTTAAACTTTGTCCGCTTATTCTTCTCCACATCAGCTTTCACAATCATTAAAAACATGTTGCATAATGTCGTTGCACTAATAGTTACGGCCCCTCCAATGAGACCCTTAGGCAAGGATGGGCAATTCCGACTTCTTGCCCAGGAAGTGTATAAAATGCAGGCAGGATTGAATTTCTTTTTATTAAAAGGCCAGCAGGTACCTAAAAAGGTGTCGCCGGCACTGAAGACGTTAATTTTGAAAATATTTGGTCACTGCAGCGGCCACGAGCGCGGGGCTACCGAGCAGGCGCGCGCGCACCCGAGATGCTCGTTGTAAGAGACGGCGCAGTGAGAGCTCGTTTTCGCGTCCTCAGACCGATTGAGTTCGAAACAGCAACCTTCAAACCTTCAAAGTAAAGAAAATTTTGCCGATTGGGCCATTTTTGAGGTTTTTTATAAAAACATCTACACTACACATAAAAGCTAAAAATACCTGCGCAAAAGCAAAAACATGCATATATTTAGATAAATAAATTTCAGCTACCTAACTTTAATATGTTTTGTGCAATTCATAACGAAAGTTGGCCAAAACAGCAGAGCGGATGAGCGCTCCACTCCACCTCTTCGTCATTATTGATTTCCTGTGGTTCGAAAAAATTTTTGGCGGCAAAACAAATTGCGGATCTCTTCTTTCCACTCATCAGGCAATAATATATAAAAATTTGAAATAAATTTGAGAGGTCGACCAGCCATCGTTTGTTCGATCTTACGTGCAATCAGCCTACAGATGTTCACTGTTCGGAGGCATGCACTGCTCTTCTACGCAAGGTCAATGCTTATGAAAGCAGAAGCATACCATATTTCTAAAGATGCACTGCGGAGCAATACACTGAGGCCGCGGTAAAACACCGTAGACAACAACACTTGGCTTGGGAGGTATTGCATATACATTCAGCGACAGTTTATAACGAAAGCCCCGTATGGTGCTACGTATGCTGCGGAAAGTACACTGCGTGGTCCGAAATCGTGACGTTTGTGATACTGCCTTGTGCAGGGTACAAAAAGAGGCCGTGTACGAGTAAGGCTAAGAAAATCCAAGACAAGCCACAAGAACGACATCGAGGTTCAGGGAGCGGAGCGTACGGTTAAATGTAGCCAGCTTACTAAAGTCCCTAGATTTTTCCCTTTTTGAAAAAAAAAAAAAAAACCTAGGGACTTTACAGCGCACAAAACGAATCTAAAAGTGCCAAAGAAAGCTTGTCACATTTGCTTTTTTTATTGCATGTGTTGCCTTTTGTTTTTGTTGATATGTTCTTCTGTTGCGACTCTCTGTCCCCGTGAATTTTAAACGTGCAACACTGATCGGAAGTAATTCATTAGCATGCTTCTAATATATACAATGATTCGTTTAATTGGCGTCGCCGTTGACTAAGCTGTGCTGAGCGTTGAGATTTGCGGCTCCAACGGTACGCGATCAGACCACGAGGCTATCACCTTTTGAAAACGCGCTGTGCCCTGACCCCGTCGGCGCGCACGTGTGCATCGGGGTACGCCATCTTGTCTGCGTCGTACACGCCGGTACTCTGGGCAGGAAACACAATTACGCGGGACCCGGCGGCACTTCGGCGCCGTCTGCGTAGTTGCCCGTGCCTCGCATGCTCGATCGCTGCCCGGATTGCTGCCGCGTGACGGCTAGCAGGTTTCTGCCGAGACCGTCGATGATCCCTTAATCGCCGCACCCTTTCACCTCTAGTGTCATGCGTGTCGAGTTCATGGCGGACGCCACACGAGCGAATAGCGCATAACTTGCCTGTGATAGACACATGCGTGTCGAGTTCATGGCGGACGCCACACGAGCGAATAGCGCATAACTTGCCCAGTGGCTTTATGACCATATATGCAAGCCGCTTCTTGGCAGGCATATACCACGATCTTGCCGATTGTTTTTGACGACGTCCTTGTGAGGAAAGTGCGACAGGCTTGCAGTTACGTACGCTCGTGGTAAAAAATTTGCTGCTTTGTGAGATACTTATTGCACTGGTGGACAACGTATATGATATCACGCCTGCCAACTCCAGCGATTTGCGCAGGGGGCTTCCAAATTTTGAGCAATCCTCCCGATTGTACAGACACGGCCATTAATTCACCGAAAGCGCTCGTGCCACATTCAAGAGAAAATTATAACTAAGGGCATCGGTTGGAAAATTTTGCGATCGCGGGCGGAATGCTGAAGTCACTTTCGGCGCAGTACACTGGTGTCATGCGAAAAAGCGCATTACAATTGGCAAGGGGCTGCTAGCTGTCACGGGACAAGGCAGATTTTGTCACTTTATTACGCACGCGTGCAAGCACCGTGTAACTACCAGTACCAGTATGATCACTGACGTCTGCAAACTTTACTGGCTATCATTCGTTTATGACGTCGCTGCGGTCCTCAAAAACAGTAAATTAATACCTACGCCAGTTTTGTTCTGGCGCGTCCCTTAATTGATATTCGCCCCCTTCCTCGCAAACACGCAATACCAAAACTCACACCAGCAGCGTTTCTCTTATGTCCGTTTACCTTATTTTTACGTATAGCGCAGACACTCGTGGCAGCAGCCGAAATTAATTCTTCACGAAACACTCTGAAAATTGTAGACTGTGCGGCAAAAGCATCTAAAGCTCTCCGCGCTCGTCATCGCATGGAGAATGCACCATCCAATCCAGCATGCATGCGGCGGCGGGCACAGGGCCAGTGTTCGTGCGTACGCGCTCAGCTTGTTTTGGCCCCTCTGAGCCCTGGCGGGCGTAAAACGGGGGTTCACCGCCAAGATCGTGACCGATCAGACACGCGTGCAGCTCCTTTTGAAGCCCAGAGCTTCGCCCCCCGTCTTGGTGCGTGACGCCGTCCGGCGGTCGTCACCTTCACGCCCGGAAACCTCGGCGTGCAGCCACCAGCTCCTCCCCTATGCACGGCCTTTAAGCCGTAATAACCTTCGTTGTATATAGTAGCAATACGCGTAACATATACTCTCCCTACGCTTCTCCTATCCCGCCTCTACTGCACACAATTTCATGTGAATGCGCCGCTGTATGGAGCGTGCACGACACTTCCGCTTGTGGTTGTTTGATTTAGCTCAGCGTTCGAGTAAATCTCTGCGTAGCCGGAAAGAGGGAGATAAGATGTTGATCGTCGGAGAAAGATCGACAGGTCACGCATGGCTGCCTGCGTTTTATTTGTACATCATAGGCTTTCTTTGACATTAAACGTAAACATGCAGTCACTCGTAGCCCTGTAATGCCTGCGGATATTGCCGAAAGATAAAGGCATGTTGGGCATGATACAATTGTTGGGGTTTTACGTCCCAAAACCAGGATATCATAATGAGTGACGCCGTAGTGGAGGGCTCCGGTAATTTCGACCACGTGGGATTCTTTGACGAGCACCTGAATCTAAGTACACGGGCCTCTATAGTATTCTCGCCTCCATCGAAAATGCGGCCGCCGCGGCGGGGGTTCGATCCCGCGACCTTGGGGTCAGCAGTCGAGCACCTTAACCACTAGACCGCCATGGCGGGTGCATGCTGGGCATCGAAGATGCTATCCTCTTTTCTTCACGACAACTGCGCTCAATAATGCATAACTTATTCGTTTGACCGTCTCTGGGCACGCCTGGTCATCTGATATCAGAAACCGTTTTCTGTCTCTGCTTATGGTGAAAGTCGGTCTAATTTTATTTTGTTGGCAACTTAGGAAGCTCTAAAGGAAGTTAAGTATTCCCTAAGACATTGGTTAATGTTTTTTTTTTCTTTTTTAATGTGATAGACACATGTGTGACGGAAGTTGCAAACGAGAAATGGTGTCTCGCGATCGTTAACCTGGTTTCGTGTCGCGACTCTCCATGGCAGCGATTCATGGCCAAGGCGACTGTATGTTTGCTTATCTTGGGCGCCTCTCAAAGGCGTTTGTTTTTAGTGAAAGCAGGCGGCGACGGCGTTTTCACGTTTGCGTGAGCGCTGCGCGAGTTGCGAAAGTGCATGTCGTGCGCACTTCGAATCGCCGAACGTTGTCAAAGCAACAGCTAGCTTCTAAGGAGAGCAAGACGGAACGAATGAAAGCAAAATAAAGTTTGTAAACATACGTATACGTAGCTTTTCAAATAAATAAGGGATATGTTTAAATAGCCATTTTAATCTCTTTACGGATCTAACGTCAGTCTCTCTACGTTTGTTTGTCGTCTGTCGAGTGTGCAACGCGTAGTCATTCCAACACTATTGATCACATGAACTCGACGCTATAAGGTCGAGTCAAAGTCGAGCTGACCCAGGACGATTCGAACGTGTTTGCAGCTTGCCGAGAAGATCGTGGGAGTAAACGCGACCCTTCGTCTAATCTTACGTCGACGATCACTTAGACTGTGACCTATACGGTGGCATTTACAAGAAACCGGCGACGTCGTTTTGAAGTAGCGAGCCTACTCGACTCGACCTTATCAGAGTCATGTAAACGTAACCAACTTTTACCCACCAGAGAGATACAGGTCCGTGGTTTACATTATATCCACGTTGGTTGCGGATCTTTGCTGTCATCGTGGGATAGTATTACTATGCTCTGAATCGTCCTCATGTCACGGACATCAATATAACTCCTGTGATCGAAACACTTGCGGTCTGGCTTCTATGACACTTCACTTGTGTTGTTGTCAATGTTGCATTTTCTCCTAATGTCATTCTTAGAAGCTTATTACTCGTTCTTCCTACTTTATTCTCGTCATTTCGTGATACTGATACTTCATTTCACAAGTAGCGTGCAGCACTGCCGAAAGTACACGAGGTACGCGCATCTCGTATAACCTGGCGCCGCATGCATATAGTTTCCAACGTAACTGCCTGATTATTGGCAGGACTGGACATTTGGGTATGTTTGATTCGCGTTATACGTTCCATCCATGTGTTATAAGCTAGGTTCGCTTCGCACGTTCGTGTACCCTTTTATTTATCATCCGGGTTAGAGCCAGCTATTACGCAGCAACATGTCAGCGCCTACACGGACGCGATTACCCGCTTTGATGTGCCCATACGGACAAAGCATCAAAGTTCTGTCATTGCTATTGACACCAGCTGTTTTCTTTTTTCGACTCTGTTTTAGGCCTGCCGAGGTGACGTCAACCTGTAAAAGGGGTTTAATTTTAGCTTATAGCCAGATGGCGTCACAGCATTAGCGCTGCCGATGCGTCGACGATGCGAAACGTTCCAAGAGCCACATTCGGAGAGCCGCTATTTTCAACATGGAGAGTTCAGATGGCCATCTCGTAAGCCAGAGAAAGCGTATATGAACTGCGAAGAGGCGAAGTGTGAATGTGGGTAGAGAGCTACCATTGGCGAAGCCAGATGGGCGGGTTGAAGGGGATTTCAAACTCTCCTCGCAATTATTTTGTTCTACATATAAAATTACGCACATTTCGCAGAAAGAATCGGACCACTCCCCCCCCCCCCCCTTTCACTTCTGGCTACTTACTCTTCCGGGATCTACAATCGTTGCCATATACTCTACACGCATAACAGGTATTTTCCAACTGCAGGAAATATGAAAACGAAGCACCACAACGCCCGCATCCCCCTGAGACTCGCCACGCGAGCGCGGCTAGCTCTTTTCCTCTGACGAGATGGACTCGTGAGCATCTTCACTCAAACACATGGACCAAGTGCAGAGAAGAAGAGGACGAAGAGGAGGAAGGTTTACATTCCTGCCGCACAACAAGCGTAAGCAACCAACGCAACAAACGTCTCAGTTGGACGCAGGCATTCTTTCTCGCTCTGTATAAGGCGGCATATATTCAATACATGAAAGAAGTTGGAAAGAAAGAACGCGATATATCAATCTCACTGCGTTGCCGTCGCCATACTTCTTTCGTCTTCGTGATTGTTATAAGCCAGCGAGAGAGTGCCGCCGAGTGAGTGAAAAAATGTTTTGCTCTATCCGACGTAGCTGGCTTGCTCTATCGACGACGTCCACGTCTCACTCTCAAATCTCGTCGTCCTCTTGCTCCATTGAGCGCGACGAGCCTCGTAAGAGGAGCGGATGTGCATATTTTATGGCGTCGTATACGCATGCTTCGTGGGCCCCAGCTTTTACGCGTGGATAATTCCTTTTCGCCGGTGGCTCGCCTTTCTGCGCGGCGCGGGTCGACCGAGTTTTGCGCCGGCGACGTTCTCAGCGAGCGAAGCTTTCGGAGTGATGGACGAGGCCACGCAAGCACGTTCAGTTTTTCTTCAGTGTATTTAATCCCGTTTACGCTTGGCGCGCTTGCGCCATTACAGAGTGTGCTGTTAAATAATGATAAAGAGGCCGCTTAGAGTATCGTGTATGCTCGTCTTTTCTTTCACCGCGCAGTCTCCGGGGCTAATCCCTCGACGCGTTAGCCGAGGGTCGTGACACCAGGTGAAGGGAAGAGCGATTTGCTCGGATTTTCGCAGCCCACATTCGTGCCACCCGCGGCGGCTCCATCCTGAACAATATTTAAAACTCCGAAGAACTCTACGCATGATTCATACTTCAACACGATGGGTGTTGGCACGTTTTGCCTTTTGGAGAGTTATAGGGCCTACTTTATAGGGCCTACATACTATGCAGCCAGGTGCATACTATAAAGTGTAAGCATTTCTTTTTCTTGACTATATTAGGTATTTCTCATGCAATGCGGATGGTAATCCGTCGTAGCAATAATGCAAACAGAACAGAGCTTGTTCAGTGATGAAACACGACTAATGAACGACAGACGTTGATTTCCCGAAAGTTTTAATATAAGGCGATTGCAGTGGTTTAGAGGGAGAGAGGAAGCTCTTTATATAAAATCAAAATGGTTAGCCGGCGTATCTTCGCTTGCTTGCTACTCGGCAGCGAATAGGATCTGCGTAGAAGTAAATGGAAAACATAGAAAGCAATGCACATAAACGATAACACAACAAAGGATTCCTTATGTGTGCCAATAAAAGACACAAAAGACACAATATCTATTGTGCGTAATTGTGTGCCTTACGCTTCTTCCGTGATTGTTTTCCGCTGATTAGGTTTTTCAAGTCATGCATCAACCGTTCGAAGTGTACAAGCGTCTTCATACAATAGGAAAGTTGCGAACGACGAGCGCTGAAGAAAGCAAACACAGTCAAGAAAAACGCGCGCATACTGCAAGGACAAGTAACGCACGCCGCTCCAACTTTCCTCAGAGGTTGCGCATTATTCGATTGACCTCGTGGCCCTGCTTCACACATGCGGCCGCGGCAGTTTCCTACGCGCGCGGGGCTCATCAGGCCGAGCACTCGATACAACGAGGCGGCTTGAAACAAAGGCGACGAGTGAACCGCGCGAAAGGCTAAGACGTGCCGCAGATATTCTTCTCTGAACCGAGAAGAGCATCGAGGCACTGCGTAGATTTCTGGAGGTTCGCCTAGAAGAATCGCAACGTAAATAAACAAATGAAGCGGCAGCAGGAATCACCTAGCGCACGCGTATACATGTATACGTACGCTTGAGCTCAGCGCGCAAGTCAATGCGAGGGAAGACCCGGACAAAGCGGGACGAAATCAAAGTGACAGCTCGGAGAAAACGAAATTCGCCAAGGCGCCCGTCGTGAACCGTGCGCACGCTCGTGGCCTTCAAGGAAAAGCTTTTCGCAAATGGCATCGCGCGGGGGTGTAGGTACGGGTCTCAGGCTTGTCGGGCGCTGCTGAGCAGCCAGTCAACCGCTGCGCGACGCTTCCATTTAAGAACGACGCCGCACTACGAAGCGGCCAGAGGCAGCAGAACCCCGAATTCTTTTCGCTGGGGCGAAAAGCGCGACTCGCTCGCTGGCTGCGCGTTTGGAGCTTTATAAGTGCGCCCGGCCGCGGCGCTCGCCGAAATGCTCCGTCTTGCTGCAGTGCCGCCGGGTTTAAGCGCGAGTCTAGTACCTACTACATGGTAGAGTGCTCGTCGAGAGCGTGTATTTTCGGTCTAAAGTAGGCGCGCGGGCGTCGGTGTGGCTGAGTGCGGCGGCTCCCTTTTTTGCGGCTTGCCGCTCGCTCGCTGCGATTCAGGCTCGTTGCAATGATGTTCGAAATGCCGGCAAAATGGCGACTGAAATAACATACTCGCCCGTTCCATCCCGCCCTCTCGGCGTGGAGAAGGCACGCTCTGTTGGAAAAGCTGGAAAGTTGTCAAGGGAGGCTTGTTTTGGTTCGTGCTTTCCCGGAAAAGGAGCTACATCGCCAAGGATAGATCAGCTTAAGAGGAGGGACGTCTGAACCATTTAACGCCTGTGTTGCAAATTTCAAAATCATATTTATATTTGAGTTTGCTAGGTGCGATGTCAAGTAAGTAATTAGGACCTAAAATGGCTACATTGTATACAAGTGAGGTGCGTGGAGGGAGAAAGAGGGTGAAGAGGGTGCGTGCATAATATTCGGCCTCTCAATGTGACTTCGGTTCACGCGCTGTTAAAAAACGCACGTGCTGCGTCCTCCTTTTCCGTCCTAGTGTTGCCTACGCACTAAAGGTTCCTTGCCATGCGTTACCAACAAGGCCGAATTCCTATCCTCGTAGCGACAAGAGGCCCAATGCGGACGGAATGCTTGCGACCCATCCGGTTCAGCCAGTCACACAGGCAACCCGCCTCAGCGGCGGCACGCGCCGAGTGAACGTTCACCGCAGCGGCATTTGCATATGAATTCCGCCCAATCTACATGTTTAAGCCCCGGACCACCACTACACATACAGCCCTATGCTAGGCAAACCTGCTGCTTCTGCTGCTAGACGGCGTTGCAAGCCTGACCTATTGGTTTACACGGTGGATAAAGCAGTGAAATAGAAATGTATTCCTCTGATGATGCAAATGAGAGGCTGCAACGCGATCAAAGTTTTCTGCGCGCATCCTTCCTAGTTTACTCGTTGTGTGACTTGAAAATTGCGAGTGGGTTCAGTGCAGTTTCAGTTGTGGAGAAACGAAAGAAGAGTCTGTAGAAGGACGCTCGGTTGAAATGCAAACATTTTTGATGCTTCGTCACACTGAATATTGTGGGAAATGCGACCAGTTGCCACATGACGAGTTGACAGTTGCGCCATTGATCCCGAGTGCTCGGGCGGGATAATGAATTCAAAAACGTGATTCAGGCTGGAAAACGTAGCGTACAAAGTAAGGGAGTTCTTACGTTCTAGCACATGCGCATGGCCGCACACTGCGGGCTGGTCTCAGAGACACCGCAGTGCTGTTTCTTTCGCGCACCACCAGTAACGCTAACAGCATAAACACTAGCCCATACAGGCAGAGTGATTTATTGAGTGCATGAGTTTCTACAGCGTGGTAACACATCGGTTTGAAATATTTATTTTATATTTTTCAAATGCAAGGCAACAATCCTGGGCTTTCCCACCCTTGTGAGCTAGTATGTACACCAATCGGGCAAATTACTCCGGTACGCACGCCGGCAATGTGGTTCGTGCCTTATCGAAAGCACGAGCGTGAAGTAGATGGGGAGCTGGTGGCACGAGGCACGTGCACCCTGTCAACGCTAATTTATGCGCCCTTCCTCATTTTTTTCGTCTTCTTCCGTGCACTCCCACTCTTCTGAGCTCTCTCTCTCTTATTTTTCTCCTCTCGTTTCTCCAAGCCCCTTTCTCTAAGGAGAGTAAAATTAAACTTACCGACAGAAACCACAGCAAACAAACTAAAAAAAAAAATTGCGTCAGTTTGTGTGCGTTGGCCGTGCGCAAGGTTACTGCCAGAAGCATTTCCCACTTTATTTATTCCTTTCGTATTCTTTTTTTTTACCTCCTATCTTTCGCTCTGAGCTGCAGGCTGGAGGAAAACCAACATCAAGTGGAAATGGAGGGCACGCACATCCGCCGCTCTATTCCAGATTGAGAGACCACCTCGTTAGCACGCATTTCGCTAATGAGAGGCACACTTGGCGACCGCGTGCGTGCCAGATAAAAGAAACCGGCACCTGAATTGGCTGCTTCTTTCGTCTCTGCCACCGCAGTCTCCTTTCTTCATGGGATTTCCTTCGAATATTTCTCAGTGTTCTGCTTTTGTAGTCACAGTGTCTATACTTGTCGTTTAGGCGAGAGTTATGGCATTGGCATAGCGTTCCGGCTTAGTTTTGGAAACTGAAGTTTATGATGGAGGTAGAAAACCCGAGGCACTGCGTCGACCAAAGTAAGTCTCTCTCTCTCACACACACACACACACACACACACAACACACACACACACACACACACACACACACACACACACACACACACACACACACACACACACACACACACACACACACACACACACACACACACACACACACACACACACACACACACACACACACACACACACACACACACACACACACACACACACACACACACACGTTTCGGCTCCCGCATGGGATCCATGTTCAAAAGTAAAAATGATCTTTACACCGCGCGCGCGCGTGTGTGCGTGTGTGTGTGCTGTGTGTGTGTGTGTGTGTTTGTGTTCAATATTTATATGCTGAAGACGATCAAATGTCAAACGCGTATATGCTATTAATGGCTGTTAGATAAAAAAACAAAATAACAACGCCATTACGTGTAGTTTCATTGCCGCAACGATGGAATTCCATTTTGAGTTATCAGAATGCTAGTACATATTATTCCCCCTACTCGCATTTAACGGTGATATATTCCTCTCGGCATGGCTAACTCGTTGCTCTCTTCAGTATTATGAAGGGTGGCGAAATACTGTCAGGACCTTGAGGTTTTTGAGAATTCCGCGTACTCCGAGGTTTGAGAGTTGTACCTCTGCCGGTTCTTTCGATTTGCACGAGTATTTTTTCCCCGAGTCTTATCAACAGTACAAGAGGCCGAAGTGACTTGGTTAACCAACTGAACGAGAAACTTTAGACTGTGTGCTCGAATTCAGGAATCTGCTTATATGTAAGTGCGTGTCACCATTTTTTTAAGGCCACCTTCGCTAATATCACTTCCGCCATGTCATGAAATGCGATATTCCTCGTAACGTTGGACTGAATCTCCTATTAATTAAGAACAGCTGTATCATAATCGTTTTGTTTTGTTTGAATACGGCCCAAGGCCGCTCACCTCTATAATCTGTCGTTAGATTGCTAGCTATAATTACCCCGCCATGGTGGTCCAGTGGTTATGGCGCTCGAATGCTGACCCGCAGGTCGCGGTATCAAATCCCGGCCGCGGCGGCTGCATTTTCGATGGAGGCGAAAATGTTTAAGGCCCGTGTACTTAGATTTAGGTGCACGTTAAAGAACCCCAGGTGGTCGAAATTTCCGGAGCCCTCCACTACGGCGTCTCTCATAATCATATCGTGGTTTTGGGACGTTAAACCCCAGATATTTTTATTGTTGTATTTGCTAGCTATAATTTCACGGCACTACTGCGATACCTGCAGCTGGTTGAGAAATTTTGAGCTATAGTGCAACTTTGATATTCAAGAGAAAAGTTTAATGAATAAGTAGGATCATCATTACCCTTTCTGGATTCCTCATTCCGTCTACTCTTTCGGCACAAACGTATATTGCTTACGCACGCATAATACATATCGTTCCGTGTATTTTCGGATAGGCCCGAGTGACTGCCATGTTCGCTTGCTTCTGTCAGGCAGGATCCTTTCCTGATTTTTTTTGTTGTTGCCGTTTTTACCTATGACCACACGCCGCTTCGCAATATGATGACGATGATGATGACCCACGGCCTCGTCTGCAAAGTGGAACCCTATAGCTGGCTCTACGTTGTTACGTGCACTGCAAGAGCCCACTGAGTGCCTCGCAGAAAACAAAAACGAATATACAGAAACAAAGGAGAATGAATTGCATCTCTTCGTCGCGCCAAAGTTTCTTCCGCTCAATTATCTCCGGCAGCGTGACGCTACAGCGCCAACACAGCGTGGTCAGCCGTGCGAGAAGATAACAAATGGCCGATTGAGATACGCGTCATGTGTGCGCGCTGGCACGCCGCCACTGCGCAGGCGTATCCAGCGTTGTTTTGTTGTTCCCACCTCCGCCGATAGAAGGCACGCGCGCGCATAATTCAACGTCGCTGTTTGTTGCTTCTGGCTGCGTTGTTCGCTGTATAGCTCGGTGCACGGCAGCGTTGCCTGTTCGCCTTGACTCGGTTGCTCCGCGCACAGAAGCACAGCGCGTAGCAATGCGAGATATTAATGAGCGACGATACAGGGCCACCGCCGTTCAAGCGCGGTATTTCACCTGCCTCGTCTTGGCGGGAGAGAGCGTAATTGCGTAGCAATTGGACACAGTTTGGCAAGGCATCTATTGTAGCGAGTTGGCCGCGGTGAAGGTGCCATCAGCTACTGCGGGGCAGGTGTTTCAGAACTACCTGCGTGGTGGTGGTTGCTGCAATCCAGGGTCACAAAAGATGCTTCGCAGAACCAGTTCTTCCTTAGCTGCAGCACACGTTGAGGTGCACTGGGTGCAAGGACAAAAAAACAAGGGCACCTGGTACTTGTTGCGTTTTTATGTCCTGTAATTTTCCTCACCACTTTTGAGCAAACCGATGTCTTGACTCTTGTCCGGGTGTTAAGGAATAATTGCTTTGGTGTAAAATATTAAAATGATATAATCGGCATTAACAGTACGCGAGAATGGATGGAGCATAGGAGTGCTTCAGAGGAGTGGCAATGGATTGATCCAGCCAATGTTATCGGCAAGCTATGAACATTGCTGTCTAAGTTAGTATGAGCACCAACGCATTGAGTGCCGTTAATGGGAACGTCGCACAGAGGCTTCATTTTTTCTCATCACTCAACGGCATTTTACTCAAGTAGCGGCCGATACGGCGACAGCACCTTGCCTTTCCTTATTTACAGATGCGAACGTGTCAGCGCTTCTCAAGTACAGCCGATAAAGATATACTCGTAGATATAGCAACAGTGGACACCTTAAGACCTGTGAGTTCGCATGAAACGACATTTCACGACTGCATTCCGGTCCATGCCGGGTCAAACACACAAGCAAACGTCACTGAAACTGGGACACGCGCAGGTAAATAAGAGAACGAAACAAGCTTCAAGCACGCAAGGCGAAGACGGAGCGAATTGTGCCTTTTAAGTCGCTTAGAACTACGAGAAGTGACAAATGTGACAGCTCCTCAATAATTCATTCCGCGCTATCCAAAACGGTGTGGGTGGCGCAGTAGAGGTTAAAAGCCGCGACGAAAGACCTCAAGCGAAAGATCAGGAAAGATGGGCGGCTTGTCTTCACAGACTTCACTAGTGGCACCCTCTGGAAGGCCGGTATACCTCGCAAAGCACCAGGTGCGCTTAGTGTGGAAAAATAAACCGATAAGCGAACCACGCAAATAATTTATCGTTGCTCTCTCCTTACATAGTTTCTTACTTGTTCCTTGGCCTAAAAATTTAGGGTGGGTGTCGAGATACATGTGACTTCACTGAAAAATGTAACTTTTCAGAGCGAGGGTTTAGAATGATGAAGTATGGTGACGGAGACGAAGGAAAAACAGGCGTTGCCGGAACTTTTTCGAGTAGGGGGTGGGTTGAACTACGCTTTATGTATGTTCGTGCGTGCGTTAGTATGTGCGCGTGTATATATGCACATACAAAACTGAAAGAAAAAATGATTCTCGCTGCCGCCGCTTAACAGCGCTGGGACGCGCTCCCGTGTTCATTCTAAAAAAGATGTTGGCTGTAGAGTAAGTGACGGACAGAAGCGAAGTGTGAGAACGGCGTCTCAGCATAGAAAGTGATTCTGTGAGTAAGCGTTGGTTCCAATTTCGCACGTGTGTTTGGCGAAGAGTCCGTGCCGTGGTCACGCAGCGTGGGAAAGAAAAGATCTTCGAGTCCCGATCTGCTGTACAGGCATCGTGGACGTCTCGCCAGTTGGCCGCCGGCTTTTTTTCACGCGTCTCGTGGTAGGACAACGGTAAACATTGTGCTCTCCAGTTTCCTGGCCATTCATCACGACTCCTCGCTGCAGCCGCGGCTCTCCGCGAGACTGGAGCATCGCCAAGCCATGCTGTAATGCGCGTCGACGCAGCTAGTGGCGACCGGACTATAACGGCAGCAAGCTATCTCTCTAAGGACATGGCCTCGCTCGTCACGTGTGACTGTAGCTGATATGCACCACGGATGGAATAGACGATCCCTAAGAATTGTAGGCTGCAGTTGCATTTGACTGCGACGCAGCTATAGAAACGACGGCAATACTCAACGAAGTCTTGGCGAAGCTGTCATTAAGAGTGGAAGTGAGCAAACCCTTGTATCCTCAGATGATCATTGAGGCGATGGTTCTTCAAAAGGCTTGCAATGAAATGCCAGTGAGAAATTTGTGCTGTTTATCCTTGAGTCTATCCTGTTATTGCGTATCCTGTCTTGGCGACAGCCTTGCGCCAGTGTATATGTTACAAAGGTCCAGCCTTGGTGCTCAAACTTCACTGGGGTGTAATGGAAACATGACAGATTAGCAGAGATGGCGGAGAATTAACTGACGCAACTAAAAAATAAAGTTTAGATGGTCGAGATTTACTCTCTTCCCATCTGTACGGCACGCATGTGTCGTGTGTCAAAAGTAACTTTCCGGAGTATACAAAACAACAGATAAATCACTATACTTCACTGGCTGTTTCAAAGGGATTGACAGTACTCGAATAACGACTGACGATGTATTAAGGCTTCATCATCAGCATAGAAGTCATAATTACACGCTTATATGAAAGTTTGCGTTAGCGCTCTGTTGTCACAGTCGATGAAACCATAATATAAATCGTTTTCGTATTGGAAGCAATATTTCAGGTTATGTGAAGTCCAATCACACATAGATATTAGAACAGACTGGTGGTTTATCCGCACCGGCACAACTCGCGGAAAAGCGGGAAAGGGCATGTTGGATGAAAGGTGAGACGACGGCACAGCGGCAGTGTCTTCGTCTCCTCAGTCGTTGCGCATGCGCGTTTGCGCTGTACCGCAAGTTAACGTGAGTTATTAAACTCGTTCAGTGCTCAGTGAATGAACGTCAAGAACATTTCATTGCTATGAGTAAGCGTTATGCGCATTTGCTAAAGCGCACGTCGTAACAATGTAACCCCCCCCCCCCCCACCCACCCACACACACACACACGCGCGCACGCACGCACACCGAAATACAATTAGCCTACCAGTTTGGCGGCTGTGGCTTACTGAGAAAGCAGATACAAACTTGTGATGCAGAAAAGGCGCAGCTAACCTGCCTTTAGCCCTTTAGGAAGGAGCGTTCATAGATGTATGGCAGGTGCCGTCGGGTGAAGCAAAATGAAAAAGAAAATAAAATAACCGTGTCTGTAACAACACCAACCAAAGTGGGGGTAATACATTTGCACAAAATAAGCAAAACAGAGGAGGAAGAAGAGGAATGAAGGAAGGATGCACGAATGTACACAGCTGACGCGTGGCGAGCCTCTTAAAAGGAAGGTATGCATCGAGGCGCCTGTTACGCCATCGTCGATCGCGGCAATGTGTATAAGGGCTCTTCGTGGCGCCGAGTGCAAGGGTGTGCGTTACGCAGCGTGGGTCACATAAACGGGAGCTTCTTGCCGAGCCATTCCACGGGATCCTCTGCGGGGCCATTTCGATGCTAAGCGAGCAATGGAGGATCGTTTATAAAGGTATCCGATCAGGCCCATAAATCGCGCCGCGGGTGTAGAGCCAACATGTATATAGAAGAGCACGCTCTGAAGCAGGCCGATGCCTTCCGAAAGGCTGCATGCCATTCGCAGCAAGGATTAAATTTGTCGCGTTGTGTCGCACCATAAATTTGTGCTAAGAGGCCACATCCCTTTTAACTTTGTTACACTTGTTTTTCTCCTTGGCATCCCGCCTTGCTTGGTGAATTTCAGTACACACCTTCATTGGTCTTTTTCTGCCGTAACAATAAATGTTCACTTAAGCGGCACCCTCAGTATCTATAGAGATGTATAGAATTACTGTTGCAGTAATGGATGAGCAAAGCAAACCCGCAATATTTATGAGGTACGGAAAGGATAGATCTCGGATAACTCGCACCTTTCTTAAATGCGATGGCTTACTAAGATGTCTCCTTAATCGGCCCTTCCCGTTGGCCGAGCTCTGTTGCTCTGGAGCAACTTGACGTGTACGCGGAAGTCCGGCGAGTGGAAACGTAACGTGTGCGCATATCGTGCTTTATTGCAGATTTTATCGCGCTAGTGATGAACGAATACGAACACGCCAGAAATGCGGACTGCTATAGGATTGTGTATACGAGCGCAATTCCTGCTTCTTCATGTATCGCTCAGTTTATAAGTGTTTTGTCTCAACGAACATAACCTCGCGGGTTCACCGGGCGTCATTTGTGCTCCTTGTAGTCCTACGAAACGGCGAGAACAACTCGCGTGTCCATTGTTATGTCCTGCCTTTCATTTCTCCATTGTGCTTTCATTCACAACAGAAGTAAAACATGTAGTTAACAATGGGTGTAAGGAATGGAGACATCGGCAGCTGGCGTTGATCGAAAATACGGACGCTAGCGATGCCAAATGAGGATTAAAAAGAAAAAAAAACTATTTTAGTCCTCCTTAGCGAAAACATAGGAAGCGTGCATAGACTACAACGTTACAATATTCCGAAAGGAGGTGTCACCAAGTAAAGCGGCTGTAGCTTCTATACGTCGCTGAACGATTTGGTGATGCAGCGATTGCAGTGTTCTCGGAGCACAAGGCTGAGGATCATGAGGGCTAGTGTTCGTGGCTGCATTTTCCATGAACGGCGCCTCGGAAAGCAAAGCGAGCCGACGTGAGCGCAGCGTAATTCGGAGCGTCCAGGGCGTCGTCAGCGGGTAAGCGATGAGCGAGCACCGAAGGCGTCCGAGATGAACGACAACGAAGCGAGGTGGCTTACGAAGCAACCTCGCTTCGTATCTGGCGCCGGCCGACCCACGCGATTCCTAACCTCTGGAGCAGCAGCAGCTTGCAGGCAGCAGCACGAGCCGCCTCGGTTCGCTTGCAAGGCAGTCATCCGCGGGAGGCCAACAACGTCGCGAAGGTGAGAGAGAGGATGAGAAGCGGGAGAGGGCGATCAAAGCACGGCAGGGAGTACTACTTTTTAAGAGGCGCGTCGGCAGGCAGCAGCGACAGATGTCACCGGTGCGCTTTTAGTGCATCCCGCTGCGACGACTTGCGGTCTCGCGGTTCTACGCCGCGGATGGGACCGTAAATCAGAGGGCTTCTCCCGGGACCTCTCCGTGGCATCCTCGACAGGGAAGGAACGGAAGGCGGCCCCCTTTTGGAAAGCGCGGGGGCCAGTCGCAAGAGGCGCGCCGCCGGTGGGCGGAGCGCGCTCGACTTCGTCCACATTCGTCGAGGCCCTCTCAGCCGGCGGTGTCTCCGACGTCGTCGTACGTTGCCCTTCCGACGGCGGCCCGCGGCGTCGGCGAGCGGAAGGGAAGGACCCGCTCTGGCAGGAATGCCGCTGTTTGTTGACAAAGGGCAGAGCGCGCGCGAGCCGAGCTCTTTCCTCGGTCTGCCAACGCCGGCTGCCGGAGACGGGCCGTAGCGCGAGAGGTCTGAGAGGAAGAGCGCCGTAGTAGCCTCCGAGGAGGTAAAAGGCAAGAACACACGGCTGCCTACCACGACCGCTGCGTGTATACGTTTGCGCCGTAGAACCCGTTGAAAGACGCGTCTATCTCTGATCGACCAGGATTCCTGCGGGCCGGGCGGCGTGGTAGACAGGACGAGACAGGATGGCTGGCGGAACGGCGCCTCCACGTCTTCTGTGCGGGGTGGCCCTTGACCTCCGTTCGCACTGCATTCCACACACCCGAATTGTAACCAGTTCATCGATGTTCAATCGCGCAACTGCATTCAACAATACTATCTGTACACTACGCGTACTATGCATCAATCAGTTTCCGCTTCGCGAAGAGACGACGGTTCGAAAGGTGCTGCGAGACGGCACGAGTCGTTCGTTTCCTAGGCGATAAGATCGAAGTCAAACATACGCGTCGCTTCCGTTTCTCGCTCCATACGCATATAAGACAGCAAAACATCCAAAGCAGAGAGGTGTGTCGCGCTTGATGGACGGGTGTCGGCTGCGTGAATCGCCGATGCCTTCGGCGAGATAGCGAGTGTCAGACAAACACCTCCTCACGCTCCCAGTCGTCCCTGCTCTGCTATCTCGGGGAGAGAATGCGAGTCACGAATGCAGGACTGAAGACGCGAGACAGTTGAACTGCGTCTTGTGCGTGTGTGTGTGCCTCGTTTTTGAATGCGCAACAAGAAGCTGCATGCCGCTCCCCCAAACGCGGGGGACTCTCAAGCGTGTATGCTGGGTCCGGGCTAAACATCTGTCGTTTGCTGCGAGGGTCGAAGCAGGGAGGGTGTGTCCGCGAGAGAGGGAAAGAAACGTTTCCGCCGGTAGCTGACCAGCTGAGGAAAGACGCCCGAGGGATCGGGAGGGGCCCAGGGCCTGAAAACGAATTTGTACTTCGCGCAGACAAGCAAAAATAAGCGAAAAAAAGGAAAGAGAGGAAAGGAACATTCTGTTACGAGCAAGCGGTGCTTCTCTGGGGAAGTGAGGAAGAAAAGTTTTTCGGGCGACAGGGTCTTCCACTTCGCTCGTGGGATGCTGCCGATCCTGCCGATTCTTCTTCGTTCTTCCTTCTTTTTGAGATTTTGCATCTATTTGCTTTATTGGTTCCTTGCCTTCTGCATTCAGCACAAAGCGTGCGGTGCCTCCACTAGGAGGTGCCTTAGGGTTGATGCGAATACTCCCGAGGTCCGCAGAGTGCGAGAGAGTTTTCAAAAGAGGTAAAGAAATGGAGAGCGAAAAAAACAAAAAAAACAAGCAGATGAACATGCAAGAGCGGAAAACGAGCTGGCGCTTAGAGGGAAGGAAGCTTCGGTCTTCAGCGTCTCGGGTCCGTTCTCTGCCGTTCCCTTTCGGTCTTCATTATTATTTCTTTTTCGGGACCTGTGGCAACGAGGCGGAGCAAAGGGAATTGGCCAGACTTGGGCTCGAGAAGAAGGAGAGAGGGGGTGTGGAGGAGGGAGTGCAGTGCGTACGCAAGCATTCAAGCGCGAACTCGGACAAAGTGGATCGCAAGGCTGCAGCCCCGTGTGTAAGCGAGTTTGCTCGCCCCCGGGTCCCTTTCGAAAGCGCAGGGGCAAAAAGAAAATCTGATCAAACTGTTACGCCGAACGAACGGCTTGCGATAGAAAGATCGAGAAAAGAAAAGCGAGAAATCGCGCGCTCTCCCGAACGCTGTAATTCCTCCTCGAAGATGCGCTCTCTGTTTTGATTCCATCTCCGAGGCCGGCTTACTTTCTCATACTTCAGTGTCTTCGTTTTTCGTTTGAGCCGGAATGCCTCTCTTATATCATAACACGAGAAGTCTGTTTGCCCCTTTTTTATATTTGTTTGCACTTTTAGGTGACGTCACCTCAGACCATATAGAAAACCTTATCTTTCTCTGCTCGCGAGTTTCCTTTCTGGTTACAGACACCCTTTAAGAAAAGTCTGTATTTTGGTAGTGCCAGCGTTATCTTAACTCTTCGGCCTGATGTAGCTTGTCAATGCTGTTAAGAAATTCAGGAGATGCACGAGACATACTGCTTCAATGAATGCCTGTGAGGCCATGATTATATGAATGAATGATGAATGAATCAGTGAATGAATGAATCAATCAATCAATCAATCAATCAATCAATCAATCAATCAATCAATCAATCAATCAATCAATCAATCAATCAATCAATCAATCAATCAAGACGGCGAACCTACATTATTTCTTATGAAGCTGTGAGCTTGTAGACCCTCATACTCGTATCTTGAAACTCTCGCGGTTCCATTTGGCTGAGACTCTAGAAGGTACAGTGTTGCACAGATTTAACGTCACACGGAAGGGGGTTCCGTTGAGCTGCATGGAGACACCGTCTCGCAATTGGCTTCCCTTTGTTGCGGTCGCAACCAGTATGCCGCGAGCACTACGGACCGCGCAGGTGCGTGCCAACAATCTCGGACAGCTGATACAGTAACGCGATAACCTTTGTTCGTAGGCATAAAAGCGAAGGGGCCGGTGCGTAGGTGCTGCCAAAGGCCGGAAACCACTGAGCGAGGGAGCCGCGCCCCCGTCCTTTTCATCAGCTTGTCGCCGCAGCGAACGAGAATGGCGCGCAGCAGAGGGGCGGCATTTTCATGGCGATCGCCGATGAAGCGAAAGATCGAGCAGCACACCAGGCTACCTGGTGTGAGCTTTACAAGCAGAACCCGTGAGGAAAGTCTGTGGTACACGAGTTGGTGTGGAGGCATTGTGGTAGAAAGTAAACGTCATCCAGCTACTGCATTGCTTTGTTATATACAGCCGTAGATTGGGAAGTGAAAGATGTACACTGCAGCCTTTCTTTCTGTTTGTTGGCATTGCTTTCTTTCATTTCTTCTCACGTGGCAATGGTGGTGCAGATGTAACACATGGCACGAAGCGCGGGTACATCACAGCCGATTTTCTTATTTCTTCACATCCGCGCTCCTCAGATCCATGATTCGTGATTTGCTGCTACTGCTGCGAAACTTTCTTTCTTTCTTACCTCCATCCAATGGCGGGGCAGATGAAAGCGATACCCCCGCTGACGGCTCCATTAGAAGGGCAACCTGTGTCTCGAAATCCCACGCGAGAAATCGCGGCTTCTTTGTCCCTCCTTCGGCGGCTGCTACGCCTTCTGTTCGCGATCATGCGGTTGTACGCGATAGTTTTATTCTTTGGCTCGGTTCACTCTCGCGGCCCTACAATAAATAGTCACGAAGCGTGCGAGGCGAAAGCGACGGCATCGTTCGGAGGGCGAACCCTCTGTTACGAGGTGGGCTGACCTCACGACCTTCCCATAGCCTGAGAAGCACCTTAAACGCTGGCCTCCCAATTGCGAGGTCGCCCATGCTATCGTGGGGGATGTCTTCACGGTCTTATAGCTACGGGATCCGCGACTAAGGGCTTGGGCGTTGCATGTGAGGCGCACGATGTATTTGCCGGTTTCGAAGACATCCCGATGTTTCCTTTGCCATTGTGTTTATATTTTCTGTGCCATCCAAGCTGTTTGATTCACCATGCGGACGTACGGGGAAGGATAGGACTAATTTTCCCAGCAATAAAAGGCCTTATAATTGTCACTCTTTGTTTGAATTTAGTTTTTGTCTTACGATGCGAATTACAACACTGAGAGAGATTTGTGAGCTTCCAAACTAATTCAGTTATCAGTGGTCATGCTGTCTTTTACTATTGTTTAAGCTTAAGCATGGATAACTACGATGTTCAAGCTGTCTCATCAGATTCTTGATTGCTTTTCGAAAACCACGTCTCAATAATGAAAACAGACTAGAACTGGCCGCACGTCGGAACTTATGGGTGGCATCATTAATTACCACTTTCTGTTTCTGTGAGACACGCAATTTAATGATTCATCTTAGCTTTTAATTAAGACAAGCGACCTAGAGGGACTGAAGGTGACCTCATTCACCGAGGTTAATTACCAGTCTTCTCTTCTGCAGACTTGCAAAATGATGTGTTGTAACAAAGAACTAAAAAAAAAAGAAGAAAAGAACACGTTTAGGTGGTTCCGTGAGCTTACTGTCATCTCATTTCTGAAATAGTAAACTGAGGCATTCTTTCCAAGCACTGATTGAGCTGATAGACTCTAGTCACATTGTGTAGCATATTACGGAAAGAGTCGTATGATGTGGCGACATTGTCCTTGAGCCAGCGGTAGTGAGCAGTTTTAAGGGAAATAACATGTATAGTGTAAGAAAAGCGCTCGAATTTCGAGGACTACTTTTTTTAAGCACAAAAGCGCGGCAACGATCATCAACCCTCAATCAACATTGCCTGATCTTGCTGTACAATGCATTGTTGTGCCAGGGCTTCCCACCCAAGCTGCATTGCTTCGGCATAGTATTCAAACCGGTGGAATCTCGGACTTGTTGCCTGATGTTGCCTGAATGTCCGCTTGGTGACTGATGCCACGGGTGCCAACCCTGGCAGGTGTCTCATGCAACCCACGGCAACTCCTGTGGTGCGCCTCACGTAACCAACGCCCATCTCTCAGGCATCGTGCGGAAAGCCCTCTCATCCACTGGTCCGACTCAGACAAACGACCAACGGCGGTTCCTAATTGGAGGCTTCGAACTACCGGCTGATGCAACGGATCCCAGGGCTATAATATAACCGAACCGCGCGGACAGACGTAAGGAGCGAGCGAAGAACCCCGGGTCGTCTTCGCATCTCAGTGCGAGCCCGTTAAGCTCTCGGCCCCTGTGCCGAATGTGTAACGCCTCTGTTTATTCTGCTGCTGGTCGGCGGTATGAGTGATCGTTTTTGTGAAAACAATAACCGTAAACTTCAAGATATCCCTCCTAACATTGACTCGAAGCCGCGATTACACCCCCCCCCCTTTTCTTTCCTGGGAAGAAGAAATAAATGAACAACGTGGGTGCTCACTGCTCAGTGAGTGGTGACTACAAGAGAGGGGCTTCACGCAAAGGAGGGGCTTCAATGTTTGATTTGCGCCGTACACCGCTGCCAAACTTCGAATATTCTGGCTTTTCTTACCTGACATTTATTGTCTAGACAAATACCGTACATTAGCTCCAGGCTAAGGTTTCTTTTGTTCAGCAAGGTGAATGCAAATTGTCTTCATTGCCTTGTTTCCAATCCTTCGTCTTCTATAAAGCATGTGCGCAGCCTCTTCTCACGCCTCAGCGTAAAGAATGCCTACAATAATTCCCGCTGAACGTACGATCTATTCGACTACGCTCGCAACTCTTTCTCTTCCATACGACATTCCCAACAGAGCGAAAATTTGTCGCAGCAGTCTGGCATTCCTTTGCGAAAACGTTTGCTTTCAGAAATAGAAGAGAAAAGGAAATAAAAAGAACTTGTATAAATTTTGAGGATCTTACTTTCGTATTTCTGTTCTTTTTCCCCCGAGCATCTATGGCTGGGATAGAAATAGTGAAAGCTTCTCAGCACAGAAAGCTTCAGAACTTTTGAGCAAATCGACACTGGTACTACTTTCCGTATATATAGTTCAATGACGTTTCCCCCCTTTCTTCTTCGCAAATAAATAAACAAAGGACATTGACTCAACGTAGGGTGAGGGGTACCCTTACGCGAGCTTCAAAGTCGGATCGTTCACTCGCTCACGGCTTCAAGACTCGGCTTCTTTTTCAGTTGTTATCGATACTCCTCTGTTCCTGGTTTTCTACAACATGGCTCTCGAAGAAAGCCGTAAAAGAGAGATACTGGTGTGGCTTCGCTGCAGCGTCGCAGCTCAATCATCGGCTTCCGGTGGATTCTCGGCGAAACGGATCGCTCGCCAATACCGGGATCATCCGTTTCGCACAAGGCAGATAACGTCCCTGCGTTTTACGCGTCGTTCTCAAACGCAGGCTGCGTGATTATCTGCAAAACACCCGTCTTCTGGCGTGCCTATAGCTGACGCAGTGATATTCCGTTTCTGTATATATTCAAATTGTCGCCTACCGCGATCACGGATCACGTAAGCGGTTTAATTGCACAACCGGATTCCTACACATTTTCTTTTACGTTACTTTACTTTTCTTGCGAGCTTATGCCTCAGGCGGCCTATCGATTTTCATGGAAACTACACCTTGAGTGATCGCGTATGCTAAGCGGGCAGGTGTGCCGTGGACGGAATGCGCTTGCGGGTGTTTGCATGCTTAACATTGCGCGGTTATCAAATGAAAATGAAAGACCGCAGTCGAGGAACGCTTCCAGGCTTCTTCCTTCCGTATTCTGCGCATGCGAAATGCCGAACAGGTTGCATAAAACATCTGCCAGATCCTGCTAGAATGAAACCTCAAGATCGCGAAGTCGTGTTTCCTGATCTTCCGGAGCCGTTTCTAGAAAAACTTATAAGAACATTGCATGGATAATACATATATAGAGAACGGAGCGTTAGCTTGTTCTGGTCCGCGATCCTTTCCTCGTTCTTCTAAAAGGAACATCTTCTCAAACTGGGCAATCTTTACCACGGTAAGAACAAATCTGCATGCGGCCGTGTTTTGAGAAGGTGGGCGCCGAAGGAAATTGCTGTATGCCCGTACAATTTCATTTGTATATGTAGTCTGCTGTTGCTTCTTGCATCCTTGTATACATGGCCCAATATCGTTTATGCCTTGAGTGCCTCTTATCACCAAGGCAACTTAGCGCTTCATGCGATTCCTCCTTTGCCCGTCATTTTCCCGACATCTTTTTCATTGCGTGACCAGGGATAAGAGTTGGCAGGAGCTCACTAAAAGAAGAACCGCAGCCGAATATTGCAATCTGTAGCATGCATCCACCCTTAATGCACCGAGCTATACACCCGACAACACTGTCGACCCCTTTTACTTACTCCGATTATTTTTGACCCGAATGAAGAGCTCGCTTGAGAGGTTTTAGTCGTTCAGCGGGCGCCCGTCAGTATCGAGTCTTTATGAACTGCGCTTTTCGGGCGCTGACTCGTCTTAGACGAACGCAGAACTGGCCAACGTATCAAACCTGTCAGCCCGACGGCGAGGCGCCTTCTTAATCGATCCCGTCAACGCGTTGTTATTAACGCGGCATCTTGTCCTCTAGCTCCCGTCTATCACGCGGGTTTTCCTTTGCCCACATTCTTTTATTTTTTTTTTTCGTGTCCGTGGAGCAGAAAAGGTAGGCGAAGTACAGGTCGCCTCGTTAACTTCGATATTCGTGGTTGAAGAGCGGCTCACCCACTCTTCCTTTATCAGCCACTGCTCCAAACTTCACTCAGAGGCTCGCCCTGTACAGAGCGCTAGACTCTTCACGGAAGAATCGTTCCACTTTTCGATATCAGCGTTTCGCTCGCTTATACACTGCGTACGATATGCCGCGCGGTGACTCGCCTTAGAGTGCCCTAATCTCGGCCGTCAGTATAGCGCTAATTCGCTGCAGCGTTAATTGTGCTACGAGGCTTGTCTCGCAGAACAAGACTGTTATGTCACACTGCAGTGACGCCGTTCTAGACTTAAGCTATCTCTGACATTTGACTCTTGAAACTGTCACTGGCGGAAGTATACTGACACTACAGCGACCAGTTCAGAGTAATTGGACTTTTGTAAAGAGGTAACCAGACTGCAGGGTGGAACGGTCGAACTGCGTGAATCAAAACGAAGGAAGGCTCCGTCTCACTGTCTGCAACTAACTCTCGAAGATGAAACCGTTTGCGCACTACGTGTTATTGTTCCGCACCCACTCCGCCTGTGGGTACGCCATCGGTAAAGCCTATCAAGTTTGACCTGTCTGCGTTGGATTCAAACAGAACGGGTGGGTGGACCCAGTAGGGATTGTATATCTACCGCCAGAGGAAAGACCCGGTTGACTGTGCATACGACGTGGCAAACGTGCCGGTTATTGAGAATGCGGGTGGCGTATGAGCGCGGGTATAAGAGGTGCGGCGGTTGTACGCGGGATTCTGGCTCTGTACAAAGTGCTGGACGGGCTGAGCAAGTGGAGCAGAAAAGCTAGATGGACGAGATAAGCGGCGGCATTGTTTTCTTTTTTTTTTTGCGGTCCACGTGCGTTGGAGGCGTGGATCACCCATACGAGAGATAACAGCGCGAGATATCTTCATGCTCACTGCTTCGTCACAGCCGAGGGAACCATAGGCACACGTTTCATTAAGCTCACTGAATTTGATTCCTAATAGACACACATTTTCCTGGCTTATGGAACAATGTGAGAATGGGATTACACATCAATATCGGTGATGGATCGATCACCGATATTGATGGAGCAAAAACGTATACGCTTTACCCCTTAGATAGCCTATATACGCTCATTCAAAATTTGTTTATTTTTCTCTTGATTAAATATACTGTTTGATATTCTTTTATTATATTTCAATTCTATCTCTCTATTGCTATAAGGAAGAGTATTTGCACCAAAAAGTGTATTTTCTAAATAAAGAGAGTGTCGATAGAAAAAATGAGGGAGAGGCATGGGACTACGTCTGCTCCATGCTTGAGACCCCATCACGTGAGTGCTCCTTTTGCCTTCTGAGGCATACCTCGTAAAGATCAATGGACAAAAAAAACATAAACAAATTTAAAACGCAACTTAAGAGCAAGAGAGAAAGGCTTACGGAGGCTGGGAATAAAATTTTTCAGGGCAGATTGGCATAAAATGGGGCAGCCTAATCAAGAGGATTGTTAACTATTATTATATTTAAGCCATAGATTCCTATAAGTTATCACGAAAGAAGAAAAACACTAACCTATCAGGAGGTAGCTCAGATGGTACAGGATCACCATTAGTTGTCGACCACAGTGTCCCTGCCTTCAAGGTTCGGATACGGTTCTTATCTTTTGTGCATACACACATCAGCTGCCTAAAGAGGAGAAAACAACGACAGAATGAATGCTCTTTTAAAATAACCTACAGCGAAACGAGTACGCTCACCACGTACGCCGATTTACTTCCACGTGACAAATGTATAACCCTCTTGACAAACGAGCGCGCACTTAATCCTTCACCATCGTTAGAGCACTCGAGCGGCCGAAGGGCGGCTTTTCTTCTAATCCCTAAACTCGCGCCAGACGTGCCCAGACGCCTTGTCGGCTATATATACTTCGGGCTCGCCGTTAATTTCACGCACCAATATATCGTACATTAAGCGAAGCCATAGGTAACATACATAAACGCTACTGCATCGTGCCACTCGAAAAACTCGATCACACGGGCTGGATATCGAACGCCCCGCGTACGTATAAAATATACGGCTGTATTTTGGAGCACCGAACGACTCCGCTCCTGTCTTGCGTGGGTAGGCCTGCATGTGATCGTTTATCGACGCTGGTACGAGTGGTGGGACTGGGGTTTGCTAATCGGCCGAGCCGCCCAGGGAGCGCCGCCAGTGCGACGAATCGGTATACCAGGCGCTGTCCTAAAAAGAAATACGCGACCCAGCCTTCATCTCGGCCCTCTCTTGATCACCTCTCGCACTCGCGTACCCCTTCATCGACAGCTTCCGAAATGAGTGGCTTGAGTGATGCCCCTGCTGCCCCAAATGCGGTTGCTGTTGAGTTACTCATCTCTAGGCAATTGCTGTTGCCGAGACGCACTTCCCACGTCATAGCGCGCCGTCAGTTGGGTAAGCTGCAGCGACTATAACTAGTTTACAAGGGAGGCAAGTGCCGGTTACGCACCTGCGTTGGGAAGGGCTTGTTCTCTTGCGGTAGCTGCCGGCTTATATGTGCACTGGCTGATTAACTTGGACGTTCAATTAAAAGGCTCGTCGTAGGAATCCACAGGGATTAATGCGCGGTGACAGGTCGGCATTAATCTTGACCGTAATTCGCTTGCGCGTGTACCGCGTTTACGATACGCCCGCACGTGTGTGTGTGTGTGTGTGTGTGTGTGTGTGTGTGTGTGTGTGTGTGTGTGTGTGTGTGTGTGTGTGTGTGTGTGTGTGTGTGTGTGTGTGTGTGTGTGTGTGTGTGTGTGTGTGTGTGTGTGTGTGTGTGTGTGTGTGTGTGTGTGTGTGTGTGTGTGTGTGTGTGTGTGTGTGTGTGTGTGTGTGTGTGTGTGTGTGTGTGTGTGTGTGTGTGTGTGTGTGTGTGTGTGTGTGTGTGTGTGTGTGTGTGTGTGTGTGTGTGTGTGTGTGTGTGTGTGTGTGAACTTTTTCACAGCATTGGGAAAACTCTATCGAATTGCTCCATAGCGCTTGATAACTTTCATGGCCTCCGAGGCGCCGGAAAATGCGGGGTACATCTAGTCTTCTCTCTTAAGATAAGGCGTCAGTAACCAGTGGTGTCCGTTAGGACACCGCCAGCGCGATGACGCATGCCATAAGGGTACCATACTTATGTATATTTGGCGTCATTTCTAACGCATTACGGTTTGAAACCTAATGCAACGTCGTTTTAAAAATCCCTGTATGGTGTACACGAAAGCGGCTTCCTTATTTTGCTCTGACTAGAAAATCTGGTGTTCTAGAATGAATATCCATAGGTTACAATAACCAAAGCCAGGCACGTAGCCAGGTTTGTTTCTTTTTTGTTCGGGGGGGGGGGGGGGGCAGGGCCTAATTGTTCGAAAGAAAGTCTTTCATACCTGTACTTGTGCCTCTATGCTCTTGGGTTAATGGCCGACATGTAGAGCCGATATTCAAACTAGTTAGCTCGGACTTGGCCGCGAACTGTAACTGCTGTAGAAAACGGAATATACATTTGGCGCCACCCACAGCGCGCAGCCTGTTCGGTGTTATCTCTGCAACCAAAGACGTGACGTCGTTTTGCGAGCGACAACGTGCAAACAGAGCGGTCGCCAAACGACCCGCATCAAGTTGATATTCCGCGGTCCTTTACGGCCTTCCAAACCCAGGAAAGGGTACGACGGGACAACTCGGTATACTCTTCTTATTCCTTTTTTTCGTCAGAATTTATTGTGCTTTGCGTCCCTTCTGTCCTGATCTTTACGACGCATCGAACGCGCTGACAGATGGCGAAATACGGTTATACGCACGCATTCGAAATAACTGGTTTAGGGTTGCGCCGATTGGTGAAGCCCCACACTGATCCTGCCGGTGTCGTATACACCGATGGTATCAGTATACGGCGCTGACTTCCTGGTGGAGAAATCGCCGAGAAGTCAGGTTTCACTTCGAACGTCCAGATTTATTAGTCTGCTTTGCGCTGCTACGGGCGTACATCGACGAGCGAGGTGAGTAACAAAAAATATTAAGGCGAAGTTAGCTTTGCAAACTAATGCTGTAAGGTCGGATTTCTTTGTTCTAACGAACCTCGGTAGGGTACATATACTCTTGTATGTTGTAGATTAGTTACCTTTAATGAGTTTAGGTAAGCAACGGAATCGGCGTTGTTGATTGAGTTCTACTAGGAAGATAAAAAACAGCACTGAAGTGGATAAAGCGGCATGGCATTCTTTCATAACTGTATCTAGAATTGGAATACTTATTTCTAGGAAAGGAAAAGTGGCACTATTTCCTGCAGCCCATAGGAGAACACGGCTCAGCGCCAACGGCAATGTAGTAGAGTGGTATATAGAAAGGAAAGCAGGGAAGAGAGCAACACAAGAATAGGAGAGATAAGAAATAGATTTGAACCAGCGTGCGGAGTGGGAACGTCGGCGACTTCCGTCTACGAATCTGTAAAGAGTTTCTAGACAGAGAAACGTTCATTAGTATTGGAGGAAATGAAAACCATTGTTTCATTGCTCAAATCTTGGGCCCAGCTTACTCTGGCGCTGATAGCGATTCTGTGACGCCGCAAGTGTTGCGATATCTCTTTGCATTCGAGGTATTTGCTTTCAGCAGAACTTTCCCAGGCATGATTCCCGTTATGCTATTCCATTCTAACTATCAAGAGGTGCCGATTAATGACCTGGGAATAATGAACACTGGCGGGGGTCCAGTGATGGATGAACCACCCAGGAGGGGTTAAGAAACTCGCATAAGATGACAGCTATCATACGCATGATTCGGAGTGTGGCATAAAGGCGCAAGAGACACAACGTTATTGTTATTTTTCTCTGCAGTCACGACTCATGGTTTGCTGGATACTTTGGATGCTTTGTCATGGAGCACTCTAGTCGTCACCGCAATATTATCTTAGCAACATCGTACTTGAACATTATGTGTGAAAACGAGTGATTCTCAGCGGATAATAAAAGGTAATTGAAATGGTAATTGACATTTTTAAATAATAAATGTACTCATTAAGACAAAACGAGCTGCAAAGGGCTTTGGAAATACTGTTCCGTACGTATGTCTGCAACACGAAGAGGTCGCACCGAATGAGTGAAAATGCCGCGCTGGTCGTACCGCCGATAACGCTCGCGGGTCAGGAAGTTTTCGGGAGCATTTTATAATGTACACAGTGCAGGGGACGACAGCGTCTAGACGAATGACGGATTGCAGAGCGCCGGCACGCCTCGACGCCAGCCTGAACGGCTGCATGCCCATAGGCATCCATCCCTGATCGCAAAGGACACACCGGGAGGGGCAAGATTGATCGTCTGACATTTTGCTCACCTCGCCTTTCCGAGCTTTAATCCATTTCTCCTTGCACTGCAGCCTCGAGGGTGACGTTCTGAATAGTTTGCTTTACTTTCTTTTTCTTTTTTTTCTTCTACATGGACCAGCAAGACTCCCGTTCGTCCGACTGGAGCACAGCACTCCAGACGTGTGCCAGACAACAGCTGTGTTTAATTAGCTGGTCAACTAATTTGTCGCGCTCGTCTTACACTTTAAGTGCCCTGAATAAACAAGTGATGAGGACAGCTTGGCTTCTCCTCAGAAGAACGTTTTGGCACTCTCTCCCTAATTTTCCCTGCGCAGCCTGCGAGTACTTTCGCCTCGCCAATTAGCCAGTGGTTATCACTTATCAGCGTATATCGTGCTGACAAGTCGCTGCTATTTACAGACATGAGATCCGCGCACCAGTTCACGCGAAAAGTAATTATGTGCAGACACTATCCCATATCGGCTCCCCGAGTTCCATACGAACCTTACACTCTCACTTGTGCTCGTCATACTGAAATCGCGGACTGGACGGGAGAATTCTTACAAAAACTCTATAAATCACCAAAGTTAGCTATTTCCTGTCATATAAGTTGTGCTAGCAACCCGTATAAAATATGCCGCGCTATCCGCCATAAACTGACAAAGTGAGCGGATAACGAAACCTGAACTTTTCTCGAAAACGCAATGCTATCTCATAGCCTTCCATAGTTTTCATTTCGCCAATCCTATTGACAGAGAGAGAGAGAGAAGCAAGGAAAGACAGGGAGGTTAACCAGACGCACGTCAGGTCTGCTACCGTGCACTGGGGGAGAGGGATGAGGGGATGAGGGATGGATAAGGGGAAGAGGGATCGATAAGAGAAGAGGAATGGACACAATCACGAGCACACTCGGGGGAGCACATCCAGTCTACAGGCGGTAGCTCCGATTTGCTGCTTTCAGGTACTTCAGTAGCGCTTTAGTTGCCTTCTGCGCTCTGGAAGCACATGTCCAAGGTCCTAGAAGCTGGTCTACAGAAAATGGTCTGGGGTCCAGTTGTTCCAAAAGCAACCGGCGAAACATTGAACAATCCGTAGCAGCCAAAAGCGTATCAGTGCATGAAAATAGCCTTCAAGTGTTCGGGATGTGTACGAGTTGTCTGTATAGCGACGCTGTCAGTTAATTTATTCAGTTTGATTGGCGCTCATCGTTTCGAGATGTATGGACTTATATTCTATACTGAAATAATAAAAATGGCATTTTATTCGTTATTTTAGCATGAAGCTGTGAATAAAATCTATAGGATTTCTTGGAGTCGTGCGCGTCGAGGATTCGAACACGAGATTAACGCCTCTCGGGGCGGTCACTCACCATCTAAGCTAAGCAGGAGGCCAGCAGATTGCAACATGTACGGCGGTGAACTAATCGACAAGTCGAAACAAATGGACTCCAAATGTAGCAAACAACTAGTTCTGCGGAAGCTCACAAGGCGGAGACATGTTCCTGAATGGGACCAGTTATCACCCACCAGAGTCGGTGACAAATGTGGATGAAATATTTGGATAACAATTGTAGCGCAAGAAAACAGGACAAAAGAAGGCAACAAAGAGACGGACACAGCGCCATAAAAAAACATAAGAAATTGTCTTGTTGGTATAGCATATTTGGATAACAACAAATTGTTCCCTTCTTGTGTCCTCTTTCTTTTCGCTACCAGTGTTATTCAAATAATCCATACCAACGTGGATGAAACTTTTCTCTCCCTTTGTGAACCTTCACTCCCCCTTACGGGCTGCCGCGGGACGTTTTTGTTAGGTATATATGCTGTGCTACGCTGCTGTAAGAGTTTTGTATAAATCATTTGTAACACCGAACAAGAATATTAGTAACAAATATGGTCTGAAGCCGTCCCAAGCTTGTGTTCGACCAGATGCATGCTACGCGTGGTTTGGCATATATGTACACGCTGAAAACTCACAGGTGGCCAAGGTGGAAGCCGAACCAAGGTGGTAACGGTATGCTAAAGCACTCATATCCCTCATCACAAATTTCCCACTCCTCTGATGCATAAGCAAAGCAGGGTGCGGCGTAGAGCTTGCGTCCCGCGTACCATGCACTCTGGCTGCCCCGCATTCCTCTGCTTCTTCAGAAGCGATTCCGCAAGGACACTTGAGTATAGCAGGCAAGCGCACACACCCTCCGGCTGCCACTGCCTTGCACGCATTTCCCGTCGCTTCCCGAGGGCAGAGGCCAGCACGCAGACACCTGCATACCTGTCCGGTAGGAAGCGGTATCAAGACCCGCGGGCGACTATACACACGTAACCAAGTGGCGTGCAAAGGAAAAATGGAAAGGAACGCTAATGGCGACGTGCCGGTTTTCCGCGCCGCGCAGAGGCGACAATACATGCTTCAGGAAACGCTCGCGCACGCCTCGTGCTACAGCGCGGCAACATATGCGAGCGGCACGTGAAAGCTGTATAGGCGCGGCAGTACACGGGACGGAAAGATAGGCTAGCCGGCCGGCGCCGAGATCCATCATCGCACCTCGCGCGGGCCGCTCCGAGGCGCCTGTAGCTATACTCGTCAAAAGTGGACCAGCGCTTATCAAAGCCGCTTAGGTTGCTCCTTATACAGGAAACCGCAATTTGTCGTCGCGCGAAGCGCACGTTTTGCTGCTCTTCGCTTTGGCGCGTGGAGAAACGAGATAAAAAGAAACGGGTGCGCTCGCCTCGGTTTCCGCGCCTTGAAACGAGGCGGCTACTCATCACCGCTACCTCCCTATACTCCGCCCGGATATCTGTGGAGCCATCTGATCAGATACGTGCGTTAGGTGCAGGCCACGTTCGAACGCGATACATCAAATTTCGATATTGATATGCATATGAGGCGGCTAGCGCTGTCTTCCAGTTCTGGTGTACCGTTTCGTCATTGCCTTCCCGTATATGAACCATGCAAATTTTCCCCTCCTGCATATCACTCTTCCTCGTTTACATTTTGTAGCAGCATCACTTAGGGCACTTGCGAATGTATACCGGTGCTCCATGTTTCGAGTTGCTCGCAGACTATATTCACGAAAATGATCTACTAGATGAGCTGTCTTAAAATCGGGTGTCTCCTAAGCAATGATGGTGAATCGAGAATGACTTCCTTCTTGAAGGGGAACCTTATTTAGAAGCACACATTTTCGTGTGCTACGCTCTGCGTGCGATAACCTTAATGCGAATATGGCAAATCGTAGTGGTGGGTCTATTATTTTACCGCATAGGGATTCTTGATACACACCCGGACCTAATTACACAGGCGTTTTTTCATATTGTTACTGCCGAAATGCTGCATCGAACCCCCACCTTCGCGCTTATAGCTGCGCGACGCTAAGCAATAATAAAACATTGTTAGCGCTTGTCACCGCTTGTCCTGCGCGCTTGCCTGTTTTCAGTCGTTATCCGATTCGCGCTGTGGTTATAATGAACATCAGTAACCTCGCCTACTTTAGCGCTATATTGCACACACAAGCGGTGATTAAAAAGTTGTTTAACTCGGATATCAGGAAAACTGCCAGACCTTGGAAAAAAATCTTTTTTCAGCGTAATCTCCGCTCACACTAACGCACTTCTCTCATTTTAATAATAATAATATCTGGGGTTTAACGTCCCAAAACCACGATATGATTATGAGAGACGCCGTAGTGGAGGGCTCCGGAAATTTCGACCACCAGGGGTTCTTTAACGTGCACTTAAATCTAAGTACACGGGCCTCAGACATTTTCGCCTCCATCGCAATGCAGCCGCCGCGGCCGGGATTCGATCCCGCGACCTTCGGGTCAGCAGTCGAGCGCCATAACCACTAGACCACCGTGGCGGGGCTTCTTTCATTTTCCTGGAAGCCTTTTGATACCATGCAAAAAAAAAAAAAAACTTTTTTCCTGGGTGCCATGCCACTCCACTGCGGCAGTTTGAAGCTAGTTCAAATCATCAAACCTCATTCCTCTTAGGCGTTCCTTCAAATTCGGAAATTAAATAAAAGTCACTCGGGGCCAGGCCGTGACTGTAGGGCGGGTGGTCCAGCTGTCAGGAAACACACTCTCGAATCTTAGCCTGGACAACACGAGATCTGTGAACCGGGGCGTTGGTGTGCAGGAGTAGGACACCTCTTCTCACTAATCCTCGGCGTTTTTACCCGTTGGATTTACGCAGTTTTCAAAGAACGTTGGCGTAGTATTCGCCTGTAAGTGTCCTACTGTTTTCAAGATACTGAATGATCAGGATCCCCTTCGCGTCCCAAAAAAGTATCGCCATCATTTTCCACCCTGAGCGTTGTGTCTTGAATTTTTTCGGGGGAGGGGACCCCGAATGACTCCTCTGCATAGACTGCTGTTTTGTTTCTGGGTCCCACTGATACAGCCACGTCTCATCCCCAGTCACAAGGCGGGATAGAAAATCTTCTGGGTCGCTTGAACAGAGGTGCAAAAGTTCCCTTGATGAATGCACGCAGTGGTGTCGACCTTGCGCTGAGAGGTTCCGTGGCACCCATCGTGCCGAGACCTTCGACATACCCAAAACATCGTGAATGATAGTGAAAGCACTGCCATAAGAAATCTTCAATTCTCCGGCTACTTCGGACACCTTCATTCGGCGATCATTCATGATAAGGCTCTCTGCTGAGGCTGAATGGCCCAAATCGGTTGAAGTGGTCGGCCGCCCTGACATTGGGTCATCTTCCACGTGCACGCAGCAACGTTTAACTCATTCAACCACTGAGTCACTGTATTATATGAAGGACATTGGCAGCCATTCACATTCACCATGCTACTGTGGACTTCTTTGGGGGAACTTCTTTCTTTGCACAAAAATTCGATAACGATCGGGTACTCGAGCTTAAAATCGTTAGAGGACGCCATGTTTGACTGACTGATGCAGACCAAGTAACGAACTGGAAGGCTTTATGCTCAGACTTTGCTAAGCTGCAGAGATGACCTAAAGAAAAGGTAAATAGAGATCGCTGTCAGATATTTGCCAAGCTACAAAACTTTTTGATCACCCCTCGTATAAATCGTCATGACTAAGCAACCCGTACTACTTATTTGCTTTACCGTTCATAAAGCTGTCAAAGCTATAATCGTTACACATTGCGAGCCAGGCCATGCTGCAGAGGCCGAACAGAAAACACATGACAGCGAAGCCCCGTTCGAGCAGTCGAGAGGGAGAATCAAGTACTAAGACCTATCAACTTCGAGTGCGCAATTTTCAGAACGGTCAAGAAGAGCCCATCGTAGCAGTTCTGCAGCGCTGTGCGTCGACTCGAAGTGCAGAGAAGCTTCCCCGAAACGGAAGCCAGCTTCAGGACTGAATGGCTGCCTCCTCCAGAAAGATTAACCGCAGTCGCTGTATACATCGGTGAGCGCATGCACGGTGCTTCAGCCATGCTTGCGTGGAGTGGTAGCTCGATGCATCATGACGCGCGGTAAAACACCGCCGGCCCGTCTGGCGCATACGTCTTCGCGGGACCGCACCGCGTGTGCCTACCGTACACCGTCCTAAGCCTCCAAAGGAAACCGCTCCGTGGCTTGCAAGAAGAAGGTATTAATGCCCTCACGAGGACTCGCGAAACACGGAGGGACGCAGCGGCGGGTGGTCCGGAATTAGGGGCTCGCACCGAGTCTTCAATCCATCACTGTAATCCCGGGGGGCACCCTCTTATAATTAAAATGCTCAGCCTCCACGGCTGCTCCACGGTGCTGCTTGTGTCGCTGCTGTAAAGTGAGGCGAGAACACGCGTTCTGCAGCGCGAGAGCCATATACAGAGGCGCCCCGCCAAGGGATGCTTTATAACATCCTTGGGAGCACCGAAGCAGAGGAAGGCAAAACCTCGGGTTGGCATGCGTCCTAGGTGCGAGGTGTTCGCGTCACTTCATGAAACGCGTGCCCTCTTCGTTTTAGCTAGCGTACAGGCAAGACCTCATCTTGCAGCTGCTCTTCTTTCTGCGAGGAGATGACGAGCTGCGCAGGTTGCGCAAATGATTCCCAAAGTGCGCGGAAAGTCGCCCAAGTCATGTCACTTGGACCGCGGCGAAGTAATCATGATGTTGTTTCTGTACGCCATCACCGTACCTCAGACTCCACAGCACGCATTTCGCGAGACGGGGTGTATATAGGCTAAATGCTCGCGTTTGCGCGCAGTACAACAAAACATTCCAGTCGCGTTTTGGGATCGCAGAATGGGGGTAGCGTTTGGGCGCTCTCCTGCGGCGCCTCCTCGCATTTCCACAGTTGCCGAGCCTGACTGATTGGCGGAGAAACGTCGACAACACGGCGGCTGCGGCGGCCCTGAAGATCGAGCGACGCGCACCCCACGAGCTACAGCCATGCCGCCTTGAGGCCTCCTGGTGCCAGTATATGGCATGCCTTCCCGTTTACAGCCAAAGCTACGTGCGCGCCATTCCGCGTCGCGCGAGATCCTGGAACGACGCTAGGTCTGGGCCCCACGAGCAGCCGCGGCAGCCCTTTAGCTCCAATAACGCGGGGCTCCATAACTCAGGGTTCTCTCGCTGCGGGATGGAGCCATCAAGACAATCCACGCCCACGGCACGGCCTCTGCCGCGTTTACGGCGGAATGCCGTCAACCCTGCGCTTCTCTTCTTGCGCGCGTGGATTCCAGGACCATGCCGCTGATTCGACAGAAGAGGAAGAGTTGGGGTGGCGCTTTTCCTGCAGCAAAGGGTTTACGCCCAACCTGTCTCTGGAACGCGCGCAGTTGCGGTCTTTATGCTTCCTCTCTCGTTGCCACCAGTCGTTAGAGACTCGTCTCTCCTTGGATCTCCTCTTCCTTCGTATAATTGCCGTTACGACGCTCACAAAAAGGGCAACTCTCTGGCGATAGGCATACCTTATTTCCAACAGAGATCGAGACTTCCCGCGCATGCTTCGCTGGAGAGCTTCCATGGACGGCCGCCATAACAGAGAGCGCCAGATTAGGGAACTCAAGAGCATTGGATTCCGCATGCGTAGAGAGGGGGCTTCCGTCCAGGCAAAATCCGGGCCGACTTTCTATTACTGGTAGTCGAGTCACTTGCGTCCCCTCTAGACTCTCGTGAGTGCTCGTGAGCCTTTCTAAGATGCAGCAGGAATTGCAGCACGTGCATTTTGCAGTTACGTGCAACAATCGAGAGGGGAGGTGCTCTCTGTTCCCTATCGAAAAGCACATATACTTGCATCCTCGCTTGTGTCTCAAAATGCCTACGCTCCAACACAGCCAGGTCTTCAAGGCGGTCCTGCCCTACTTACATGACATCGGGTTGCAGCCTGTTTGCAGAGACATCCTCCCCCTCATAGGCGTGCGCATGGTTCCCTAAAGGTGGGGGGGGGGGGGGGGACAAAGATTCATCCCCCCCCCTCACGTTGGTCAACTCCAAAGAACAACATGCTTCACAATGAACGAAAAAAAAAAGAAATTGAAGTGAAATGAAGTGATGACACGTTTTTCACAATGGCCTGCCTTCGGTCCCTGGCTTTTCCGAACATGGGAAGTAAGCAGTTCTTGAAATGCAATATCAGGGGTCATTATCGGCGAAAATATCCGCGGCCATAACTGAGTAAACGTATGGGACAGCTGTGCCCCCTCTCCCCCTGCCCCCCTCGTGCGCACACTGATGCTCCCCCTCGCCTGAATTAGTGATGCCGCTCTCCTCTACACAGTGCAACAGTGCGGTTAAGGTGTCCTCCCCGAAGAGAGACAGTTACTACACTGTGCAATTTTCTCTTCCCTACTCTCTTCCATAAATGCGAGCTGTGTCATTCTCGCTCCTGATCACCACTTATTGTGCGACACGCCTTTGGCGGCAGTGGCACGCTGTTAAAGGCCAAGCGAAGCCATGCAGTCTCTACAGCCATGTAGCGAAATTGATACAAAATAGTTAGCCATATAAGCGTTCGTTTTAGTGTCCACAATGTAGCCTGAAGCAAGACGGCAAACCCGTGTCTCTGCCCATAATTCCAGTGCGGGCTGAACGGCCGTGCAGGCGGGGCCGCGCAGACACGCGAGATAGCCGCGATTTCCGTCTAGTAGTTATAGTGTAAAACTCGCGTACGTGTGGGAAGACGCTCCTGCTGCCCCTCCGCCCTGCAGCGCTCATCCGAGGCGTCACTTTTCTCACATACGTATTCCGGCCATGTGCTCGCCCACTCGTAGCGCATTTACGAGCGCGGGGTACTTTTCACCGCGCGCTGATTTTGACGCCACAACTGTGTCTGCCCTTTCGCCTAGACGGGTTGTCTTTTATTTCTTTATTCCTTTATTTTGCGTATCTGTACTACCTCCTCCGGGCACACCGCAAGGTATACCATCACGTGTTGCCCAGTGGTGTAGCAGCAAGCAGAGTGCTCGGGGCGTGCAAGCCGCCCCCGCAGCTTCGTCATATTCGGCGAATACGCCACTCCACCCGACGAGCGCTTGCTTCTCTTCCTCCGTGAGGCTGCATTGAAGCTAGCTTCATCTTCTTCTTCTTCTTTAGTTTTTCCGGCGCCCTCGAACGATCGCAGAGGCGGGGGAGAACGCGTGGCAGCTATACGGGAAACGCGCCCGCCAAGTTCGCGATGTGTGGTCTCCTTTGAGGTCGCTTTGCACGAAAACTCACGCGTGCCGTTGCGTGTATACGTCGTTGAGAGCATGCGTATTCCACATTACCCTTGACCCGCACGTATATTCACTTTTTTCCGACTGTATGTTGTTGCCGTTCTCGCTTTGTTGCTTCTTGCCAGAAGACGTGAACCGTCATCGCATCAAAAGGTCGCGTACATACAAGCAATATCGTGCTTTTTGCGATCCATCGACTCGAGTGAACGCCTCTAGCACTTCCTGTCTCTCTGTCTTGCTTGTTATTTCTCTCTCTTTCTCGTATCTTTTGCACTTTGGCACACCCATAAGTAAGGTAGTCCCGAGCCGCAAAATATAAATCTAGTCAACATGGTCGTTTTCCCTCTCGTGTTGTTACTTTAAATAAAACGGAAAGGCTGGGCTACTTGGTTTGAATTTGAACCCGCCATACGTTTTAAATATGCAACACCCAAGGAAAGTTGTGCAAACTGATTATACATAGAGAGCGATGGCATGCAGTCGGTTGCTGCCGTACCGTATTGTCCTGTTTCTGCACGTACTTATACACCTGTCCTACGCCGCTACTAGTTCTTGTAGATGTCACCGTGAACTCACATGTCCGCAAAATACATCCAGTGAAGTTCGTGAGACAGATTCTTTAGTCCACTAACGGTACAACGTGTGCAGGCGTTTGCCGAGAAGTTTAGTTCCGTTGAACAAGAAAATCATGCGCGGAAGCCTAGGCCGGCGAACTTCGCGCAATAGTAAATAGTGCTGGGTGGCTCACTTCACGAAGCTAACGTCACTGTGATGATTGGCGTTTCCATATTGGCGACACAGAATACCACAATTAGGCGGCATCCTATACACATAGCAGACCATGCACTGACAGTCACCTCTTGCATGAACATGCTTTACATTGTACAATGTGGAAGTGTGCACCTATATAAGAGCGGTGGACAGAGCATGTCACCCAGCCAGTGGCATCTGCAAGCGTGATCTGGACGGCCCCCTTTAAGGCTTCGAGCAGAGCGGGGCGTGACAGGAAGACAAATCGTTTACAGTCTTCGACACGACGTCGCGACCAGAGACTTAATTTTCGTAGAGCCGAGAAAATTAGCGGGTATGGATAGGGCGGCTCACCGTGTGCTGCTCGAAGGATATTTTGTTCACTTGCTCTCAGAGCGCATAAGCATACCGCTTCTCGGCAATACCGTGCAGTGCTACTGAAGCATGAACGGGCAATTATCTGACATAGTTTGCCGAGTTCGCAAAGGTGGTCTTTCACGGGAAAGACTGAAGATTCCTTAGAAGCAGCTAAAGCACCAGTCAAAAATGCTTGCGGCACTTTTAGCAGCCCCACAAGCGGGCATAGTGATCACTTGAAGTGACAAACATAGATTATGGAGAGCTACACCGTTTTCAGGCCACCTCGAAGACGTTAAGTATACTCTCACCCATATGCGCCTGATCATGAGTGCCGGTCACATTCCTGAATGAGTGTGCGCGTTTTTGCGGCGCTTTCTTTCCGAGACGTGCTTCAGTGTGCAGCCACGCTTAGCCCCATTCCGCGACGAACTCGTATAGGCATTATCCTCATTAATAATAAACCGTAACCGCTTATCTGACGTAAGTGGACGTGTAGCTAGCCAAGCAGTTTCGTTCTTCGCCAGACGGATAGCAAGGAGTGTATAGTACTGAAGCAGTACCGTCTTTTTCTTTCCCCTCTTATTTTCTTCATTTCTCGTTTCACTGACCAGAGAGCCTCATAGAACAGCAAGTTATAGATATTCAAAAGGCTTCAACTTCATAATACATGGCGGTGAACTCACCGCACTATTGAACGCCAGGCCGACGAAGGTCCCCGAAGGAAAGGCGGGGAGATCGACAAGGTTGAAAAATTCGATTTGATACTTTACAGCTCGAAACAAGGGGGGGGTGGGGGGTCGTAGAGATATAAGAAAGTAATCAAGACTTACAAAGTCAACAGGCACGCGATTAAAGCCGGTCGCGATCATGGCACGTTGTCGCAATGCACGATCACGTGCAGCACAATGAATACCAACTCAGGCTGCAGCAGTATGTCCGGGCCCTTTGTACTTGGAAACTGTAGCAGTAACTGTAGGATTTCATCGCCCTTCGCTGCAACTGCCTCTAAGGTTTGCATTCCAGAGCGGATTGCTCTCATCTAGTGTATGTCAACATGTCGTGGCTGTCCAAATTACGTCGACCCTCATATTTCGTCACTCGCACTCCAAGCCGCCGGTAAGGCAAGAGAACTTTAGGCGGAGCCAAAGCACCTCTCTCTCTCTCTCTCCTACATGTGTATTCAGTATCCTTGCGGGGAAAAAAAATTCTCACTTGCGCTTGAGTGTGGGGCGACCTTGCATTACCAAAGCAAAGCATCGAAGGTTCACCGCCTCAGAGTATATCAACGTATATCAGACTAGCCTTTCTCGAACGAGGCGCTGAGAGATGGCTACCATCTAGCGTTTCCTGCAAAACTGATTGGATTGAACTCTAGCGCTATAATGAACGCATAAAAGAGCTGCGTACGTAGCGATTAAATCGATCAGAATGGATTAGCCTAAGCTTCGTTCTTCACACTTCAAACTGCTTCCGGACTTTGATAGTTAAACGTGCTCATTTTGTGAGGAAATGCTGTTGTACTACATGTCTGCAACAATTTGCGATGTTCATGCATGCGCGCCCGAAGTTGTTGCAAACAGTTAATAAATAACGACGCAACAATGTACCAAGGTCCAAGCACGAAGGTTATGTTAACTCTTGCACTGCTACTACATATCGTTCCCATGGTGGCTTAACGATCGCCGCGCCACGGCTGCCTAATCTATACAGAGAAAACTGTGTGGTCGCGTGTATATGGATAGACCGAAGACAGCAGCGTTATTTTTTTTTTTTGTGCTATCTTGCTTGATGTCAATCGCCCGCGCGCATAGAACAGGAATGCCTTGTTGCTGTAAAGGTTCATTACACCTTTCTAACCTCATTAATATTGATTAACGCCATCCTTTGGTTCGCGCATTTATTTACTGTTCCATTGTGACCTGCGGCTTACTTATTACCATCTTTCTAATATTATATGAACATTCGCGAACTTAACTGGTTGCCAGAGAATAACTTGGACCATTCAAGGTCAGAGGCAGCAGGGCAGCAGAGCCGATTTCGCAATCGTTCTCCGGGAAACGTCATCATCCAGGGTCGGCCAACCCGAAGTTAAACAGCGACGCAGCCGGAGGCGTCGCCGCTGTGACGGAGGTTCCCTCTTCTCCGCTGTTGATTCAGCGAGCTCATCCGTCAGCGCACTCTGAGGGGGCCTCTCGCAATGATTGTAATCAACCCCGGAGTCCTCCCCAACCTCATTTTCATTTCTCTAATTACACTTGCCGCCAGCGCGTGGTGCTCCCCCCGCTGAGCCCTTCATTCCCCGGAGAAGCCTTTCACTATTTCGCACATACACAACCCACTTAAGGTCACTTTTCATCGAGGATCCCTTCTCAGCAGCCCCTCTCCGTTTTCCATCTGACCCGTCGCATGATCTTTCGCAGTGCCTTTTGGCAGGCTTGGTAAAGAGCGCTCTCTTTGAAGCCGGGACACAAGAAGCGTGAAACTAAGGTCAGCGGTACAAGCAAAGATTTGAGTGTTATGTGTACAAGACTCGCCCCCCCCCCTCCCCCCCACCACCACCTCCGCCTTATTCATTTCTGGACTATGGGAACCTCGAGGAAGACTTGGATTTGACGTTGTTGGTATTTGCTGCGTGACACGTTTACCGCTAATCAAATGCGAGCACAGCTCGAGAAAAGCACGAGCGAACGAAACGCGAATTCGCGTTTCGTTCGCTCCTAGTCTCGTTTCAGCCAGTCCTCGTCTTTCACTGGCTGAAAATTTCCATACCAAACATCGTTCCTGACTGAGCTCTACAGGCAGAATTTAAGCAGCCGGTTGCAGTTCGGCATCTGTAGGTTGTTAATCTTGGGGGCGAAATAGTCATAGGACAGTCGTACACGTAGAAAGGAGCCGGGTAATGTCAGAAAGATGCACAAATCTAGCTGGCGAAACACTTTGAGTACGCCTGCTCGTCAGTACATATAGCTGTTACTGAAGATATGCGCACGTGTCTGCTAATGGAAAGGGAAAAGGCTCGTGGCTTCTGTTGATGCTGTTGCAGCAAGTCTTGGATCGGGGGCCAAATACCCAAGAGTTTTCGCAGAAAAATGTCACATTTACCTTCGGCCCTAAAAGAGGCTCAGGTTCGGTGCCCTTGCTAGTACGTTTCAATGCAACGCAATTCCTGTGCAGTGTTCGCTAACTGTATTGCTCTCGCGGCAGTTGCAACGCCCTCAAGACAAGTCTGTGAAAGCTATAATGATGATACTGCCAACGCTTGCAAGGACGCTGCGGCACAGATTGTTTTTGCCTGTATGGAAAATATACCAATTTTCGTGACATGACACTGGAAACTCGAGGTAACTGCAACGCACTACCTGCACGTTTGCAGCGTCTACAGGACTACACCTTTGACTGCAGCCGGTACGGAGTCTCAGGCTTTACTGCGCTGCACGTTTTTACCGGTCCAAACAACATGTGCGTAGCTCAGAACGAAGGGGCGGCGGGCGCCCGGCACGCGTGTTGGCGCCCTGCACACGTTGCGGGGCGACGCTTCGACCGGAAGTTGGCCATTACTGTTCCTCGTTTTCCGGCGTCATTTAGTCGCCGCTGTTCTCGGGACTCGGAGAGGCTCTAAAGAGCGTGCCACTGTCGTCACCTATTTTTCCTTTATCTTTTTCTACCATAGCTTAGCCTTTGTTCGTACAGCCGAGGAGAATGACTCCACAAAAAACTGAGGGGATATCGTGGATTTTGTACCCTGATACTTGCTCTCAGGGAGCGGCAGTTACGCTGTAGAAACGTTTCTTCGTCCGAAGGATCATGTAGTCATCCCACTGCCGCCGTTTGTTCTCCAGCTACAGAGCTTCGTGCTCTGCCTTTGGAATTGATAAAGCTTGGACATTCTCTGTCTCTCCTTTGCTCGTTCTTTTTGTTGGGACATCGTTCACAAAGTAACTAACATACGGCGGTGACGACTGCAGCGAACTACATCGAGCTCACCAGGAAGCGATAAAAGATAAGAACCTTTCACTGCGAACCACTCAGTATAGTGTGGAGAGCATTATGTGCTTTGAGTACTCTAAGTGACGTGTAAGATGAGTGAGTGAGTGAGTGAGTGAGTGAGTGAGTGAGTGAGTGAGTGAGTGAGTGAGTGAGTGAGTGAGTGAGTGAGTGAGTGAGGAGTGAGTGAGTGAGTGAGTGAGTGAGTGAGTGAGTGAGTGAGTGAGTGAGTGAGTGAGTGAGTGAGTGAGTGAGTGAGTGAGTGAGTGAGTGAGTGAGCGATTTAACATATAATGAAGGTATTTGATCCTCTGGCATGGTCGGATAATAATTAAGCAGCGATCTATCGCATGTAAAGGCATGCAAAAATGTAGCTACATGTGTTGGTCTTCTCAGATCACGCGATAGCGTATCCGCTCATCGTAGGCGTTTGTATGGTTGAATGTACGTGTACCTATGAAGCACATCGTGTAAGACATCGAAAAAAAAGTAGGATTCTGTAAAATATGCTGCTAAAGCTTGCGCCTAATAGGGAAGTGCAGGATAGCTGCGCGAAACAGAAAAATCAGACATTCTACTCCATTCCTCATGAACGCAGCACATGGGGAGGCTCGCCCAAAGAAAAACCGAGCAAGAAGCATGAATCGCATGCGCGCGATTTGCAAGGATAGGATGGAACACAGTACAGGCTTTGTACTAAACGGAGACAGTCGTTATCGTGGGTTTCCCCTCAGAAGCAGTTCCAGAAATACAACACACCCTTTCAGATTTCCAGATTTCCGGAAGAATTGGAAGCAGCCGCGTCTGCATTGAAATAACTTGCACAGACTGGCGTACATATCTCACCGCACCACTTCCGAGCCAAAAATAGAGGCCACATAAGCAGTCTTCCGACAATGCCGAGTGAAGGGAATGAATTGCATATGCACTTCGCAGACTAGAACACGGTTTTTCGCACAATATTCAAAATGTGGCACGCACACGTGCATCTGTGTTATTCGTGTAAAGTTCATGCGAGTGTGGTTTTTAGAGGGTGGTTGGTGAAGGCTTGGGACGATGTAATATCAGCAAGGCATCTCTTCGATGTGTTCGCCCCCTTCTTGGATATAGTAGGCAGTTTTAGAATAGCATGCGCAAGCTTCGCGTTCGCGCTTGTCGCAACTGCGCATGCGTCGTACGCTACCCTCTTGCGGGCCCCCGTTAAGTGACGGAAATAGCGGGCGACCGCAAAGACCGCTAACTTAGCGTACGCTATTCTAAAACTGCCTAGTAAGTGGTACTTCTTCCACAACGAGCATGCGCACAGTACGCAAGATGTACGAACTGTTACACAAATACGGCGCAGCACGGAATCGAATACATATAGTTGACCAAAGGGGCTTTACTGTTGTTGACCTCATAAGTCCTCATGACTGACCGTGGGTGGATCTTGTAGTGCATTCTTGTGCGCTATGATTGATATCATCGAGCTTTCTTACATGCGGCTTATATTTCAAGATGTCAAGTGTAGAAGTTGGTGACCTATACCATGCGAAGCCCTTTGCACAGCCAGTCATGGCTACCAACCACACAAAGAACATAAACTCAAAGTACGCGGGTCATCGTAATTGATGTACTGAAGGTGTTTCCTATTTCCGCATGTTTCATAAGTGAAACTACGTCTATACAGAAACACTTACGCTTATGAATTTCGGGGCTGAAAGTTGGGATAGTTCGTTCAGCGTTAGAAAAAAAAGGTGAGCGTCTCTTTGTATGATTTCTTCCTTCTGTTAACGTTTTTTTCTTTTTTTGTTGTTAGAAGCTTCATAATGCACTTGGCTTATGAAGGACCTCACAATCCGAAGAAAAAATTGTGGGCAAGTTTGCACTAAGTGGCGCAAAGATTGGCACAACGAATCACGGACCCGTCGCCGCTCGTACTCCCCGTCGACTGATACGTCTAGCTTCTCGGGGAGTACGCAGCTAGGTTATACAGTAAAGAGCGGAGGTTGCGCGCAATGTCTCCGTCGGTGGGCGTCGCTTAGCTACAGCGCATGCGTGCTTGGGCCAGGTGGTGCGGGTATCTGGTCGCTAGACGATGCGATGCTTGCTTCCTGTTTTCTTTCTACCTTTAGGGGCGAAGCTCCTTAAGGCGGCACCCATTCGTCCCTCGTAGTTGTCGTAGTCGTAGTGCGTAAACAGTCGTAACGCTAGTACCAGATCTTGACCTTCAAGGTGGTGCCGGTGGGAGATTTTTCCTGTGCGTTGTTGAACAATAAAAATTCGCAGCGTGCGCGTTAACTAAAAGCCGAATTCTTCTGTCTCTCATTCCCCCTTAGTAGCCATTGACATGTTCCAGTAGGAAACGTTAGTAGAAGTAGAAGTGTAAGTGTTAGCTAAAAGCCGACTTCTTCTGTCTCTCATTCCCATTAGCAGCCATTGTTTACCTCCAAGGTAGTGCCTGGTGAGATTTCTCCTGTGCGTGATTAAACAATAAAAATGTTGTTCAAAACGCCGTTGATTGAGTAAATTAACCAACGAAGACGCCAGATGTTTTTCTAAAAACAAAACGAAAGAACGCCAGATGTTCCTAAAGCAAAACCAAAAGACGCCAGCTGCTTAACGAAGACGCCAGATGTTTTCTAAAGCAATGGTTTTCTAACAATGAAATTCACAGCGTACATGTAAAATTAAAGTGAGCTGCATGTCGTCATAACTCATCGAACCTTTAGTATAAACGCGCCCGATCTCACGTCGGTGATGATGTACTGGGCAGAATTCACGGAAGATTCACGGTTTACCGATGAACCTCCGCAGCTTCGCCCACTCATCATCATTCACTCGTGATATGCTGTGATTTTTTCTGTCTTTCGTTGACCTTCTCTCTGTCTCTCTATTTCTTTCTGCATTTCTTTCTATTTTTTCTCTTCCTCATTCCTTCTGTGCTAGGCCTTACTCATTTCTCTCCTCACTTTCCCTCCTCCTCACCATCACATCTCTCCTCCTCACACTCACTTCTCTTTTCCACCCCCTTGCTACACTATACTGTACAATGCTGCGCTATGCTCTGCTAGCGTGCCTGGAAAGCCGAGTGGTTAGGATCCTCGCCTTCGGATCAAGGGTACGAGGGTTTGAATGCCGCCTCGTGAAGAATCTTTTTTGCGGCAAGAATTTTTCTCTTTCTCTTTCTTTATATCTTTCTTTCCGTCTCTGTTCGTTTCTCTCTCTCTCTCTCTGTACTCGTTTTCAGGTAGCCGCGCAGTGGCACATACCCGTTAAGATGATTGTTTTCTGCGATCGACTCGCAAGGAACGATTTGCTAAACAGTTTCGCTTTTAAAAAGATTTGATACAAACAATAAATTCAGCTTAAGAGAACGGGGGCTGGCTTACGAAGGATTCTCCCATTCGATTCTGTTCATTTGGTTATCACCAATCGGAGCAAGTGACATATGTTCACGATGACGTAGAGTTCCCTTGTACGTGCAATCACGAAGGTTTAAAAGAATTAAAACGAAACGGTTCTTTGCAGAATATGGCCTATAGCCGCCGTTTGTGAATACCGCCCGCTAGACGGCAGGCCCTTTAACTGCGAAAGCCGACGTACGCTACAACAAACGACTCTTCGTCTGACGGGTTCTATGAAGCTGCGGCCTTTCCATGAACCTTTTCGGCACCCTGAAATATTTGTCCAATTTGTCCCTCGGTTAGGCGACGCCAGCTTTCCACGAGCCAGGCCGCTCGCCATACGCTGCACCGTTTTCGCCCAGACATGCTGCACGAACCATTCTCGCAGCTCGCGACGGCGCGTTCGTCGGAGCGGAACGCGATCATCATACACGCACAGCTGATGATGGTTCGCAGTAAGCGGCCTGGCCTTTGTACGGGAGGGAGGGTAGACGCTATCCCGAAACCAGCTCCATCGCCGCTCGAGCAAGGAGTGGGCGGCGGCAGATGCGGAGGGCGTCCCATGTCTGCTGCTGTCCGAAAACAAAGCGTTCCCGTTGTTATCCATACCCAGCCCCTTCGCGAAAGCCCTCTATCGGTCGCCTAATTTACCGTCGCCTGCTGGCCGCTCTCGCAAGATGGGAGCAAGAGGGTAGACGCAGTGCACCAACCGCGGCTTTCGTTTCTCAGAAACTACAAGGTGGCTTCGCTGAGCCACCGCTTCCGCCGTTTGCTCGCTGGCCTTCGCTGCCGTGTAGGAGCCGATGAAACCATCGCGTGCGCAAACACACAACTCGACCGCGTTGTGCCGAGCTCTCCCGCGGCTTTTACGAGCGCTACAATGATTCGACACTTGTATATACTACGCGCCTGCGCACTGACACTTAACACAGGCTCTAGCCGCGTTGCTATATCGGAGGCCATTTGCCGGTTCGCAGTTTGCTTCTTTGTATTCTTGGCGGGCCCTTGAGGCGTCCTTCCTATTCCTGATGCGTCAATCGTCAGGAAGACGCCTTTGGCCACGTGGGCACCACGATATAGCCATGCGTCTAGATAAGCCACAGAAATAGCGTGCTTGCAACTGAGTCGCGGCGCCTTGGAGAAAGTGGATAGAACGTCACTTGGTTGCTATGTTCTCACAGGGTACTGCGCTTGCGAGTATTCTCGGTTAATGCGAACCATCATACATCATAGTGATTTACCTTCGCTATCGAATACGCGCCACATATAAAAAAGACATCATACCGATTTTTTTTTAGGGGCGAAGCTCCTCTTAGTCTAACCTTGTCACGTCTCCGTTGTCCGGCGTAACCACCTTTGCAAACTGCCCACTACTTCGTGTTTGCAAACATCCCACTACGATCCATCACCGATACATTACTTCACCGACCATAACGCCGTTATAATGAAAGGGGAACGGAAGCCACCTTTGGAAACTGCCCACTACGTCTTTGCAAACATCCGACTACGACCCATCACCGACCAGCACTTCACTGACCATAAAGCCGTTATAATGAAGGGGGACGGAAGCCACGTCTAGCTACCACTTACGATTAATGAAATTTCTTGTATAAATGTATACAGTGTTGTCACGTCTTTGAGGATGTACTGGGCTATTGCTTTGATTACTGCCGGCGAAACCACTGAAGATTTCACGGTGTAACCATGATTGCTTCAGGAGCTTCGCCAAGCTCTTCATCATTCACCCGTGGATATGCTGTGAATTTTTTTTTCATGTTCACCAATCGCAGAAGGAGTCACTGCAATGTATTGGAACGCGCTTCAGGACAGCTTTACCTGCTGTTTTTGCTCTCAAATGCGCTTTGTATAAGAACCTAAGTCGCTAATGTCGTGGCACAATCTGTAGTAAAACGCCCCGCCATGGTGGTCTAGTGGTTATGGTGCTCGACTGCTGACCCGAAGGTCGTGGGATCGAATCCCGGCCACGGCGGCTGCATTTTCGATGGAGGGCGAAAATGCTTGAGGCCCGTGTAGTTAGATTTGGGTGCACGTTAAAGAACCCCAGGTGGTCGAAATTTTCCGGAGTCCTCCACTACGGCGTCCCTCATAATCATATCCTGGTTTTGGTACGTTACACCCAGGATATTATTATTAATCTTTAGTAAATATGATAGTGAGATAATGCTTATCGTTAGAATATTTCTCCTCGCTGCTGTATCTCACAGTAGAATTAAGATTATGTCGGTATGCGAGAGAATAATTTTGTGTTGGCCTCGGAGCTAAAATTTGTTTTACTGATACCTTATATATATGTTGAACAATGAAGAACAAGAAAAAAGATAATATTAGGAGAAAGGGTAACGCGCCGGTGTTTTAAGCAAGGACTATTACCTGATGACCTTGTTTTCAAGCCCGGATGCGTCAACTAGGTCGTGAAACGCGTGCGACACCTCTCTATGGCTCCTAGCGTGCGAAACCGAATTCACTGAGTTTTGTACCGCTGGCGCTTAATTGACCTAGGCTGTATGTATATATAGCGCACGTCGGTGTCGTCAAAACGGTGTAAGACTATCTTGATCGAGCCCGCATAAAGCTGTGGTCATTAGACACGTGTTGAGGTTGTTACGAGCACGGGCTCTAGCGTGTCCTCTCGCTCAAGCGACCGTAAAAGTATCACAGCGCGCAGTAATCACGTCTAAATGAGCTTCGCCACCGACAACTATAGGCGTACAGCTTGTGCCATTAAGAACGTGACTGCAGCCATAGTAGGCTTGTCGTAGCGAATTCTCTTTTTTGTCTGGCAGCCTTTTATTTTTTTTTGGAGACTGTGAAGATAGGTGTGGGCGCGTCACCAGTGAAATATATGCCATTTCTTTTGTCGGAAGAACAAGAATATCAAGTGCGAGGGCTTAAAGACGTATTACGCGCCAATTATCTTACCACTGCGCGAATAAATAATTTTTTCAATGAGAAGGCCGTCGAATCTGAACTAACTCCGGGTTGTTCTAAAGGGGTCTTCAGCTTTAGCTCGCGACGTTGCATATGAAATCTCGTTTTGTCAGAAAAAAAAATTGACACACTTCCTGTTTGGATGTTTCATTCTGGCATCAGGCAAGTGATTGTAGATACCGAATAGAAATAAAAGATTAGCAATAAGGTCGAAGTCTGGGTCAGTGGGTGCATGACTCTGAGGCAAAAACCAGTCACAAAGACGCCGGACAAGGGAAAGCGTCACTGCTTTCCCTTGTCCGGCGTCTTGGTTTTTGCCTCAGTGGAAAGATTAGCCCTTTGGATAATGCCACTCAGACGTTCCTTGTAGAATAGCCACCGTTCTTACTATTATACAGGCTGTGTCACGAGACACTTTCCCACAATGCACATGAGGAAAGCATCTGTTAAAAGAAAACGAGGAGGAAAAGGCAGAGAGAAAAAGACGCACGTGCTTGTGAAAGGAGCCGAGGACGACGCCATCGAAAAGCGCGGCGAATCCCACTATGCCTGCAGGGCGCGGTGTTCGTTTGATTCGTCGGCGCCATGTTTGTCTCCTTATCTTTTTTCTCAGGCATTGGAGAACCAGAGGCATCACCCAACTACGCCTTGTCTTTTTCCGATCTCACTCGCCATTCACAAAAATGCGCCTTGAGCATTCGGCGGCATCTATTGAGATCACATCTGCCCTATAGTCGCACACAGGATCCCCTCTCCCCCCCTCAGTCCTTTTTAGTGCAGCGTTCGCATTGACAAGTACGCGCGCCGCTCCACCGCAAAGGTGGTCCTCCTTAATTGGGAGTGTCCGCGCGCCGTCTTTGTCGCCATTCAGCGTGCTAGCGCGTCCTCTCTTTTTTTTGTCCCTTTGTTATCCGAGCCGTGTTCTGCGCGCAGAGTATTCGGCAGTACAACTCCTGGTCGGTGTAGTAGGCCTGCATGACGTCATGCGTTCCGGTCTTTCCTCTTGACCTTCTGGGCTGTGCACGCCAGCAAATGAAAAGAAACCTTCAGGAACGCGTTCGAATGCTAACACTATTAAATCGTCGGGGCATTTTCTTATGGAAGGCCGCCAAGAAGCAGATTTATTGTGTAATGATTGCTTTGTGTAAGTATTACATCATTTCTTGTTTTTGTTTGCAAGTAGCTATAGCTGAGCAGAGTATGCTAGTACTTAATATTACTGAGATAGTTAAGACCTTGATATAACTTCATTACAGTCATCCCGGCTTGCACTCCTGCTCGCGGGCCTGTATCATCAAAAAAAAAAAAAAAAAAAGAAACGAAGAAAACCACAGTGCAGGGAGAAAACTGGCAGTTCATGAAAATCTACGTAGCCATACTTTCTAGATGCTCTGTTCGGTTTCATTGCAACGCTCACGAACACTATTCAAAAAGATGTGGCGTCGGTAGAAAAAATGGTACATGGCCGTTTACGAATAAGTGGCCTTCTCATCGTTCAAATAATATGATCATACTTTTCATAGAATGGACGAAGAAAGGCATTCTCCCAGCTACCATTACTACATGAATTAAATGTGCACCGAATCAGCGCGTATGAATCCTGAGCGTGCCTACCACGCTTTATAATGTGAACCATCAACAAAAACAGTGTTGAAATGCCCTTTCAGTTTACTTGTGTGCCAAGGGTGGCCCTACAGTGCTTTCAGTTGGCATATATATAGATACTGTTCTTGAATAAATGTTCAGATCCCATCTCAATTGGTTCACGCCATATCTGAATAAGTAAGGATTGCAGAAGCGTAGGACATTCGTTTTTAGTACCTTGCATCGATTGCAGTTTAGCTCACGTATTGATTACAACTTTTGAGCACTGGCTGTACCAGGCACGTAGCCAGGATATTTTTTCGGGGGGGGGGGGGGGGGGCCAGGCTTAATTGTTCGAAAGAAAGTCTTTCCATGGCAAAAACAAACAAAAGTTGCCTGGGAATAGAGAAGGCTGGAAAAATTTGGGGGGGGGGGCGGGCCCCCCGGGCCCCCCCCCCTTGCCTACGTGCCTGGGCTGTACCTTTATAGCAGTACACACCAGTTTTAATATTTATTTTTTTTTTTATGAGACGTGCGTGTGAGAGAAGTTAATTTGCATCATACGTGATGCCCAACAGTTCTCGCTTAGGCTAACAGAGCACGGCAAAATAATCTGACATCAAACAAACAAACAAACAAACAAACAAGACAGGCTAGCAGACAGCAAATAATAACCAAACACACCACACGAGTTATCAGAAAGACCACTAAGCGATGTCGCGACTGGGATTACCTAGGTGGCTTCAGTACCATAGTAACCACCGCAAGGCATCGACCAACATGTGACTGGATTGCCCATGCGTTTCACTGTGAACTTCTAGAATTAGTGTAATGAAACTGGTGTGCTCCAAGGAATTCTTTACAAGTGAACACGAGTTGAGTGCCTAAGCGCAACCGTTAATTGTTAACTGGAACCGTCAATTCCCGTATGTGCCATCAAGTAGTTACTTAAACACTTCATTAACGAACGGTTAACTCATTCATTACATAGCCGATGTGTCGTCGATGCGATTATCATTGTAAAAATATTGAAACTTTCCGTGCGCGTCATCTGACTTAAAGGGGCCCTGCAACACATTTCTTAGTTATATTGGAATAGTCTCATTATTGATGTATGACTCTTCACGAGTCATATGCCGCAAAAATTTTTCGAATCCGTCAAGTCTAAGTGGTGTTACCAAATTATAGAGATCACGTTCCGCAGCTTTCTCCCTCCACTCAACGCCGCGAGCGCGCGGAAGCTGCGCGGGGCGTGAAGGGAGGGAGGACGGAGGTGCGAGGAGGCGCCGAAGAGTTACGTCAGCGCCGGCGGCATTTTTTTCTTCATTTTTTTATCTCTGGCGTCTCGGCGCAACCACGTGGTCTGTGGCGCTACTTCCGGTCGGCTTGCGTGGTCGTCGTCGAGCGGAGCCCATCGCACCGTGTATCACGCGTGCTTGAAAACTGCGAGTCGGTTTGGGTAATGTTGGGTGTGCACCTCGAACAGCCGTAGTGTTTTCATCGCTCTGCCAACCATGGACGCAAACCTGCGTGCGCGTTTGGAACGAATGACAGCTGAGACGCGTTTCGACCCACACTCCCATACAACGCCTCGTCGCACTGCTCGCGCTTGAATCGTATTCAACACGGCAAAGCTGCGTGCACCCTTCTCCCAGTGGCGGTACTTCGATGCTATTTGCTCTTCGAATGCGGGCACGCAGTGAGTGCTGGCTGACAACAAAGAACTAAAGACTAGAAGAAAGGATCGTGGGGCATCGGGCCGGCGCGGACTCATCCCCCGGCTGTCTGAAGCTACCGTGAAAATGCGAGTCTGCTTGGTTGCTGTGTCGCGGTTTCTCGGGAACGGGAGACTACGGGGAGGATACGCCGAAGTACGGCTCGATGACATACTGAACAGACAGCGAACGGGACTCTCGCCATACAGCGAACACAGGTATCCTAAACCAGCTGGCGCCAGCATTGTTATCGGAGAAATGCTGCACCGCTGCCTCGGTCGGTCGTGAGAACGTGCCGACGATGCAGTTTCCAGCTGACGAGGCAACACTCGAACGGCTGCCACTCTCAACGGCAACCGGCGATGGTCAAAAGCACAGAAATATTCACGATTTCGGCACTGCGCATGGTGAAGAAAACGCACCACGCAACTACGAGCAGACGGGCTGTCGGTGAGACCGGAAGTGCTAATATTAATGTTTGTTTGTGTTTTAACGGCATAACACAATATAAACATACATATTATCTACTTATTGAACTCAAAATTAACAACGAAGTAATTATGAGGGTTTATCGTGATTATAACATCAGCCAATGGTGGAACTGCCGACAATCGCGTCATGTATTGCGGACTAATACATCATTTGTCGAGAGAAGAGGGAGCGGTTTTCAGCTGACTTTGAGAATTTATTGTAAATTCCAGGCCGCTCGCTTCGCTATAATAATTGGCTCGCGTGTTCTCGGGAGCCTCGACTACCAATTGGCGGCGCTTTTGGACCCTGCTCAAAAAGTGTTGCAGGGCCCCTTTAATGTCGTAAATAAACTTGACTTCACGTTTCGATTTCTAACGCAAGTTATGTCCGCTTGAGTAATCTAGCAACATGACTAAAATTGTGCCATCTGTGACATTCGATTGTCGAGAATTGTGTAAAAACTAAACGAATAGCAGCCGAGATATTAATTAATTAAACGAAACATATCGGGTCAATAAAATAGCTGTTAGTACGGGAGCGCCGCAGAAACAATAGTGACTAGATGAGTCTGCCAACAAAGCAGGCGTAGGTGAAATAAGCCATTGTGCAGTGAACACGTCTTCTTCACCCTTTTTTTTCGTTTTCCTTTCCCTCTTTTCTTTCCTTGTGTCATCGTGATTTCTTTCTTTCCATCTTCCATCCTACCTGACGAGAAAGCAGGGTAGTCAAGCCCAAGTACGCCCTGTAAACCTCCTCGCCCTTTTACAAACATCTCTTAAGCCTCCCAGCTATGATATTTTTAGCTTCCTTTCTCTGCGCCACTATATTAAATCGTTAATGAGAACTAACAGACAACATCTCCTATACTTTCCTTGGCATTATTGTCTGTTAGTTCTCATTAATGTTGTGTCTAACAAAGAAAAACGAGCCCTTAACAGTAATATTCTTCCTTCATTCATAGCAAGGGTCTCGTTCTGGCAGACATGATGCCTTCAGGCAGTATGCGAGGGATTATTGGTCAGCTGCGGGCTGGTAAAGATCACGTGCTACGTGACGCCAAAAGGTAGAAAAAGAGTGTTCCACACTCGCCGCCATGGCTGCGATCGGCGCTGACTAACACTCCTAGGTTTAAATGCACATATATACGCTATAAAGTGGACGGGGGGATGACCGCCGCCGTAGCTCAGTGGTAGAGCATCAGACGCGTTATTCGAAGGTCGCAGGTTCGGTCCCTGCCGGCGGCATGTTATCTTTTCGTCCACTTTACTTTCTTCACATTTATATCCCAATTATTACAAATAACACCTCCTATACTTTCCTTGGCATTATTGTCTGTTAGTTCTCATTATTATTGTGTCTAACAAAGAAAAACGAGCCCTTAACAGTAATCTTCTTTCCTTTATATTAAATTGTGAAGGATTCCTCAAATCCCATAACGTGGTTGCCGACCCCTTGGAGATGATTCACTGTCGAGGCGGCGAGAGCACGTGTTTCCCTGCAGCGGTCAAGTGTCGATACAGCGCGTTCACCACTCAGGAGTTTCGGCAACTCTTTTGCTTTCCTAGCATATGGCTATAAAATACGTCGAGTAGATAGCATAATGAAGAGACAGCCGAATACGAGTGGGATTAATGGCTTGCGGGGGCGAGCGAAAGTGCCGCAATATTGCAAGTGGTTAAAAAATAAAAAAAAAACGACCTGAAGCTGTCACATTTCGGAAGCAAACTTCTTGATCAAAATCATATTGCCTTCGATATTGCTGGCAAGGCACATGCGGAACCCTCGAGAAGTCGAGTGCGTCCCCTAGCCACCGGATATTGCACACCGTGGCTGCTTGGCGTGCCCGACGTCTCTGATTGGTTGCTCGAGCTCCTGCTTGGTGGCCCAGACAAGAAGCGCCAAGGCGGCAGTTCCTGTCTTCCTGCATGGACAGCCCCGCTTCAATAAAAATAGATCTTTCCCCGCACGCCTTCAAAATTCGCGGCGGTGGCACCGATTGCAGGCTGCTCGAGAAAGAGATTTCGAAAGTGAATGAAATGGAAGCGCGATTTTTTGTGTCTGAGCGTCTGAAGGCGGTTTGAATTTTATGCATGCGTGGCAGGAGGACCGTGCTGCCGCGTCAGGAAGTCCTTCCGAGTTAATAGTTTCACCTCCTGGGTGCATTGCATTATTCTCACCCAGGCTGTCACGGAGTGCAGTCATGTCTTTTTTTCTGCGTTTGTCCGATCCATGCGAGACCAAATATAATGTGATCGAATTGCCAGCAGAATTGTCGTCACACGTTTGTGCAAATAAAGGGGTTTTGAATTTGTCATGATGGCCGAAAAACCATAAAGAACGTCTCTAAATTATATGTTTCATAGAGCGAGGGGGGGGGGGGGGAGAGGGGGGTATGTTTTCTTGCTGGGCAAATATGATATCCACCCGCAGTATAAAGTGACGCATGCATGTAACCGGCTGGTGCGATAATATCAAAGCCTATTAGTTGTTTTTGCTGAATTCCCAGTCTAATTAAACGCAACTTTTTTTCATTTCAGACAAAACAGCTCATTTACGAACAATGTAATTATAAACGTATCTCTACCGGATAATTAAAAGGTAATAAATTAACGTCGAGGCAATTATGTTATACGGCAGAAGTGAAACGGTAATTATTATACTCTTTATGAGCATATATATACCAAAATGGGTAAATCCATAAATGGTTTAACTTGTCCGAAATTTTCGACTTCAGTTTGACGACATGTGTTTATTGTTGGTTTATTATTGAGATTGCCTGCTCACGGCTCTGTTCTGCCTGTTGTGTTTTCTGCAGCCTCAAGTCACGGAGGAGGCGGTGGCCGCGCGCCGCGCATCACGGAGCAGCCGGTGGACGTGGTGGTCCGCAAGCACGAACCGGTGACGCTCAGGTGCGGCGCCGACGGCGATCCTCCTCCGCGAATCGCGTGGTTTCACGATGGGAGGCCCGTGCGCAACTCAGCCACGCGCATGGTGTTGCCCGAGGGACAGCTCTTCTTCCTGCAAGTGCAGCACAGTCGCCGGGAACAGGATACCGGACTGTACTGGTGCACGGCCACCAATGCACTGGGCACGGTCCGCTCCCGAAACGCAAGCGTCGAGCTCGCTGGTGAGTGAACCCCCGGCCTTATGTATACTTGCAGGCAATGGAAGGATTGGCGGTTGATTTGTGCGCGGTTAACGTCCATTAAGAAAGGTAGCACTACCGTTTACGCTCCTGTCTGTCTGTGCTCAAGCCACGCTGCATTCCACAAAGAGAACCAAAATTTCAGCCTTCTACGCGCGTGCATATTTGCCCGGTTGACATTTCTAGAGGACTGCCTTTTGTTGCGATTGCGGTGCAGAGGTTTGTGTACTGCTGTCGAAAAGTAGCGCCAGTTCTGACGTCACCGGTGACCGCATTCCCTTCGTTGGCCTGCATGCGTAGCACACGCCTTGGAACTTCCGAATATCAAGACATCTTTTAAGGATAGAAATGTGCAACATTCGAATGGAATAAACCGGAGTGCGCTGCGCTTGTGCCTCCTTGGGAAAGAAAGAATGCACTTTCGGTTTTGTTCGTAGAGTAATAGATATTCTGAGCGTTCCTCAACATTCGAGGAAGGAAGGAACAGGAGAGAAAGGAAAGGCAGGGATGTTAACCAGCCTAGAGGGACCGGTATGCTACCCTACACTGGGGGAAGGGATGAGGGAGATATAAAGATAGAGAAAGGGAGAGATAGAAGGAGAGCACGCACGCACAAAATGTCACACACATCTAACAGTCCTGCTAACGTCGTCAGTCTATAACCGCCGAGAGATCAAGAAAACATTGCATATTTGCCTTTCCTACCTCAATGGTGCGTTGTAAGCTAATAACACCCAACTTTATGGGGAAGCGTGCATAGTGAAAGTGCTCTCAATCGACGGCATAATGCTGTGTTTGATCTAAACAGCGACTTGAAGTTGCAATACAGATTTACATACATTTATGGCCTGACACTAGAACAAAAAGTTCAGGTCTGCCAAAAGTTTGCTGTATGATACAATTCTTACGGACCATGATTACGTATTTTGTCCCCGGAGAGCCGGTGCGTGCGACGTTAGCAACGTGATTTATGCACAGTTCAGTGACCGTTCGCACAGGTGAGGTCAAATATCATGAAAGAGAAAACCCACTCCAGGTCCCTAACCAAAGTTATTCACGATGTTGACAGTGCAAGAAGGAACGAGACACAACCTACGTAACTGCACAGAAAAACTTAGTATTTCTGAAAGAGCGTGCACTCACCCACGCACGCTCATGCACATGTATGCACGCACGCTTGCATACGCAATCGGAGCTAGAGCGTGTAGGTTGGCGTTTTACGGCGTCACTCGACGCGTCGCGACCGCGCAGCGAGATCGCGGGCATAATCGGCGTTAAAAAGTCCGCGTTGCTTTCTCGTGCGAACGAGATTCCCTTCTTGGTCAGGGCGGTAGCGGCAATAAAAGAAAACAGAACAGAGCCCCCGAAGCGGATGGCCAGTGGTGCCATTATTGGGCACCGATAAGCCGGCGGGCGTAAAAGCGGCTTTGAACTCGGACGCCCTTCTCGTGTCGTAACGCGCTCGTTCCGACCGCTTTTTACGACGCCGCCGGTGACGACCTGCCTGTCTGGCTGTGTTCTGCTGCTCGCTGCCTTTGCAGCCACTCATCGCTGGACGCCCACTCCTGGAGAGAGCGACCACTGCCCTAATCTCGTTCGGCATCCTTGCCTCGACGAGAGCTTGACCTGCGTGCGTACGGCTGTGGGCACATGAATACGCGAGCGTACAGATATAGAACGGCTGGTTGTGGTAAAAAAAAAAAAAAGGAGCGATTCGCGTCGTGTGAACGTCGCGAATGCCTCCGCCAGGCGCCTGGCGTATCTTTTATGCCGCCGACACCGCGAGCCTTCGGCCCCGGAAAGTCGCCGCGTGGGACGACCAGCCGTCGCGAAAATAGCCAGCTCGACAGGTCCGTGCAGGTGAGTGTCGCAAGAAAAATCGCGGTTCTCGATGCTTATCCTCCTTTCCCTTTGTTGACGGATGCAAGAGAGTAAGACAAACGACTGTCAACCAGCGCAGCCAAGGCTGTTTACGAAACCTTACGTGAACGCTGAAAGTGAGGTGGAATTGCGAATGGAGATAGGAGTACGCATACCTCACGCGATATCGGTTTTGTTCACTGGCAGGCGAGGCCATTAAGAGAGGAATGTGCCATTCTCTCATTTGAATATGAGGGTGGCGATTCTAATGGTGCGGTGAAGGACGAAGACGCGATAAAAATGGTCGCAATCTGACAGACTTGTTTTCCGCGCTAACGAAAACGGGTGCTAAAACCACCGTGTGGTATGTGCTGGAAGCGGGTCTCATGCCTGAGGGAGATACGCGAATATGTAGTGGTTAAATACACTACGAAGCCGCCGTGATTCGTCGCAATCGACCTTGTAACTGTTTGATGCATGTTTGCAAGCAATCGTTTCAAGAAATTTGCTTTGGGCTCTTATCACTAACCTTTTCAATGTTAGTGATAAGAGCCGTATGACTGGAATCCATTTGAATTCAGAAGGCCTAATTATTGCAGTGGGTATCTCGTTCTTTGGCTCTTTATGACAGGTGACTTCAGTATACTCAAAGAAGAAATGGCCCAGACTGCAATCCAGTTTCTGTCGTTGAGTTCATGATATATCTGGCGCAATGTCCACCTCAGCGTCTGCACTGGACTCTTAATGAAGTTATACTCTCTCTCTCTCTTACTTCCCGTGCTGCAAAGAGGTCAATATATATAAATCGAACTCAAAGCAGTGGTTAATATTCACTAATTAAGGCGCCACAGTGGAAATATTTGCCGGTAGCCTTGCATCTATTTTGCATATGCTTCATGAACCACCGGTATAGGGGCTAAACAACAAATACGGAGCTGAATTTATAGATGCGCGAAACTTCCATAATGTCCGATATATATATATATATATATATATATATATATATATATATTAGAGCTGTGCACGGGTCGTGTTTCCCAGCCCGAGCCCGGCCCGGGCCCGCTGACTTTGTCGACGGCCCGCCCGAGCCCGAAGGCAAAGGGCTGCGAGCCCGCCCGGCCCGGCCCGACGTACGCAAACACAATCCCGGGCCCGGCCCGGCCCGGCTTTTTGAAGGTTCACTGCGAAAACAAAACATCATTTTCCGTCAATTTGGCATTTTATTGAGCATATCGAATATGATCACACGACACACGACGAACAGTCTCTATTACACAGATTTACAAATTACAAGTAGACGGCCTCATGCCACCAACAATGGAGTTCACTCGCCAAAGCCGTCACGTGTATGGGGTATGCCCATGCAAGCGTGAGCTTGCACGAAGGCGATCTACGTCGAGTCGCTGTCGCGTGCATTTTCACTCATATCTAACGCGAACAGTCGCGTGGCGCCATCACTAGCTCGGGTGGTGTTACTTCTCTGTTTGTCGGAGTGCTCCCCTTTTGTTTAAAGTAGCGAATGGAAAGGAAAAGCGGTAAAGGGCGGTCGCGGAAAAGGCGCTGCATGCGTGCTGGAAAACAATTCCCGCTCATTCCCTATATTTCGGGCTTGAGTCGGGCTTTGCGCCGGGCCCGAGCCCGGCCCGATAAAACTGCAAGTAGCCTGAACCCGGCCCGGGCCCGAGGTGAAAATGCGTCGGCCCGCCCGAGCCCGGCCCGCGGGCCGGGTCGGGCTCGGGCTTTCGGGCTACCCGGAGCCCGTGCACACCTCTAATATATGTATAAGTATGAGAGGCAGCACTTCAAGAAAACATCATTTATTACGTCGACGTTTCGGTCAGAGCCTGACCTTTCTCAAGACGAAAGAAAGGTCGGGCTCTGACCGAAACGTCGACGTAATAAATGAAGTTTTCTTGAAGTGCTACCTCTCATACTTATACTTATACGGCAACCAAAGGCAACCACTCCTTCAACTATATATATATATATATATATATATATATATATATATATATATATATATATATATATATATATATATATATATGCAGCCGATTTAAAGGTAGGCACAGCAAAAACGTATAAAACAAAATTCTAGCCAGTTTCACGCCATAAAAGCTGTCGGACAGCGAAGATGTTGCCCCTTTCATTCGGTCCCTTCAAGTCTCTTCTTTCGTTTTGCCCAGTTACTTCTAAGTCATTTCATTGATGTTTCTTTATTTAAGCTGAATCTGGTCTTACTTCCAGTCGACGGCTCTGGTCGGTGTGTGTCAAGGAGGTTTAAAAACCTCCTTGGTGTGTGTTACCCTAGACTCTTCTCTCTTTCTGCTAAGTCTTTTCCTGTCGCCCTCAGTCCGCCTTATGCCCACTTCCGGTGCAACAGCTCCCCTCTCAATCCGCTGTTAGAATCGGTCGCCTTACGTAAGCAGCATCACAATCATTACGTTTTCTTAAGTTCTTTGCTCCCACCTCTGGTCACGTGACCGGCGTGACACGCCTCCTACTTCTACTGCTACGACGACGACGGCACAGGGTAGACGAAGACAGCTTCAAATGTAATACTTTTCTGCGAGTTGTAGGCTCAATAATGCTGCAAGAAACTGAGTAGTGGGTTGGATACTGCTGCCTCCTCTGGTGATTCGTGACTACTACTACTACTACTACTACTACTACTACTACTACTACTACTACTACTACTACTAGTACTACTACTACTACTACTACTACACTGCTACTACTACTACTACTACTACTACTACTACTACTACTACTACTACTACTACTACTACTACTACTACTACTACTAGTATACTAGAGCAAAAAATAATTACAGGAACACACGACCGCATGATCGACGCCCGTGCACAGTGAGCGGCCGCCATCACGGGCGAGCCAGGGTGCGCACTGCTGCGTAATTTATGCGGCGACCGAGCTCATATATTGTTGCCGCAGAGGATTTTGCGTATTTTCATTTGGCTGCTTCTTTCGCTCTCTTTTCTTTGCCACCGCAGCTCTGCGTGAAATATGAGGCCAATCAGTGAGCAGCAGCGAGGAAAATTAGCGTGTCCGCCATCTGCGTACACACGCGGGACGGTGCAAGGACCGAGCGAATGGAAACGGGCCCGCATCTCGCGGGCTCGCGTATATCTGCCGGAATTTAGCTGATTGCTTCGCGCGTCGCATACGTTACGATGGTGAGGCCACCCATTCGCGTGTTTATTTCTCCATTGAACAGTTCTCGCTCGTTTTCCCTCGCACCTCTCGGGTTTATTTTGTTTGAAGAATATTGACTTCTGGCGATTATACCGATGACACAAGCACCGCTATCGCGTCTTATCAGCTGGCTTCGACTGGAGACCGGGCACTATAATTACCCGACAAGTATCGCAATCTTTCCTGCGGCTCGGTGATACTCGGAGCTCTTGCCGGATGGCGTAATTTATATACTACTCCTGCTACCTCTTGGATCGGGGAATTGGTAACCAGGGACCCTAGAGCGTGCGTTAAGTGTCCACCTGGTTGCGCATTGAGCGAAGTCTTATCAGCTGCTACAGTTTTGCTGTAGGAGTGTAGGGTCCTTCCGTGCTGATATGTTCGTGCTTGGGTGGAAGAAAAAAAATACAAGGCTGTTTGCGTGAAACGCGCGGGCTCCTCCTTTTCTCTTTCTACGCGTAATGGTGGCGGAAACGTGAAAGCAACAGTTTATTACCTGGCACCAGTAATGTCGCGAGGAAGCCAGCGCGAGAGCGTCGCATAATGTTCCAGCCAAGACCGTACGTATCAATGTGGATGGGACATATATTGTGGAATCTGCCGGTATTGGACACGAGTCATTCACCGAGGTCACGAGTGAACGTGTGAAGGTGGACACCTGTTTTTTAATGGACAACAAATTCGCAATGTATTGTTGCAGTATCTCCATTACAAAGGACGTTCACTTGATGTTCTGTCATACGATCCCTTACGCTAATATTTCGAACAAATATAACAAGATGTGTCTAGCCAGCAATATCGTATGAAGTTAATCATATCGCGATGCATATTGTACTGAGCAGTACCGAAGCCAGGCAAAGCTCTATATTTCATCACATATTTCGCGAGCACGGGATGTTTCGCGAAGCTCCGCTGAGTTGCACGGAATGCTGAAGGGCGAGAGGCCGTATCGGGTCGGGGCCATTTCCGAAATGTACTGGGCATGAGGGGAGAGAAAGGAAGGGGACAGTGACCTTCTTTAATTAAATGGGAGGAATCTTAAGAGACAAAACAATGACGTGGGGAGCGACTCAGAGAACGAGGTATGCTGAGTGAACGGTAAACGGTAGTAACACGCTGATGAGAAAGAGAGAGAGAGAGAGTACGACAGCAGAAGAGTGCACAGATTAGGCGTCGCCGGTGGAGTGAAATATCTAGCTCATTCCAAAAAACGACGGTGGCTCTTGCAAAGTCCGGAGAAGCCCTTCAACGTTGCGCTGAATCGCGTGCCTACGGCCCCAAGGGCGTCGTGGCGACTGCCTCAGATTTACGGCATTAGAGAAACGCAACTAAAAAAAAATAATAAAAGAAAATCTTGCTCACTGCGCCGGCACTTTAGTGCTTGAGAAAATGGAAGGGACAGCTTTCTGCGTATCCCTTTGTTCTTGCCTTCCTCTTCTTCTTCTATGCCTCCGCACTTACGCACTTCTATCGCTCTCCAACGGAGTGGGGCTCTAAAACGATATTAATAGGCTTACGCGTCGAGACACGCGAGCTAAGGGTGAATAGCCTCGCCGGATTCTAGAAGGAAAATGTCCGGATTCCGCCAGCTTGACGGCGAACAAAGCGGTATTTTCGGGATTTTCTTAAACGGGCTTCAGCTGCTTTTTACATTACGTGCGTGCGTGTGTTCTCTGAGATGGGGGATGAAAGTGCTCGGACTGGGAAGGCGGGTACGTCTTCTCTTACCTTCCTGAGATTTACCGCCTGAACGACGGCATTCACTGCGCGTGCGTGTCATCGCACTAGCACGGCACTCTCCTCGTGGCCTATATCGTGCTTTAAAAAAAAAAAACAGCAACGAGCACTGGCGTCTCTAAGTAGGCGGTGGCATGGAAGTGACTATAACACGAATTTAAGAGTTGCCTCGTACTCTCTCGACTGTCCCTAATATTCTTCATGCGGCGTCAACGGCAGCTTCAAAATAATCGAACGTTAAAACTATCGCCGTCAAGGAAATACTCGCAGGAGGAGAATAATATTCCAAAATGACATTGGCAGGCGTAATTTCTGCGAGAAGAATAAGCTTTCACCATGGCACTATAGCTTTTACGAACAACTTGTCCTCTTTCCGACCCCTATATCCCCACCCCTGTGCAAGGTAGCAACCGGTCACTCGCACCAGGTTAACCTCCCTGCCTCTTCCTTTTAATCTATTTCTCTCTCTCTTGACGTTCGTCGCCTTGGGAAACGTAAGAAAAGCCGCGAGCGTCGCCAGCCGAGGAACCATTCTGACGTTCTTTCACTGGAATTGTAAAACGACAAGGCTCTGAAAGCGTTAGTCTACGCTCTGAGGAATCCGGCAAGTCTATAGTGTTAGATTCCATGAGCGTGAGTATAAGTGGGTGGCAATAGTACTTTAAGGGACATCATGTGATGGTCGATTCTATCGCTATGCTGTTTGTCTGCTCTGCTGTTTAAGTCTGCGGTTTCCTGGTAATAGTGTCACTTAGCTGTTAATACGTTACCGGCGAACAGTATTAAAGGAACAGGAGTTAGTATTAGGCTGGGATGACTGACAGGTGCCTAACATCTTAATCGCGCCTCCCTAAAACACAACTTGTCCAGCTTACTTTGGGACTGTGGGACTTTGGGCATTGCGTCATGAAGCTGTTACATAGGTATAGAGTGAAAACGTGTGGAGGAGTATGGAACGCACAGTACGTCGAACACAGAGGAAGGAGAGCGCGTCTTATTTGACGAAAAAAGGAACGTAGCTTCCAGTTTCATACACAGTACGTATTCACCACACGATTTCGTGGCAACTGTATATACGCATGCCGCGCGGCTTTCAGTACACTAAAAAAAGTCAGTGGTACAAGGAATGGAAGACGAGGACAAACCTGTGTTTCTGTTTCGTTTCTTTTGTATTTCTGCGGGCGTTCGTAGAGCGACCAAGTAAAAACGCTCGCACAAACACGCACGTGGGCACCATTGGAACATAGAAGAATGCGCGCCCAATCGAGAGAGCCGATGCGGGAGGTGGCCTCCGGGGGACGGCAATTAATTGCGTCTAATTGGCAGTCCCAAAAAATGTCGGCCCACTCGCTTCACGCGCAGACCAGCCCCAACAGGGCGCACGTTGGAAGGGAGATCACCTCTCTTTGTTTTGTCTCTTCTACCTTCACTTTTTCTTCCTTTATTCTGTGGAACGAAGCAACGTGTGTGCTCGCGACTGCTGCAGCCCGCTGGGCCGACTACAACCAGAGGAAGAACTATCGTTATGTTTTCCACACACGTAGGGCACGGTGTCCACGGGCACAGGCACACAAAAACACACATAACGCGGCGCTCGAAACTCCGCCCGCGTGTCGGCGGCGGTGGGCTCGTTCTCGGGGCGGAGTGCGGACCTCGGCACTCGAGCACGCAGCCCTGCGCGGCCACGCCAATTTGGCCCACGTATACTACCACAACGCGCGGGCCCACGCACCGACTCTGGCGTCCTCCCGAAACGCACAGGAAATTGCGATCGTATAGAAAGGTCGCGGCCGCGCGCTTAGGTGTCAGAGCAGCTGCTGCTCCAATTTCTTTTTCATTTTTTTTTCTTCTCTTTCCTCACTGAGTGAGCAGCAGCGTTAGCAAGAAGGCGTACAGAACGGGAAGCAGTGTTGTTGTTGCTGTGGCCGCGTGTTTGTACGAGGAAAGCGGCACTCACTCCGCGCAGGGCACCGCCGACTCTGCCCAGCGACAACGCCTCCGGGCGTGCACACGAACATACATCAAAGGACTATCACGCTCATCAGAAAAGGCGTGTCTCTGCCCGCGTGCGGCTGATCTCGGCCCCCGAATCTCCCAGATGTTTCGATTTTCTTTTCCGTGTATACGTACACGGCGGGTGCTGCACCATGCCGCTCCGATGGGTGCAAAAGCCTAGCGCGTGCACTCGTCTTCTCGGGGCGCGCGTACGCAAACAAACACGTCGTTCGCCATAACGGAGGAGATTCATCATACGTGGTCAGCCACGCGGACGTTGAGCCCGCGCCGCGCGCTTAGAATGCGAGCCGCGTTTCATGTGCGGCACGCATGCGCCTGTACCAACACACACACCACCGCCCAGCACTGATATCCTTCCACCCTCGCGTTCGAGCCGCACCGCAGCCATCCCTCCATATCTCTTGAGGCAAGAGGGCGCTGCCAAGAGCATCGAGTCTCGTTTAATTAACGTTCGCGTCTTTCGCCGACGACTGCAGCCCGCGGGCGATCGTCCAAGCTAAGTGTACATCTTGGCCGCGTGGAGCGCGGCAAGCGGCTTCTTCCTGCTGTTTCAGAATTATATAGCGACCCAAAACGCTGTCGTTTGTGCGATGGGGCGTGTGTGCCGCATGCCTACTCCCAAAGGCGTTTATAAGGGAGCAAAGTTTGCTCTTTTTGAGCACGATGCATTCAGCCAGCTGTGAGGAATCTATAGGCACTATGCTCTTTAAGCGCCAGCCAAAGAGGGATGATCATTAGCATATAGGAGGAACGCTTGCAGCTCTGCGCTTATAAGCGGAGTTGTCGGCCTATATAATTTCTCACGGCCTTACGTGGGCGTCCGATGGGGCTGCTAAGATGGCGCAAGCACTGAGCAGTAATTCGGTCGATGACCGAGAGTTGTCGCACCTTCACCGATCTGCACCTTGTCAGGAAAAGCAACACCTGTGCAACACCTGTCGACACTTCATAGCCTGACGAGAGGGCATGAAGTGCACGTACGTGGTGAATGTTTTTCCGCATTCGTTTTGAAGTATACACGCGCGCACGCTTATTGTAAGAGTCGCGCTTAAGTTGATATAACAGACATGTTTGCGTCTAAATTATGTTGTTCCAAGAAAGGGCGACACTGATTTATTCTATTTTATTTCTTAAACATCTGACCTTTTTTCCTATCCCCTTCAAAACAGAAGTTTGGAGTTCAACCTATTATCGTCAGCGGCACAAAACAACACGCAGTTCATTAGGCGCTCGGATACCCATCGCCCAAAGCGCAGCCCGTAATTACTGCAAAGCAATGCTTTATAATGAAACGCAATGAAAAGGCGTCTCATGGTTGCCGATCTGCGCGCAGGAAAGGGTATGCATTGAAGCTTGCCCTCCTCCTTTCCATTATAAACACGTGATCACAGCGATCACATTGCAATTCGAAGCACGCTACACCTGATACTGGTACTGCCAAAATCGATGATAAAGGACCCTGGCAGTCTTTGGCTAAGACCGCGGAAAATAAGCCGCGGGTAACCGGTCAGCCACACCTAACATCACCATCCCCTTCTTCCTGCTCCTGCTGGCCTTAAGCTTCCAGGAACTGATCCCTGGACTAGCCGACTGCTTCCTACGCCACTAGATCACAGAAGGCACGCACGCGGAACCTGAAAGTGCGTCCAAGGCAGTAATCTCCGTTCACAGATCACCGGGAGGGCTCGCGCCAACGTGTGGTTTTCAAGGTGCTGCCTATATGAACCCGACTCTTTTCAAATCGATATCCCAGAGCTTCGCGCCGATTGAGCCCGACTGCCCGCCCGAGTGCGCATGTTCGTACGCGCTGAACACTTTATAGCACCGCGTTCGCGCATCGGTAGTCGTGGCCTGTCTTCAACCCAGCCGCTTTATACGCCGCGGGATCAATCGCTCCCCGGCACGCGAAGAGCCGGATCGAGAGAGGCGCCGCCGCGGCTGCGGATCCTCCCCCTTGTGGGGATTTATATGGGAGCCGAATCTTCGCAGTGCCGAGGACGGCTGGGCTATGGAAACTTTCCAGGCTTTTCGGGCTGTCGCTATTACTACTCGAGATACGCCCTGTATGTATGGACGGCAGATGGTCGGCGAGAACAGGTACTGGGCAGGGCCAGAAATTTCGCTCGACGCCGGCGCAGTGTACGAGACCAAAAGAGCGCAGCCGGCTGGCTCGTAAGCACGGGCTTTACCGTGTCCGCGGTTAATAGGAGCTCTTAGTGATACCGCCGCCATCCGATGAGATATTGAGTGCCCGAGTTTTCATAGTGATTATTGCCATCCACCGAGCTTTAGCGTATCTTGCCATTTTCACGTTTTCGAATGCATTATGGTATCATTCCTAACATATCTCCAGTATTTCAACTCAATGACTACCCAGCGGATGTTTAATTCCATTCGTGAGCGTTAGGAGCGTTTTCGACTCTTCTTTAGTATGACTGGGAATTAAAAAAAAATAATATGGTCAGTGTGTGTTCCAGATTTTTGCTGTTGTGTTTTTGATGAAATGTTGATGTCACGATACGCGTTGCAGTTTTACTAAATTGCGCTGCAGTATTTCCACCAGCTCTCGCTTTTACTAACATGAATACTGAATGTGCACGGAATTATACAACGAATAGAAAGATATCCTGTTGACTGAACATATGTCCAATTGTGTGTTCTAGGAAATCAAATTTCTGGCACATTTTCTGGCGCCATTTATTTCTTGAACTGAATTTCGCCTCATATTTTTGAAAAATTGGCCTTTTTACGGACGTCAATGTTTTTTTTTCGTGGTTATTGGGTGCCGCACATCCTCCCGCAGGAAACAGGTGTAGCTCCGCACCTGAGACAAGCACTGGTTTACATTCTCTACTCACCAGCCATCACAAACTTGTATCTCAAGCAACAAACCTGCAGTAAGCAACTTAGAGCCGCAACTGTAACTTGCCGCGCCCTCGTTATCATCATCAACGTCTAGAGACCATAACTTGGCTCAAAATAATTTCAAACGTGAAGGCGGAATTCATGCACGACCTCATATCAACAAGTCCATCATACAGCAATGTATCAAAACTTAAACGCGGCGGACAGCCACCGCCCACCCAGCTGTACACGGAATCTGGGCTTTCATCTCCAATATACATACCAGTATGCTGAGCTCAGATATATATCCCACGCTAAAACGAATGAGATGGGCGCTGGAACCAGTTTATTCGTGATCGATCAACTAGTGTCTGAACCGGCGCTTGCAGATTAATTTCCTGAAATCGTGCACCTGCTGCGCAAGATGTGAGAACTAGTGTGCAACAGAGCACGCAGCCGCGTCGCACGAACTACTGCCTCTCGTTACAGGCCGTGAAGCGAGAGCGAATGTGCTTGTATGCGAGCAGCGTACGGAGAGTGCGTGCAACGTCCTATTGTATGTAATTTGCTGCTCGGTTTTCTTTTTTTTTTTTTACTGAAATTTAAACGCGGACGTCAGTGAAACAAAAGAAAACGAAGAAACATGATGGATAAACTTCCACAGGCTTTGTGACGCGGTAGACCTACGAGTAGTTGTCATTTTGTGAGGTGGTTCACCTTCGTCGCTCATTCCGTACCCGAAACTAGCAGATGTATCAAATGTACGGCCTGTGGGCAGTCAAATGGAGTGCGAAACGATGCAGCAGAACAACACGCATTGTTTGTCAGTGCTGGTTGTGTCAAGTAACGGCGATGCAGCTTAACAACGTATAGTGGCATTAGAGAGCTTTAGAATAGGGTACGAAAAGCCTTGCATTAGCGTTTGTCGCCACTGCGAATGCGTCATATGCATTATCCTGTCGGGTATCCACCAGAAGTTACGACAATGTACATCACGAACGCTCTCTTCGCAAAGCTTATTCTAATACTGCCTATTGTGCTGTCGTTCGCAAGTAACATCGATAGTGCGCTCGCTCGCGCGCGCGCTGCTTAAGCAATATAAGTTTGTCTATTAAGTATTCGAGTGCTCATATGCGGCACTGTAACCAGGAAAACGTGCGATTTGTAATCGCAGTAATCATACTATACAAAAGGAATTTAAATTGCAATCTCGCTTTGTTGTCTAGCAACGTCGGCTTGTGCTTGTTAAAATGCGCAATGTGAAGGGGTTGGGAGCGGCGAAATGTTGTGCTGGCGCTGGCGTCGCGTGCACACAGGGAGAAAAATGCGCCGGTAGTAAACCTCGCGTGTGCAGTTCTTTTATGCCGCGCTGCATCAAAGCAAAGCCAGCTTTGTGCGCGTCTTTCTCATTTCTTGCTTTCTATTCAGGCTACCGTTCCAATCCGAGTCAATATTTGTGGACGCAAAGGGAAAATTAAAATCTTGACAAAAACTTTTTGTTATGTTGTACCAGGCAAGCTGTGCGTATATGCGCTGCCGCCTAGGTTCTCGACTGCCCTTTCTACCGTTCCCCTTGGTAACCAGATTTCTTTGTTTGGCCATGTTATGTTATACTGCAGTGAAGTTTAATACGGGATGGCGCCTTGTCGGATGCTTGTCGGATACGTTACCTGCAAAAGGAGGAACAGTACACACTTTATTCACGAAACAAGTGAAGACGCTAGTCAGTAAACATGCAACACCCCCCCTCCCCTTTCTTTTTTGTTTCCCATTCTACTTTATTTTTTGGAATTACTTGGTCTCGTGACTGTGTTTAATGTAATTCATCTCTTGCTTATTACGTCGCTGCTGTTATCTCTGACACCAACTGGTGGCATTCTCGTTCTTATGTCACCGGCCTTTTGTTGGAACTTCCGTCTGTAGTCTGTATGCCATGCTTCATATGTGCAAACTGGCTGAACAGTTACATGTCTTGCTCCTCCGCAGTTAGCAGTTGCGGGAGGCATACAGGCTCCAGCGCTTATTTTCCCCCCGATATATACGTCGTTGGTTGGCTCAGGTCGAAAGGAAAAAGTGCCCATTGATATCACCATATGCCTCAAACAGCACAGCATGGCGTAGTTTAGGGCATGTCGTACCTACATCCCCAAAACGCTGCGTTACACAGCGTGGCGTAATCTTTATCCATGTGGTAGCTTCGTGACGTAGGGTGTTCCAAATTTAACAGTTTTGCCAACGGCCGCCGGGCCTTATTTCTCGCAACAGGCACGCCGCATCGCCGCGGTTGGTGTAAGCTCTGGCCGTACACGCATTACACGCGCTGCCCATTCGAACACACTGTTGCGTGACGAAGCGAGCACTAGAGTGCAGCATGGGCGCGGCATGGTCACTTATCATGGTCACTTGGCACGTCACTTATCCACGCGCCTTTAATTGCAATTGAAGTTCGAGGCACCGCCGATGGGGCTTTTCTTTCGATCTTCGTGTTCGTTACGCCAGATCACGTGGCTGAGTCTGTAGTGCCCTGCGGTGGCGTTGTTGTCGTCCAAAGTTGTTTGCGTGGCAGAGGGAGCACTAAAAAGAAAGAAGCGTGCTTGAGACGAAGGCTAGAGAGAGAGAGAGAGAGAGACAGAACGACTTGGTGCAGCCGTCTCACTTTCACGGGCGCGGACCCCCAGGGGTTCTCCGCGTGCGACGTGCTGCTGCTGCCGACGCTGAGCAAGGAACGCCGCACATTGCGACCGTAATCGACAACAAATGAAGCGGCTCGTATACAACAACGAGTCGGAGGGGAGGATACAAGAAGCCATCGTTTCCCGCTGGAGGCAAAAAAAAAGAAAAGAAACAGCATCGAAGTCGATTTGAGGAGTGCGTATCGAGCTATATAGCGCAGCGCGTGCATTGAGGCGACCGGCGGCAACCGAAGGGCGGGAAGACCCCCGACTCCGCCGTCGGCTTTGCAGCTAGACGCTATCGATCTCCGCCACACCGCGATCTTCGGCAACCGACCAAGTCAAGGAGGAGGCGGAGAGGGCGGGAGAAATATGAAGGGCGGCAGACGGGCGCTTCCGCCCTCCTTGCCGTTGCTAGCATGCCGCGCGGTGGCTGCAGTGGTGAGAGTTGGGCCCCCTGAAAACGCGCTCTCTACCGATCGCTCCGGCTTTCGACGGAAAAGCCAGCCTTCCAGAAAGGAAAACCCGTCGGTGGGCCCGTAATTACATAGGAGGTGCCCGTCGCGGGGAAAAGGAGCAACGGAGCTGCGTCAGCCGGATTCCCGTTACCGATGCCTTTTCGTTCATTCCCTCTTTTACTCTCTCGTTACACCTGGTGAGGCACTGTATGCACGCGTGTTGAAAATCATCAGTTGTTTACGCGCATCTTTTGTCTTGCCAATAATACAGCCCATAAAGTATCTGCACGGCCGCTGGCCGTGGTATCTGTTGCATCGCGCTAACAAACGATTCAGTTCATTACTTCTAAAGGAGAAGGAATGGTCACATTTAGAAAATAAAAGAGAAATACATAGGAACGGGCTGAAGCGCGGCTCCTGTTACAGTTACAGGCAAGCAGTCACAGTAACCACTCCAGAGTCGACGGGCACTGGGCATTATACTTCATTTCTTGTTTTTATTTTATTTGCCCCGAAGGCCCATCGTACATTACGTAGGGGGCAGGTGCTGCATTTTAGTTCAGAAAAGACAGAAAATTTCATGCATGTGCGTAACAGAGATTACAACGGCGCCAATAATAAGGATTGTTTTCCTTATGCAATGCGCCTAGAATATCACAATAGCATACGGAAAGCACTTACGACAAACAATACTGCAATTCGCACATGCAACAGCCACAGCAACAAGAACATGGCGACAACAATTGCAACATGAGCAACAACAACAACGAGCTCCTTGCAGCAGTGCTTCTGTCCTTATTCGTTTGGGCGCCGCAATTCTGGCGCTGTGGCTGTTGAGTCTATCGCAAAGCAAAGTCAACCGGCGATTGGTGAGCACCAGTAGCGCCGCAGTGGCGTCACGGTGCAGCCATAAAAATCTGTGACAGAGCCAGGCACGTCGCCCACAGGTGAAGCGCTCCTGAGCCAGTCTTTCCTCCCGAAACCGTTCCCGCATTTGCCTGCTCAAATACCCCGGCAGAGAGAGAGAGAGGTGGAAGAGGAGGAGAGAAGAGGATTCAGGCGAAGTCGGGGACACAATACGTGATCTGCATTGTCTAGCTCCCTGGAATTTTCCTTTCCCTTCATCGCCTATCCTCTTTTTTTTCTTCGCCGCCGCCTCTCATGTTTTTTTTTTTTCATTGCTTTACTTTAGCGTCACCGAAATCATCGTGCCTTCCGCAGCCCGTACTGCCTCGCCTCATTTTTTTTAAACAGAAGGGTTATCTTCTTTTCGGTTGACGCCATAGCTTTCTCTCTCTCTCTCCCCCTCCATAACAGCCTCGTTCTTCTCCCTTCTTTAATGGGGCACGGGAAATAGGCGAGGAGTCGTGAGCACGGTTAAGAGGATCGATACCCTCGAGTTGCTCTTGACGACGCCGTCCTGTGCTATCGGAGCAGTGTTTACTTCTTGAGACGGGAATATGACGTTATTTCAAGCGGGCCAAAGAAACCACGCCTATAGAGAAGGAAAAAATCACCGAAAATGCCTATAGCAAGAGGAATAGAGGTCTTTATCGTTCCATGTATGCGTAGGCCTTTTATGAAGTATTCTGTCCATGCTACCAGAGAAAGATGAAAAGGTCAGACAGAGCGAGCACACAAACACCTAAAATGACCTCACTTTCGATGATCAAGATGAATAGAATTTATTTCAGTGGGCTGATTCAGTGGTACTTTAAGAACAAAAAAGTGCTCGGAGGCAGGGGCACGGGAAGGTTACAGGTAATGATAATATCGGGGTTTGGGATGCAAAAACCACGATATGATTATTAGGCACACCGTAGTGGAGAGCTCCGGAAACTTCGACGATCTGGCGTTCTGTAACGCGCACTTACATCGCACAGTACACGGGCCTCCAGCACTTCGCCTCGATCGAAATGCTACCGCCGCGGTCGGGATCAAACCCACGACCTTCGGGTCAGCAGCCGAACACCGTAACCCCTGTACCACCGAGGTGGACCGGGTTACAGGTGCGTGTCAATGAGTGTCAGATGAAATCGTATTCAGGGCCCTATAGGGCTACATGTTTTATCGACCTGTGGTATTTTACGTCGATATTGACATTCTGGCTTTGTTACGAACGCTCCTTTACCGAGCCCTAATATTTCGGCAGTCTGTAATGTCAGGCGAAAGCTTTACCCATTGATAGTATCAGAGAAAGAACAAATGTTTGAAGCCGTTTATCATTACGGACAAATGAAGTGCCTTCTGTTCGTCATCAATCTCCGCTTTTTCTCATCATAGTGAACAAGAGATATTTCAAGGCTTTCGGTGCTTAGTACTTCTACGCGTATTCTTATTCCTGCGAACATTACGCCTACATGCGAGTTACTTGGGGACAATAGCGCTACAAATATAACGTGAAACTGTCCGGCCTGGTCATATAGAGCACGCTACTTACCTGAATTTGCCGCTAGTTGAGGCAATTTGAAAACTGTAGTCCTGTTTTTTTTATGCGTATTTTTTATGGGCAACTCGCTCTCGCACAGAACGTTGCAGCTGATTCTCGGTGTGGTGTTTCATATCAAGGAAACAAACGAAAGATGCCGCAATAGCTAAAACTACGTATATCATCTAATACACTGCAGAAACAAACCGTAGATTTTGTTTTTCTTTTTCAACTGGTACCCATCGAAGTAGCTGGCCTGTAACGAACACAAAATCTGAATTTTCAAGGAATGCTGTAAAAACTGCGTAAATGTCCTTGCGCACGTTTTCATCTTGTGAAAATCGTATTGCTCTTGCTAGCAAAATTACTATAAAACACAGCCAGTCGCGACGGCGCCACGCAGTGCTTGTTTAATGTCACTGGCACTCCATCTTGGCGTGATTAAATGTAATTTGTCCTTCTCGACGCAGACTTTCGATCCAGTAGTGGGACATATGACTCACAGAGTTGCCTTGCCGCTGCACGCAAATCCAGATAGAGTCCAGCTAACGGTCATTGCCACCATCCCCCTTTTCCTAAGAAACGCGCAGCAAACATGACGGACTGTGTATACGAGGCGAGACACAAATATAAATGGACCGTGCTGCTTAAACGACCCCTTCACCGGTGCCGCCGTTCATGGCAACCTCGGCTACCGTGGAATCGAACACCTGCCACGGTGGCGCCGTCTCTACGGGTGTTTGTGCAGCTTTCATTTCGCCTCCGGTGATGTCATCGCCATGGCGAGCGCCGAAACTGGGCGCATTGGAGGGAACAGCTGAAGAGTGATGGTTACGGGAGTACGGTTGCTGCAAAGAGCGTTTGAGCGGCACTTTATCTCGAATTCTGAAGAAAACATCAGAGCGGTCTTTACTGATCATTTAGCCACTCTTTCTGTAACGCGCAAGCAGGCGGCTTTCGGAAAACAAGCCATATACAGTAACTCGCAGAACTTGTTGTTGGGCTAGTTGGTATGTAACTTCGCGAAAAAACTTAGACGCCTAAGCACCACTGAAGTACAGTAACTCTATCTGCGGCCCAAAAGTCGCTTCATCATTGCCTTCGGAGAAGGCCACGGAACATCGCTCGCAGAGACGCGGCGGCGCTGGCGGCGGTCACCGCTCTCAGGTGCCGCCACGTCGCCTAAGTCAGGCGATTATAAAGCATTTTGACATGTCTCCTAAGACATGGAGAAACAGTTTTGAATATCTGAATGAATGAATGAATTATACTAGATTTTTTTTGTTTCTGTGAAACAAAATTACCAAGGGCAACAATACCCAGCCGTCATTTGGCCCAGTGACACTGCTGCGCCGACGCAGGAGGATCCGTCAGTCTCTGCAGCCTAATGCTTCTGTACACTCGATGTCGATTATTTTTTCCAAGCAAATGCGAATATCACCGGTATCATTCCGTTGAGCCGCGCAGGCGTTGCTTCAAAGCATATACAAACAAGTACGCGCCTTGCTGCGCGTAATGCAGTGCGACAGTCGTTTACCACCGACTCGGAGGCACATTTTATCTTTATTACGCCACCACATTCGGCGAAAGAGCGGCGCCGGCTCTTCAAAGCCGCGTGCCGACAGGAATAGATCGTCCGGAACGGCTGCGGGTGGCAGGTGTGACAGCTTCCTCTTCCAGGCGTGTGTGTGTTTGTGTGTTTGCGTGTGGCATGTGTGTGTGTGTTTGCGTACGTGCGAGGGCGTGGCCTCTCACCGGCGCAAAGCCGGTGGCGGTGTGTTGAAGGCGCCATTCTTGAAACTTGATGTCAACCGTGCAGGGACATCTACTGACTATATGGCGGTACAGAGTACAAAGGAGACCACACTGGCTGCTGCGTAGTCTAGAAACACTTTCAAAATTCAAAATGGCGCCGACACATGAATGGTCCCCGTTGCGCGCATGAGTAGCCCTCATGATAATGCGCATAACTTAGGATCACACAATGCGCGTGCACATATTGATGTGAATTTCCTTGCAATACCCGGCTTTCACCGAACCCAGGATGTGTAGCAGTGGCATGACTGAGTGATACTCTAAACGAAAAAAGAGAAAAACTGCACAACAACGTTGACATGGGCAACAGGAAACGCTCCTGAAAATGCACGATCACGTTTTGAGAAACAGAGCCGTATACGCAGAAGATTTGGTGAGAATGTCACGGAGAAATGGAAGAGAAAGGTGAACTAGCACAAGTCGGCACAAACAAATACGCACTCTTTGGTACCGAAATTGTCAGCCTGTGCTTCGAGACAGTCGGTTCTTACCTTACGAAACTACAGCGATATGAATTCCCCTGCTTCTAACATCCTGCACCTCGGGCATCTCTAACAGCGACCGTCCCTATTATACTGCTAGGGATGAGGAGGCGCCGCCGCACGGTTTCACTAAACCTCCGCCCCGCTCGTCTTCCAAATTATTGACCCTTTAACCTTTTTAAACACAGTCTTTACACTGCAATGAATAATATACAGTGCAGCTCGGCGAATTGCAACTGCGCACTATTCGAGCAGTTGCGTGCAGTGTGATGCTGCAAGCCAAAGCTGCTTTCTCACAGGTGCGTGTAGGGCTGAGAGAGGCAAGCGTGGCCACTTAAGACAGTGCACTCCGGCTTCCTACGGAGCCGTCAGGATCGGTTGCGGCACGTCTAAGGACTGGCCGCCGAAGAGACGCTGCGTTTACGCGCCGTGCGCGCATTGGGGTCGGTATACGCGCCTAATGGAGGCACGGTTATTACGACTCGCGTTTCGGCGATACGTGGGCGAAATCGGGCACTGTCCGCTGCGAAAGCGCCGCGCTCGTATAAACCAGCGTGCGTGTTGCGGTGCTCATTCACGCAGTGAACTCGGGTTTTGGCGTGGTATGAAATCTGACGTAAGTGAGAGAGGGGGCGTTTCCTATAGGTAGCGTTCTTGTGCACAGCGGTGGCGCCCCCAGTGGTTCGGGCGACGGCTGGAACGCGCGTTTCATTATTCTTCGGCCGCGCTACGGGTGGCGCCGTTCGTTGGGCCTATGGGTGTCCGGCGAACAGCACGCAGGCGCCGCCGTTTCATGCGGGGGCGACTAAGAGACCAGCGGGGTTGCGCCGCGCGCGCCACGTGAGGCGCCAGGGCGCGACTCGTACAACTCATATACACGGGGCACCACCACCGCCAGGAATTAAACGTTCGCTCGCGTTTCACGCGGCGCTCCGTTGGCTTAGCAGTACGCACGCTGCGATGCTGCAGCCGGACATGCCCGTTCGTGCGTGCATGTACGCACCGCGGTTGCACTACACCGCTGCTGCTCTTCCGGAAACGAAGCCGCCGGTGGCCCATTCCTTTGCCCTCTGGTGTTAGCCGTGGAGTGACCTGCCGCAATCTCTTCACTCTTCGCCGCCCTCTGGCCCTATCTGCTCCGTTCTGTCATATTCACGGCGCGTTTCGAGACCACCTGCTGGAGGTTGTCCCGGCAGCTGTAGTTGTACGAATAGGAGGGCATGACCTGTAGCTGTCGATAAAGTGAATCTCTCTGCTTGGATTTCATCTGCGTTCGCGCAGTGTCGAGAGCATAGCTATGCTAAAGCGAGGTGAACTGACACGTTGACGCCATAATGCACAGCGGTATTAAGGGACTGTGAAAAATAATTGCGTAGAGTTGTAATGTCACGGTCACGTTAGTGTTCGAACGCACAGTCGTATAGAGGTGAAAGCTTACGAAAGGAGGATGGATCCAGGGCAGTCTCAGTGTGTAGGGGAGTGTGGGAGCTGGAAGGTGGTGGGGTAACTGAAAGAACGGTTGCCAATAGACAATCGATATTCGTACTGTGTTATCTCTCCTCAAACTCGTTCAGTACCGTATTCTGGTTCCCTGGAGCTATAAAGCAAATTTGTGCTTTTAATGTGTCATTCAAAGAAAAATGGATTGTTACAACGCTGTGGCCAGATTTTTTCTGCTAGTAAAGAGTCCACTTTCTTCTCACGTGCTTCAAATACCGTAGTTACATTGAGAAAAATAGTTTATAAATTCATTCAGCAGAACTCCCTTGTGGCTAGGTGGTATCTTTTGGTGTTAATTTACTGGCAACATTGGCTGGCGCTGAGCAGCCTATAGCATTCCAGAGTCTGGCGTACAAGGCATAAAAATCTTCACTTTCCATACCTACGAAGTAATAGTCCCATGTACAGACCAGGCGCTGCCTACACCATAGGTCAACATTCTTAAAATATAAACTGAAGCCACAGATACTGCGGTGTTGCTGTGTGCCTTCCAAGCATGCACGAAGTAAATCTAAGATGACTTATGCGAACGCGGCGCCGAAGCGATACATTTTCCACTCCGTATTTATACGGTGCCTCCCGGAGCGGTGTACCTTTCGGTGCACACACACACACACACACACACACACACACACACACACACACACACACACACACACACACACACACACACACACACACACACACACACACACACACACACACACACACACACACACACACACACACACACACACACACACACACACACACACACACACACACACACACACACACACGCACACACGCACGCACGCACGCACGCACACTAGTTGTAAAAGACATACATATAATGCAGGTGACTGCTGGTGCTCTCAGGGCCCACGAACCTGTACATGTCGTATTTTTCGAATCTTTAAAGCGACAGCTGTCGAGTAAAGAATATACGGGCCGATGATTTGCGGCCAGTGTCTACCCCCCACTGCCTGCTCCACGCCTGTCAGCGTCTATTATCGCGACTGCTCAGAGGTTACTCGGAGTGTGTGATTGGTGCGCCTTATAACTTAGGCCGAATGTCGTGACCTTACCACCGTCTTATCGTTCAAAACCACTCCATTGTATACTGCTGAGGCGCGGCTGGCAGCGGCAGCGCATCGGAGTGCTTTCCATCGGAGTTCAACCGACGAGTGTGTGCTGAGAGTAGGCGTAAAGTGTTCCGCAGAATGATCCAGAATGGAATGGATGCATTGACCCGTAGGACATTCGAGCCAAAAAAAAATTAAAATGAAGTGTCTTCCGTAAGCTTGCCAGAGCAACTCCATCGGCGTCTACACTTCGCCGCTGGACGCGCAATTCGACGGAACATGTTAAACAGGAATACTAGCAATTTTGGCCCTATAACATATGTAATTCGTGTATTTTACTCGAGTTGTTTACGTTGCAATAAGCCATATCTGCAAACCTCATATACAAGCAGTAATTTTTCTGTACAAAAATAAGAGCAGTTCTGCACAGTCATTCATGCCCTGTATTAAACTAAGTTAAAGCTTTAAGGTTGCGGTAAGCATTCTATACCGTGTACATGAATGTCTTTTTTAAATTGAGATAGAGTGATCCAGAGATACAGTATACAGACCAAATGCTTGTCGCTAATCTAGACCAATGGCAACCACCATCTGGCGTTCCGTTGTTGTTCGTTTGATTTTTGTCGGGGTGGTATCTGAATAAAAGACTTTGAAATGATTTGTCCGCGAACTTTAAGGGAGTTCGTTAATCACTTATATATTCAATTTACGCAAATATATCCATACAAAGCATCCATTAAAGAACAAAAGCTGTCGCTTCTTAACTTACATAAGCGTCGGAAATGTTCTGTCAAATCAAGTTAGAGGTCTTAGGGTGTCTTCTAAGAAAATTGTTGTTGCTCTTTAGTAATAAAACTTCGGCTTTGTCCAGTTGCTCGAATGGGGAGCTTAGCTCATAAGCTGCCTACTTCAGGAGACTAACTGCGAACGCTCACGATTTCCTATTATCTCCGCCACGGCGTTTTCCGGAGTGGCCAATGAGCGCGACTCCTTCGTTTTCGAAATTTTTAATCTGGAGCGAAGCAGCCTCGGAATTGGGAACAACTAGATGTAGCGAAACAGTAACAGACACAAAAAGATTACTAAAAGTATTCGCATATATATCTGGAACATGTTCTAACTTGGTATAAAACAAGCAATGACTTCAAGCATGAGCAGCACGCACGCAGGACGTGAATTGGTTATTAATCCTTATGGATCATTGACGTCACCCTTCTCTAGCTTCAAGGCTAGCTCACGCAAGTTGTGGATTGTCAGTGGCGTGTTATACACTGAAATAGCCTGTGCGGAGCGTGAAATGAACGCGTGTGGGGAATTTAAGAGATAAGTAAGAAAATGGTTAAACGATGTAAAAATACGCGTCACATATTAACGGCAGCTTGAGTTTCTACGCTCTTCATTCCAATTTTCATGCACGTGTGTTTGCCACTGAACACTTGTATTGATTGCTGATAATTATTGATCCCCTATATTCAATTGAGTGTCGACGCAAAGCGTTCTTCTTCAAGTTTATGAGCCAACAGATCGTGCTGGTCTAGCATCTTTCTTATGCTCATTATGGTTAGTTTTCCTCATCGTGAAAATTGTAGAAGTGAGTAGTGTGAATGCGTTAATAATTATAATTGTTGGGGTTTAACATCACAAAACCACGATATCATTATAAAGGACGCCTTAGTGGAGAGGTCCAGAAATTTCGACCTCCTGGAGCTCTCTAACATGCACGTATATCTAAGTACACGGGCCTCAAGCATTTCCAGCTCCATCGAAAATGCAGCAGCCGCGGCCGGGATTCGATCCCGCGACCTTCGGGTCAGCAGCCGAGCACCATACCTGCTAGACCACCTTGGCGGGTGTATGTAAATGCGTGAAGACACGATGAAAAATTGAGGGATTCAAAGCGAAAGGCGTATTTGAAACTATAAAAAGTATGAGAAGTAACTGCTTGGAAAAGCAGGCAAGTACTCTTTTGTAGCAGATGTTCAAAGTGAATCAAAGTTAGCCAAGCTCTAAGAAGCTGATGACACCATGAGCAACGTTTGGCATAGTTGCAAGCCATTTGATTTCTCTAACGACGAACGCAAGCTGCACAGAAGAAATGCTTACATTAACGCAAAAATCGAGAGTTCAGGCGATTCATGTATATTTCTGAGTAGCACACACACGAGAAAAAAAAAAAAAGAAGAGGCATGTGGGGTCGGCCAAAAGCAAAGGAACTGAATCCACTCTCGGGCATCATTAGACATTCTAGGGAGTGCCGTTGGCTCTCCTGCAAGGTTGTGCGCCACGTCCGGAGAAAATAGGATTGGAGAGGGAGGGGGAAAACAGAGTCACCGGCACACATTGAAAGGACGAAGCTGCAGCTAGAAAAAAAGAAAAGCCGTACCCCTGCCCACCAAGCCCAAGAAGTCTTTAGGAGCACTTCACTGCCGTTTGGTCTCCATGTAAGCTTTTTTTTGCTTCGCGATATACTTTGGTCGCCGAAAAGGTCAGCAAAGGAGAATATATATATCACCTCTCAAAAAGGCTGTTCATAATATTGACTGCTTGTTTTCTATCTGGTTTCATATTGCATCTGCCGAATCAAACACGAAGGGAACGCGACAGTGTAAGAGGGGCGGGGAAGGTGGGAGAGGGTAGACAGGAAAGGGAAGAGGTGTGGAACGACGTTGGGCGAGCAGGGTCACGGCTTCGTTCGTTCTCTAGAGCGGACTCAAGCCCCAGATAGCCTGAAGGCAGCATTGGTGAGGAACTGTGAACGATAGAAACAGTGCCCACCCGTGCCCTCTTGGGAGAGAAAAGTTATTGAACAGAAATCTGCTACAACTTTTCTATGTGCTTTTTATCGACACATCAGATAATAAAAAAAAACGCAGCGCGTAGTTGTTCAGAATGTGCGGTTTTATACTATCGTGTGTGTTTTTTCAGAGTGCAGAGGGAAAACAAAACGTAGCAAATGGGAGCGAGTAGCGCTTGGCTGACCGACAGACATTCCCGGCGAATACCTCGCCCAGCAGGAAAGCTGGCAGTCCCCATCTGCGTTGCCTTCTACCCGAAAACTTAAGGCATTCATATGTCCTCCTCATAAGGGACTGGCAGTGTGTCTATTTCCTGTTGCGACGGAACTGCCTGTGATGGACGCGACGTGGTCTATGCTTGCAGTCGCATTCAATCTGTTCCATGGTATACATTGTACGGTATTTTTAATCTATTCCATTTCGCTTACGGAAGCATTGATCAGCGAGAAAACTAAAATATCCCAACACTTCGGCGCGTACCAGCTTTATTAGAGAAGCTGCTATAATGCTTAGGGCTCTTGGAGCGCTATATTGCTTCAGCTGTAACGCCTCCACTATAATGCTCTTGCAGCGAATGCAGGTTCATGTAATAAATAAATAAATAAATAAATAAATAAATAAATAAATAAATAAATAAATAAATAAATAAATAAATAAATAAATAAATAAATAAAATATCTGCTACTACAACAATAAACAAGCACAAACAACTGCGGTATCTTAGGATACCTATGTTCCTTGTGAAGGACTGTGACTATAGGAAAAACTTGAAAATGATGATTTGTAACCTTTGCACAGAAGTAACTTCTAATAAATGGACACAATTTCATGCAACGCGAGGCGACATCGCGTGTTGTTTTACGATGCGTGAAATGGGGCCTGCGCGGCGGCTTGGTCTTCCACTGATATTTGTGAAGACAAATGAAATAACTTCAAATACTTCATTTCAGGTTTAAGGTGCAGCATTCATGAAGTGCTAACAAGATGTTTCGCTAATACTGTACAGCCATAGTGCGTGGCTATGCAACAACAAAGCCACAGCTCTAATGAAAACATGATTACGAAGAAGTAAAGACATGACTACAATCTACAGAACGGGTCCATGTGAAGTATATTTTTGCCGTATTAGAAGCTTGGTCCATCGCCTCATCTTCAGATGGCAATCAGCGCCACGCAGTCACGAATGCTGTTCGCCGCTTTAGGTAACGTCCCAGATGGGATTTTTAAGGCGTTATTTTCCCATAATCTCGAAACGAGGGGGGATTATAGACGAAAATAACTCGCTCTCATTTCGGGGCTCAGAGCCATTCTGGTGGTGTTCTCAGAGAATGAGCGTCGTAAGAAGAAGTGGTTTTGTAGAGGGAAGCAGCAGCATCAACTCCATAGTCTTCGCGCACGCTCTTTTCGTGCGAGTTTGGCTGCCCCGCGCGAAATAGATTACACGTTTTTGTTTCACATCTCCTTCGACGGACGTTAGTACGGGCGAGGCCCGCGATCGCTGTCCCGATAGCGCGCTGACGCTTGTTAAGTTTTCGCGTTTATGTGTATTTGCTTCTGAAGTTGCTTTCTGTGCCTAATTTTTTTCTTTTCTCAACCAACTTCTCACACCTTCTAGCGCATCCTCCATTCAGCTTACCCTTCCATCCCTGCTCTAGCTCCACTTTTCACGGTTGTTGTTTCTTATTTTTTTGAAGGTTGGCACATTTCTTCCTTTCTTTCCGAAAGAAAAACGTTTGCATTCACGTTTCTAATCGCTGACTGAGTTTGATTGGACATTATGTCGTTTGTTCCTTGGAACCGCGTAACAACTAAAAGAAAGGTATATAACGTATTCTGGAGTGCATTTGTTTCTTTTTAATTTTTGCAAAGCTACAGGTGTAGCGGCATCGCAGTCTTTTTAATTAACCTAAATTGCACAACTTTAACGTCGATGACTATTCTCTGTTTTCACAGTAGTAACGATTTTCCGTTGGTCGAATCTCGTGCACGCACCTGAGGTGCGAGGGCTCTGTACCCCCACTGGCGGTGGCCACATATTCACTCTTATAGTTCAGTGTCCATTGATGCTTTGCGGCAATTCGGGGCCACGGTATCTGTTTTTATGCCGAATCTCACTAAATAATTTCAGTGAGGGAAAACCGTCACATTAAGTCCTACTGCGGCGGTAAGTTCACAGGAGAAACGAACTTAGCATTTTGAAGAAGCTTTAGCGCTCACCGCATTACGATTGGTCAGAGTGGGCGCACCGAGCGCGGCGCAACTTGTGAAAACTTTTTCAATTGTGCCAAAGAATCGTTCAGTGTTATCAAAAAAAGTTACATGGCGAGCTTGGACGCCGTCAGTCTAACCAACGTCGGTCTGACTTAGATACGCATAAAAATCACGCAGTTTTCTTAACCACTGCTATTTCTTTATTGATCGTGAAATATGGCAGTTCGGTACCCCAAAGGGCCGCTTATTTCTGAAGATATGCGAAAACATCAGCAGTGCACATCAGCTATTCCTGAACGCTCAGCACATTCTCTCAGCAGAACATTCACTCAGCAAAGTATTTTATTTTGCTGGCGCTCGGTTTCGACCGACGCTTGCGAGTCATTTGCGACTGCAAACGATGTGACGAAAAGAAAGCGCGCTACGTCACAGAATAACCAAAATTCTGGCAAACGCGAGTGCTAGTTTTGGGAGTGCTGCACGCTCTTCGAATAATAGCGCACGTGATGCGCCCCCCCCCTTCCCCCACTTTCTAACAACTTTCCTTGGTCAGCCGGCACGCGTCAGGCCACGTCAACGCACACAGCACGTGCGTGCTAGGCGCCTGCGCTGCCGGGTTGTCCCGTCACACCCGGCGCACTGCCGCACCTCAATGGCGCATGCGCGGTGCCATCTGCATGCCCTCGTGCTGCCGCGCCTGGCAGGAATAAATGGCCGCGGAGATGGACGACCTGTCCGACGCTGTTTACATGGCCCTAAGTGATGCGCATTTTTCCCGCCTGCCGCCTGCTCTTCGACGTTTCGCAGCGTTTGATGACATCCCCCTTGCTGATCGAGGATGTAGTAACACCAGTACTTCATAACTTTGCCTATGATGTTCCAGCGTCGTCGAAAAATTTGCCGTCCGAAGGATGGGAATGTTAAACGAAAGGCAAGAAGGTTAAACAGGGCTAGGCTCGTTTGTCTACTCTACCATGTACCATGTTTGTCTACCCTACCGTGTACTGGGAAGGGGTACAGTAATACTATGAGGAAAAGAAAGTCGGGTATCGATGCCGCCGATGTACAAACAGTTGTGAGATCTTTGTTACAGATGGTCAATCAGTATGGTACGTAGCGTTCAGAAATAATAGCTGCGCTATTGTGGCCTTGTTTAAGTGCGCCGCGCGAGACCATGGTGTCAAGATCTTGATCATTCTGAAAGCGCTTCCACTTCACTGATCTAGAGCTGTGCGTTCGTCAAGTCTTTCATTTTCGAAGAGGCTCAGTAACGCACAAGGTGTTTCATAACTTACTCGACACCGCAACTGCAGGCATTTGCAGCTGATCATACATGCAGCTGATCGAATTTTTGCCAATAGATTTAGACAATGCATGAAGCAGTACAGCAACACGATTGAGGGAGGGCGGTTTCTACGGCACAGATATATGAGTGCGGCTAACATGCTTAGTATCGCAAGCTTGCTGCCGAGAGCATCATTCAAATAGTTCTAGTTTTGTGTTATTCAAGGCTAACTGATGTATATAAACTGGTTTCATAATCGTAAACACAATAACGTGCTTAAGTTCGCAGAAATACTCACATTTTGGGAAAACTGAATGCGTAAATCGGAAGAAAAACAAAAGAGAAAAAAGCAATATGTTGTGATGAATAGGAATACAATCTCACTCTTCTACGTTATGTTGCGATGCCTATAAATTCGTCTTCGACGCGGACAATTCTTTTACTTAGATGTTTTTACTTTCGTCATTGTTGTTGCTTTCGTTATATTTGGCGATATGTGATAATGGCAGGTCTGCTCGAAAAGGCTGTCGAACACAGTAGTTTCGCATTGCACGCACGTTTGTCAGTCGTTTGTGGTTACCATATTTGTTTAGCATAGCAACAGGCCTTTTTTTATATGTATTCCCATTCTAGCGTCACATGTATGGATATGGCTCCGGTGTCTCAGGACCCCTTCGTCCGAGTGTCTTGAGACACTGGCCGACGCCATTCTCAGCACAGAAGGCTTCGAAAGCGTTGTTGCTTTTTTTTTTTGCGGACAACTGGTCTTAGAGACAGACCTTGAGCAGTCTCGTCTTGTCGCTTCGTTTTGCTTTTTCTTTTTTCGTGTTCCTCCCCGCTCCCTTTGTTTTTGTAACACCTCTTTTCTAATAACTTTTATTGCCTTTACCCCTTTTCCACAGAACAGTGTAGCCGGCCGGTCTGAAACTTTCTGACCTCCCTGTCATTCCGTCTATTCCTTCGTCCCTGGAGCCACTTATGCAGATTTCCCATAAACTTGTCCGGATGTACATTGCAGGTTGCATACGCGACAACAATCACGGACCTAGAATTCTGTTCGAGTGCCAAATATCGTGTCCCTTATTCCCCTTGTTTCTCTTGCATTCGCAGTGCTTCGCGACGAGTTCCGCCAGCTTCCAAAGAGCATCCACGTTGCGGGCGGAGAGTCGGCGACGCTGGAGTGCGTTCCTCCCAGGGGCCACCCCGAGCCCACAGTCACCTGGTTCAAGGACGGCGTCCAGGTGCAGCCGGGCACGGGGCGCGTTCGCCTCCTGGCTCAGGGCGCGCTCGTGATCGCCGACGTGCGCCCGTCCGACCAAGGACGCTACGTGTGCCGGGCGGCCAATATGCTCGGCACCAGGGACTCGCCGGCGGCACAGCTCTCTGTGCACAGTAAGCGATTGTCTCTCTGACGTCAAGCTGCGCACGCGCATGGCGCACATCTTGGATGAGGCGATCATGAGTCTTATGTTGCGTTCCGGTGATTAACTATGCTTACAACACATGCACCGGATATGTCGTTATGCCATATACGAGTTTATATATATATGGCACAATGACAGAGCCGGTTCCCGTGCCACTTCTTGACTGACTCGCTATCTTCCCACGCTATAGACTGGGAAGATAGCGATTCAGTTAAGCGAGTTGGGCGAGTTCATTTAGCATGACAATTACGGAAACACATTTAAAGGAAGTGAATGATAGATGCGCTTTGTTTGTCTTTCTTCACTTATCGTCTACATCTTTTAAGCGCATCTCCATCATCAACGAGATAATTAGTGCTAGTGTCTTCCAGAGTCTTCCATCTAAGCAACGTGTTGGAGAGTGTTGTGTGCTCAGTACAAAACGCATCGTGTCACCGGTTAATGAGGTTGACTTTCCACCACAGCTAAGCCGTATTTCGTCCGAGTCCCGGAAGATGTGACGTCACTGGCGGAAGAGTCCGTCGAGTTCCAGTGCAAAGTGAACGGCGACCCCAAACCGACGGTCACGTGGAGGAGGCAGGATGGCAAGATGCCCGTTGGCAGGTGCGTCACGTGACGAGAAACTCTGGAGCAACGCCGGTTGGTTCACCAGCCTAACAGCTTCACAGGGTCACTTTTCGCGATGCAGTGCTTTGCGTCAGCCTATAGCGTCATATATATATTTGCGTTTTGCACAGATGTAGTACTTGTGGGTGCTTATAGGCTGTACGCCAGGATTTCTGAGGCCCAGAAAAACGCAAGTTACAAAATGCAAATCCTTTGCCGTCTCGCCCAGTTTGAGGCCGGATTTCCCGCATCAGATTACGCCTGAGGACGGCAAAAGCTCGATTAACAAATATTCTTTTAGAAATGGAAGCAAGAAAAGTGTAAACGCGAGTCATTAGGTTTAAATGGAGATATCGACGTAATTTCCTGAAAAGCTATAGCAGAATGTACTGGTGAAGTGGTCGCTGGCGTCTAATGTGAGCGTTTACCTATTCAACAGTTGCCCTCTGAGATGTGCGTGCTTGCTTCTCTGCAAAAGTATCATCTGTGCGGGAAAGCCATCCCGCTGCTTGCGTATTACAATATCGGATTGGGAAATAGGAAAAGAAATACGAAAGGAAACGACGAAATTAGCATTTGAATGTCACACATTCTCGATGAATGTTATAATTTTTTCTTCGTGCTTTCTTAAAAAAAACTAGATATGCAGAATATTCTTGTATTTCTTTTACTCGTGCCTTCTTTCTTCGTGATTTTCTAAACAGTAGGTGTGTTGAAAGTGTTATCTGCGAAATGTGCGCTGCAGGTGTGTGCCATTTCTTTGCTTGTATTAAATGTATCAGCAATACAAACATCTTGCAAAGTGTTTGATTAAAAAAGAGAAGGCGACCTGACAACTGTTGCTTTTCTTTCAGGGCTTATGTTCAAGAGGACAAGAGTTTGCACATTAAGAATGTCGCTCTCGCAGACGAGGGAACATACATTTGTGAATCAGAAAACATTGTTGGCTCAGTCTCTGCGTCGGCGACATTAACAGTGCACTGTAAGTACCCACTCCTTTATGTTAGCACAGCATCATACAATTCTTTCCTGGTTTTCGACTGAGTCTGGCACAATGACTCCATTGTCAAAGTCAAAGTCAAAGTCAAAGTTTATTTTCCATTCTGTCGTACAGAAAGAAAGGACTGTGAAAAAAAAGCTGTGTTAAACAGCTTGACTAGTTCACAGCCCCATACAAAAAGAAAGCAGAAAATAAATATAAAGTAAAAAGTCGGAGCGGTAGCAGCACCGTGGTAAACATGGCGATATGGCACCTCACGGGCAGTGCCCCACAACAGGGCGTACACATTGCAGTTGTGATTTTAATACATATACGAACCACAGATTGAAAAACGAAATTATTACACTGTGTAGAAAAGATAAACATGATAATGCGATTGTCATCCAGAAACAAAAATATAAGACATATACACTGCATAAAAAGACATATAGATTACAACATTATACATTATATAGATTACAACCCTAGAAGTATCTACATGCAAGTGAAAAAAGCAAATATATATCTAAGACTTTTGATTTGGGACTGAGAGAAAAAATATGTAACTGAATGTACTATTGATTTAAAGATCAAGTATTATATTGCAAATAATTCATGGATGTCGTGGTATGAGCAGTTGAATAAGTCAAAACCTTTTAGATCACAATAATTCAGAAGAGCTGGAAGAGTGTAAGATAAACGCTGTTTGCCGGAGTTTAACCGTGTTTTATCAACCTCCCACTTCTCTCCATGACGGGTGGGGTAGTTTAGATTCCTTGCACGCAGGTTGGCTAGACTGCGTAGAATTTTTGTGTGCCTAATAGTTTCTGATCTGAATTTTCTAATTACGTTTATGGCCAAGCCCTAGCTGCAGAGTATGTTTTAGGCACTGTGTGCAGGATCATCGTGAATACTGATAGCTGCAATGCACATCTCAATTCAATCACCCATGCAACCAATGAAACCCTCTTTGCGTTGAATTACGCAGTGTTCAGGATAATTGTTATTACAGTTGACGATAACAGTCCATTCGCTTTCAATGAGTCAGAAAGAATGAGAGAAGTTTCGCACATGTTTTCATAATCAAGTGGAAATATTTTCTTCATGATATACAATGAATGAACTCTAGCCGATGGCTGCATCAAGAACAAGTGAATCGCCTATCGGCAGTGTTTTTGCACACACTGTTTCTTACATTGCAGATAATGAGTTCTCATAGTGAGTGGCGATCTTATCAAATTGTTCCTTGCGTTATAAAAATTATACTGTGATCCATGCATGCAGCAAGGCTGCCTTCAAATACGACTACGTTGATAATCTCCCCCACTAACAGATACTGTCCTGCGCGTTCATATTTTTTTGTTTCCTGTCATTTTGCATAAATGTAGAATGGGGAAATAAATAAATAAATATTCTCCCTATTTGTCAACATCTGTCTCCACGAACGTTAACTATGCTGCTTTATTACTGCTCGATTAATTTTTGGTGCAAGCTTTGGCATAACTTCGCTTTACATTGCCCTTCCCCAATACGAGCCGAGGCCTGTCCCTACAGCCCGCTGTTGCGCAATATCTAGATTGCAAGGCCTCCTCTAATCAAGTACTTGTAAGTGGTTTCAATCAGTTACGGCTTCGTACACTATGCTTAACATGTAAACTAGCCGTCGACAAAACTTATCCGCAGTGTTCAACGTCACTTCTGGCTTCTGCTGTGAACAAATACGGTATTTTGTCTAAAAATAAGAACGTAAAGCTGCAACTTACGCTGCTCTCTGATGATTTTCTCCTGCTAATATTACGGGAATACCAAGTTGGAAAACAGCTAGTAACATTATGGTAAGACAACCCGGACCTACATAGACTTCAGTTTAAGCGAGAACTCAGCTGAATGATCCCTAGTGAACCATTTACAAGAAGGCTGTAGATACCTGCTCACATTTTTTCTTGTCTCATTTCAGCGCGTCCTACATTCCGCCTCACGCCTCAGAACCAGAAAGTGGGGCTCAACGGTGTCGCCAAGTTTGACTGTCTTGCGACAGGCAACCCCCCACCTTCCGTGTTCTGGACCCGAGAAGGCAACCAGGTTAGGATAACTACAACTCTGTCATTATTCTTATCTCACTAAACCGTACAACAAATAGGAGGCCATTTTTGTCACATGCCAAACATTTCTAAATGAGTATTGGTTCACTCTGAAGCGCAATTGCGCTTCAGCGTGAATCAATACTCATTTAGCAATGTTGTGCAGAACTTACTGAGCATTAATGCTCAGTAAGTTCTGCACAAGTCAACATTAGTGCGTTGGGAATTGAACTCGCACTGATGAAGATTTATAGACAGGAACAGCAGATTGCCAAGTTTTCTGAAGCTTCACAGAATACGCCCGAACTGTCGCACGATCGCAAGAAAGAACCCTTTTGCGGTCAAACAACAAGTATTTCGGAATTGGTTGATGAAATTGACAGGTGTCTGCTGGCTAGCCCAAACATGGCGGTTTCAATACATTTGAGTAAAAAAGAAACGTTTTTCGATTCTTGCTGTTGTGCCTTTAGTCTAAATGACGTACTTGTGCCGGTGGCCGCAATTAATCAGACCTATATAGTCACACGTGGCAGCCTAAAACCTCGCCTCCCCAAATTTGCTGCAATTTTAACCGCGCAGGTGCTGATGTTCCCGGGCAAGTCACATGGCCGCTTCTCGGTGAGCAACGAGGGCACGCTGACTATCAGCGGTGTGCGAAAGGAGGACCGCGGCTACTACGTCTGTTCGGCGCTGTCGGTGGTGGGCTCGAGCATGGCCAAGGGTCACCTGGAGGTGACCGCGCTCGCCGACCTTCCGCCTCCCATCATACGACTCGGACCGGCCAACCAGACTCTGCCGCTGCACACGGCCGCCCAACTGCCCTGCGATGCGACTGGCACTCCCAAGCCCACTGTGCAGTGGCTCTACAACGGGGCTCCACTAAGGATTGAGGAGAGGCCCCGATACACCCTTCTGCAGTCCGGGACGCTTCAGATACAAGGTGAGGGCATGGCTCCATCGAGAAATGTCAAAGCCTGTGCAAAGTAAATATATAGGTACGCCAAGAAGGTTTGGGACGCATTGTTCGGGGACGCATTCTTCTTAATGTTACCACACACAAGCACAAGAAAAATAAAACAGGAAGAGACAGCACTCTCTCCTGTCTATTCCCGTTTTTCGGTTTGTTTTCGTGCTTGAACAGCATGAAATATAGGTCGGCAGGAAACATTGCTACACCTCATATGGTAGTTATCTGACATTTAAAGGCTGCGATGGTTTGCTCTTAATAGTCTCAATTATCTCGCCGTGGATAGAAAAGACTTGGAAAATAAAATTGGTCCAAACAACATGTTGAAAATTAAACCTATTAGCTACTAATACCAACATCCTTCTGAACGTCGTAACAATGGCCAACTGGTAAAATAGCCCCACGAGGGGCCCTTTTATTCGTGCCATTCTTTTTTCCTTCAAAGATCTCCAAATGTTGGACAGTGGAGCGTACACCTGCAAAGCTTCGAGCGAAAGCGGCGAGACGTCTTGGACAGCGTCGCTCACTATTGAATCTCCGCATAATCCCAACGTCAATTTCCATCGCTCTCCTGACCCCTCCACGTTTCCTGGCCCTCCTTCTCAGCCGGTGCCCGTAAACACAACAGAGACATCGATAACGCTTGCCTGGAGACGCAGCGAGAAAGTGGGCGCGTCATCACTCAAAGGATACACAAGTGAGTTGGTGTTATTCATTTTATTAACGAAATGCAACAAAATGCATTGAAGAAACTGGTAGTAAATGACAGCCATGTTTCTTAATGACCAAAGTGAACTAATTGTTTGGTTGCAGTTTTCACATATAGTAATGATATAACAATGACGTATAATGAGATGCAGTCTTAGCTTATGCGTGGCCTCATTAAAAGTAACTTCTTAGTGTTCACTCGAATATCTTCTGGAAAGAACACAAAATGTAACACGCCTCCGCTGTTTTTCATTTGCAGTTGAATACTACAGCAGCGACTTGCAGAGCGGCTGGGTCCTGGCAGCCCACCGAGTACTTGCTGAGAAATACACCATCCAAGCTTTGCGTCCCGACTCACGTTACGTTTTCATTGTGCGAGCAGAGAACTCTCACGGGCAAGGTGTCCCTAGCCCTGTATCTGAACCTATACGAACTCTAGGTGAGTGATATTTCCACCATGAACTCGCTACGTTATTCAAGTTAAATTAAATAGCAGGACTGTAGCGTTCCTCTAAACCACATTTTGGCTCATGAGGAACATCGTTGCGAATTGCTCCGTATAGATTGTAACGGTTACTCGTATTCAGACTTACGTGAACGCGCTTACGTCTCTGTTCCATCAGAATGGGGACCCCCCGGCCGCGAATTTATTCTGATGCATTAAGCTCAGTACAATTCCGTAACTAAACATTTTCTTCGCACATCACAAACAAATATAGCAGCAGCTGTTGCGCCCCATTAACTTCAGTTAACAATTAGACATTGCCTAATGTGCGGCATCGTATCGATTTAGGAAAGTTTTTCAATATAGCTGTATTCTTTCTAAACTATCCAATGACGTATAGATGCGCGAATACACTGTCCGATCGGAATATTCATAGTCGGGTACAACTTAAGAAAGCAGGAGAGTCCTAGTCTGAAATGAATACTTGAAATAGAAACGACAGCCAGAAAAATGTTCGGTAAGTTACAAATGATGCACGGTACACATCGAGACCGATGCGAACGGTGGAACCAAAAGGAAGTTGATGGTGGGCTAGAGAAAATAGCTGCCTATAACTATTGTTTTCAGTGGTCGTCGTAAATCCGACAATTTAAGTAACCGGCTTGGATCTATTCTTTCTCAAATATCCAGAGTGTAGTAATATCCAGAGTGTAGTTCGGTCAGTAATGATTATTTCATTTGACATGAACCGTGCACTTGATGTGAACTTTGAACATGCAGCTTGTTGTCTGAAAAGTTGTCATGCGCGAAACACACACTCACGCAAATATATATATATATATATACATATATATATATATATATATATATATATATATATATATATATATATATATATATATATATATATATATATATATATAGACTTGGTGAAAGATTGTCGCTTTTCATCGCAATCGCTGTCAGAAGTGATTAAGTGCGCGACAAACCTCTCAGTAACAAGCAACAATGGCATCAACCGCCGCTAACTTTAAGCTAGCACATGACGTATCCCAAGTACCTGTCTCAGGCGGCTTGCAAACATTTTTGCCGGTCAGTATAAGAAAGCGACAATATTTATAACGCACAGCTGCAAGAAATTTAGTGCTGAATGAGCAGTAAATTGCAATAAATTTTCGTGGGACGAAATAACACCGTTAGCAGGAATGACTCGTTCGCATTTTCTTTTCAGGAATGGCGCCACATTTTCTCCCCGAGTTCAACCTTGACGAGGCACGTGCAAAGCTCAGCGCGTGCATTGTGTCCCTGCAAGACATACGGGCTGTCAGCTCAACAGCCGTCAAGCTGAACTGGAAGGTGCGCCCTATTGCTTCATGAAGCTTCAATGTCGTTTCATTTAAGACACTGTAAACTAGTCCACGCAGAAAGAGATTGAATTTCAGTTTACACTAGCGATATGTTTGTCACAAATTGTGGTACCTTATTCATATAGTAGAAGGCGGGTACTTCGAGGAAATTGAATATAACGGTCAGATGTAACTTCAAGTGCATGGAGAAATGTGTTGCAGGCACCTTGAAGTGCGCTTACATGGACGGTGGCTTGGATTATTTGCCGGTGGCACACCTGCTTTTCGATGTATCGGACCTGTGCTGCACCTAAACGCATTTAGCTAGGACTCAAAATTTTGACGCAGTGAGTGAAAAACGTGGCATATTTCTTTTCTAATGAGTGTGCCGACAATTCCGCTGAATTTATGCATCCTTTGAGATATAGATTTGCGTCATTTCGTTCAAGTGCATCAGGAAGCAGGAAGACCTATTTAAAATGGACATACGTAAACGGCCCCAGTTACAAGTTCTTTGTGCAGCTAGCTTGAGTTCGCGTTGTTTCTACACTGACAACGTATCCTGCACTGGCGAAAAGCCGCTCTGTTCGCCTTGACAAGTCGCTCCCTTTCTTTGCGTCGCGCAGATCCAGGGCATGAGGGACTACGTGGAAGGCTTCTATATTCGGTTCCGAGATATGAGTGGCGGCTCGCAAAAGTACAACATGGTGACTGTACTGAATGGCGGAGCACTCTCATACGTACTCAACGACCTGAAGAAGTTCACGAAGTACGAGTTCTTTCTTGTGCCCTTCTACAGAAGCGTCGAAGGCCCACCAAGCAACTCGAGGAGTGTTCAGACCATGGAAGATGGTAAGTACAAAATGGTTCGTTTACGTACCATGTATGTATGTATGTATGTATGTATGTATGTATGTATGTATGTATGTATGTATGTATGTATGTATGTATGTATGTATGTATGTATGTATGTATGTATGCATGTATGTATGTATGTATGTATGTATTTATGTATGTATGTATGTATGTATGTATGTATGTATGTATGTATGTATGTATGTATGTTTGTATGTATGTATGTATGTATGTATGTATGTATTGCACCGGTGCGCATCGGCGCCCGCTCTATGCCAGCGAAAGTGACGACGATGACGTTCGTGTGTTGCGCGCTCGGTCTGTTTTCTGTGCTGACGCTGTCTCGCATTTGTGACCCTTGTGCCAGGCGCCGTGCCGAACCTCTTTAGAAGAACCCGCCTGTTGCATTTGGTGCTACAGTATGTATGTATGTATGTATGTATGTATGTATGTATGTATGTATGTATGTATGTATGTATGTATGTATGTATGTATGTATGTATGTATGTATGTATGTATGTATGTATGTATGTATGCATGCATGTATGTATGTACATTCGCACTTCTTTCCAGTCGTACAGCTTGTTTCCGATTATAATTGCCCTAATTTGTTATGCACGTCACGAATTCTTTGTGCGGGTGTGACACTGCGCGAACAGCTTCACGCGGAGACCTAGCATATGCGCGCAAAATAAGGTGTGGCCAGATAAAGGGCGCACCGACGATTGGTTGGTGTAATGGGGAGATAGGGTTGACGACATTGTGCGCAGAGATGAGAAGGAGCAGGTCAGCCGACATGAACTGGTAGGCTGAAGGTAGTATTGAGGAACTTTGTGAAGGGTTACATGATAAAGCCCACAATATGAAAACCATGTACAGGTCCAGCTAAAGGCAGTCGAACCTGCCTGCATCTACTTTATCCTAGGAAATAAATAAATAGAGGAGGCCAGGAGGAATAATCCAACACTGATTTGTCAGAATGTCGATCGCGCTGGGAAGTCATGTCAAGTAGTTCAGAGCAGGCCAGTAGCTGCTCGTCATTCTTAGCGTACTGTTCGTCCTAAGTAAACAGCTAAAGGAGCAAATTGCTTACTGCTGTTACCGAAGCGCCAAATTACAGCACACCACGTGGTGACGTCACACAACTCTCATTCCACAGTGCCCACTGCACCACCCGAAAGTGTGGAAGTGCAAGTTGTGAATGGCACAATGGCGACCATTTTCTGGTCTCCTCCGCCACCTCAGCACCGCAATGGAAGACTGAGAGGATATAATGTAAGCACTTTTGTCACCTTTTCTTGACTTTGGTGCATGTTTACACGCCACCATATACGCATATTTTACGTTAACCGCAATGCTTTTATTATGCAGTTAACGATCGTAAGATGTAGACGTCGTGAACTGCCGTTATAAGCAACCAAGTAGCATTCATGAGCTATTTGATTGCTTATAACAGCTTTCATGAATTTGATATTGCGTTTGTTTAAAAGAAAACACCATGCACTGCATTGCTCTTTATTTATCGTGTTAATCGTGAAATGACAATAATAGGTTGAAGTAATCAGGAGCGAGCAAGTGAAGCAACAGTATGGCAATGTTTCAGTTGTTGAAGGTTAAAACAGACAATAACATTTTACGCAGGTTTACGTGGACGGAAACTCTTCTAATATTCACCTGAATCAGAGCACGAACTCTACGACTAACAGCCTTACGCTAAACAACCTGAAGACAGGAGCTTCTTACGAAGCACGTGTCGTGGCGCTGACTACAGTAGGTGGTGGACCAGCCAGCAGTGCCGTCCAGTTCAAAATGGGTGAGCTGTGGGACTTTCCTACAATTTTCTAAGGGCACCATGAATAATTCATTTCACCACCTTTCATGCGACCGGAGTAACGTGAGCGTCAAGTGTGGCTTTAGAAAGGCCGTGCCACACTTTTCCAAGTGGTCATCGAATGGCTTCATTAAAGGAGTTTATTGTCTCACGAATCGACTGCCGCAAAAATGTTTAGACTCCGTCGAGTATGAACGGAGTTACAGAGATTTGTCGCACGCGTTAAGCGTTTTCTCTCTCTCCTTTTGTACCAGCGAGCGCGGTGAAAGCTATGCAGGGGGAAGGGGGGGGGGGGAGTTTTGACAAGGAGGCAAGAAGCTACGAGGGTAAGTGGCAAGGGGCACGGCCAAGGCTCCCGCGGCCATGCGGTGCTCAGCGTCTGTCCTGTCAACTTCTTTCCTCCTGTTCCGGCTGTTTGTGCGCTGATACAATTTACAGTATGTTGCACCAACTGGCCCAGCATACCACCATCTTGAACTACGCCTGTACGTCAGCGCGCATCAAGACCTTGAGAAATTTCTTTTTTGTTTTTTTCTTCGAACGTGCGACTTAGGTTCAATGTCATCATGAATGCGCGAGCGGGCACGTGGCGGCATCCCGTGGCGGCCGCGTTAGCTATGCAGCTCACGATGCTCTAATCAACCAATGGCCGTGGACATTGGGTTTATAACGTGGTTATTGGGGTTTATGGCATCATTTGCCGAGAGAAGAGTGAGCTGTTTCTAGCTGATTTTGAGAATTATTTGGAAATTCCTGGCCTCGCGCTGCGCTCTAATGTTTGGCTCACATCTTCTCAGGAGCCTCGACTACCGGTCGGCAGCGTATTCTGACCATGCTGAAAAATTGTTGCAGGGCCTCATTAAATGCTAAGCGGGGGATATTCTACTAAAGTGGGTTGCGGTCACATGGTACCACACAACACGCACACTCATGTCGTGGGCACTGAGCAGTCGACAAGGTTACAGTGTAGAAAAGATGGAGGGCGCCTTAAATTCTAATGGAGTCATATGCACGCCATATCAAAGTGATCATCACAAATGACGCGACGAGCGTGTAGACTCCACATCACGAGAAGTACTAACCAGTTTTTTACTCTTCGCTGCTAACGTGCCGCAAGGCCAAGGCTTTAACCCCAGTGTACGAAATCAAGATAGAATATGACGTTATCAGTATTGAACTAGCGTCGCATGTTTCCAGCGGTAAATGCTGCGGTGCCATCTTGTAGATGAAAATCAAGCACATTCATGTCTCTAGGTGATGTCGTAGGCGGCGCACTGACAACACTAACTGCTTATCGCAACAGAAACAACAAATGTTGTGGTACAACTAATGGGGGGCTTTGATTTTAGCACCTAATGTTATTGTTGTTGCTGTTAACGTAACGGAGGTAATTAATATCGAAGCAGGGCACATGGCGTCCCGCCCTCTTCTATCGAAATTACATCTTGTTATCGAGATATTCCATCGAGCACGTGTCGATTTTTGCAGGCGTGCTGTTTGGTGCGTGCTCACGCATAGCGCGGAACTTGGTTCCATAATTCTCAGTTAAAGCTTATGGTCGAGAAGAATTACTGGTGCGTATTGACGAGTCGAGCTGCCAAGCAGTAAATTACAGATGTCCACGCTACTGATATGGTTATTTGCAGTTGCAATGCAACAACAAAAGTCTTTCACTACGAATTCGTACTGTGGGTTTCGCTGTTCGGCGCATTCTTACGTACTAATTGGGAGGTTTTTAGTGTCAGGCATTTCCTGAAAGCCTTACATTTTATTTAAGCCTTCATTTATTTTCATTATACAATTGTGCCAAAATGTAGATTATGGTAATATAGACCTACCATGCCTAAGACCTGCAGCCATGTCAAGAAAGGACATGCGGATGGTAGAGCAGTCACCCGGAAGACAATCGTCTAGTTACGCAATTAGGGCATAATTACATCGTCTGTAACAGCAATACGAAATCGAAACTGAGAAATTTGGTACTGAACATAGCGATAGCTTGTCAATATGGCCAATTCTTTTTCTACTTTACAGAAAGCCCAGCTGCATCGACATCACTTTCTACGCCTTTCCAAAACATTGTAACACAGTCATGGTTCATTGCACTCTTTGGATTCTTGCTACTTGTGGCTGTCACAATTTTCGTCCTCCTTTTGATACGAAAACGAAGGCTGCAACATGCAAAGTCGCTCGCAACAGGTAAGCACGCGAAGGCGAAAGGAGGGTTTATATTATTTTGTTTTTGAACCTCTTGGCTAAGAGTTATATTACATGATCCAGCGAAGGTTTTTTATTGCTTTCTTTTTTCCTTATGTGATTTTCTAGCATTTCCCCGAGAAATGTTATGATTAAACAGTTGAAAGCACGTACGCCAACCTTGTGCACCTTATCATTCAAGAAAATCAATCAATCAATCAATCAATCAATCAATCAATCAATCAATCAATCAATCAATCAATCAATTTTATTAAGTAGATATACCAACTGTCCGGTAACATCTCCACACATTCATTCATAAAAAACGTGACATATATTTTCTTTGTCTGCCCATATTATCTTGTTTTCAATTTACAAATCACGCTTTTCCTTCATTTTCCTCCTAGTTCCTGTGAATAAGCAAGAAGACATCAGGTGAGTAGTTCTGCTTATTAATACATTCCGTTTGCATCACTGCTTTGTGTTCACGCTGACTTACACATCGCATGCCTGTTGCACGCTTCGAGAAAAAGTGTGGTGCCAAACCATTCTACTGAAGGTAATAAAGGTATTGGTTTCCTTGCTCCCCACTTCAATCCCCAGCAACTGCTTCAATTCCCTCAATGGCCGTCCTGGCCTCAGTCCTCACGAAGCCTTGTGGATTAACCATAGTGCCTGGAGATCCTCTGACCAATCCAAGGACCCCTTTTGTGAAACCAAGCTTCTTAACAAAATGAGCTGTGCTACGAATGATCTTAATTACTCAAGGTGAGTTGCTTCCAAGCATGTCATTAATACGCTTAATGCTAGCATGTAATAATAATGGAACTCATTGCTATGGCATAAGCAATATCGCACAATATTTTCGGTTGTGTTCTCAGAACGTTTCGCAATGAAAATCGATTGCTATCCAGAGGTGCTTTTGAGCTGAGATTTTAGTCTACAGTAAATTCACAAAACGGAAGAAGTGAGAATCAAAGTATGCAAGCTTGAAACATAAATAAATCACTAAAACCTGCTTAAGTGCACCTGGCGGAATTTGTGTCAGCTAAGATTTATATATGCATCAACAACTTCCCAACAAACAGAAATAAAATCAAAATATGTGTGTTGCATAATGTGTATAACTATTTGTACAAACTGATAACATTTTCATTGCTTTCATTTATTTGCAGTGTCTATGCACCTCTAAACTGTGGGATCAATGCGCCTGACTATGCAGAAGTAGACGCTCAGAGCATGACAACTTTCTACAAGAAAGACCTTCCCTCAATCCCGGAGCCCTATGCAACAACTACGTTGATAAACCCATCGCTCCAGAAGAGCCTAAACGGTTCTGTAAGTAAAAGATAACTGTCGCATTATTTTATTCAGGAAGCGCTTTTGTCTGAACCATTTATGCTTAACGAAAGCATGTTATGCGAGGAAAGTTGTCAAAAAAATCTGTAACGTACTACGGGCGGGCTGAATAACTCTTGAAAAAGGCACATTGTACATTTACACAATTTTGTGTAACGAACATGCGTTATATGTTTGCGTATGCATTTCTATAGGTTTCCTTTAAATATCTCACACATTAGCATTGAAACAGGCTGCTCTACTGCTTTCTATGTTCTTTCAACTTATATCATAGCATCCTAATTGCGTAATATTAGAAAGGCACACTAATGATGCCATTGAGAGGATTCTTGTGTAATGGTATTTCAGTTCTGATCGCGCACACGAGATTTATTCTCAAACGGTGTCACAAATATTGCCAGATTGCGGAGGACATCCATACGAATATTTGAACTATTTTGTTTGAAAACATTGTGAAACGGCGTGAAAGGAAATATTAATTGTAAATAGGCTTATTTATATTAATATGCAGTAATTAGTTGAGGTAGCAAGTTCACTTTTGTGAGACAAAACATTTATACCGCTGCACAGAAAACTCAACTGTCGTAAGACCGACCTTTTTGGCATGGCTTTCACGTCTGTGGATTTCTTCCTGCCCGGCTATTATCGTACGCCGTTTTTCAACATCTATATCTCTACTGACCGGCTTTTATGCACCACAATTGAGTGCAACTTGTCTTGATTTATTGATTGTTTTTGCTGCGCATATTAGTCCGCTTTGTCAATTCCAATTGCATGAACCTGAGACCGTTATTTGACACGATGCCAATAGAATGAAGGGTGTTTGCTAATGTTTTTTTTTTCTCACAGGCTAAGGATGCTCGAAGCGGAAGCTCAGCCGAGGAAGGAAGCAGGAAATCTGAGAAAGCCTTTGACCTAGAGCTCGCGCGCGCGAGTGAAGGTGTGAATTTGTTGTGCGTTTAATTTTAGCTAAGTGATTACGCTAAAGAATTGCTTAAAACAGCTCTAACGTGAGTAGGGCATGCTTGAAAAAACATAGCACTCATTGCTTTGATGATTTTTTTCCAGATGGCATTACAGATCGGCTGTTAGAATCTGACAAGCTTGCCAGTCCAGCTAGTGACTCGGGAAGCTACACAACAGGTAAAGGTTGTGAACGTCATAGTTCACGTCATCTCTATAAAGCAGATAAATTTGAACGCAAGAGCAACTATTTCTACTGAAAATTAGATTATAGAAATCTCAACTACGAGAGGTGCTATGCGACTGTTAGCGAGGGTGGTCACAAATGCAATACATGTTCAACTCTTCCGTATAGCTTTCTTTTAGTGCATTGAAATTATGACTGCAAAACGTTGCAAGTAAAAATAACCCATTTCTGTTTAGTGATTTTCTTTACTGCACTTACTGCCCTGGGTTGGTTTATTTTCCGCATTTTTTAACACGAAAGTGTTTTATTCCGGGGTCCACCAAGACTTCAATGACGTATTTCCGTCACGGAACTGACGTCGAAAAAAGGTACACGATCAGATGGCAAAGAAAAAAAAGGTTCCGTCACCGAACCCACGACCACTCGATCCGCAGCAACAGATGCCGGGCACGCTATCCACTGCGCCACGGTCACAGACTCCAGAGGCTTTACAAACGCGCCTTTTATATCTACCACTCTCCTGGTCGGCGGGCAGGTGTTGCCCTCTGGGAGCGGTAAGGTAAAGTAATTCGTCATTACTATGGCCTCCGCGATTCGCACTTTCAACGCGTTACACGACCGTCCCATTCGGCGCGTTTTCAATAGAAGTTCAATTTTGTCAATGCCTTAACACACCGCGAGGTGGCGACATTGGCCCAAGCGTGGTAAAAGCGTCGGCCTCGCTCATAGCATCACGCTAATCCAAACCAAAAAAATTGGCCGCGTACCTGCGTGCTTCGCTGCAAATGTCGTGTAAAGACGATAGAAGAGGCGCTGCGTGAGATATGAACGCCATCTGGCAATACGTCGGGAAACGTGAAAGCTGTGTTGCGGGCTGGTAGTCCCGGCGCAGCAGCAGGCAAGACCGCGGTGACCAACGCGACCGGCGGGGACGCCAGCCAGCCCGAACACGCGGTTTGGCGCGAAGCGCCGGAGCAGAAGAAACGTCCGCACTCAACGAGTACTCTCCACACACTCTTTTATATTCACGTCGCCTGGGTAAAGCAGGAATGCCAGAGCGGCGCCCCATGGCACTAGTACAGTGCAATACTGAACTGAAACCGAAACACAACAATGAGCTCGCGCAGAGGGCAACGGAGGAAGCCAAGTTTCGGCGCAGTCGCATTTTCAGCGCAGCTTAAGAAACTAGGGGTCTCTAGAATTACGTATCTATGTATTTTCTATTAAAGGAACACACCACCTAATACTTACCTAGTGATGTTGCGCCTCAGATATGCGTAATGTTTGCTTTTTTGATCAACCATATAGACAGTATGAACCTAGTGAAGCCGTTCACGATGGCTGGCCCTTGTGCAAGTGGTTCAAACTTTGGCCGAGTGGCTGAATCGAGGGACGTGCCGACAAACAGAAAGACAGACAGAAAGACAGACCAAAATTTCTGCGTTTAAGTTCCCCAAGAAAGACTGTCGTCTAAAATAGCTCTGCGACGCGCGCCTGCCATACCTGGCTGTAACACCGCATTCCCCGCTCACGCGCTCGCCCCGAGAAAAGTCGCGGCCGGGCTACCAGGGCGGCACGACGCGCTTTGCGTTTCCCTCTAGTCTGGCCGTGGTGTTCAATCACATTTTAATATGCCGCGGGATGGCGACGAAGTTCTGCGTCCAATATGCGACGCTCTTCTGGCTACCCCTCGTTCTTTGATTACCCTTTCACCGTTGACTACTACAGCTTCCACAAGGGTTCCAATCATCAAAGTGGGTGCATACACGTTAAACGACGCCATTAGCTGCCAGACATCAATATACATTGTGCCAACTCTCTTATGTCAATGTACAGTAAACATTCAGTTACTTCTGTAAGGGCACGCTCTACTTTCGTGTTATTCCGATTCCTATGACGGAGGGATCAGCCATGTTTTTTATCTTGATGGGTGTTCGGAACTTAAAACAATTTTTATTGTAATAATGTCTTAACGGTTATTATGGCGGTTTTCATATCATTATTTGTACCACTTAATAGCTCAGCTCACCCTGAAAAACAATACAATGCATCTAAACACAGTCATATCGGGCAGACTAACTAGATGCACGATCACTGTGGCCGGAGATAATGCGGCAATAGAAACACTTTGTAGAACTCCATGGCGTCATTGTCGTTTCAGATGAGTATGGAATGCCAATAAAAAAGTGCCGCCAAAACTTTTCTCGGGGAGGGTCTTCGTCCAAGGGACCAATGATGAATTGGTCGGAACTTATCCCTCCGCCACCTGAGCAACCACCCAGTGAGGCTGGGTCTCCAACAAGTACTCCAGCCTGCCTCCGAGGGACACCACCTCGCAATGTGCAACTCAAGCAGAAAGTGAGTGCTGTTTAAATAAGTGTATAAAATATAATGCTGTAACCAAGTGCTGCAAACAAGCTGTAACCAACGAAGCTGTAACCAAGTGGCATTCAACAACTATATACCTATTCCAACATAAAATTATATTTTTGAGCTATTTTGTACTTAGCACATTTATTCGTTTTTTTTTTTACTTGAGGTCGGCCTGCGTGACCTAGGGATGCGCCTCGTAGCTGTTGTGTTATGTCACTTTCAGGAGAAGCACCGGTGTATGTTATTTGTCACGTTATTTTTGTGAAACATCATGTAGGCTTACGGCTTTTTTTGTAAAGCAAATTGTTGCGCGGCTTTCGTATGAGCTATGAATAAAATAAGGCGCTTATATAGAATTCCTCAAGGCTTTGTGGAGGGTGGTTTCACTTGAGGGATATTTGTGTATATTGTACGACTGTGCATAGACATACGGGACATTTTCCTACTAATGCATCGAAGAGAGGTAGAAGCTTAATCTTCTTATTATGCAGCTTCTTATCTTCTTAATTATGCAGCTGGTAAATAATAAAAGGCTCATGTTTGCGGCGGCTTTCCCGTTCACTGCGGCGCCCACTGTGTGCTTGACCTACGAAACGAAAAGCTTCTCTCGACTCCTGTTCTTTTTGTCACCTTTAATGGTTATATATATTATAGCACAGCAAACGATTGTTTCATTTTTCAGCTTCAGATAAACGGAGCACAGCCAGTGTCCAACATGAGGGGAGCGCACGGTCAGCCTCGAGTACAAACGCACTTTCCAAGAAGCACTCTCAACAAATCCAGCAACAGCCTAGGAAACTCCCATGGAGATTCGTATGAAAACGTCCCGCCATTCTTTCCCAAGGGACCAAGGTCCCTTCTCAAGCCGCTGCAGCCTCAGCAGTCACATCAGCAGCAGCAGCAACAACAGCTATTCAGCAACCCTTTCATAGACAGGGGAGTGCAGTCGTCACTACCATCACTCATCAATGAGCCCCGTTCCTCGATCCCTGCTGCAGAACCAACAGGATATCGGTTCGGCGCCGCCCAGGGTAAGCATGAACACTGAATGCCATTGAAAGTGTCATAGTATGCTCATGTACCTCGACGAACGAAACAGTAGAGAGAGAGAGATGATAAAACGAGAGAAAGGCAGGGAGGTTAACCAGAATTGTAGCATCCGGTTTGCTACCCTACACTAAGGGGAGGGGGAAAGGGAAAGAAAGATGGAAAGGAAAGCGGTAAGAAGAGCAGGCGTGCGATAAAACAAATATAAACAAAAGGAAGCTGTAGAGCCTTACTGAACTTACTGCCAGTGGCCTATTGAATAGGCTTTAGAACGAAACAGTCGTGAGCTTAAAGGGATACTGAACAAAATTTTCGCCGCCGAGATAAATGACTCAATTGAAAGATTGGGTGCTGAAATTTGTTGAAACAACCTTCATTTCAGCCAGAGACTAGTAGAAAATAATGAATTTAATGCATTTTTCGCGAATTGGCGCGTCTAGCGGCCGCGCCGCGAACTAGAGAGGAAGTGACGCGAAACTCCGCGGACAGCGATTCGCCAACCGTGCTCGCAGCAAACTCGCCTACCAATCGACATCGCAAGCCGCCACCCGCTGCCGCACGTCCCCAAAACGTGTTTTCACGGTCGGGAAGGTGTTCTCCGTGCGTGTTCTCAACCGGCAGCCAACGACGCCATTGCCGCGCTCTCGGCCGTATTACGGTTCCTAGAATAGACTTCTCAAGCGGAGCTTGCGCCCACGTCTACGAATTTGCCGTCTGTGTTGTGTGCTGCTACGTAATGTGAACGGTGAAGCACCTGGCACAACGCAGAATGCCTCAACGCTGTTCTGCGCTAGGGTGTGCCCTGTCATACATTTCCAACAGAGCCGAAGCTTCGAAGGATATGGATTCGCGCTGCGCGCCCATCGCAGCCAACGTGGGTGCCTTCAAAGCGTGACGTTTTGTGCTCCGAACACTTCGAGGATAGTGATTATGAGTTACTGTGTAAATTGCTGGTCCCGGCTGCCGACCCACGTTGGGCTACGGCGGCTCGTCTGGCTCGTCGTCCTTGCTGTCGCTTGACACAGCAGAACGGTCACATGCATATGGTTGTATTTGGCGCATCCGTTTTGGAGGCCTGTCGAACTCGAGTCGCAATGACCGCTCGTGGAACCACTGTCACTCGCACCTTGCATCTTTGCGCTCTCGCGACACGCTCGGTAGTTGTAGCGGTTTTTGAGGAATAAGCGCTATTTTGTTTCCTATGTGGGGAAAAGAGGACAAGGCTCAGCGCCACACCAGCCACCCTCGGTTCTTGAGAGGAGAGGTGGAGAAAGGGAAGTGGCAGGGCAGGAGAGAGCGTGCCGTTTGCCCCCCTCTTGCTGGAGCACTCGACGTCACGTCCGCCGACAAGCGCAGTGGCATGCAGCCGCCGCGCTCTCACAATCCACTAAAAATACGGCCAACTGCTCGAAATTACGTGAAATAAACGCTGCGTACAGGAACAGTCGTGTCGTCCGAGTCGAATGTAAGTGTTTTCGTAGCTTTTTCAAATTTTTGTTCAGTATCCCTTTAACAAACAATGAGCTTCGCATGTGCATCAGGAGAAACATTCTGAAAATGAACTGCTGCACCGACTCTGCCGCATTAACTACTGGCAGTTTCATCGTGGAGAGCTGAGGCAGACTGTTCATTGTGCATCATATGTGTCATAAATGTGTGAATGTGAAAAGCGAAAAGCGCTAATGTTTACCCACGTCACATACCACTGTTTCTTTTTTTATAGGCTATATCTACGAACCAGAAAATGCTGACTCGGATGTGGAGTTAATGACAAGGCCTCGATCGATAGAGTCCAGCATTGCCGGTGACACGGATTATGCTCCAAGCCACGGTAAGAACTTCTAGCCACAGAATTTAGTATGGCTTGACATTTACGAGCTACAAAGAGCAGAGCTTGGGAAAGCTTGAGGAGGTTTCATGGGCTGATAGCGTCGCTACGTGTTTTCATCTTATGTCAGATATAGACTTAATACTGTGAGAATTTCTTATTGCGGGGCAGCATTACCATACCTTATTGTTGACTTGAGTACAAAGCTCAAGTTCGGTTGTCGTAGAAAAGCAGTGTTATTGCGGCGTTATTTTGCTAGAATTATTTGCCTTTTAGAGCCAAGAACCGTTCATTTACAACCCGGTTTCGACTGAAATCAGTGCCCGTTGAAAACATAAATGGTTCTACAGATTTTAATAAATGTACGTCAATAGATGTAGGCCAATCTATGTCAATGTCGCCTTTGGAAATGCGCTGCGAAGTAAGATGCAAAGAGAAGAAAGAAGTCATATTTTCGCCTTAGTGAATGCGATAATAACAAAGTGGAGTGTTGTACGGCGTAAGCCTAGCGGCTCACTCATTTAGCATTCGATCTTGCGTAACTCGACAAACCGCTAGCGTAAAGAAACGCGGCCGCTGCAGCGATCGGAACAACCTTCGTGGTGCCTATAGCTTCAACGCAAACTGAGCTGTGAGAACGTTGCACGTACAAGGTATGTGCCATCTGCCGATCCTTCTCAAGACAGGGCGTGCGACCGCGCCCGGCCTTTCATAGTACGCAGTGACTGCTGGAGCCACACAGACCCGCCCACCCTACCTCTAGCATAACGCAGCCCCTCCCCCTCAAGGGCCTTTCGCGCGAAGAAAGACGTCCGAAGCATTTCCTTTCCGCTTGAGCCGCGATCGTCGGCCGCCCTCGCAGAACATAAGAACGCATAGAGCGTAAGGCGTGCTGCGTGATGTTATGATTCTTGAACTCTATATGGAACATCACGGCAACGGCACCGATGATGACAAAAAACGCGCCCGGAATGTCCATGTAATTGTTATCGCAATAAAAGGCGACGGAGTTCGTCATGTGAACGCAAGTTCCATTGATCCGGCAGATGGGAAAAGGCAGAGAAGGAATGCCACTTGCGGAGGCTAGCCGAGGCAAACGAGGAGATTGTCAGTTGACACTGACGCATTCCTTCTTTTTTAAGGCATGGTAACAGGACATTTGAATTCCTTCTAAATCTTCCAATAACGAACAGAGTCGAAAAGTGCTCTTGACGAAATGTTCTCTAAACGACGTGTTACTCCTTCCAACAAGTTTCGAAACGGAAGGACGCATTAATTGCTCAGCAAGATACGTTTTATAAAGTTGGCGGGAATAAATGCAGGTATGAGATTGATGGAACCGAAGCCGTTACAGGCGTAGGTAGCAGTACATCATCGAGATAGACTCGCATGAAGAAACAAAAAATAAAGAAATAACAAAAGGTATAACAAAGACAAGATGGCTGTACAGCAAGTAAAGCACTGATTATAACAGGCATTCCAGGTGGCTAATGACTGCCGCAGCCGAAATGGGATGCCAGCAAAGATAATCGCCATCACTTATAACGAAAATTGTTTGTGGTGGCTCGTGATGGGCCCTTTATAGATGATCTTTCATAACTGCCCGATGAACAGCTTCTGTCAGAGGGACCCTAAAATTATTCTGACTGCATCAATACACAGCGCCATCGTGGGCCAGCACAACGGAGAGGAGCAACAGCTCTTGCACCAGCGGCCGTTCCAGCCGTGCAAGTTCTTATGACGACCCCGTGTACAACGAGGTGGACTTTGCGAGCGCCGTAGCACGAGCCGCACAAAATGCTGGTTTCCAAGTGAACGGCTCGGTCATCTCCACAACGACGCCGACACCAGAGCAAGGTCAGTTAGCTACGACTTTGAAAGAGACTCTCAGTACTTAACGCCTGAACTGAGATCAGCGGCGATAAGGTTTGCTAACAGATAGTTACCGTAGATAAAAAGAGGAAATTATGAGGTGACACGCCTGTGCTAACTGCGAACTCGGGTTATTTGCCGAAGAAATGCGTTTAATAACGAGAATGATGTTATTTTGAGTTTGACAAAGCTCGTACCAGTATACGTACTCACGAGATTAAATCTTCGGCGTAAGCTTAAAGGCAGAATAATGTAGTTCCTTTGGTTCTACTTTAAAGGAAAGCATGTGCTGTCTCGTTATTGTCCAGGTGCCAAACGCGGCGTCCACGAAAGACAGCATAACCAGCAAAATCAAAAAGTCACGAACTTGCCGCAGAATGCGAGCAAGACGTTAACACATCAGATGAGGAATACAGGTAAGTATGACAGAATGAAAAGTAAAAGAGTTCCTGTGGCCTGAACAACGTTATCGTAAAAAAAAAAGTTCCATGAACTTCAATACCTACATCTTTTTTTCAGAAACACATCCCCAGAATCAGCTTTTCTCGTTAAGCCTGCCTAGTCAGAGGACGTTAGAGGACCAGCGTCCTGATCACGATGAAAATAATCAGCCTATGCAAAGCAATGATGGTAAGCACTCTTAAGCGCCCCATGAATATTTCGCATGGCTTTAATTGGAAGTGCGTGTAATGTAGGGAGGAATATGAAGTGGTTTATTCATGATGACTGAGCATTAAAATGTCCTCTAGTAAAAGATAGCAACTCATTATAGGCCCCATTTGAACGAAGAGCAGCAGCGTAACTGCAAAAAAATTTAAAAAAGCTGCACATGTCATTGCCTTTTATTGAAAATAGGCGTTATGCACTTCTTGATGCTATGCATCTCCACGATAACTGGTGAGAGAATATTGATTGCCTGTTTCCTTTTAGATGTGAAGCATCTTATAGCGGAGTTCCATCCGGTGGTGGTGGTGTGCGGCGTGACCACCCTTACTGCGCATGCGCAAACCCTCTCCACTTCCCCTCTACACCTACCATCTCCCTCTCCACTTCCCCTCTCCCCCTTCCACCTTATCCCCCCCCCTCTCCACTACCTCTCTTCCCTCCCGCTCTCCTCTTCCCCTCTCCCCTTCCCTTTCTCCTCCCCATTTCCCCTCCCCATCTCCTCTCCCCCTCTCCCTTCCCCTCTCCACTTCCCCTCTCCCCTTTCCCCCTCACCACTCCCCCTCTGAAACGCGGGCTCTACATGCCGAAACACTGTTTCGCATCTCCTCATGGTCCCCTTTAGCGGGAGATGGTGTGATTTTTCGCTTGGTGCAAATGGTAAAATTACATTGGGCGCATAGAAATTGACTTCTTAACAACTACAAGGTTCGCCTGAAAATATGCCAACTTACTACTGAAAGAATTATGAGAGCAAATATTTTAAGTGGCGCGTTCCCTAAAAGTCGATGGTGTTCAGCGGCAGCTGAAAAGCATTCACTTGGGCGTGTTGTTTTAAACTTCATAATACACTTCATTATGGGATCAAAATGCGATCAACACATATATTTATACTTTCGCAGAATGAAAACAACCTTTAGCGCTCATAATTTCCGGGAAATGTTTAGGGTAACTACGCACTAGGCGCCTGCGCATACCAATGTGATAGTACCTTTGCATAACAGCTGCTATCTTTATTATTAATGAGTGTTTGTGCGAACTCTCCCAACTGAGCTTGTAACCTTTATAGCGCACTCGGCTTCCTCTACTCACATACTTGCCTTTTTTATTGTTGTGCTATTGAATTATTAATAATTAGTATGTTAATTTTACGTTGCATTCACATGCATGCACCTGCATTGAGCTCGCTATTTACTTATTTATTTTTAGGCGCACCATACAAACCACCTAGCTTCCACATTTACCACGATCCTCCCCACCTGGTGACACCTCCTGGAAGTGGAAGAAAGCAGTGGAGAGCAGTGAGTCGGGATGGAGAAGTCAGTGCTCAGATTTTAAGGTGAGGAGTAAATAGTCGTGTCTTTATTCGTCATACAATTGTAGAATAGCGTTTCACAGAGCGACGTTTTTGTAACAGAAAATTGGCCTAATACGTTGTAGAAGGCTTCCTTATCATGCTCTGTAGCCTGCATAGGCATGAAGGCATGTTTTCGAAGGTAGTTGAACAAGATTAAGGGTAAGAAATCCGACGGTATAATGAGATATCGAGACAAAATTAATAGTGATGCAGGAGCATCGGTAAAGACGAAACATGAGCAATGAAGGCATCATTAAACTAGTTTGCATACGTATAAATCATCCACGTAAGAAGCTGAAGTCTGAACTTCAGCTTAATTATGAGGCCGCATATTTCATCAGCGTTCTTATGCAAGAAATTCCGCGATCCACTGTCTCAAATGCCATAATCCCAGGGGAAGCTTCACAGAATTCCTTTTTTCTTTGCATGCTTCCAGTGGCCATTTGTACCATGGATCTACATGAAGTGTCATTTCATCACGAAAAAAAAAAAAAAGAACGAAAGAGAAAGGCGGTCCTGCGTCAGGACCACCGATCAAGATCCTGCCACGTACACACGGATGCAAACACAAGAAGTTAGCGGAAAATAACTGCTGTGTAAACGCGTCGATGTGACTTGCCAACCAAGTTCCTTCTGTTGCTGCCGAAGAAGCAGCTCACTTCAGTGCGTCAAGTCCGTCAAAGTATGCAAGTGGATGTGATGTGTGCCAAATGTGGACATGCCATGCAATAATTAGAAGAAAATCAAGACACCACGGGCATCAAGCCTCCCGTGTACCGCAGGACGAAGCTGGTGTGTTTGTGTTTTCGTGCGCGTGAGTGCTTGTGTGGTGCGTGTGAACTTAGCAAGAAGTGTAAAAAAATTATATATATATGCAAGATTTTGTTTTGTAGATATGCACGCGCGAAGGCGATCGCAACCTTTTGTATGTGCTTACTTCAAGCCTGTTCAACGGTGGACATCATCAGCGCCTGGCTCACTGTTACTGTGCTGCCATTTCAGAGCATATCACCACTGGACTGAGCTCTGCGTATTGTGATTGTTGAGTGGGCGCTGCGGGACACTCTTCCTACGTAGCGCAGCTTTTTGCCGAAGTCTTCAGTGATGATCACCGATTTGTGTACAGACGACAGCATCCTTTCCGTGTAGGCCAGCGTGCCCTCGCTTTTTCTTTTAATTTATTGTTGAAGACTTTACTTAACTTTTACTTAAGATGCGTGTACAAAACCAGAAGACAGAATGAAGTCACAGAAATAAAAAGTCACTATTGTTTACCTGCTGAAAGTCTGAGAAATGTGTTACTCGACAATGATAGCTTGTCTTCTGTTTTCTTTATGTTGTTCTGGGTTTTCGAGACTTCTTCGGAAATATTTCTTTTTGCTTATTCATTATTGTGTTCAGTTAATTCAATTTACGCTATCTGCCAAGTGCTACTGCGTTGTGACGCTTTCCTTTTTTGTTTTATTAGTGACATGAGCACCGAGTAACATTCTTTCCTATCTTTCCGACCCTGCCTAGCAGCAGTAAGAGTTGTCCGAAAACACTGATAAAAATAAAACGGCATATAAAATAGATGGAATTGGTTAAGCTAAGGGTTGTATATGATAGAGCGGACATTAAGGTATACCGTAAGTTAAAATTGCAGTCATATAATTAGTGGGAATTACTATAAACAACAATTACACTCCAAAAACCCATCCGATGGGGCTCACTACGCTAAGGTACCGCGAACATCTGGCGTGTTGACGTCATATCTTTACGCATGTTTACCCAAAAACCGGTGCAAGTGCCACTCCCGCTCCCAGACACCTAAGTCTTGCATAGGGTAGATTTAGGTTTTTTTTTACGCATGTTTGCTTTCCTGCAACAACGCAGTGGCCTGGTACTGTTCTCTACGAATGCGTAAGTACTGTTGTCGTTCTTTATTAATCTACGTGTCTTTTGTTCTTTTGACGAAATATTTACCAGACTTGGTAATTTACCGCCCTGTATATAGTCTGTTGCATTACACCCTCCGCTTTGAAAGAAAGCATAAACCTCACTGACATTGAGGAAAGGAAGCAATATTAAAAATTCATTCTAAAAAGACAGGGCACCACAAACGCCGGCGTTTGTGGTGTCCTGACTTCTTTCTTGTGTCCGTGTTTGCACGCCCTGTATTTTTAGAATGAATACTTACCAACCAGCTCAGCTCTCTGTTATTCTAATATTAAGAACGTTGGAGATTGAGAACGTACCAGTGTCGAACGAGGGCTTTTTCTTTGCTCTTTCATGCTTGTTTCGTTCTCCACAGTGTACTCCTCAAGGTCATTGCGACACGATGAATGACCTAGTGAGACAAGGAGTAGTAGAGCTTTCGCTCTAAAATACTGCCAACTTATGTGTGAACCACCCACTAAAATGACGCGGCGAGCGAGCGGCGGGTCACGTCGCGCTTGGCAAGTGTTGCCAGCTATTTGGAGCCACCGACACTCTTGTCCAATGTTCGTCTATTCTGTGCTTGATAAGCAAAGTCAGACCAAGTATTACATTTCCAGATATCACTTAAGTGCAGTGTGGGCGCTGTTCACTGGCGAAAGGACCATAGCCATTTTTACTCGGCTATTCTCATTTTATCATTGTAAATCAGGGTACAGAGTACATATGGTTATACTCACCGAAAAATTGGGCTCTTGATATGTATTGCAACGCTAAATTTCCTATCGAAATCTAAGCATTTATAGCATTTCCTATTAACGGCGACCGTATTTCGGGATCGATGAACTGTGAGCCGCTCCATGTATGGAAATAGTTCGAAATAGCATGACTTTTTGCACCGCAGTCTGGCATACGACTTCGCATTACGGGCATCACTTTTGAAATCTTCCGGCAGATGCTTCCCTCGTGCGATAAAAAGCGGCATCAGAACGCCGGGTCACTAATGCATGATTGCAACGACGCTCGGCGGCCGTGACGTAGTTGCAGCTCTTGCTATCGCTCGCGGTACTTGCTGTGGACGTCTGTGCCTTATGGCAAACTTGACAAATCGCACCCTGGTGCGACGTTTCCTCCAGTCATCGCAGTGCCGGGGGGCCCCGGTGCGCGCCAGTGTGACTTGTCGAAGACGGTAATAATTTTGCTAATATGTCGCAGTAGCACGCACGCATGAATTTTTGAGTGAATCCGTATTTGGCTAGGCAAAACCAGAATTCGTCCGTACAATGTGCGCAAGAACCCCTACTCAGCTCATCTGCGCCACAGAAATTGGGCAGACGCCAGTACTCACCCCTGGACCACTTGAACTGAAGGGGACACACGGGCGGCAAGCACCAGTTAATATTTCCGGACAGACGTGACCAATAATTCAGAAAGACCTTAATAAGCCACCGAGATTAACTCAGTGATCAACACCGGCGCCGCACATTTCAGCTCTGCTGGTTAACCATCTGTATGGAGCGCTTGGGTGTTCATTTGTTAATGATGAATACTCAAAGAAAGGCCCCTTTTCTAACATTCCAACTCAGTTTATTTGCGCATGCCCTCTATATCCTTATTAGTTTCAGGTAGAGGGAGCGTTTCGTGCGTTTTAGTCAGTCTTTTTTAATGTTGGTGTCCACGCGTTAGCCTAAATTTTTGTCAGTAAATGTTACGACAACATTAATTAGAAGTCTCAGCAATATAACTTAGCCAGAGTACTCATACATTTTTTCGTGACCTCAAAAAGGAGTCGGCTTAGAGATAAGGCTATGAGTTCTAATGTTACCGGGCCTTGTATTCAGCTTTTTGCGACAAAAAGAGCAAATACGAAAATAGATGAGCTCGTGATGTCAGAGGAAGGCAGGAATACGCTGCCTCAGTTAGCTTCACTATAGCATTTCCAAATGAAAAAGAAAAACGCAAACGCAAGCCGCGCTGCTCTGGCTCAGCTTACTTTCACGTTTCACGTTTTTTTGCCAATCTTAAAAGGTTGGTCGTCATGTTTCCTGACTGCTCTTTTCTTCGTATGGCGACAGAACACATGTGCTCGCGACGTTGGACGTTGTGTGGGGAAGCAATTCCTCCGCCTAGATTAATCTGTAGCACCAACCACGCGTTACGATATCTAAATCGCGGACACTGGATCGGACAAAAATGTCCGCAGTGCAACGTACACTGCTGCCCATGGCTTAATGAGTTTACTGGGGCACGCTAGCTTATAATATTAGTGTACGCTTTAATGCGAGAGGATTATATCCGCACGGAGCGGAAAATCCTGCGCATGGCGTTAACATCCAATGATACCAAAATCCACGTGAACAAGTCATGACGTCACGTTTCAATGTCTGTAAAACCCACCTGGTAAACACCTCATTATTAACTTAACCCACTCTGGAAATTTGGTTGATCAACGTTGAAAAACGACCTGGCCCATTCGCAAATTCGACTTAGCCATCCATTCGGGTGGCCCACCCTCAAGTTCGATTTAGCCCAATTCCAAGCACGTGGTCATGTGATCACGTCATGTGACAGCCACGTGACTAAGTAAGAAGCTTTGGTTGCGCGATCACATTGTTGAATTGATTACGTCATGTGGCCATGTCAGGCGACATGGACGACGAAATAGTATGAACGTCGACATAGTAGTTGACATACCCAGAGACGCCACGGCCTCGCCAGTCTGCTCCGTGTGCCTCTTTGTGGTCCGCACGGTTGTCGCAATCGATGCTCGTAAGGAGACTTATGCGCCTCTGTAACATTTCTGTTAGTTTAAATATATGGCTTTTATTTTTGCGCTTACTGAGGTTATTGCTACCAGCAGCTGGTACAGCAGACCTTTTCCACACCGAGAGCCGCTGAAGAGCTATATTCTTTAAGCATGTCAATATTATGGTGACTACGCCTTCAGGACCAATCCTCATATTAGCAAGAAAGGTTGCGACTAACCATTTCAAGATCTTTAATAGAAGCTTGCAGAGAATTACTGCGTATCAAACATTTTTCACATAGCGTGTGCTGTTATGTATGAGGGGGCTTAAGGATAAATTTTTCGGAAGGAATAATTCAACACGCGCGTCAGTTTTTTCTTGCCTGAAATCATGGAACTTCCCCAACGAGCGCAGCAGAAAGCCACGTATCTGCTTTCCATTAGCCATAGCCTGCGCGCCCCTCAAAGTCACATGATCCTGCTAGCAGCGTCACGTGGCTAGGACCTGGGACTGAATTCTGGTACGATCGTTCTTGGTGACACTGCAATTTTTGCGATATATCACGACGCTACCGGCGGACGCGTCTAGGCGGCTCGCCACGGTTTGGCACCGTGCCAACCGCGATAAGACAAAGGGCCAGTAACATCGTTGCTTGTTGCCGCTGGTCGCGCTTAACGCCGATTTCGTGAAAATCTCGCGAATCTGCGGCCCCTACTGACACGTAAGATGCAGTCACACCGTTAGCGAGGCCGTCTCGCTTCGGGCTCAGCGCGGTGAACATATCGGGTTTTGCGTTGTTTGTCGAGTGGTACTGTAACCTGGTGTGTCGCTCCACGCCGTCGCTCAGTTAAGGTGTTTGTGTAGCGCTGTTACGCGGATTATGAATATTATAGAGCCATTCTTCGTTTGGTGCAACGTAGTGGTCGACACAGGGCAGCTCCACCGAAGCAAGTACAGGGAAAGCATTGTTCGTCGCTCGTGCCATAACTACCATAACTACACGTGGTGACTTGCTTTGTAGCGTCCGTGAACTACACTGCGAGCCTGTTTCATCGAGGGTAAGTAGTGCTCTTGTAAGCAGTCTTACACTTTTCAGCTAAGCAACGCACATTCTCTTTACGTGTAAAGCTATGAAGACGTCCTATACTGTTGCTGCGCAACTCACTTCATTGCAAGTCACTCAGTTATTACTACACTCTTAAAAAAAAGGGTGTCTGTACTGACTACCTTTGGGTGGTAATCGCCTCGCTACACATATGATGACCTTTTGGGGTGTCAAACGACTCCCTTCGTTCTTCAGACCAACGACTCCCTTCTTCACAATTTGGGGTGTCAAACGACTCCCTTCGTTCTTCAGACCAACGACTCCCTTCTTCACAAGCAGAGAGTCTACGTTACTCCCAACGCAGGAGTCTACGTGACTACCTTTTATTTCCCGCTAGTACCTCTAGGTAGTCAGGGTGACCCCTTTGCCATGGTAACGCTGACCCCCACTGGAGCGTTCCTTTGACTCCGTTGTCCTTAAGGACAGTGGTGTACATGACTCCCCTGGTAAGAGTCAGTGTGACCACTTCGTGGTACTCAATGAGACACTCTGCAACAAATAATGCGTTTATTTTTCTTCTTGGTCGATATTGATGAAACTTGCTGAGTTTAGGTTTACTTATGTGGCGATTTCAAATATGCAATTATCTGGAAGAAAACGCAGTTTTTACACATAAAAATTTCATGTGTCTTGATGAGCAAGCCTTTCCAAACTTGGAGTTACAAAGTAAATCGACATATCGCTATAGTTAGGGGATAAAAACTGTATGCAATAGTTTTAAAGGAGTTTACTGCGCTGTTCTGGCATAATGTTCATGAACCCACTAGCCCACATACGAACTCGCGTTTTAAACCCATTTGAGTTAAAAGTTACGTAATATTGAACTCTCGTGAGCGAATCACCAGCTAGACATACACTTACTGGTCAATTTTCAGCATACTATGACTATTGTTAAGTGGGTTTAGGACATGCATTCTGGTTATGTTGCATACAGTTCCCATTTCATATTATTGTGATATGCTTACTTTGTAACTCGTGCAGGCCTAACATGGCACATGAAATGTTTGATATACTTAACACGACATATAATAGTAGAAAAATATTTGCATTTTCAAAATCAGCGTACAAATACACATAAACTAAACAAGTTTTATAGAGATTGATCAAGAATTTCAAAAGAACTTCAAATCAGAGCGAACACCATTAGGGTTTTTATCTGACAATCGACGAAAGTTGGTGCCGCTACCTCTTGTTACTCAACAAGGCACTTCCACCGGGTTTACGCAAACAGGAACACTGTGGTGGATGCATGACAGCCGCAACAAGTTTTTGTAGCAACTTTACAGTGCTGCACTCGATTCCTCTGGGGGAAATAAAATACTACTCGAAGTTTATATAGATGAGTCTCAGAACAATTTCCGCTCGCGTAAAACAACAAAAAATGTTGATTCTAGAAGAAAGTAAGCCATGCAACACGGAAACAGAAGAGATGCGGACAGCTCAAACGCTAGCGTTTGGTTTGTCTGTGTCTTCTCTTTCACGTCTGCATGCCTTCATCCTATAAACAAACTGAAATTTCTGCGATTCGTAAAATTATTCTTTGAATCTGTTTTAAACACTTCATGCCATTTCATACATGTTCACATTGTAATGACAACCTACTGTTTTATCAGTAAGCACCTAAACTATAGGCACGACATCCTGCGAATAATGCGTAGTCCTTAGCCACGTCACCACAATTGTTAAGCATTTTATATATATATATATATATATATATATATATATATATATATATATATATATATATATATATATATATATATATATATATATATATATATCTGTGTGTGTGTGTGTGTGTTTGACATTTTTGAGCGCGCAAAAGAACAGGGACGAAAAACGACGCGGACACAGCGCTGACTTCCAACATATGCTTTATTTTCTACAGTGGTACATATATAAATAGACAACAAAAAGCAACGCACGCAGGTGCATTGTACAGGAAGGCTTCATGTAAAACCACAAATAAGTATGCATGATAAGCAATCAAACAACCTGATACCGGATTTTTTTCTTCTTTAAGAGATCAAGCGGTCATTCCTGACTACCACTATCGTCTAGTCACCCTGTGGGCCTTGCTTAGAAAGCCTAGTTCTTTTTGGATAGGTCAATTGAAGGCACACTAATGCACATGTCTCCCAAACTTGCAATATTCGCCGCTTCAATTATCTCACGTGTTGTTTGTGCCTGGCTCCTTCCTGTCGCAGTGCACTGCGAATACATGGGATCGCACCCACACTTCCTGCAGTGGAAAGCCAAATGTCCCACACCTCCAGTTCGCACGTTATTTGCGTGCTCACGCAGCCTGTCATTGGCACACCGTCCCGTCTGCCCTATGTATTTCTTGCCACAGGACAGCAGTAACTCATAAACGATGTTGTTCTCACATTTAACAAAGCTTTCTTTGTGCTTTTTTTGGCACCTGGGTTTTTCAGAACCACTGTAGGAGGCCTTGCACAGATTATAAAGCTTGTTTGGTGCTGAAAGGACGACTCTTACGTTGGCGTTGTTTCCTATCTTTTTCAGCCTATGTGAGCCATCGTGAAGGTACGGTATGACGGCGCATTTCTGCTTGACAGGCTCCGTTTCTGGTGAAGCCTGCTCCTCACCCTCGCGAGCATGTTTGACAGTCTTGAGAAGACCCTCCGCCACAGATGTGACGACATACTGAGGAAACGCCGCCTTTTTCAGGCAGTCAGCTTGCGCCTGGAAACTACACGAACACTTGTGAGGACATGAGCGGCGAAGCGCATTCATTAGGGTTAATTTTGCAATACCCCTTTTAACAAGCTTGGAGTGGCCCGAAGAAAACGGCAGAAGCGGCTTATTGGCCCTAGGCTCGTACGACCAGCAGACCTGGTCTCGCTCGAAGAACATTCGTAAGTCAAGAAAACGCAAGGCGTTGTTTTGTGGCATTTCATGCGTGACTGCGAGCGGTTGCAGGAAACGCGTGAACAGATCAAGTACGTTTGAAGAATCATTGCCAAATTCGCCTGGACTTGATTCTAGAAAGACAACATAGTCGTCTACATATCTAAACACCTTCTTTACATTTGTGCCTGTTAGCTCTGTTTCTAGTTTCTAGTAACAGGCACAAATGTAAAGAAGGTGTTTAGATATGTAGACGACTACGTTGTCTTTCTAGAATCAAGTCCAGGCGAATTTGGCAATGATTCTTCAAACGTACTTGATCTGTTCACGCGTTTCCTGCAACCGCTCGCAGTCACGCATGAAATGCCGCAAAACAACGCCTTGCGTTTTCTTGACTTACGAATGTTCTTCGAGCGAGACCAGGTCTGCTGGTCGTACGAGCCTAGGGCCAATAAGCCGCTTCTGCCGTTTTCTTCGGGCCACTCCAAGCTAGTTAAAAGGGGTATTGCAAAATTAACCCTAATGAATGCGCTTCGCCGCTCATGTCCTCACAAGTGTTCGTGTAGTTTCCAGGCGCAAGCTGACTGCCTGAAAAAGGCGGGGTTTCCTCAGTATGTCGTCACATCTGTGGCGGAGGGTCTTCTCAAGACTGTCAAACATGCTCGCGAGGGTGAGGAGCAGGCTTCACCAGAAATGGAGCCTGTCAAGCAGAAATGCGCCGTCATACCGTACCTTCACGATGTCTCACATAGGCTGAAAAAGATAGGAAACAACGCCAACGTAAGAGTCGTCCTTTCAGCACCAAACAAGCTTTATAATCTGTGCAAGGCCTCCTACAGCGGTTCTGAAAAACCCAGGTGCCAAAAAAAGCACAAAGAAAGCTTTGTTAAATGTGAGAACAACATCGTTTATGAGTTACTGCTGTCCTGTGGCAAGAAATACATAGGGCAGACGGGACGGTGTGCCAATGACAGGCTGCGTGAGCACGCAAATAACGTGCGAACTGGAGGTGTGGGACATTTGGCTTTCCACTGCAGGAAGTGTGGGTGCGATCCCATGTATTCGCAGTGCACTGCGACAGGAAGGAGCCAGGCACAAACAACACGTGAGATAATTGAAGCGGCGAAGATTGCAAGTTTGGGAGACATGTGCATTAGTGCACCTTCAATTGACCTATCCAAAAAGAACTAGACTTTCTAAGCAAGGCCCACAGGGTGACTAGACGATAGTGGTAGTCAGGAATGACCGCTTGATCTCTTAAAGAAGAAAAAAATCCGGTATCAGGTTGTTTGATTGCTTATCATGCATGCTTATTTGTGGTTTTACATGAAGCCTTCCTGTACAATGCGCCTGCGTGCGTTGCTTTTTGTTGTCTATATATATATGTACCACTGTAGAAAATAAAGCATATGTTGGAAGTCAGCGCTGTGTCTGCGTCGTTTTTCGTCCCTGTTCTTTTGCACGCTCAAAAAGTCAAACATGAATTACCAACTTGCCGATGCCTGCGCTCTCTCAATATATATATATATATATGTGTGTGTGTGTGTGTGTGTGTGTGTGTGTGTGTGTGTGTGTGTGTGTGTGTGTGTGTGTGTGTGTGTGTGTGTGTGTGTCATTCCATGCCAAGTGTCCCAGACGTGGCGCTCGCACATCACAGATTTTGCTGATAAAATTTGTGCCTTTTTCCTGTGCCACATGGAGTATTGTGGCAAAACACTTTTGGTCGAAAAAAATTTTGACAATCATGGCACCCCCTCGAAATTCGCTTCTATTTATTAAACTGTACCTAATAGAAAAATGTGTATAAAATCTATTTTTGTGTGTTGAGCTACGAAACCGCGCTTGCGCTATCACAGAGGTTCTGTTTAGTTGTCCCATTCATTATTTCCGATTTTTTTGGTGTTTCACTACCAGCTACGTAGCTTCAAAAACTACAAAATCTTCAATGTTCGTGAATTTTTCTTGAGCTATTTGCAACTCACCCTAACCAATATTAATCATAGCCTGATTTCCAGGAAAGTGTATTTTAGTACAGAAATGTTTAGGGGTAAAATAGACTTCAAATCTTTCCGAAAAAATTGTGATATTTGAGAAAATGTACGATTTGTCACATGTTTGACCGTATTTTTCATACTGATGCGGTCAAAGTAAAAATCCTCGTCATGTGGCGTTTGATAGAAGACTTCATCGTTAAGTAACGAAGAAAGTCTAATCAAATCATTTTTTTTGTTTTAAGGAAGAAAATAATTTTTGAATTTGGCCCTCCGATCGCGCAGTGCATTTCATTTTGCTGCCACTTCGCCGCAAAGCACGTGGTCGCCCTTACAGCTGACACTCGTCACAGGCAGCGGCCAGATGCGAGATGTGGTCGAAAGTCTTGTCGCGCTGTCAGGGCGACGAGTAATGAATTTGCGTTACAATGAGCATTTGCTAGGCGGGCCCAATGGGAAATATGGACCCCCGAGAGCAGCATGTGGAGTCGTTGGCACAATGTCCTAGAGGGACGTCTGCACAACTAGCATACACATACTGAAAGAAATAATGCACACTGTACACACTTCTTTCTCAGGGTATACATGTTGTACAGACGGCCTCTAGCACAATGTGCCAACGACGCCATAGGCTGCTCTCGGGCGTCCATACTTCCCATTGGGCCCGCCAAGCAAGCTCACATTGTAACGCGAATTCATTACTCGTCGCCCTGACATCAACGTGACAAGACTTTCGACCACTCACGAGCCACTGACATACATCTCGCATCTGGCCGTTGCCTGTGACGAGTGTCAGCTGCAAGGGCTACCACGTGCTTTGCGGCGAGGTGGCAACAAAATGAAATGCACTGCGCGTTCGGAGGGCCAAATTCAAAAATTATTTTCTTCCTTAAAAGAAAAAAATGATTTGATAAGACTTTTTTCAATACTTAACGATGAAGTCTTTTATCAAACGCCGCATGACGAGGATTTTTACTTTGACCGCATCAGTATGAAAAATATGGTCAAACATGCAACAAATCGTACATTTTCTCTAATTTCACAATTTTTTTTCGGAAAGATCTGAAGTCTATTTTACCCCTAAACATTTCTGTACTAAAATACACTTTCCTGGAAATCAGGCTATTATTAATATTGGTTAGGGTGAGTTCCAGATAGCTCAAGAAAAATTCACGAACTTGGAAGATTTTTGTAGTTTTGAAGCTACGTAGCTGGTAGTGAAACACAAAAATTCGGAAATAATGAATGGGACAACTAAACAGAACCTCTGCGATAGCGCAAGCGCAGTTTAGAAGCTCAACACACAAAAGTAGATTTTATACACATTTTTCTATTAGGTACAGTTTAATAAATAGAAGCGAAATTCGAGGGGGTGCCAGGACCGTCAAAAATTTTTCGAGCAAGAATGTTTTGCCACAATACTCCATGTGGCACAGGAAAAAGGCACAAATTTATCAGCAAAAGCTGCGATGTGCGAGCACCACGTCTGGGACACTTGGCATGGAATGACCCTTAAATATAAGAGCTACAGAAAGATCACGAAGGTCCTGATACTGTAGGAAGGCATTTGACACACGACGTACGTTTTAGCACTATGCTAATGCTAAAACGTACGTCGTGTGTCAAGTACCTTATATATATAAGGTATGATATATATAAATATATATATTTAGCGGTGGTATGGAGAGTTCTGTACAGAACTGAAATACAGAAACACCGTCCAGAAATACAGCGAGACACATTACTGTCAGAATGAGTGAGATATGAAAAGCAATAGTTTCGCTAACATCGTTCATTACTGTCAAATGCGGCAATATACTAGACCTGGCATAAACATTAGCATAGCCAGCAGTCAGTTTTTATGAATAGGAATCAATGGCCAGCCATCAAGCACTTCTTTGCGACATCCATTACATATTTTATGTGGCATACAGCGCAAAAACATGCAACATGTGTAGTTCTCATGTAGTACAGGATTCTCATGTAGTCATCTGAGATACAGGACCCCAATAGGTGACACAGCTTGCGTGCATGAGCTTGGCAGTGTCGTGTTCCCAGACCATGTCAGGGTCAGGTGGCATTCTGGCGAAAAGGACAGCAGGTTGCACTGATTCGAGACCACTCACGGCCAGACCTTAAGCGTGGCTATTCCGAATTCTTGGACACGTCTTGACTACCTCGAGACACGAAGTTTCCAAGGAGGCTTCCTGGTCAAATGCAGCTGTAGAGCTTCAATGTGCAGTCTTGAAGCAACCTGAAATAGTCAAGTGCACAAAAATAAACACATGATGACAGACAGATCGATCACCTTTTAATCTGACAAGGGCAGCGCTCACACACCAGATTCCATGAAGTGTCATGGCAATGAACAAAACCAGGGATACTCATTAACTTTGCTGTACTTTGAGGGTCTGTTACTCCCTTAGCCAGCTGCAACTGTTTCCGCTGCATGACCTCCGTACAATTAGAAGGATGTTTTTTTAGAGAAACGCATATTCTTATCAAAATTGTATAATAGTCACGCTCAAGATGTTTTCGCGCACACACTCTATGTCAAGAAGGAAATAGTTTGCTGCAACTAAAATGGCAATGAAGAGATTAATTAACAAAAACTCATTAATTAACTTTTAATTCCTGACCTGGAGGTAGTTGTTTATATTAGAAAGTTGTATCGCGTGCCAATTTATGGCATACACATTTTTTTTAATCGCGAAAGTTACACGTAATTCGTGATATTCATCCTTTGAATTTCAAGGACGAAATCGAAACTGATAGCGCCTGACGTGCAGGAAACGTCGCTTCTTTGTTACGTAAGCTCGGAGCTACACGTGAAAAGAAGGTGATGATAGTTTAATGAAGGTGGGCCGAAGCAGAATGTGATCAGGAAAATCTGCAAGCATTCAGAAATACACAAGTAAACAGCTTATTATTTGGGTGCGATGTGTGGTACTTATCTGTAAACATAGAAAGAAAAGGTTGATATTACTGCCGTTTCGGATGCGCGCAACTCGAAAGAAACAAATGAGCACCAAACGCCACATGCAAAGGTAAGGCGATCCGCTGACGCAAGTTAGATGACTTGCCAGTTTTCACGAAAAGGTACGACCACGACGCGCCTTCATTCAAATTTCGTCACTCCCTTGTCGCGGGCAGCTCCGGTCTGACGTAACAGAAAAACCGCGTTTTCTGTGTGCCGGACACAATCAGTTTTGATTTAGCCCTTAAAATTTCACAATAAATATCTCGAGTTACGTAAAACTTTCATGATTTCTGAAAAATGGGTATACCATAAAGCGGCACGCACTACAAATTTCTAATATAAACAACTGCCCTCAAGTCAATAAATAAAAATTAGTTAACGGGTTTTTGTTAATTAGTCCCGTCAACGCATTTTTTGTTGCGGCAGAATATTTCCGCCTCGAACTAGAGTACTACTGGAGCGTGACTGTCATAGAGTTTTTTTATAAAAGATATGTACTGTCTGAAAAAAAATCACCCTGTATAGCATGGCAGCAGTATTTTAATAATAATAATAATTGTTGGGGTTTGACGTCCCAAAACCACGATAAGATTATGAGAGACGCCGTAGTGGAGGGCTTCGGAAGTTTCGACCACCTGGAGTTCTTTAACGTGCACCTAAATCTAAGCACACGGGTCTAAACCATTTTCGCCTCCATCGAAAATGCGGCCGCGGCGGCCAGGATTCGATCCCGCAACCTGCGGGTCAGCAGTAGAGCACCATAACCACTAGACTAGCAGTATTTTAACGAAGACCTGTAGGTCGCGGGATCGAGTCCCGGCCTCGGCGGCTGCATTTTCGTTGGAGGCGAAAATGTTGGAGGCCCGTGTACTTAGATTTAGCTGCACGTTAAAGAACCCCAGGTAGTCGAAATTTCCAGAGCCCTCTACTACGGCGTCTCTCAATCATATCGTGGTTTGGGGATGTTAAACGCCAAATGTTATTATTAGTTTAACGAAGAAAACGGCAAAATGTGTATACAGCTACACGAAATATGGCGAATGTACGACAAGACTAGGCTTGCCTTCACTGCCTTCTTTCTGTCGCATCATTGTGAGCGTGCCCTTCTAGTGCCTGGCTTCAGAACAGCTGCACGAAGGTGCAGCTATTCTAAAGGCCTAATGTGCCATTTTTTCTTCAGATCTATATCAACAGGCAAAGGTCTCGTTTTTACGTTTGTCTGGAAGGACAACCCACCAGCCAGCGTTGACCAGTTAGAGGGTTGGGAGCAAACTCGGGCAAACTGTGCAGCACAAACATCACCTCAAACCTCAAACAATCGAGGTGATGAGAAGCGGTCAAACAAAAAGGAACAGTGCTGAAGTGACTTATATACATATTAAAAACAACAGCTGATTATGGCACGAAATTGGGACAATTAAGGTGCATTGTAAAAGAATGTCAAATGAGGTACCCTGCTGTAAAAAGTGCTAAATATTCATTGCAGACTATGGCGAATAGAATTCAAATAGAATACAGCGAGTGTTTCGAGGTATAATGACGAAGCAATAATTGCTAGAGATTTATGAGCGAAAAGCACAATGCGATTAAGCGGTGCTACATAGTGGGAGATCACGGATTAATTTCAACTACCTGGAGTTCTTCAACGTGCACAAATCAGAGGGCATGGGAGTTTCTGTATCTCGCCCCCTTCTAAATGCAGCTGCCGGGGTCAGGAATAGAACCCGCGTCCTTGGGCTTCGCAGCGTAACGCTTCCAAGTCCATTTTAAAGGATTTTTGTCCACTGCCCACAACATCACTGTAGACTGTATCTTTGTGTTGAAAATAATAACGAACTGAACCACGGCTGGTATAACAAAGGCATCCAATATCCACGAAACACAGCGTTTGAGCAGTATGTTTACTGCCATTATTACTAGCCGGTGTTGTGTTTACTATTAGGTACTAGCACCACACCACATTAGACAAAGCAAGTATCACAGGAGGATGAGGTTATGCTCGTATGCAGTTTGTGGACAAAAAAAAAAACTACAACTTTGAAGTGAACTCACATTTACCTTTGTTGCATGATAATTTTTAGCATCATAAGATCAAGTCACCACTGTTTCAATTAAATGAAACCGTGCTACAAAAGCTATTGCATCAAAGTTTTATAGCAGTTACGCACGCACGCACGCACGCACGCACGCGCACACACACACACACACACACACACACACACACACACACACACACACACACACACACACACACACACAAGCAAACACGGCGAGAAGTTCGAATATGCAGCGAATAAATACGTATTAAACGTGTTTCAACGTCTGGGTAGCAAAGGAAAGAAACACTAAATTCTAGAGTTTCACGAGCCAAAATCATGATCTGGATATCAGGCATGTTCGGGCCGGGTGCATTAGATTGATTTTGATCAGCTGATCTTACTTACCCTTCAAATATATATCGGTGCAACGTTGCTCTACGTGTCACCACACTCGACTTGCAACCGAGATTTCAACTCGCAATTTCATGTTTTTCTGGCATGTATGGAATAAGGAAACACGATATTGGCGCGCACCACTCCGTTTTACCCGCTACTGGATAGTCCCGTGCGGTTTTCGTCGTTGCCAAGCCATTGAAACACGATAGCAAAATCCGTGCAACTGGAACATCAGAAAGACAAGCGGCAAAGCTACGTGTGAAGCGAATAAAAGAGTTGTAGGCAGAAGCCGGCAGAACTCACCTGAAATCTATAACGACCGTAGGAGCGTCGTCCACAGGCTTCGTCTGTCGGTGCCACTGGGATCCGTCATGCGCTGCCATCTTGCTCAGGCAAGTTCACGACGAAACGAAGCTTACTGCAGGGACTTCTCCGTCCGGAGGCTGCTTTTCCAAACACTGAGTGACACTGCTTCAGCCAGTCACGGCAAGCGTGAGCCGACGACACGATACTACGCCACGAATGCATAGCACGAAGAAAGTCACGCAAAACAATCACTTGCAATCACGCCTGACGACACAGATTATTCTGGCGGACTAAAGAACGACCACAACGAGACGGATCAGTGATCACGAACAATGCCGTCTAACGGTCTAACAACGCCAGGCCAAAATGGCTGTCTCGTATTGATGGCTTCGGCTTTGGATTAAAGTAGCCTCCACGAACGCCTAAATGGTTTCGGTTTTGTTTTTGTGCTATAGAACACACATCCATGCATAGTTAAAGCTCTATTGAATAATATCAGGGTGGAGGAGGCGAAGCGCGCCCTGTGTGTGTCTGTAAGGGCTGTACGGTGGGAGGGGGCGCAGGTGAACGTGCATCCCCTGCTCTAGGGGCTAGGGAGAGTGCGGTGAGGCCCAGGGGCGGATCCAGGCGCTTGCTTTGGGGGGGTCGGTTGGTTGTTGGGGGGGGGGGGGGGGGGGGAGGGGGGCGTTGCCCAACTTTAAAACTTCACGTTAGTAACCAAATGCTCATTATTTTTGTTCTCAGTTGCATTGCTCAGTGCCATTTCATTATCTAAAATTTCGCATATTTCCGCTAAACATTGGGGAACACGTATCAGTGTTGTTGGTAAGAGGAGGGTGAAAGAGGGAAGGGCAGGCCACCTGCTCGATAAATGAGTATTCCCACAACGGCGAGCTCTAGTATTCCTTGAACGTAGTTTCGGAGTAAGCCTCCCTTTGTTACCCCGCCCCCTCCTCCCCATTGCCTTTTTTTCTGGCCGGTCGTGTTGCCAGAAAATTCCCTTTCTATCTCCGCAGCCTAAGGACGGTCAAACGGAGCTTTCGGAGTCGCGCTCGATTATACCCCGCGCACGTGCTCTCGGAGGCTTGCTCGGTACTTCGGCGAATATAATTCACAGCACCACTGCCTGCCTTCCTTCTTTTTTTTTTTGGACCAGCCGCTTGTTCTGCACGCTTTGTGGGACCACGGCCGGGCTAGACTGCACGTGCGCGCTCAAGCGCGCACGTGCAGTCTAGCCCGGCCGTGGTGGGACGAAAGATGCCAGTTTGAATGACACAGAACAGACTCCTGTCTCTGAGAAAAAGATGGGAGAATTTGAAGACCCCTCGCTTTGCTGAAGAGCTGATGGCCCTGGGAGTGGGGAGGAAACTTTAGCTCGCTTCCATAAAGGCAGCAGTTGCTTTAGCAAAATAGTTGAGGCTTGTGCTCGTCGGTGCCTATTTGAAAGATGCAGGACGCAGAAGAAATCTTTTCTAGAAAGCCTGTTTCGCTCTTAACAAAAGCGCAGGGCTGTGTGAGGGGTGCTTCCCTAGTCTCGGATTGGGATGGACACAGCGACCACCTGAAAAAATTCTACGTTCTGAAAAATGGCCTTCGGTGAGGTGAAAAGCGGGGGGGGGGGGGGGGGGGGTTGGGTTGGCTTATAGCTTTGGGGGGGGCGATCGCCCAATCGCCCCCCCCCCCCCTGGATCCGCCACTGGTGAGGCCGTGTGTGCGTGCCTAGCTGTGCTCAACGTTTGCTGAGCGATTTGGTGGCCCGCGCGGATTATCGTGAAGACATAGTTTAGCTGTGGCGGGCAGAAATGATGACCACGCGAGCTATAATTCTGGTAGTATTGTCGCTCTTTAGGAGACGCGGTAAAGCGTCGCCTTGATAACCGGTCTGCGCGGTTATCATGCCAGCTTTGCGGCACATGTTTTTACGGCCGTCGAGTTAGATGTGTTCCCGATCGCCAGTGCGTTCAACACCATGCACGTCCATTTCACTAATAAATGTATGTTTTCTGCCATACATGCTGTCGTAGGAATCTACAAACCTCGCTTGCAAACGTGCGAAGATTCGCAAATTTGTCACCGCTGCCATTGTTAAACGTCGTCATAACTCTGAATGTTTCGCTTGGGGGCAAGATTTTTTAAGAACCCTGTTTACTTGTAGACGTTTTCGAAGCGCCGTTTCAGCAATATCGTAACTGAAGCCATAACACAATACGTGCGTAATTCCACATTTTACGAATCCATGTTATATATTCTCAACCAAAATTTTTCGGTATACCACAAGCCAAAGCAGCGACCTGTATCTTGGTCGCAGCCAGTGAAGCTTTCTTTTTAAAAAAAACCCACCCTGTATATGCAGAACAATCACTGACTCCCTTGGAGCAAGGGAGTCATCTATTTCATTCAGGAGCGTCGACCAGAGCATTGTGACTCCCCTTAGAAAAAAAGGTGGTCATCGGCTGCCACAAAGAGAGTCAAGCAGACGTGACTCCCTTTTGACTCTCTTTTTTTTAAGAGTGTACTTCATTATGCGTACAGCGTGCTTTTATACATTCTGTGGAGTATTATTGCGCCGTTAGCTACCGCATAGTTGTGTCGGGGCTCAAGTATTGTTCTATTCTGGGTGAGAGGGATTACGTACTATCGGCGTCAAATGAAACGCGAACATCGGAGCGCGTGGCCTAAGCAAAGGTTTAGTGCGCGCCGTCCAGTCACTGCCAGGCGCGCACATCCAGTTTGGCACCACTGTGCGATCCCCCTTATTTTGCTACTTTTCGCTTCTGTTCTACTCGGATATGGTGATAAAGGCGGCCGGCGTGGGCGTGCCTGGCGTTTTTGCCTGTTTCAATATTTGTTCTTTTATATCTTTTATTTTTTCCTTTCACATATCAGAAATAGAACAGAAGCAAAAATATTTCACTAAAGGGGAATCGTGCAGTGCTGCCACACCGGATGTGCGCGCCTTTTAATCGTGATGACCCGACGGCGTGCACTATACCTTCGCTAATGCTAGTGGCACGCGCTCCACTTATCGCGTTTCATTTGACGCCGATTGTACAATACTTCTCTATACGATTTCGTTGGCTTCGGGTGTCTTTTGCGCGTTAATTTGCATCTTCTTCATTTTTTGCTCATTGTACGGCTATTTGTTATGCACTGGTGTAGCTTTTTCTGAAGTTTGATATTTGAACAATTTGTTTCCGTATTGGGTTTGTTAAGGTGGCATAATTGCTTAAAAGGTCCACGTAACTGAAATGTAAACGCGACCGCCTATAGCCTCTACCAGCTGCCGTTCCTCATTTCAGACGAGGTTAGCGTAGCTTTTAGCTGTCATCCTCATAGCCGAGCTGCTGTAGGTGTTAAGTACACGGCCAAGAAAGTGAAATTCGTGAATATACTAGTTCTATCCAAGTAAGCAGCTGATATACACAAGCGACGGACGAGAAGGCAGCAAAATGTTAACTCGCATACGTCAGAGTTCATTGATTTATTTACTAGCTAATATTATAGTACAACAATGGTTCCGCAGTTTTACTGTGACCTACGCGTGGGTTTCATCATTCTCCTCACGATTTCATCGGTAATTATCAGTTAACTCTTCTCCACCCAGATCCACAGCCCGGTAAGAACGCTATTGCGATTCCTGCAATAAAGCCTTATCTGCTAATAGGCTCATAGTTTATGCACAATGACCTACGATGCTCATCGCCGTGCTTTTTTTTTTATTGCGATAGCAATTATATGGACAGTCTCGGCTGGATTTTGCCGTCGCCGTCGTCATGCACCGTATATGTATAAGTATGTATATATATATATAAAGGCCCCAAAGAAAAATAACTCAGAAAAATGCTTCCGAAGCGCGGAATCGAACCAGGGACCTCTTGCTCCGCAGCGAGCGGCGCTATCCACTACGCCACGAAACGCAGATCCTCCACGTAGCTAACGGCGAGCGTTATATACACACCATTTAGCGCTGGACGGACTCAGAGACAGAAGGCGATAATATGCGTTTCTTCATTACCAGCGAGGTGGCGCTAGGAGCCCGACGGGCGCATTTAAAAGTCGTCGTCGGCGAGCTCGCTCGCTTCTTCTATTTGCGCATGGGAGAAGCTTGCCTTTCCGCTGTCTGCTCGCGCGGTTTTCTCGTGGCGCGGGGTAGAGGAATGTTTCACGCTTTCACCGTGATGTCCGCGCTCATGTTACGGCGCGTACGAATGTCACTCGAGCTCAGGTACGCCGCTAAACGAACAAACAGAAGATGAGCGCGAACTATCAAGTTTCACAGCTCGACACTTGAAGCACGCTAGTTCCCTTCGCTGCTTCGGCCGCCTATGCAACAGAAGCGCTGTTCAAACTGAGAGTATCCATTGGCGAGCCTCACTTCGTATAGCATTAGTTCCTTGCTATCGCATTCATTGCTTCGCCCTTGCGGCGAAACTGTGACTTTTTTTGACTAGGTCTGCAAACTTCCTCATGAGTGGACCCACTCAGGCTCACTCAGACTCAGACCGAGCCGTGAGTCGGAGTTTGAGTGAGTACAGTTGAGTAATATTCTGGTGAGATTGAGTCGAATGAGCCCGGTTGAGAAAACTTTTAGTGTTTCTGAGTCCGAGGGAGTCCTGTTGAGGAAAATTTTGGCGAGTCTGTGTCCAAGTGAGCCCTAAGCGCAAAATAGATTTTTCAGTGAGTCTGAGTGAGCTCCACATTTTATTGCCGACCTATGGTCCTATCTACTCACCTTCAGCCTTACTATCCGCCTTATGTCGGCTCACCACGTATATACTACCGTCTACTCACACATACTTCAAAGCACTAGCGTCCATATGCCTGGTCAATATTTATTGATCAGAGGCGTGAGTTTTGACCCCCCCTTCCCCCGCCGCAAACTTTTTTACTGGAAGTTCTTCATAAAATTATCTCGTGTTAGTCGTCTCTTTCAATAAAAAGTATTTTTACTGGATGGTATACACTGATCACTCGTGCATGAGGTCAAAAGGCACCAAGTGGAGCAATGATTATACGAGATATTGGTGGTTAACAGTATTGACAAATCACAGCATATCCACGTGGTGAATGATGATGAGTGGAGCGAAGCTCCGGAGGATATCATCGGTAAACAGTGAATCTTCTGTGTAACGCCCCATCAATCGTCATATAAAGAGAAAGACTGTGTGTATATTACAAACATCAAACTTTTATTTTTCTTAATTAGATGATGCTTGGCTTGCGTTGTCCCTTCATTATCACGGCTTTATGGTCCCTGAAATGAAGGGATAGCGGTTTCTTTACGGGTTGCAATTAGAGGTGTGCGTCGCCGCGCCGCGCCGCCGCCGCCGCCTGTTTTTGGTCACGCCGCTCGCGCCGCCGCCGAAGTCCCAAGGGAGATCACGCCGCCGCCGCCGCCGCCGCGCAATAATTGCGGCGCGCCGCCGTTAGTATTTTCTTTTAATCCAAATGGGGAATCTGGAAATAAAATACAGCACTTCGCCGGAGGAGCTCTTCTGGATGTGTCCATGTAATGGACTGTCCATTTCAGCGGCTGCTGAATAGCGGGAGCTCGGCGAGAAGCGCGCCCCCTGTTTCCGGTTCTTGTTCTGCAGCGCCATCATGACATCACGAAGCTTTCAAACACTCCCGACACAAATGACAGCGACGGAATGCGCTTCAATGCAACGAACGCAGCCCTCAGAGATCCGGTTTTTGGTGCATATGTCTTTTGATCCATAACTGAGGATAATTTTGGCGCAAATCGAACGAGGACGCACGACACAAAAGAACAGGATGGGCGCCGATCGTGTTAGCCATCGATTTAGGTTTAATGCAGCCGCCGGTCTAACGCAGCTGTAAGGTCTGTACGCCTTCCCTGCATTGTTCTCAAACATCTAGGACACATTCATATGCAAATTCAGACTTGAAAATTTCCTGTTTCTGTGCATTTCGTCCACTCTCTTACGCTAGGAATGTGCTGGCGGGTTCGGTGCAGCGACGTGGTCAAGAGCGAGGTGACATCACGCCTCACCGCTTTTTCGAATCACTGAATACGCTCTGCCGAATTGAACGGTGGATATCTCGTTTGGATGAACGCATGGAGAGTAGCTCCTCGGAAGCTGTAGTATCTTTTTCTTCTCCAGAAATATCCCGCGTATTGCCTGACCTTAACGCTGCCGCATCCTCCAGCATTAAAGGGCGACGACCTAACTCGCTGGATAGCATATTCTTGGAGTCTTGGACCTATTACACTGTGCATAAATAAATAAAATAGCTAAGTAATATATATATCTCGGTGCGTTAGCACATTTTTTCCTTTTATTCTTACTCGAGTAAATCAATCAATAAATACGGAAATAAAAGAGAATGGCAAACTTAGAATATAGCTGAGCTAGTTGGTAGGTATTCATGTTAAGAAGACATGACGTGGAAACGCGGACATAAGATAAAAGTCGAGAGAGTGAACAGCTATCTCTCACGTAGACCACTACTCGCACTTGATTGATAGGTATGGCCTCTTACGTGGGAATGCGCAGATAAATATTTGTGTCTACCTTCGTTTCCGCCGCTGTGTGATTTTTCAGTTGTTGGCGGCGCTTCTGGTGTCTTGACTACCCTCCTGTGGTCGTGTTTGCACGCCCTGTTTTTATAAAGGGCCCCTAAACAGCCTCTGAATGTACAAGAAAAAAAAAACAACAAGCGCGTTATTCTCTCTTGGAGTTTTTTGTCTTTTGGTGCACTTCGTAATGCCAGAACAGTGATTCACGTGACATCATCAGGGTACATACTCTCACTGGTCCATATACGAGAAATAATAGTTGTGAATTGTCTCCCACACTGCTTTGCTATGCAGCCGCCCACCCGCTCTTGCTTCTCAGGCACGACTATCGTGCGTGATTAACTGATTTCGCTCCATTTTGTGCGCTTGCGACCGCGCATCCAGAGATAACAGACTGTAGCCGACAAGCGCGAAATCCTGATAGGTTCAACGCTTCATGCTGACATTTACGCGTGCTTTATGAAGAAATAAGTGGCGAGGAGATGTCCCCTATAAGAAGGGTAGTGAAGGCGAGAACGAAGCTAATGGAAAAGGCACCGGATTATATGATTCTGCCAACAGACGAACTCTTTACAGCGGAGACGATGAAGCTTTCCAGGAAAAAGGCGAGCCCGCTTCGACGGTTTCTTCTATATTTTTTATTGCGTTAGCAATTGTATGGATACTCAGGACAGGCTTTCACCGTCGCCGTCATGTTCCGTATAAACTCTAAATCAATAACATCGCTCCGCGCATTGTATGTTCTACCCGCGAGTAAAAGCTCGCGAGCATTGGCAAGGAACATGGCTAAAGCAGAGATCAAACAAGCTGCCCATCTCCGTCACACCGAATAACATCAACCCGCGTGCGAGCCCTGCCGTTGATTGCTCCTCAAGCGAAAGGAAACGCCCCGCCCGTCATTTGCTGGACGAAGGAGCAGGAAGGGATGTCTGGGGAGAGGGACTGCTTAACTCGAGCAGGAACCGTGAACTCTGACTATAAGGGCGCGGTCCAGAGCACTGGCACGCACGCTATTTCGGCGGACATTCCCCAGCGAACGGCTCGTGTACCTTCTACGAGCTGTGAGCGCTGTGATCTCACTGCTTCGCACTCGCACCACTGATACGACAAACTGACCGAAAACCGCTTCTCTCCCGGGAGCGGCCGTATTTCCATACACCAGCGTTCTGTAGAGTTAAGTGACATCGGAGCAAAAAGAGTTAGCTGCTAGCCCTCATTCATGTAACATTAAGGCGTGTACTTATCGCATTCACTGCTTCGCCCGCCTCCCGAACCCCCGCGCCGCGCCGCCGCTGGTCCGATGAACCCCGGGCCGTTCAAGCGCCGCCGCCGGAGGTCGAAACACCGGCGCGCCGCCGCCGGTGATTTTGGTTCCGGCGCACATGTCTAGTTGCAATTGGAAATTTGAAAATACCAGGTCTATACGCGTCCCTCGGATGGTCGTTGGTTTCATATGATCGAAGGACGTGCACGTGAGAGCATATTTGGCTGCCATATGTTGTATTAACCACTCATTGTTCTTTTCGGTAATATCGACATTCTGGTCACCAACTAACACAATTGGTCTATTCTTGTACTTGTCATAATTACACGATGCCGTGTCAATGAATGTCTTGATATTTCCACTCGACAAATTGGGTGCAAGGTACATGGTCATGATGATGCATTCATCAAAATCGATAGCAGCATATTCACCGTTGTGGCTCTGTGTCGTTGGGAGTAGTTTCAGATCTTGTGCCTTTTCTGTATGTTCGATGTATACGGCCACACCACCTGCAGGATGCTCTGCATCATCGATGTACACGACTGGATCGTATCGTTTGATATACGGTCTTTTGGCGTTCCACGTCTCGGTGAGATAGAGAACGTCCACCGCAGTAAGTATGGGGTCCCGTTGAACATCGTCTACAAGCTTGACATAAAACCAGCTAGGCTTACATGGTAGGCGGGAAACTACAGAAGGCAACAACAAGTAAAGAAAACATAAGAGAAAGGCAATCTTGCCAAGGCGTTCGACCACTGCAAAGTTAACGGCTATCTCGTGGGTGGGTCTCTGTAGCCTTGTCTTCCTGCGAAAGAAAAAGCGCGTCAAGAGGGAGCCTCATGGCGCGTTACTTCTGGAATGTTGTCTTCGGGCGTCGTTGAAAACGCGAGATGTAGTGAAGAAGCAAGAAGCCACACAGGCGAACACGCACGAGAGTCTCGCTCGTCAACGTCGTCTTCTTCTACTGCATACCAGAACGCGCGCTTCTCACGAACTAGAGGTGGCTACTACAAACAAACGAACAAACGGAGGATGGACAGACCCACGGCATAAGGAGCTTCGCCCCTAAAAAACATTATAAGCTAACAGACCCATGCGTCGACTCACTCAGACTCAGATCAAGCCGTGAGCTTGAATCTGAGTGAGTCCGCGTGAGTAATATTTCGGTGACTTTGAGTCCGAGTGAGTCCGGTTGAGGAAAACTTTGGTGAGTCTGAGTCCGAGTGAGCCGTAAGCGCAAAATATATTTCATGTGTGAGTCTGAGTGAGCTCCGCATTTCTTGCCGACATATGGCCTTAAGTATTTAATTCGTGTAGCTTTCCGCAACTGCAGGAGGCGATTATAGTGTCAATGCGAAAATATAAAGAAAAGCTGTTACAAGGTGCTCGTCTGTCTTGGCTGTGAACATTTCCTGGTGCTGAAAAGAGTATCTCTCGTACGACAGATAACCGGTGCCGCAGCGTATGCGCAAGCAAATGCAGTGGTGTGTGTGAAGCTGTTACATCTAGGTCCTTGATGCATTGTGGTGCATCCGCGCGCTAAAGTGAATCTTTTTGCTGGAGCACTGAAGCTTACCCTCTATCGTTACCCTCTGGGTTTTTCAAACATTCGACAAATGAATGCATGTAACCATTAGTCAGGTCAGTAGCAGTAAATGAGCTTTGCTTTCGCTCAACGCCATTACGCCTGCGCGCGTCTGCTAAAAGCGTATTAGCAGATGTAAAATGACCTTTACCAAGCCACGAATGCACTAATACCAAAGATTCATAATGAAGAGACAAGGGGGCAGCGCTAGGACGAATACAAAGAACGCGATGAAGACGGGACATGAGCTGCACTCACAACTGAAGTTTTTTTTTTATTGAAAAACGTCCCTTATATGCAACAAGCATCGTCGCACAAATTGCCACAAAAAGTGCAAAGCGAACAACATCATAACAGCAGGGACCACCAGCCTTTTTCAAAAAAAAAAAAAACATACACAGCAAGAAACTATAGCATAAACATGTGATAAAAGGCAGATAAAAAACTAGACCATGTGATATGTCACTGTACTATACACGTGTGGATGAGGTAGTCAAACTCTTTAGATGAGAGGGTGACAGAGGGCTGACTGACGCATTTGGCTTTTAATCTGGCCTGGTGATCATCCTAGCGTTGCCCCCTTGTCCCTTCATTATGCACCCAAACCAACTCGCCCACCTATCTGTTATTCTGCGATACCAAAGATGTTGCGATCTTCTATGCCCGTGCAAATCTCGTTTTATGTAAACATGTTAAAATGAAGAAGGCTTCATTCCCTCGGCTTCTTCCGCGTTCTTTCATCGACTGACACACGTCTCTTGCGGCTTTCTGGCGGTACCGTCAGTGGCGCTGCTTTCCCTTCGAATAGTATATAGAGAACTCATGATTCTGTGCGCTGTGAGTGCACTTGTATACACATAGCAAGCTTTCCTCTCTGAGTCGCGATTGGTTTTCCAGCTGCAGCAAGAGAGATCAATATTTGTTTCGCTACCGGAGCTTCGCGGATGTCAACTCGCCGTCTTTGACATTTCCGGCCGTGTCCTGTGTTTCCTGGTGCGTCCTGTATTTCGCCGGAACTTTCTTGTCTTGCCTCGCTTGTAAATGTCGAAAGATGGCTCGTCGTCATCTTCGATGTTGTTCGGGTGTTGTCAGCGCACTGTCGTGAAGCGCTGACCGTCCTTTCTCGGAGACGGCGCTCTCTTTATCGTCAGCAAATGTCGAAATATAAGCTGACCCGGGAAGGTGATTGACCTCTGTCTCGCTCAATGCCCGCCTCCTCGATGCCTCTTTTTCCCGCTTCCGCTCATGTCGTAATACGGGAGAAAAGACTTGTTGCTCTATCGTTTCGAATTTTGTTTAAAAAGACTAGCTCTGGTTCTCACGACCTTCTGAAAGGTGCGGCTTCATTTTCTGCGTTGCCTTGCACCGGCAAGGAACCTAAAAAAATGTTTTGTATTTATGTGGAGGTTAAAGAAATACGATCTGCAATCAATGCTGCTTGGTGGTAGACTTTCCGTTCCTATACAGTTGAGGACATAAGCATCTTAATAATTGCTATATACCTACCAAGATTTCCATCTTCCATGTCATTGTAACAGAGGCTACAGTGCCCGGCTTCTGACAAAAAGGTCGCGAGTTCGATCCCGGCCGCGGTGGTCGTATTTCGATGGAGCTGAAATCTAGAGACCCTTGTGCTGTGCGATATCAGTGCAGGTTAAAGGACAGCAGATGGCCGAAATTTCTGGAGCCCTTTATTTACTCTCACGTGCTTCATAATCATGAAGGAAAAGTTTTGGCGCGCTCTTTCCGTCAGACTGGGAGGGAAATTACCGAAGCGTTTCATATGCACGTCAGCGAAGGCTGCGTTAGCACTCCCTCCATCGCCCTCTCTCAAAAGAAATGAACTTTTTGAGGGCAACCATGTTACCGCATACATAATTCTTGCAACGTGTTGGTGGCACTGACAGGCTGATATGCTTTCTATGTATTCTTTTTGTCTACCATTTTTTATTACGGCACACGCCCCCCCCCCCCCCCCCCTCTATTTTCGTGTTCCTCGTTTTTTTCCTGTACACAAGTCTGTCCATTCTCGAAATAAAGTATTTGTTAGTTTGCGCATCATCCTGCGTTGTCCCTCGTTTTTTCTCGGTCCGTCTCAAACCTTGCAGCGTATTACTAGATGAAGACGTACCAACTAGCCCCCGTTGCAGCGTAATTATCATAATCACATTGTGGTTTTGGCCCCTATAAAACCCTAGATAGTATTATCAAGACTTGCATGCAGAAAGCCGACCGCTTTTGTTTCTTTAATGCGTGATTATAGTTTTATTTTGGTGTATTTACAAAATGCATACAATTAAACATTTATAAGAAACTTCGTGAAGCATGAAGTGCCTGAAGGGCCATTGGAGTATCTGCGGGCATTACCGTTTTTGCCGAAGAAACGAAACCATGGGCAGGTATAAAAGAGGTACGCACCAAGGTGTATACGCTTGGCTGCGGTGTGTTCGTTCGCATGTCGCACATTACGGTCGCGAACCTCTCAATGTGAACAACAGAGGGTGGATGGACTTTGATCTTTCCAATGGGAACATATGCACCGAGCACTTTGTTTTATAACGTATTTTCTTCACTGTATGTCTTGTTTTAAATCTGCAGGCAGTTCCTTGTTGTTAGAGAAAGCCGAAGTCTCAATTTCTAATTTACCCGCTTTGACAAAAGGCTTTTCCATTAACATGACGTCACATTTTCAACATATTTAGGGTCTGGCAGCCCCTTTTACGAACATATCGGAAGCTCGTTTTACCTGTGACTTTCCAGTTTTAACATGCTATGTGCTGTCGCAGTTTGTCAATAAATTATATAGGCCCGTGCAAAATCTGCCCGACATCTGTGTATGACGTCATAAGTACCACATGAAATTCAAGCCCGTCGATTTGTTCTAGCTTCTTCTTTTTTTTCTGGCTTACGAACTCTCTACTCCTGTTATATGGGATCCATGTTTCTAAAATTTCAGAAGTCTATAATTTAGTAATTATGCTTAACACAGAAATTATAGGCTTCAAGTTACACTACCATTTAGCGTCCCTTTCACAAGGGCCATGGGTTTCTGCTGCGAAGCAGGGAGTTCTGGACTTCCCCTCCTCGGCACAGTATCTACAATTTGGCTTAGGTCAAAATGCAGATGCGTTACAGTGGTTAGACTTATACGGCAAAAAAAAAAAAAATATCGGGTGCCCTCAACTCTAACGTGTCCCTCAGAATCCTGCTACGCAGCTCCGAGACATTAAACTGTCAAATGTGGTGTCCCTCTTACCTGGGGCGTAGGCAAAATTTTCAGTTTTGCTTGCGTATATATACACGCAGACATAAAAACGAACGCACGAACATACATAAACTATTGTTCAACCCCCCCCCCCCCCCCCGGCCCCGAAAATAAAATGTCTGGCGGTAGACATGCGTTCTGCAGGTGCAGTCATACTGAGCCTATACAGTTTCGAGGAGCGTGAACGCGGATTTGAAAGGAGAAAATGGACAGAGTTATTTGAACGTCCGCAACGGCTTTACGGACGCAGCCTGCCTTAGGAAATGGCTGGCAGGCATAGTCCACAGAGCTGCTGCGAACGCCAACTAAATATGTCTAATATATACGAGAAAAAAGTGCGCCACCCTGACTGTCCTTCTCGTGGAGGGACAGTCCACAGCTTTGCACAGGAAAACAAGGGAAGGAATAAAAGAAACAGAAGAAAAAGGTTTAGTGAAACTGCCAAAGTGAAGACCGACGACACGTTCGTTAATTTATTACTTTTTATTTTGAAATAGTGTTAATTCCTCACTAGGTATCATTAGAAAGCTGGGAGCAAATACATAAAAGCCTCAACGAAAGTGATGCCAGCCGTAGAACAGGTGCACAATAGAAAAAATGCATACGAAGCAATTAGTGTAATTCTTACAGGGCCAATCATTCAAACACATGATCAAAAATAGAGAGGGACATCATGCTTATTATAACAGAGAGCTGAGCTAGTTGCTGGTTATTTGTGTGAAAAGACTGAGCGTGCAAACACGCACACAAGAGACAAGTCGAGACAACACAAAAGCCTGCGATTGTGTTGTCTTCTCTCTTGAGTCCGTGTTTGCACGCCCAGTCTTTTCGCATAGAGGCATCAAGAACAGCCTGAGCTAAACGGCCTTTCGCACGATTTCCGAAAATAATTCTAGTGCGGGCTGTGCAACAAAGAGTTTCTTCAAGAATTCGTAAAAAAAATTATTCTGCATTCTTACCTGCCAGAACACCGATATGATCATGAACATGATTATGAACACGCCTTAGTAGCGGACTAAGTACCAACAAGCGCACAACCTGAAGATCCTTCGCGTCCATCTAACGCTAACTACACAGGTGCCCTTGCATTTCGCCCCCATCAAAATGCGGGGGGCCGGCAAGCGAACTCGCGTCCTCGAGCTCAGCAGCGCAATACCTTAGCCGCTGAGCCGCCATGGTGGGTAAGGAATTTTACTATCTCGCTATTTGTCGGAAGAAGGGAAGCGGAGCAGGTTATTAGTACAATAAAATACGGAAGCTTTTGGGAGAGAAGGACGCTCGATGCCGTTGAAGGAGGAAGCCTTCATCGGAAGTGGTTGCTGCACCCCACTCGGTTGTGAGTCGATTGCGCGTGTCCCCGGTGCTCTGCTCAGCGAGGGAAAAGGGGGCCACGTTCCCCGAGCGGTGCTCAAACAGGGAGAAGCGCTCTTTAAAAAGAGCAGCTCGCGTCGGCTGTCCCGACATTCTTCGGCATGCGCGCACGAGCTTCAGATTCTCCGTGGAAGCTTGCAGGACGTGCGCGTTCACCGGGCGAGACTGCAGTTTTGGGCAAGGGGGGCGGATGAAAATGGGGAGAGAGTAATCGACACTCCGATTTGGAAAATATGGAGACCGTTGTCATCCGTGCGAAGCTCGCCGCTGTCGTATTTGGTATCACGAATGGCACGCGTGCGTAATCACTGGCTGCGCAACACACACACGGACAAAGAAAGAAATGGACACCACGGGTGCAATGGTGTCCATTTATTTTTTCACCCTATTGTCAGTATTGTTTTCAGTACTCGCCCAACTGTCAATGCTGTTGCTACAAACTTGTTGTACACATTGCGCCCGTGGTGTACATTTCTTTCTCGCCCAATTGTCAGTACTCTTCTTAATTAGGGGCTTGACTGCTGCCTTGCGCTTAACACTGAACACGTACACATAATTTGAAGAATACGAGCCTCTTCCGCTTGGTGAGAAATAATACTGTAATTTTTGAAGCACTAACTGGGCTGCTTTCTTGGGCCACTTGTTCTTACGTTCCTTCATTTTTAACCCTTACTGGGGGCTTTTCCGGGTTTATCGTGTAGCGTTATGTTGATAATCAGCCATACTGCTTATCGATTCCGGCTTCAGGGTTCTACCCGAGCTATTTTAGCATTATTCAGCGAAAGTCTATCCGTAATGCAGCACACGTCTGCTATCTTTGTCTTTAACGCCTGATCACTACTAACTTACTGACCATTCGCGATCAATAATACTGTTTACTTGCTGACGAAGAGTGTAGCCAGACTAAGAGATTGAGTCGGCTTATTTTACGTGGAATTTCTTGCTGTAACCAATTTAAGCAGTTACGAACCATTGTGGTATTTCTGAAATCAAGCAGGCGTATTCTGATATTTCGAACCACGCGAGCCCTACGCTCTCCTTGATTATGCAACATTAATGGTCGTATCTACTGAGTCTGCAGATGAAACATGCGGAGAAGCATCTTGATTTTCTAATTAACATGTCAAATTTATATCTTATTTAACAAGGATTTTATAGCGCTGGTACGTTCATTCGATTCATTAAAATTATGCGTTGCACTCATTTCTTTCAATATTTTAATTGGCAATAAAATAAAAAATTATTCATTGATAAATATTTTATAATCTCGCTGTATTTATGGACGGAAAAGATAACGTGCGTTTATAAATAACCGAAGAACGGAAATGTCGAAAAGAAGAATTTCATAAACCATAGTTTCTAAGTGCAACACGAGTACTCAATAGAGGTCATCTCCGATCGCTTCAAGCCTAGCTAACGTGTCAAGATTTTTCGTCAGCTGAATAGTTCCTTATACTCGGAACATCACAGTGCCGGTGTTTGAACTACCAAAGAGTGGCCCACCTTTTCCAGCCATCATTTATCTCTCGTGTTCTACATCGCAGAAGATAAATAGAACTGCTCTTCCAGTTGCTTAACGTTTCTGCTTCGTCTTCTCTACAAACGGGCAAGCGTAGATGGGAAACAGTGAATACACTTTATTGAATCATCGTGCCATCTTCGTAGCTCGGTTATTTTGTTTCAGTAGACCCATTTCTCGACCTGTTGTGTACAGAAGACAGCGTAAGTATTGTGCGCTGTCGCAATACAAGCACTCCCTCTGTGCAGCCCTCTTGTTCAGAGGTAGGACAAAGAGTTGAGAGCAAAGCCCAGAAAAATCATCGCTATTTGAAAGAAAACGTTTTACCGTACGCCAAGCAGCGTCTGATCGGATTGGCAAACACTGGACAGTCTGCTTTCGTCATTTCCTCTGTCGTCCTGTGTTGAGTGGGTCATCCTTGCAGGGGCCATGACGAGGCTACGCGTTGTGTCCACGGCAGAATCGGCGACGATAGAGACGTAGAATGTTTTCAAGACAGCGTGAACTGATTAGGCATTCACAGAAAAACAGGCGAAGATTTCACCGCTTCTACATTGCTCTTGGAAGGCACATAAGAGAAGAAATATTAGAGAAGTAAAGGCAGGGATGTTAAAGGGGTCATGAACCACTTTTCCACGTAATGATCTAATGGCCTCAGTATCGGAGTGTACTGCCTCCCGAATCGATTGCCGCAAAAATTTCTCGAATCCGTCAAGAATCAGCGGAGTTACGGGGGTTTGGCGCACGCTCCCAGCGCTTTCTCTCTTTTCTCGTGCCGACGAGCGCACTGGAAGCTAGACAGGGAGGGATGGCATGGGGGAAACAAGTTACGCCAGCGCGCGTCATGAAACGCGATCGCTCTCCCGCTGTGATTCGCTTGCGCGAGTGCGGCTACCGTGTACTGAGGAGTGCGGCGCCGGCAAGTGGCGGCACCCCGCGGCAAGAAGCGCATCTGATCCGAACGCCGCTCTCGATTTACGTCGGCTATCGGCCAATAAGCATGCTATGTCTCTTGCGACGTACAGCGGACCGACGCCCCGCCCACCGACGTGAGTGAGAACCGGCCTCTGTTTGAAAAGAGGGTGCCTGGGGAAACGGCAACTTCGCGCTCCGCTTGTGGCCATTACGCGGCGCGCACGACTGTAATATTTGGCAGAGCAGTTCATAGCCGTGTCAGCTTTCCGCAGGATGTGTTTTTTCAATCAGCCCAAGGGGTGCTTCATGACCCCTTTAACAAGTTTAGGAAGATTGGTTTGCTACCCTACACATGGAGACAGGGTGGGGGAGATTTCAATATGGAGAGGAAAGAGAGGGAGAAAGATAGCACGCGACGCAGCACACACAGTCAGTCACAGTCGGTCACTCTTGCGTGGTACGCGACCTTTCTGTCACAGCCGCTTGTTAAGAGAGACGATCTTGGAAGACGTATCTACCTTGTATGGGCAAGGGGATGACCTCACAACGTTGTGTGATTCCCAGACAACAATAACAGCGAATATTTGCAGCAGGTTTAGGGCGTCCTCATGGAATATTCACACAGTGAAGGTTGTTCGCATCGTCTTGTGCAACTTTGGATCTCAGATGCGCCATGACATGACGTATTTTCCACGGCTTCTTTCGCTCATTTTAAATGCGAAGCATTTCTTAGCGAACCTCAGGCACTTTGGTCGTTTCTATCTATCTATCTATCTATCTATCTATCTATCTATCTATCTATCTATCTATCTATCTATCTATCTATCTATCTATCTATCTATCTATCTATCTATCTATCTATCTATCTATCTATCTATCTTATCTAGCCGCCTACGTCTGGGCGCTCTCCTGGTCGTCTCCATAACTTCTAATATACCAAAATTGGCATAGCAGGGGATCAGTGTATGACCAACACGATTCACTGGTCGTGACATGAATAACGCAAAATACCTGTCGCGTGCGTCATGAAACCTTTTCTCTCAGTCACGTGTGGCACATACCCGTAAACCAGAGTTATGTTATGCGGTTATGTGCCACAGGTGATACAGAGTCTCAACCAACACAGTAACCGCGAACACACACATTGGCACGCAAGGAAAGTGACAATAATAATAATGGTTTTATGTCCGGAAATCACGATATGATGTGAGAGACGCCGTTGTGAAGGGCTCCGGAAATTTTGACCACTGGGTATTCTTTAACGTGTACCGGGATCGCACAGAACACGGGCATCTAGCATTTTGCCTCGATCGAAATTCAACCGCCGCGGCCGGGATCGAACCCGCGACCTTCGGGTCAGCGTAGCCGAGCACCTTAACCGCTACACCACCGCGGCGGACGCAACTAAAGTCAGGAAACTGAAGACAGAGCACCCCTGCAAGACGCTCAACTACCATCCACTCGTCCGCGTGGTCCGCAACGTGGACTACGTGGATTACGCAAAAGCCAGCGTCAATGCTTCCTACAATAAATCTGCTCAGAGAACCAGGCCTCTCATCATTACCGGTGACTTCAACATTGATTTATCAAGACCCAACAACGCTTGGTCCGTATACTGCGTGAAAGACGGATTGGATGTGGAGAGGGCATCAAAAGACCTCGCTGCTACGTCCACGACACGAGGCATCATAGATCATTTCATCGTAAGAGGTATCCAGGATTTTCAACAGCTGCACTATACCTTGCACTTCACTACACTTAGACTGCTCATAGCGATCACGAACGGACCCGATTAATAGGTCCGGTCCAGCTGCTGGTGCTCACTGATCACGGTAATGATGACCTTGTTCAGGAACTGTCAAGAACCCCTTCTACACGTACACACGGGTTCGTGAAACGTGTGTGCGTTCTCCGTCATAACGGACAAGTATAAGAATAGCAACTGCAACTGTGACTGTAACGTATACGTGCAGTGCACCCGCGCGTGCCACTCGGCTGTGTATATATGTCTAGGGAAACTTTCTTGAATGAAGCTTAGTTGAGAGTAACGCCCGTCCTGCGCATCTGTGTTCCTTCTTTCTCCTGTTCGTATCCAGTATTGAAGAATATAAGCACTACATATCAGCTTACCGCGTCTGGTGTTGGTAACACCCATGTTGCTCTTGCTATCGTTACGCAACTGTAAACAACTGGTTATACAATAGATATGCGACTCTTCAACATAAGAGTGCGCGTATACCACTTCCATATTTCTCTAGCGTTATTCCGTGACGTTTCGCTCAATGCGAAAAATTGCGCCACAGTCACCTTCCCGCGCATGCTTCGCATAACACCGATTCCCACGGTGCGTGAGATCTGCCGAATTTTTTTTGTAGCGTGGTTTCCTCGATATCCGGGATCATTTGTTACCAAATTTGTCTTACAGACCTTTTCAAGGTACCATATTACGGGAAGCGGAAATTGGGAGTAAATTAAGAGCCTGTACGTAGAAACCGGAAATGGACGCGTGACCGGAAGTTCACGGCAGTGTAACTGACACTGACCATGCATGCTGTCACTGTTAGTGACAGGGGCCGCATGGTCAGCAAATCCTGTGAGAGGTTCACAAAGAAAGTTAGATCTGAAAAGGTGCGTGAGGTGGCACATCTGCGTACGATGCATTTTATAGTTTGTTGACCGTAGCGGTCTGCAGAATGAAACTTCCACCTTTTGGGATGTCCCTTCTACTCCCTTCCATGGACATTTCCTTGGCTACCGCGGTTTTGTTTACACCGTGGCGTTCGGTTACGATCGGCGCCTTGCATAATTGTCAGAGGCAGGCAATTAGCCTTTACATGTGCCACTTGCATGTATCGTGTTATAATTCCATATTCCTGTTGGTTCCTTCTTAGCCATTTTGTCTTGAGTGGTTCTACTTCGTTATGCCATATTTTAATATTAAAAGGTGCATATATTTCCTCAAGCGCATCAATTGCTTGGCAATGTTAAAGGAAGTTTTAGCATAGAGGCATGTACTTTGGCTGAATAAAGAATGCATGCTCAAACATGGGAGTAATTAATATCGTATAGTCACTCATTGGAAAATGGATATAAACTAAATTACAGTGCAGCATTTTTAACGTCCTTTTGATGTATTCGCGGCCGCGTAAGATTTGTTATTTCATTTTTATTTATTGATGTCATTGTTTGTTTGTGATTTTAGTGGTTAAAGTATTACTTTCGCTTATAACTGTTCTTTGACTTCTTTTGACCTTTTCTTTCATTGCTATTGAGGCTTTCTCCTTGATTTTTCGAGCGCGAAAACAACGCGATACCTTGCTTGTTTGTAACACGACCTGTCTTGTTTCTCGGTAGGTTTCCGAGAGCCTAAAGACATATGGTTGTCTCGTGGAATTCGTGGGGTCGTTCATGGCGGTAGCCGTCCCATCATTCTACTTAGTTTAGCAGCTTCCACGCCGTGCGTTTTGTTTCGCAATGGCAGAAAAAGCATAGTTGATTTGGTAATATTTGTACTGTATTGATCTACACTGAGCAACAGAGCTTGCTACAGCTGCTCCAAGAAAAGAAAGAGGCCGCAGGATGGTTATATATCTGCTCGCGAGTCGGCTCCTGAACACGCGCTGGATAGGCGTCAAAAACTTTGAAAAGTAAGAGCCCTGAAACAAATATTCGTGCGGCGCGAGAATGCGCTCGGTAGCGCCGCGGCGCAGCTTGATAGATGGCGGAGCCGACTGAATGTGCGCCCGTGCTTTCTCTTCCCGGACATCGACTGCAGTTGCGGCGGAGATGCAGAAAAGGAAAAACGAGATACTCGAACAATACGTGCGGAGGAATGGCCAAAAAGGATGGATGCGTGGCGGCAGCTGGTTGGCGCGCAGGCGGGGAAGAAAGCGAGCGCTACAAATCATCGAGAATAATGGCGTCTCGCCGTATTCAGAATTTGGCTCGATATTTCATTGCTCGCGTATACCTCCGCTGCCCTGCTCCCTGCGCGCGGAGATATCCTTTTTTGTCTCGGGTGTTTCGTTTTGATATTGCGATTTGTTTCTCCCGTCATTTTAGCGTGCAGGTGGGAAATGAAGGAATTGGGCGGCGTTCCTCATAAAAATGGGGATGTCTTATAAGTTCGCATTTTGAACGTTCCCTTTCAATGTATCGGCCGTTTGCACAACCTTGTTTTATTAAGGCGCAACCCTTATATGTCTCATAAAACCTCGAAAACTGACAATCGTTGTCGGTGGCGTCGGTGTCAACGTGAATCATCACGTGATGACCTCACCACATGACGTCATCATGATGTCACATCACATGAAAATGAATATAGCTGGTACATACAGTTTGTTATGTCGAAAAATGAAAGCACTTAGAGTGTTGTATTCTCTACAATGGAAGAATGACAAGCTGTTGCTGCAAACGAAAATGTTGCGCGACAAATGAATGAAGGTGATTAGAGACATCCCGTCCCAGCATTCCAGATGCTCAATGGTTTCTGGTTTGCGACATTACAAACGTTGTCCAGGCGTGTATCATTCATTGTCTTCCCATTTTCTCAGGCTACCGCGAGCGATTTCTTCATGTTATCCGTAGGTGACAACGGGAGACCGGCACATTGGACGCTGTAGAAACCGAGAAGTTTGGTATGAGAGCTCGGTCTTTAAATATATGAAATGAAAACGAAGCATAAAAATAGATTTTTTTGTTTTTTTTTTGCTTGTTTGAACGAAGATGTCACAGAATTAGGAGACGCCTTTACATTCGTCACGACACCCCGAAAGATGCTCTTATGCTTGGTTAAAGGGCCCCTAAACCACGCAGGGGTCGAAATTTAGTTGTGGCGTTGCAGTTGTGCACGAGTCTACAGCGAACGCTCGTGGAATTGCACGCGCTTTGTCGTTTCACTCTTTCCTTCGCTAGGCTGCGTTCGTCGGCTCGTTTGTCCACCTCTCCGAGTGCCCTTCCTCAGCGTCCGAGGTGAAAACGCAAGAAGCACGGGCATCTGCTAGCAGAAAACAGGCTCTTGTTCGCCCATTGACAACGTCTGTTGCTCGAGACGTCACCTAATCATACAGGTGACGTCATGACGGCTGTTGTCCATGAAGGAAAGGCACGGAGAGGAGCACGTGACGTGAGCGTCTGTTGGTGGTTTAGGGCCCTTTAAAACGCAAGAACAAACGTCAGCTCCCTCCCCAGCCATCCCTGTCCCACCCAGAGAAAATTTGTATAGGTGTCCCATCCAAGTCAAAGCCACCTAGAGACCAAGTGCATAAATCTGAGACCACAAGCTCGTTTCGCGTATTTCAAATAGGTGATTTTCCAGTACAGACACATGTTCTTGTCACTGCTTTCCGGTCGAAAAACTTGAACTTCGAAAAACTTGAACCAGCCTTCATTCTACCATGCAAGCCACAATATATAGTTCGCTGTAGCTTGAGCGAACTTGTGTCAACGCGTCACGGCAACCAAATTTTGTAGCGAAGTAACGCAAAATTAATCGATTACGTTTCTATAATTGCTCAGTTAGTTTTCTGGGGCTGTAATTGACCACTTTAATCAATTACATTTTAACGGAAGCAATTGTAATTGTAATCGGTTACTTACTTTCTGTAACGTGTACAAGTCTGCATACTTACGTAGCATTGTCACGCCATTGAGAATTCACACACTTTATAACGACCATCTCCGCACCAGAGGCCACACGCACTGCCATTACGGTATCCTGTTGCCGGGCAAATTTCTGTGGCACGAAATATGAAGGGCAGGGTTGGACAAATTTCTCTGATACGGGCCAATTTCTGTGGCTCGAAATGAAGGAGCAGGTTCGGTCGATGCATGCGAAGTATATGAAATTGAGAACGTTCGGAGGTTAAAAAAACAACGCCAGGCCTGCGCTGGAACCGCAGCACAGTCACAGCGAAAGCTGGAAGAGCGGCGTTTCTAGAGGCCGTTAAGCTCTCTTGAAGCTACAATACAAGTACACTAGAAAGGTACCCACTACGCCATAAATAACAATTTTTGTGAAGTTGGGAAGCACCTACTAAGCCATTATTCGTCATTCTGCGGAGAAGCGAGGCACCAGCTACACGTCTGTAAGGCATTATGTGCACTTTATTGACGCGACGACTGATGACGATGAAGAATTATGGCTCAGTCCTTTGTAATGGGTTGGAATCTTTAAACGGCCCACCAGTTATGTAATTTGCATTGGGTGACGCCCGGTCGCTATTTCCCTCTCCCGTCATGCTGCATAACATACGTTGACGTGGGAGAGAGACGGAGGGGTGGGGGCGAAGAACTTTACTGAGACCCCGAGGAAGTGGATCATGCGCTTATGGGCTTCCTTGGCAACCAATACAAGTGCACTTGCGAGGAACCCACTACGCTATAAATCACTAATTTTTGAGAAGTAGGGCAGCAGGCACTGTGCCATTTTTCGTCATTCTACGGAGAGCGTTGGTACCTGCTAAACGCATGTAAGGCATTATGCGCACTTTGTTGATGCTGTGCCTGATGACGATGAAGAATTATGGCAGAGCCTTTTGTAATGGGTTGGAGGCATTCAACAACCTACTCGTTGCGCAATTCGCATCGTGTGACGCCTGGTTACAGAACACGCGTTGTGCGACGCTTGGTACTTATTTTACTCTTCTACCACGCTATATTGCATATGCTAATGTGGTTCCTTCCCGACATGAAGTCTGTATAGGACCTTTTTGCAAAGCAGTTTCAAGCACCGGCATGGCTCAGAGGTTGAATACTGGGCTCCACGCAGAGGGCTCAGGTTCGAACCTCGTTCCATCCTGGAATTTTTTCTTATTTCGTTTTTTTTTCTTTTTTCGCGCGATACTGGTTACGGACACCGGCGGCGGCGGCGGCGGCGGACAACCACGGCGCCAAAAACGGCCGCTGAAATGATCTCGTAACAGCTTTCGCTGTAAAAGGCAGACAGAAAGCAACGGTAATGAGACATGCCATATAGTTTTATCGTAACGGTTGATGAATGCGCCGGGTTATTACATTATTTAGGATATAGGATCATAGTTGTTCGTAGAGATGGTCAGCGTGAAATAAAGACTTTCTTTAGTTCCACCGGCCGCAGCGGCCGCATTTCGGTGAAGGCAAAATGCTAGAGACCTATGTATTTACACTTAGGTGCACGTTGTAGAACACCAGAGGGGAAAAATTTTCGGATTCCTCCGCTATGGCGTCCCTCATAATCAAATCGTGGTTTTGAGACGTAGAACCCCGATGTTGTTGTTATTATAATATTATTATTATTATTATTATTATTATTATTATTATTAGTAGTAGTAGTAGTAGTAGTAGTAGTAGTAGTAGTAGTAGTAGTAGCAGGAATGCTATTATTATTATTATTTATTTATTTATTTATTTATTTATTTATTTATTTACTTTCTGCTCACTTCTAACGAGCTTGTACACGGGTAGCATTGCGAAATTAACGTTGAGTAGTGACCACTACAGAGACAGCCGCACAATGAAGTTAACTTTCTCTGCGTGTCTACATTCGACAGCTGAGGCTTGCGGCTCATATCATAACACGAAAGGCAGCGTTTTGATATCCTAGGCCCGACACTCACACAGGAAAGAGAAGTCAACCGCATCCTGGAAGAAATAAATCGCAACAGGATCAGAAAAGCATCTGCCTTAGAATTTGCAGGAGACTGCTGAACACATGGTAACTGAATAACCAGCAGGGCGCATTGGAAGTCTTCATTATTTCGAGACTCTGCCATTAAATGCAGCCCGAGCTATTAACTGGTCAGCGGTCCGGATAAGCAAGAAATGCTTGGGGTACTGGCGAAAAAAGGAGTGGGCAATAAATTGATACAAATGGATTCTCTGCAGGTGTAACAGTAGAATATAGAAACGGGGGCTCGCATGAAGAGGGAAAATAATCGGTGAGATAGCCCGGATGTTAAACTAAAACGGATGAAGTAACGCCTTACTATAAAAAGCAGGCCACGTGGCCACTTGTCACGGTCCCGTTTCAAAGGGAACGCTGATAAAAAAGCATCGTAATTATCATAATCATCAGTTAACAAGAGAGTGAGGATGTGACAAGAAATAATGTAGAGAGGTTCTAATGCTTGCATTCCGCAGACACAGTGCACACACACCTTTCTTGACACAAGTGGCGCCGTGGGGCGACTAGTGTTACGTGCGTCAATACATTCAGTGATGAGTTCTCATTTCTTCAGTTTTAGTTGTCTTTTTTGCATTCTTCGCTTACAGATGCGATTCAGCGACTATTGTGAAACAGTATGGACGACGGGACGACGGAAAGAGACGAGACAATGCGCCGACTCTGCCACTCGTCCGTTCACCAGGGCTGTTTTGCCTTAATTAACGTAAAGCAGCAAGCCCACCTAAGAAACCTTCAATTAGGTGATTTTTTTTCTCGCCACTGAAGATTGTACAATGACATTGCAATAGAGAACAACAGTGGCAAAATAAAAAAATAAATAGCGGGCAGTTTGCACTAAGTCACGCAAGGCTTGGCACTAGCGAAGCACGGGCCCGTCTCCGCTCGTACTCCCCGTCGACCGACGTCTAGCTTCCTTCTCGGGAGTGCAGCACAGCCAGGCTATGCACTATAGAGCGGAGGTTGCGCGCGATGTCTCCGTCGGTGGGTGTGGCTTAGCTACTGCGCATGCGCGGCTGTGCCAAGTGGTGCGCTAGAGAACGCGCATCTAGTCGCTAGAGAACGCGATGCTTCATTCCTCTCTGCTTCTATATTTTTTTCTCTCTCTCTACTTCTTTCTCTCTCTTTCGTTGATGTTCTCTCTGTTTCTCTTTTTCTTTCTGCATTTCTTTCTCTCTATTTCTCCCTTATTCTTTCTGTGCTACGCTTTACTCTCTCCCCTGCTCCTTTCCCTCCTCCTGACCATCACATCTCTCCTCCTCCCGCTCACTTCCCTTTCTCACCGCCTTCATACACTATACTATACAAGGCTATGCCATGATCTGCTAGCGTGTCTGGATATCCGAGTGGTTAGGACACTAGCGTACGGATGGAGGGTACGCGGGTTCGAATCGCGCCTCGTGAACATTTTTTTTCGGCAAGAACTTCTCCCTTTCTCGTTCTTTAAACCTTTCTTTCTTTCTTTCTTTCTTTCTTTCTTTCTTTCTTTCTTTCTTTCTTTCTTTCTTTCTTTCTTTCTTTCTTTCTTTCTTTCTTTCTTTCTTTCTTTCTTTCTTTCTTTCTTTATTGGTTCTCAGGGTTATTACAGGCAACGCCGTAGCGCTGAATAGTGGAATCCGTCCAAATTCTGCGGCACGTACCCGTTAATGACGATCATAGTTGTCGGGCACGGTCACATACTTTACGCCGAGCTAGGTCACACACTTTAGCCGATCTGCTATACATAGCAGACTGGCTACTACGCTTCTGTTTGTTATGCTGCAAAAAAAAAAGAAAGCAATTGAGTGGTTAACCTCAAGTATATAAACAAACAAACAAACAAACAAACAAACAAACAAACAAACAAACAGTCAATCAAACAGTCAAACAAACAAACAAACAGTCAATCAAACAGTCAAACAAACAGTCAATCAAACAGTCAATCAAACAAACAAACAGTCAATCAATCAATCAATCAATCAATCAACAAACAAACAAACAAACAAACAAACAAACAATCAATCAATCAAACAAACAATCAAACACAATCAATCAAACAAATAATCAATGAAACAAACAAACAATCAATCAAACACACAATCAATCAATCAAACAATCAAATAAACAAACAAACAAATAAATAAATAAATAAATAAATAAATAAATAAATAAATAAATAAATAAATAAATAAATAAATAAATGAAACACTAAACTAAATCAAATATAAAGAAAATAACATTATTGGGCCGTTCACAAGTAACTGTTCACTTAGCACTGGAATGTTCACAAGTACACATTTTTGTCTAATGTGAATCCACAGTAGACTGCATAACACTTCACATTCGTTTATAACTGCGCATGAGTGGTCATTACAAGTTCTTGTCTACTTGGGTGTCCACTTAGAAATCTTTTAAGATGGCTGTCCTTGCTGCAGATATTTTGCGGGCCATAGCATATTAACTTTTGCCACGTAAAGTGCGAGTTTTTCTATTTCTTCTTTCATTTGCGTACTTTGTACATTAGAGAAGAATGTGCCCAATGTTCTTAATTTCATGTCTATAGCAGCACTTTCTTGAATAATACTAATTCTTGGAATTTTTCGCCCCAAAACCAAGATATTATTATGAGAGACGCCGTAAGGTAGGACTTGGAAAAGTTCGACCACCTGGGGTTCTTTAACGTGCACCTAAGTCTAAGCACACGGGTCTCCAGAATTTTTCCTATATCGAACTGCGGCCGTAGCACGGCCGGGATTCGATCCCACGACCTTCGGGTCAGCAGTCAAGCACCGTAAGGTACTTATCAAGCACCGTAAGGTACTTAGTGCTGTATCCTATGCACGGAACAACTTTTGTACAAGGTAAAGAGAATGCGAGCAGAATCAAAAGAAAACCACGGAATTCACATAAGAACACAGCAACTGCAACCGGAAGTGCTCCGCTTTCTTGACAAGGCTTCTCGTGTCTAGTGATAGGGCGCCTTTGAATGTGATTTATATTGTTGCCGCGCACGCTGATATCGGCTCTTCGCGTTTTCTTCAAATAAAGTCACTTGTTAGTCCACCGTCCTTCCTGTTTCTCCTGTTTGCTTCTCCAAATTTTCTAAGTTTGTTTTTTCTGGTGCAGCTGTCATTCCCTCTACCTTGTACCATGTACAAATTCGTCCATGTACAATTCGGCCACCCTTATGAACTTGTCTTTGTGGTGTTTGTGTACCTGGTGTATCTGGTGTTGTGTACCTGGTATTTGTGTACACCACTTTCAGTTGAAGACTGTGAAACAGCGTCCCTGCGCGTTTTGAGATGTCTGCTGCTACTGCGACATTTCTTTGTGGGTCACTTTTCTCGTTTAGGCTTGACACTAATTTTCACTGGAGGCTGAAGTTTGAAGCCCCTTGACCTTGTTAAAGTACCACTACTCCTTGTACTTATGGCCGCCTCAAGACCTCCTCGCCCCTTTCGTGCGCTCGCTGTTTTCCGCCGCTTTTTCTGCACGACGATTGGTATCCTTCGCGGGTGCCCTTGGAAACGCGCGGGCCTTGCGTCTTGCTTGCGTATTTATTTTTCGTTCGGCGAATTTGGGTGCCACGCATGCATGGCTGGATGGCAATCATCATTTGGATTTCTCGTGGAATGAGAAACAGGCAACATGCTGGGGACGTTCGCATGATCGCGCTCGATTGCTATTGATATCGACTTCTAAGTAGAGGCCGGAAATCCTCGCTTTAACAGCGAATGTTTTAAAACCACTTCTCTACAATTTGGAGACCACATCACAAAGTTACTTTCGCGTCGAGAAGATGAAGATATGGACGGACGATTTACTTGCCACGAAGTCATTGCAAGATGCGACGCTGTAAATACCTGTGGTGCACATGCGCGGACAGGTAAGGAAAAAAAGATGGCGGATCCTTTTGTCATAGGAATCGGTATAACACGAAAGTGAAACGTGTCGTCACAGAAGTAGGTTATGAACGCGGTGTTACAGCCAGGTGAGGCAGGCGCGCGTCGCAGAGCTATTTTGGTTTGGATTATCGTGATGCTATGAGCGAGGCCAACGCTTTTACGACGCTTGGGGTAAGGTCGCCACCTCGCGGTGTGTTAAGGCATTGACAAAAGTGAACTTCTATTGAAAACGTGCCGAATGGGACGGACGTGTAACGCGTTGCAGGTGCTAATCACGGAGGCCACAGTAATGACGAATTACTTTACTTTACCGCTCCCAGAGGGCAACACCACCCCGCTGACCGCGAAAATGGTAGATATAAAAGGCGCGTTTGTAAAGTCTCTAGAGTCTGTGACCATGGCGCAGTGGATAGCGTGCCCGGCATCTGTTCTTGCGGAGCGAGCGATCGTGGATTCGATGCCCGTTGACGGAATTTTTTTTCTTTGCATCTCACCGTGTAAATGTTTTCGACGTCATTTCCGTGACAGAAATACGTCACTGAAATCTTGGTGGACCCCGGCATAAAACACTTTCGTGTTAAAAAATCGACACACAGTGCCACAAGCAAAACTATACCAGATGCAAACGTAAAACATGTTGCAGAAGTCTGTTTTATATGCCCATCGTGACACTAAAACTAGGGAGATTGCGGAAGCCTTTTTCATTAAAAAGAATATCGATAGTTGTGTCAGCTCACCTTCTATATCGCTTTTAGATTGTGAAATCTCGTTTATGGACGACACCTGATTATGGTGGTTCCTTCCCTCATGTATTTCCCTTTCCCTTCATGTTTTTTCTGGTATATATTATCTTCTGTGAATAAATCCAAGTTTCAGTCTGCGCCTGTTTGTGTTCCTCTTCTGTGTCCCGTTTGTTTGCGCTGCCAATTTTCAGTATAAAACATGTTATCGTGTGTTAGAAAGGATGTCTTCACCGTAGAGGTCTCGTGAAGTTCATTTTCATTTAGTATGCCCCATTCCAAAGGCTTTGTGAGGCAACCAACCCCTTCAATAAACGTTCATTTGAGCGTTTTCGATGTCGTTATTACCACTTTTAAAAATCTAAGCCACGTGGGCGCGCAAGTGGCCCTAAGTACGCGCCTCCATTGATTTCTGCGGAGCGTCCGTGGGAGACTGGAGTCGAAGCGGAAAATGGTGCTGTCGGCAGCGGGCACTGCCAGGGGGCGAGGAGAATCGAGGACGAAACGCGCGCGCAGAGGGGAGTATCGCTACTTTCCTAAATCACGGCCGGACTGGAAAAGCGCGCGAACGTTCGCGCGCCTTTCGAGTCCGGCCGTGCCTAGATCAAGGGGCTTTACTGTAGTGCACTTGTAGACTTCACCTAGAGGATTCACCCATAGCGACCTGCCTTCGCTTCGCGGTGCCAGCGATCGACTCCTCAGCTTCGACGACATAACACCCTTTTACCGAAATTCCCGCCTAACGGATCCCCCACCACATAAATCTCTCCCCAGAAATGACCAGGTTTTGTGGCGCAGACTTCAAACGGCCACAGTCATGACTCCTTTCCTTCTCTCCCTTATTACGCATGGTGAAACTTCTCCACATTGCAATTTATGTCCTAGCACCAGAGCCGACTTCAATCACGCCTTTTTGAATTGCCCAAACAAATCCAAGCCCCCGTGGCAAGGGTCAGCACACCAGGAGCGATGGGAGGCTGCTCTGCGCAGCTCGCAACCGGAGTTACAGCTTCGGGCAGTGGGCTAGGCCAGAGGGGTCGCCGAAGCACAGAATTGTCCGGCCACCTAGAGCGGGCCGAGGGCCCATCGTCGTCCTGCTTCCACTTCCCCCCACACACACCCCCTCACATGATTCTTTCATGAATCAATAAAGTTGTTTACCTACCTACCTACCTACCTACCTACCTACCTACCTACCTACCTACCTACCTACCTACCTACTTACCTACCTACCTACCTACCTACCTACCTACCTACCTACCTGTCCACCCACCCACCCACCCATAAAACCGTCGTACGACTGCCGTTCACCTCTGTAGAGGGTCGTGCCAGCTAATTTCATTTCGAAGCTTACGTTTTCTCTGTTAATTTTATGTTACAGGTATATTATAAAATAAAAGATAGTCGTTTGTATTCGAAGTATATGGTTTGCGTGAGCAATAATCTAAGAAGCTCTGTTACAATTTTTTAGGATGTTCAAGTTCAGCGCCTAAAACCAGCGAAACAAATGCATTTCTTTACGGTAAGATTAACATTAAGCGCGCAAATGTGTTTGACTTCGCAAATGAAACAAACGTTTTTATATTGGGTTGTCTCTCGGTTCGTATCATATCCTCCTTAGGGACAACTCACTGCTCTCCTTTATATAGCATCATCATCAGCCTGACTGAGCCCACTGCAGGGCAGAGGCCTCTCTCATGTTCCGCCAATCAACCCTGTCCTCTGCTTTCTGCTGCCACGTCGTACCCGCAAACTTCTTTATCTCATATGCCCACCTAACTTTCTGTCTCCCCCTTGCACGTTTTCCCTCTCTTGAAATCCAGTCTGTTCCCCTACGCGCTACATGGCCTGCCCATGCCCATTTCTTTTTCCTGATTTCGACTAACATGTCTTTAACACCGGTTTGGTCCCTGACTCACTCTGCTCTCTTCTTGTCCGTAAAGGTTACCCTTATTATTTTCCTTTCCACTGCTTGCAGCGTCGCCCTCAGTTTAAGCTGAACCCTCTCATGAAGAAGCCTCCAGTTGTCTGCTCCGTACCTAAGTACGGGTAAGATGCAGCTGTTATATACCTTCCTCTTGAGGGATAGTGCTTAACTACCATTCATGATTTGTGAATGCCTGCCGAATGTGCTCCACCCCATTCTTATTCTTCTAGATATTTCACTCTCATGGTTCGGCTCCGCGGTCGCTACCTGTCTCTTCTCTTTAGTAGGCGTGTTCCTTTAACTGTTCCATTATTAAAACCAGCAGATAATGAAGCCAAGGAAGGTATAGGGGAAGGTAATTGTACTGTTTTAAAGGGGCCCTCTAACACTTTTCCAGACCTCACTGTTTTACATTTTTTACTTGCGGGTTGCGTAGACTGAAGGCTGAAGAGATAAGTGCAGCAAGAACAGCAGCGATACGTGCGCGCTCTCCGAAGTTATTCAGCCTAGAAAACTCAAAATACAATAAAATAGAGGCCTACCCTCAACTTTATTTTCGCGGGGTCACCTGACCAAGTTTCACTCGCCTTGTGACGTCTGATGGCGCCCCAATGAAATTAACTGAAACATCTTACGTACGGGAAGCTTGCATACCATGTTGCCCGTTATTTCCAGCGTATTGAGGACGCCGTTCCGATAGTAACAAACAATATGGTGCTTGCAGAGTGAACCCCACGTGCGAAACGAGGCACCTCGCGAACGCCTCTATCATGTTTCGTAGTTTTAGTCACCTTTCTTGTTGCGACGGCGTCTATATCAGCACTCTTAAGGCCCGCTCACGCTAGCGGCAGGGCAGCTCGCCGTTTGCCGCTTGACGTTCTCAGGCTGCCGTGCGCAAGCGATTTCGTTCGCGCACGTCAGCCGTTCTTTGCCGTTGGCAGAATAGGTCCGAGACCCATTTTCGTGCCGTTTTCCGTCTGCCGGAGAGCGACGTGGCCAATCAGTGACGGAGGAGCGGTTACCATGACTACGGCGTGCCGCGTCGTCTGCTTTCGGCTCTCCGCGTCGTGTGCGTCTGTCGCGGGACGCTTCGAGCTGCTTGTTTTTTTTTTCCGCGCTTTTCACGCTAAAAGTGCGGATGTCGTCCGTGTCGTTGCCAGGCATGGTTCCAGCAGTCAATAAAGCGTTTTAGTCTGTCCGGCATTAAAGAAAGCGTCGCGTAAAACCAAATAAAATGTCCCCAAGCTGGCGCCAGGTCAAGTGGCGCCAGCTATGGAGGATTAGAGACAACTAACAAACGCGTAATCTATGTCCTCGGAGCATTAGGAAGCGCCCTTCTCGACTCGCTAAGCCTACAGCATCGATTATTTGAGTATGGCTCTCCAAAACGGGGCCGAATCGGTACGAATACTTTGCTGTCGAAGCTTAAGGACATGAATCTAAAGCAAATGGAAGCATCAGTTGGGAGCTTACACGCTACAGAGCGCACGGCGGCCACTTGATAGATTCGAGGTGGACGACAACCGCTTTTAGCAGTGCGGCCATGTTTTTCGGAGGCTTGCCGGCGAAGCTTGCCGTGCAAGCAGGACAGCAATCGCGCGTGCGGCGACGGCGAACGTTCTGCGGCACCGCGCCGTTGCGGCAGGCTTGCCGCTAGCGTGAGCGGGCCCTTGCATCTTATGGCGGAGCTACAACGGTGTGCGGCGTGACCACCCTTACTGCGCATGCGCAAACCCTCACCACACACTCCTCTCCGCTCCCCTTCCCCCTCTCCCCCTCACCACTTGGCACCCCTCTCCACTTTCCGCTCTCCACTCTCCCTCTCCCATTTCCCTCTCCCCCTCCATCTCTCCGCTTTCCCCTCTCCGCTCCCCATCTCTAATTTCCCTCCCCCTCCCCCTCTCCGCTCCCCATCTCTAATTTCCCTCCCCCTCCCCCTCTCCGCTCCCTCTCCTCGTTTAGATAAAAGGCTCGCGTTAGGTCGTACACACGCTCAGTCACTGCGCCGGTGTCTTATACCCGTATGACACGGACACTAAAAATCTTTTAAGCAAGAAGGCTTTTTCCGAAAAAAGAGTTCCGCGCGCTGTCACACGACAGAGAGCGATCTCCTTTTCAGAAGCGGTCTTTTCTGGAAACGGCGTTCGACGAACTTTTTTACGGCGGTAAAGGAGTAGCCTCGAAACCAGTGGGCGCCAGCATTTATGAAGTGGTGAAAAAGCCGACAACTCTTTTTACGGTGTCACTTGGGCTCACCATAAAAATAAATTTTATTTGTGCTAAGCAGCGTAAGAAAACCATTTACACTTTATTTTTTGTGTGTTCTCGTAAACAGGGCGAACGGGTTGGGGTTATGGCCGCCCGCATAGACGCGAGCGTGGACGCGACTGAGCGCGGAAAGGCGAACGCCGGTGTGCAATCAGCCCATCGCCGCGTCTGCGTCGTTTTCCAGAGAGAGATGGCACGCTACAAGACGTGCAATTTTCACTTTTTCCACCGTACGGTCATCCATGGCGAGGCAGACAAGAGCGCTAACAAGGAAAACAGACGCTCACTGTTGCCACAATAATATAAAAAGGCCGCCAGTTGTGCAAACGCTTCTTAAGATACTACTGCGTGAACCTTTCTTTCCAACTGGAGTTGTTAAATTTATGTCAACAAGCGTGCTATACAATAAATTTGGACATCTTCTGTCGAGATACATAATTTTCTTTTCGCTGGTTCTGTTTTGAAAGCTAGCGCCACTCTTTCGGTAGCGCATTCGGAAGGAACCTCTAAAAAGAGATCGTCGGTGCCGTGTGACTGCGAGGGAACGCCTCTTCATAAAAAGTCTTTCAACATAGTAAAAGACCGCTTACGTAAAATACTTTTTGCGCGCCCGTGTGACACGGGTATTAGTTCCAACGTCAACGTCGGCGCCAGTTGCAGTAATACCTTCAGGCCTGCCGAGATCGCGTAGCAGCGGGGGGAGCAGCGGAAGACTCGACGCGCCGAAGCGCAACGTAAACTTCGGCAAGCGGACCCCGAGCTCCGGGCTAGGGAAGCTCAGCTCAAACGGCAACGTCAGCGGGAAACTGCTACGAATGAAACGCGGCCTCGACATGCCGAAACGCAACGGCAGCGTCCGCAAGCAAACCCCGCCGTACGCAACGCTGACGTCGAAGCCAAGCGTCAGCGCCGAGCCAACGCTTCTTCTGCGGGCTGACGACGCGAGTCCAACGCCCGTGCAGAACACCTCGCTAGACAACTTCAACGCCAGGGCTTCGACGGTGCCGACGCCCGGTTCCAGCGCGAATTCCCCGACCGGAGCTTCGGGCACAGCTGCAACGTGTGCGGCCGACTTTGGTTCGATAACAATCTGACCGACGTCGGTGGCATGCGCAACGAACGCCAACGGAACGCGATCGTGCAAGTGCTCCGGCTTCGCATCGCCTCATGGTCCCCTTTAGCCGGATATGGTGTAATTTTTCCCCTCAGTTTCTTCAAACAACGGCGCCTTGAGCGTCCCTAGCGCGTTTCCTCCAACGCCGTGGCGTTCAGCGCATTCTTTGGCCGGCGCTGCAGTTTTAAAGCTGAAAAATTCTAAGATCGTTCGTCTATTTGGTGTTCAGTGAAAAAAGCATGCTAAAGAAAAACTATACCCAATAATAACACCTTTTGTGATGCAACGCCGTGATTACTTCTAACGTTACATTTATCCAATCATGGGCCTGCGCTCATCTTCGTCATTTCCGGCCGCAATAGTTCCGGCGAGCGCCACTACACGTTGATGCGGTCGGCACCGATGTAAGCGCTTCAAAAAAAAAGTGTTGGAGGGCCCGTTTAAGTGTATTATAACATTTGTGATATATACGTGAAGCAAGTAAAGTGGACGAAAAGACAGCTTACCGCCGGCATGGACCGAACCTGCGGCCTTAGGATTACGAAGGTCGCAGGTTCGCTGCCTTCCTCGCTACCTATCTCAAAACGCTGTTCTCGTCAGAGACTGTTGCACATTACTTTGTGTTTCTGCACATTACTTTTCAGACCTACCGTTCTGCTTTCCTCGTCCAATTAAGTAATAATGCGTTGCAACCATCTCCAGAGTTACTCAACAGTGTAATATTATTAGCGCATCGCAGGTTACTTATGTACTCTTCGTTAACTCTTATCCCTAACTCTTCCCAATCTAGGGCCCTGAAAACCACCTGTTAGCACGCGGTGAATAGCATTGGGGAGATCGTGTCTCCCTGCCTTACACCCTTCTTTATTGGAATTTTGTCGCTTTCTTTATGGAGAACTATGGTGGCTGTGGAGCCACCGTAGATTACTCCCAGTATTTTTATATATCTTTCATCGACGCCCTGTTTCCGCAGTGGCTGCATGGATGCTAATGTCTCGATTGAATCAAATGACCTCGTAATTTATGAAGACTATATGTAGGGGTTGGTTACATTCCGCACATTACTGTATCACCTGATTGATAGTGGGAATATGGTCTACTGTCGAGTACCTGTATGAATTCCTTCTTGGTCCTTTGGTTGATTGAATTCTGTTGTCTTATTCTGTTAGTTATTATATTTGTAAATAGCTTGTAGACAACGGACAGTATGCTGATCGGCCTGTAATTTTTCCTGTCCCTGACGTCGCCTTTCTAATGGATTAAGATGAGTGAGGGAGGAGGAAAAGAAAAACGGAAGGACATGGATGTTGGCCAGTTCTCAGACCGGCTGGCTACCTTGTGTTTGGGAAAGGGGAGTAAAACCCTATTGAAAATCGTGGGTTGGTGGATGCTGGAATTCTTGGTGGACAAGGTGGAAACAATAGTGGATGTGGTGGAAACTGTGGTGGTCATAATGGCTGATGATGGCGAGAGTGGAAAAAATGGTGGCAGATGGTGGTGGTGGTGGCGAGCTTCTTTTGGTGTTAAGTGGAAAATGCTGGCTGATGGTGGCGAGAGTGGAAAAATGGTGGCAGATGGTGGTGGTGGTGGCGAGCTTCTTTTGGTGTTAAGTGGAAAATGCTGGCTGATGGTGGTGGTGGTGGCGATCTTCTTTTGGTGTTAAGTGGAAAATGCTGGCTGATGGTGGTGGTGGTGGCGAGCTTTTTTTTGGTGTTAAGTGGAAAATGCTGGCTGATGGTGGCGAGCAAAACGTGTTTCGGTGGATGGCTTGGTGAACAAGCTGGATGACGGTGGCATGATGGAAGTGCACGTGACATTATGTGAAATCACTGTCACTTCTAATGTTTTGCTGTTCAATGTGTAGAAAAATATGTTTACAGTTCAAAGAAGCCAACGCCGATCATTAAGCTTTTCAGCACGCTTTTTTTTTATTCATGCGGCGTAACCGCCTCAAGATTTGTGGAGCACAGGAGCCGTGAATGTTTACATTTTACGCACGTACTTATCAGGTTTACATCGGCGATGTGCTGCTCCATTGTGATGTTTACAAGTCTAGAAGTGTCGGTGTGAACAGCGACAGTATCTGTGTTACATCGGCGCGCAGTTGCCGAGAAGTAAATGAGCCCTTCCAGCGGGTAGACCAGAAAACAGCCGCCGCTTGATACCGTCACGCTAGAAACGCAACTCTGGCAATTCTTGCACACTCACTTACCTCAGCGGCACTTTAAGGTAACAGTGGAAATGCGTGCGAAGCTAAAATGCACAAACTTTTACCTTCGGCCTGCGTCGAGATAAGCCCGACCAAGTATCACTTCCACCATCATATTCTACCACCATGATTGCCACCAAAGGTTAGGCATAGTTTACCGACCGAGTCCGTCCACGTGTTATCGGCACTTCTGGGTTTCAGGATACACGATTCCGATGAGTACGAATGACTTTACAGCACAGCTGTGGCATCGGCTAACCTAAATGAAGCGTTTTTTCTTGTGTACGGTGTCCGCACAAGAAGCGATCAGCATAGATGCGACGCGCTTCCAGCAAACGCCTCCGCTCACCAACCGCCGCCGGTCGCATTCGCCGGCGCTTCTCTGACACGTATGCGAGAACATAGACTTGTCAATTCGAACGCCTTACTGAACCAATATGATGGCATATTTTTCCCGCGCACTGCACTTGCGTTTGGCCGAGCTGTTCTGCAGTTGTAGCTAATGATACAGCGTCAGATCAGTGCGCTGGCACGGCTGCGCTGTAGGTTGCGCGAAAAAAGCATCAAAATACTGAATCAACTGTACGCGCGTATTTATCGAATGAGATTTGAGTCGACATAAAGCCTCTGCACATGTCGCCCTTTGGAAAAAGCGAGAAACGGCAATTAAACCTAGCTGTAACATTCGGTTCACTATACCCGCTCCTCGGTCCACTTGACACTTTTTTTGGAGTTACGTTGTGAATTCTACAAGAAAGTTAGCGCTGTTGCCATTATCGACGTGCCATTCGTTACCGGCAGCAGTTTGTTCGCGTTTAATAACTATGCAAATTTTAGTACGATGTGAAGATCGCGTCTGTGTCCAGTATGAGACATACAAAGCTGAAGCCAAACGGTGTATTCGTATGTTGACTAGTCATTTTGCAGAACTCAAAGCAACTGTCAGCGTGGCGTAGTCGTAAAGTACTCGGCTCGAGATCCGAAGGTCGCACGTTCGACTCCCGGTGGCGGCAGTTTTTTTTGCATACGGCTTTTTTTTCTTTTTTGTACTAATGCTTTCTACATCGCCTTCTATACAATTATTTATGTGTAACAGCTAATCACGATGGTCCCGACGCTGTAGAGCCGTTTTACGCTCCGCTATTCCCAGCATCCATCATACGCCAGCATCCAGCATACACCATGTGCCACCATCTTCCAGGACCATAATCCACCATAATGGTGGATGGTGGAATCCGCCATCCCACATGGTGGATAAATTTTCAATAGGGAAGATGATCGAAAAGAGATGTTAAAAAAAAGAAGAGAAAAAAAAGAACAATAATACGATAAACTTCACTGCTTAAAGTCTGCCTCTGAGACTAGTTGCCCGCAAGAAGCGCAACAACGCTCTCAAAGCTTTCCGTGCCGAGGACGGTTTCGGCCAGTGTCCTAAGACCTTTTCCCCCGAATGGCGATTATCAAGTCTATCTAACACTTTTGACAGTTCTTTTCTTGGTGCGCTGAAGCGAGGACACTCACAGAGAAGGTGTCAGTGTTCTAAAGGCCCACCCATTACAAAGCGCTCAGACATACTTAATAATCGTCAGCAGCGAAAGCATCAACAAATGGAGCCGCTGCGTACGTTCGCGTGTTGCCCTGTGGACGCGTAGGGCGCCCTTCGCTGATTCGCAAAAGAAAGAATTTCGCCGTAGTGGGCACTTAAGAACTGTGCTTTCAATAGGCATTCTAGCATAGTTTGAAGAGGCCAGTGTTACGCGCACCGTCGTTCGTTTCCTTACGGCACGGTTGAAGCATCCACCGAAAACCGAAGCCAGGCTAGCCTTCGAGAAGGCGATCCACACGGGGCGCGATTACGCTCTCGCGTTCTACTCTTCAAGGCCAAGTTCAAGCGCCCTCAAAGTTTTCTTGTTATTATTATTATTATTGCTAGTATTTCTCGATTATTCAAAAAACTTCGGGCTGCATATATATTCCGGAGCCTGCCGCAATGGCGTTTATTGATGCTCGCGTGTTAGCTCGTTGCTCATGTCATGTGACGAGAACACTGCCCTCCTTTTTCTGTGTGCCCAGATTAATGTTATGGAAAGACAAGTACTGTGCGACATGCATGCTCACTGCTGCAAGGTAATCCGTATGTGTCCACATATAGACTTTGTTTTTCATCCGAACTCTCCTCTGCTTTTTACCGCATATGGTGATAAAGCAGGTGATATCATGGCTATCTTCGCTGCCTTTCATTATCTCTGTAATGAATTCATTGTGATACTTCTCTATGGGAGGATAAGATGCCGAGCTCGCCAAAGCAGTGCACTCTTATATCCAGTCTAGATACAGTATATTTTCTACGATGTCTACGATAGCACATAGGCGCCGAGAACCTTATTTGCTGTCCCAAGGATGTACGCGCGTGACTTGTGCTTCTTTGCCTTTTTATGCTTAAAATCTAGCGCAATGCAAGGTAACTACCGGAACCACTTTTGGCCTCACCGCCTTTCTGCAAATCGGTCATTACCCTTCGTTATACTCTTTAGTTTAATATGAAGTAATTGTATTTTTGAAAGGAAGGAGCCGACGTGATCTGGGGCTTGATCGCATCAGTGGCGCCGCAGTTGGTCTCTGCAGAATGAATGTAAGAAGTGCCTCATTGTTCCGCTGCTCAAGCTTGGGAAACCACTCGACGAGCGAGAAGCACAGAAAGAGGTCGTGGAGCGGTAGGAAGCGTTGCGACGTGCTCGAAGCTGTGGCCGGACGTGCCGCCTTGATTGGCGCAGATTCGGCCTGGTGATGGATGGTGCCTGGTTCGCGAGGAAGGGTACCATCTGACTGGCGACCCTGCCGTTGGCGAAAGCGTGGTAGCCCGACTGGGAGGCAAAGGCTGGTAGCGAAGCCGAGAGCTCGATCGACGGCTGTAACAACAACAACAAAAATTATGCGTAGAATTTAAAGACTTCAAAACTTTCATAGGCGCTCTCCGTGATTGTGTTACCCTGCGTGGTGGTCTAGTGGCTATGGTGCTCGACTGCTGATCCGAAGCTCGCGGGATGGAAACCCGGCCGCGGCGGTCGCATTTTCGATGGAGGCGAAAATTCTGCAGGCCCTCTTATTAGATTTAGGTGCACGTTAAAGAACACAAGGTGGTCGAAATTTCGGGAGCCCTCCACTAGGGCGTTCCTCAAAATCATATCTTGGTTTTGGGAAGTTAAACCCCAATAAGATTTATTATTAGTCTTATCCCTGATTGTGCATTAGCGAGACAGGCTTCTTCCACAGCAGATGCGGTGCTCAGCAGTTTCTCCTTCTTCGTCCGTGTTGTTTGCGATACTTTAGCCATAATCAGCAGTTTCGTTTTGACTCGGAGCGTAGTCCGCGCGCGTGCCTTCAGAGCTGTGTGGACGCTATCAACGCGTCGTTAGCGACTGTTCGCTAACAGCGGATCCGGCACGGAGTACCTTTGTTTTGACTTCGGGCAATGCGAGGCTGAAATATGCTTGAAGCTGTTGAAGATGAAGAGCCTTCAGACGCAGTTGGCATGATGGAAGAAAACTCGCTTGCTACATCGTGATGGACGAACGATAAGTTGCTAATCTTTCCGGCGCAAGAATTATCGTCACGTGCGCGTGGTGCTGTTGGGTGTGGCGGTACGTAAAAAGGAATGGTTCCACAGCACGATCCGGGTTAATAACTTTAAATGTTGGCTTTTACTGTCCCGAAGCCACGATATGATAGAGAGACGCTCTAGCTGAGGGCTCCGAAAATCTTGACCACCTAGGGTTCTTTAACATGCGCCTTAATCTAAGTACACATGCCTCTATGATTTCGCCTCCATCGAAATGCGACCGCCATAGTAGGGATTCGATCCCGCGACCTTTGGGTCAGCAGTCGAGTACCATAACCACAAGACCGACGTGGCGGGTGTATGTTTCGGATCAAGAAACGGGGTTCTTAGCTGCGGTCACATTCTGAAGGAAGCCGCGAATGTCAAAAATTGCGGCTTTTACACTGCTCCTATGAAAAATAAGCACTGAATTTAAGTATCCATAAAGATAAAGAAAGCGCATTGTTGTAATAGACATTTGTTTATTGTTTTCTCGATACTTTCGCGAATTCAGCATTCGGTTAATTTGGCCATTTTTTTCCGGTCACGTGAAATTCGAATTAAATTGCTTTTACTGCCTACAATAGTAGCTTAGCACGTATGGTAAGGCAAGGCCGCCAGATGGAAAAGCACGCGGTGTGCGTTTCCATCCAGCGGCCGTGGGTAAGGTAACAGCGTGCATTAGCTTCCAGGCCACGGCGGCCGCATTTCGATGCGGACGAAATGCAAGAACACCCATGTGTTTGGATTCAGGTGCAGCTTAAAAAGGGACCCCAGATAGAAATAATGAGAAGACCCACAGTACCGCGTGCCTCATAATAATACCGAAGGTTTCGCTCGCGAAACACCTGAAAATATTTATTAATTATTCCAAAATTTCACAACTCCTACTTGCTAAATTCTCTAGAACTTACCTCCGGAAATGTAATAAATTTCATATTGTAGGTTCAACTGTTGCTGATTGATTGTACACCTGCTTTCAGCAGGTGTACAACCAGCAGATTTCAGCATTTCAGTAGATTTTGATGCTCCACACGCACGAAAATATTAACACTAGATTATGAAGCTTTTAGCCACATTCTGCTTTATTTAATGAAATATAAAGTATTATTATTATCATTAATTCCCGTTTGACATTAGTTGTCCAACATTGTTTGTTCGTAACACAAAGGTGCTCACGTGCTCGCGCACGAAGGTAATAAAACCTATCAGGAGTGAGGTAGGGAAGGAGGCATACGGAGAGAGCCGGTGAGGGACAGGTGATCGACTGCGATAGAACCTGTGGAGCGGGCTCGGGATGAAGCCGTAATGGTGCTACCGTGTCGCCCACGTTGATTTCCCAGGGTGCCCCATTTGCCCCGCGGCCAGAATCAATTAGCTACCCTTGCCCACCAAAGCAGCCACAGCCCTCTGGCAGGCGATGCCACGGCGGCTGTCTCCTATGGCCAGCGTCACTCCGTAGAGTATTCAAAGCGGCCGCCACCACAGCCACTCGCTCGCCTCTTATCCCCTCGCACGGCTTAATTAAACGAAAGGTCGCGCAGGTTTCCTGTCCAACCTTTCACTGTGCTGTAGGTGCAGCAACTAAAACGCGCTGCAGGTAGTTCCTAGCGTTTACGGAGCAGCCAGCGTTCCAAAAACTGGATCTCTGCTCATAGAATGTTGTAAAGCTGTTCAAAACCCATTTACCTTGGAACTGTCTCCACCTGAAAATGGCCTTCATCACAGTAAAGGAACGTAGAGGGAGGCAGCATGGTTTATGTATACAGGTTGTCCCACATAACTTCAGCCAAGACTTTGAAAATGAAAGGCACTTCAGAGGCAAATTGAACCAAACGTGTACTACTCGCACTAGCCTATAGATACTCAGGCTATTTTTTGTTTTCCCCTAAACTAATTAGTTAATTATATTTTATTACTTAACTTTTTAATTATTGGCTAAAAACCCAAAATATGAACACTGAGCTGTAGAGCACTTTTAGAAACCACGGACTGAATTGTTTCCTGTTCGATACGTCTCGCGGTGTTATTTTTTCCGCGTTGTAAAAAAGCCCGCGAAATTTGAAAAGAGGCCACGTGACGGACCGCGAGCGCACTGCTATAGTGCTGCTCTCAAGCGTGCAACCGGTGAACGAGGTCGCCCGCGGCTGCCACGGGGAAGCGACAGGGTGCTTCGACAGGGTGCAATGTTTGGGCGACCGTTTTTCGTTCAATGACGGTGCAAATGCACGCTGCTGGCCGAGCGCTGCCGCGGTGATAAAGCGGTCACGACTGCAAGGAAAATAAAAACAGCAGTTTGATTCTGATTCATGCAGAAAGGGCGAAATGCGAAAGAACGATGAAAGGCCTGGACGGCTGCTGCAATTTCGCAGTTTGAACAAAAAGAGACCCCGCAAAGGGTCTGCGTCGTGCGAACCATTCCTGACGAGTTGTCTTTGTTCAGGTGCTCCTCAGACACCCGTAACCCTTCGTGTTCTGCACAGCAACGTTACACTGTTTTAATCTGTGTAAACAGCTGACATGCCGTACTCGAATGAGCAACGAGCGGATATGGTTCTGGCCCCTATAGGTGCATCACGCGGACACAGAAGGCCGGCAGTTAAGCTGTTTCAACGCTACCATCCAGGTACGCGGCCAAGCTCAATGACCATTGTGCGTACATATGAAACGCTGAAAGAGAATGGGACATTTACCACGAAACGGCACAAATCTTCAGTTTTGGGCGAGGATGTGGAGAGGGATATCCTGTCCAAGTTTTCTGCAGACCCCCAGGCAAGTGTCCGTAGTGTGGGTGCTGGAGCTGGCGTCTCGAAACCTTCGGTGTGGAGAATACTACAGAAGAGACAACTTCATCCCTACCACGTGCAGCTGCACCAAGCATTAAAGCCTCGCGACTTCCAGAATCGCACAGACTTTGCAAACTGGATCCTAATCAAGACAGAAGAAGACCCAAGCTTCGTTAACAAGGTACTTTGGACCGACGAAGCTAAGTTCTCGCGCAATGCTCAAGTGAACATCCACAACGCTCACTATTGGAGTGACAAGAACCCTCACTGGGTTTGGCAGGCGCGTCACCAATATCAGTGGTCTTTCAATGTGTGGTGTGGCATTTACAGTGGTACTATAATCGGACCTGTCTTCTTCGACAGCACACTTACAGGCCAACGATATGTCAACGATATCTTGGATGGACCACTTCAAAATTTTCTGTGCGAAGTTCAACTGTCTAGGAATAAAGATATCTGGTATCAGCATCATGGAGCTCCTGCGCACGGAAGCAGCAAAGCGTGCAATTGGCTGGATGAAGTTTTCCCGCAGCAGTCGATAGAGCGGCACGGGCCGATTGCTCGGCCAGCACGGTCTCCAGATTTAAACCCCCTTGATTTTTTTCTTTGGGGGTAAGTCAAGAGTCGGGTATACGAGGCACCAACCACAACATCAGGTAATCTAAAAAAAATATGAGTTTGCATCTCCATTCTCGAAATCATTGTCGAGAACGTCACGGAAAATCTGATAAAGAGATGCCAAAGTTGTATTGCAGCAGATGGCGACCTCTTTGAACGTGTTTTGTAATCGCGGCTTAATTTTGCGAGCACCGATCACTGAAAAAATAGAAAAAGTCTCCTCATGCCGTTCGCCTACCCACCGCCACCCGTGACTAGCTTCACGTCGTCGCCTCCTTTTACGCATCTCAAGTTCAAAAGAGGCAATAAAGCTATTTTCTTGTTTTATTTATCCGTCTTGGACGCTTATCTCGGCAGCGCTTGGCCAGCAGCGCGCATTTGCACCGTCATTGAACGAAAGACGGGCGCCCAAACATCGGCCACTTTCAAAGCACCCCGTCACTTCCCCGTGGCAGCCGCGGGCGACCTCGTTCACCGGTTGCACGTTTGAGAGCAGCACGCGGTCCGTCACGTGGCCTCTTTTCAAATTTCGCTGGCTTTCTTTACAACGCGGAAAAAATAACACCGCGAGTCGTATCGTACAGGAAACAATTCAGTCCGTGGTTTCTAAACGTCCTCTACAGCTCAGTGTTCATATTTCGGGTTTTCAGCCAATCATTAAAAAGTTAAGTAATTAAAATTACTTAACTAATTAGTTTAGGGTTAAATAAAAAATTGCCTGAGTATCTATAGGCTAGTGCGAGTAGTATACGTTTGGTTCAATTTGCCTCAGAAGTGCCTTTCATTTTCAATGTCTTGGCTCAAGTTATGTGGGACAACCTGTATATGTAACGCATTTAGAAGGTAAAGGCACGACGTATTTCCGTTGTTACATTGATGTAAATAATGACACGCGGCCACGGTGGCCGCGTTCGATAGAGGCGAAATGCAACGAAAACCCGCGAGCTTGAATTTGGGTGCACCGTTAGAGAACCTGATGTCGTGGAAAGTATTCCGGAGTCCCTCACTACGGCGGGCTTCATAATCACAGTGTGGTTTTGGCACGAGAAAGCCCAGCAGTTCTTCTTCTTCTTCTTCTTCTTCTTCTTCTTCTTCTTCTTCTTCTTATTATTATTATTATTATTATTATTATTATTATTATTATTATTATTATTATTATTGTTATTATTATTATTATTAAAGACACGCAAAATGGGAAAATCTTACTGTACTCAAATTAGATAAAACACCTGATCGCCTGCATGAATGAATGGGAGGTAATAAATTAGCACATCCGATTCACATCATTAGAGAACAGTCTAGGTTCCGCTTGAAGTCATAGTGTGAGTTTCAAGTTCCAGTTGATTGTTTCCCAGTGTGAGTACATGGGTTAAACTAATATCTAATAATTCGGTCGAAGTTGCGTGCATATCGCAGGTTAAAAAAAAAGAGATATGCAAAATATTTTTCTTTGTTTTGAATATCTTCGTTCTTGGTGTATGCCGCACACTTCCATTGAAAATGGACATTACTTTTGATAATAGTTCGCAAGCGTGACCTATGTCGTACTTTATTTGCCTACGTGCATGGGAGCTGGTCACTGCAACGATGTTTACTCGATGTGAATGTCAACTGACAGTGGCTATAACAATGCTATGACTTTATTTCATTATAAAATAAAATTAAGTGAATCCGTTTAATGTGGTAACGTACGCAATATGATACTTACAAAAAAGTCCACATTTCGCGAATTTCGGTTGGCATAAAACGTAGGTCATTGCTTGTTTTGCTGTGCCTATGGGTATGCTCGCAAGTCCAGCGCGCTAATTTGAATTTTATGTATGATTACTCCCTGTGTTGTGGCATATGATGCGCATACTTCTACTGTATGAGAACCTCACGTGTCTGCGATGCGACTTTTGTTTATTTTATCTTGCTTTTTGAGTAATGTGTACATCTTCTAGCTTCTCCGAAATTTGTGTGCCCTGTGACTAAACGCAAAGGAGCGACAGCCATCACAAGGGTCGAATAATATATACCTACATGCTTTACTAATAACGAAGGACAAATTTATCGCCAATGTTCGCACGTTGTTCAGCATCTGAACGTAAACTGCGATAGAAAATTAGTAATTATGGTGTCTTTGCATGGCCAACTATGCACGGAATTACAAGTTGCCATTGCGTCTCCGTGCTTCGCATCTAATCCTGAAAAACCCCTGCATGCTTCGTCAAGAGCTCGTTGGTAAAAAGGCAGTTTCGTCGAAATTCCCCCCCGCCCCCGATAAAAGAAACAAACAAAAACTAACAGAGACATCTGACAGGCGAACGCCTCATTGCCCATAACCGATGGTTCTCGCATCTAAATGCAAATTCACAGAACGGGTCTTCCTTTCGCTCCATCTGCTTTGAAAGAACGATAGCTCCCTAAACGGCGCCAGCTCCCGCCTGCCCTTCAGAGCAAGTCTTTACTCGTCTTGGCTTGAGCGCGCCCTTCGTGTGAGGGGCCCCTTGTGCGTTGGCTTCTCCAGTGCGCACCGCACAGATTTTGGGTGATAACTTCCTCGGAGAGGTGGGGGGAAAGAAAGGAAGGACCGATTGTACGCAGAGGAAGTGGAAAGGTCAACAACCCCTGTCCTGTTTACGAGAACGGGCAACTTGCAAGCATGATCGTCTCTCTACGTATTGCCAAGTGATACAACTTCGACGTGTAAAGCGCGTGGTACTATCCTGACCATATGCGCGGGTCTTTTATAAATGTAGCTTTGTTCACGTGTTTATGCCTGAAGAGATGGAGAAGATAGTATAAAGAAGATTCGGATGTATTACTCACTTGTGTTTGATTTCTTTGTGGATGCGGGGGAATCCTTCGGAGGAGCAACCAATGCAATGTTAGTGTGATTTGCAATCTCGGAGTTGTTGGCCAAGCAACCTTATACCACTCATCCTTCGGCCGTTCCACCTCGGTCACTCTTCCCAACGCTTGAACTTCTTCAGCGCTGTTCAGTCTCCTCCGTTCGCCGCCATATCTATTTCATCAACGGAGCTGTTTAAGCTCGCGGTAGGGCCGGCGTCGCAGAAAACTCGGCGCGTATGCGCCACAGAAAGCTGGTCAAGCAGCTCGTAGCATCGCATAGCCATGCATAGTTTAGTATAGCAGTAGAGTGGGAAAGGGAAGTGAGGGTGATGAGGAAAGAAAGAAGTTGATGGTAAACATTACATAGCCTTGCATAGTATTAATGCGCCACAGGGAGCGGCTATGTGTCAAGCAGCTCGTAGCATAGCATAGCCATGCATAATATAGTATAGCAAGGGGATGGGAAAGGGAAGTGAGGGTGAGGAGAAGGGAAAGGAGGAGGAGGAGAAGGCAACGAGCTCCGCTGTTTCCTCAGTCTTCGCAGCACTAGCGCGTAGCTGCACCAATTCTTTCCGCTCATTTTTATTCTCCCCCGCCACTTCGCTTCTCACGATCGCTCAGTGCAGCTGCTTTCAAGAACGGAGGGAGATGTAAAACCAGAGACTCAAATGCTTGAGTGTGCATTGAGGAAATTTCTTGGTTCTCACTACCTGGCTGCACCGCGCCTCACGATCGGGAAAAGTGAAATTGTGTTCAGGAAGCTGTTGGTGGAAACTAAGTGCGTTTCGTATAATTTCGGGCACATTTGGTTTATCGCACGAAATATATCTACACATGATCAGGAAAACAAAAGGTAGGTAACGGTGTCACTTGTTGAAGAGTGGAAGGCGTAACAATATTTGAATACCACTGTTATTTCGTGTTGCAGTCGTGCGAAGTATAGACACTACGCTTTATTGTAAACAATGTGCAGTAAACTGCCTGAACTTTCTGAGTATCGAACTCCCGTTGTATTGCGTATTTACTGTCAGTTTTATTGTTCTAGAGGTTAAAGTTAGCAGGACAAAACATGTTCAAAATCACCCGCAATCTCCGGTTTTTTCATTTTCGTCCGGTTACGCTTGTCCTCCAGTGGGGCTTAGCTGCTGCTGTAGCATACGCACATGCTCGCAAGTGGAAACCCGGCAAGACGGCCTCACCGGCTTTCAACCTGCCCATACACCGGCTTGCAGCCTGCCATAGTGTCCGCTGCCGCTTTCCTGCCCGATTATATACAAGTCTGTCGATGCAGAATGCTGGAGCAGGTGGCACATCGTATCCCTAAACGGCCGGCCGCCATTCAATCTGTGACGCACTCCCGCTTTCTCGTTTTCCTTACCGCCTTGTGCTAAGAGTGGCGCCGCAATACTTTTTGACCATTCGGTCCGGCTGCCGCAAACGGGGACATGCCGACCGGAACGGGACTTTACACATATTGTACTTGCATTTTTTACATTACACTTTATTCTTCTTATTATTTTTTTGCTGGTAGTAATGCGACTCTCTTACATTTTTTCGTGCTTTCTGTTCGGCAATATACCGTATTTACTCGAATCTAGGCCGGCCCTGATTCTAAGCCGACCCCCGAAATTCGCAAGGCCAGAAAAGTAAAAAAACCTATTAATTGTACTCGAATCTAAGCCGACCCCCCCACTTTCGCACATCGTTTTTTCGAAAAAAACATCGGCTTAGATTCGAGTAAATACGGTAGTTTGTACGAACGCCACGTAGTCATACCAAAGCGCCTGTCCTCATTCTCATTATTGCTTTCCTGTTTAGATTGCGCCTTTCCTGCTGGCCAAACAGTGTTCTTGACGCAGCACAATAAACATAATTTTTCACTTTGTTGCTTACTGCGGCATTGCTTTCTGTCTCTGCCTGGTCAGGTGTTATGGTGATGCCAACAACCTTTACGAGGTTATGAGGCTTTTGACCGGTCAAATCGAGTCACTTCAGTTACAGCTAAGAGATACGACGCTTGTCCTTGCATATTCATTGGTCTTTGTATTTGCCTCAAGAAGTCCTGCTGTTTCCTTCAAATTACGCTGAACCAAGAAGCCCGGACTTCCACGTTACTAAGCTTAAAGACGTCGGCTTTACATTTTTGCGAATGTTATAAGCGTTATCGCTGTGTGAGCCCGTCGCTCTTAATGCAGGTTGTCATTTCATTTACACGCCATATCATCGTTCCAGTCATTGATGGTCATCACTTAGCGTCGCTATGTGAATATCACCTGATGGGCATACTCTGAGTTTGTCACAAGCCAAGAAAGCACAGATGAGGCATTCTTAATGGTTAAAATGAAGCTTTTTTAATATTTCGGTACTAAATGCTAATAATATATGTATATCTTCCTGGGATATGCCGTGCGTTAACACTGCTTACTGTTACGCTATCAAGGCGAAAAGAACAATTTTCATTGAGTTACATCTGCGATGGGCCTTGATGACTTATACACTGCTTTATATCGAAAGGCGCAGCTAACTTTGCTTCCAGTGTCTTTCGTCTTTTTCTTACCCTCCTCTCTCACAGAACGAAAGAAACACCAGACACCAGTCACTTCGCATTTCCGTCCTTCTCCTCGTTCCTTGCGAGCTTGTCCTCTGTCCGCACGAGGGCTGCGGCATCAACGACCGCACGTTGAAGCTCGGGGCAGCTTTTTATGGCTCCCTATGGTGCCACCGGCTGAGCCCACCAATCTCAAGAGTTTTCACCACCTCGGTACCGACCAAGCCTCGTCGAAGACCCAGCATCCACGCGCAGCAATGCTAGAATGTCGAAACAGTCGGACGCTCTTTACTTAGTGCCGTAACTCCCTTTCAAGTCTTCTCTCTGCTTCGTTTTCTTGCCTTCGTGAAATTGGTAGACCATCCGGTGTTAGTGCGGCACGCTCTGTGGGCCTGTTTGGAATTGCAGTTTCTTGGGGGCGGCGGGAAACCTCGCGAGTTCTCGGGATAGGGAAGCTGATCCCCATGCTCGCTCGCGACCATTCTCCCAGTTTCGAACTCTGCCACTCATTCCTTAGGTCTTTATCGCGGGCAGCCATCGATAGCAGTGCCGCATCTCACAGGCTCGGCGGTTCCTCACCAAATAAATATATGCCCACTTTTCTCGGAACCGGAGCCTCCCGTGTGCAGTCGTTTATCTCTCCCTGACCGGGAAATGAAAGCCCCGTTCCAACCATCACGCCGGCCTTAAGGACGGAAGCAAGGATTGAGGACGGAAAGAGGTTGCACAATGCCGTGTTTGGATCTTCTGTTGCTTGTAGGAAAGGCTGCCCTTTTTTCTTTACTCGTTGCCGCTTATCAAAACGTCCCTCGGCTTTGCCCGCGATACTGTACGCTGGATGTCCTTTTTGAAAGTAATAACCGCCATGCGCTCTGCATTGTAAATTTTGGTAAGCTCTTGCGCGCTTATAATAAACATCCTATCATCAAATAAAGCGAACAGACCTTCAAGAGCAAGCGCAAATGATCGGATCAAAGGAGAACCTAGCATTGGCAAGACAAATTTCGCGATTGTCGGAATGACTTACGCGTATAATGTAAGTAACTGTGCAAAATATCCTAAAAACGTAAGCGCTTTTAGGATATTTTGCACAATTCCTTCACTGTTACGTCGTGGAGAATTTGGAAACTAGGAAAATACCTCAGCGAATTAGTACTGATGAAATTACGCAACAATCGATGTACGCTTCAGAACAAGAATGGCAGCTACAATGCTTTGCTAATTTAAACCACTAAGGATTGCATCTCTCTCTCTCTCTCTCTTTATCCGGCGAGGACCGTTTGGAAACGGTGCTGTATTGTTATATTATTGCTCCTCCGTTGGAGACTCAGTGATCATGAGGGTGTCGAGTCGCCGTCCCATTAAAGGACCAAAACTATTGCTTTAATTGTACATTATAGTCAGACAAGTGAGCAATCGATAACATGCAGTCGATTACGGGTAATCGACTGCATGTTTGTCATTTTTGCAAATCATCGATTATTTCTTTTTACTTTACAATGGCCACCGCAATTCATGCGACAGGCAGAAACGCGGTGCGCAGGCTGTACGGGCAACCCACAGCGTGCAGTTTTGTGAGAAAGCGCTACGAGGCGCTACGTAACCGTAACTGTACTTTTGTCTTTTGTTTAACAGCTCCTCATGCGTATTCATGCAACTCCTAGCAGCTCCTCATGCGGCTGATCTTTAGTTTTACGTTAAATACTCCAGAAAGTGGCGTATCGGCTAGCACAGGTTGATATTGGGCGCGAGGTCACTAGTATGAGAGCCGGCGCTGCCTAAAGTTGGGATTTGCCCACATGTGAACCGTTCTCTTTGAAGCAACATCATGTCTTAAACAACGCTTATGGTGCGAGTAACGAAAAAAAAAAACTGGCTATCGCATAAAACTGGAAGTAATTTAATGAAAAGTAGTCGATCACACTTCAGTAATTCATTGGTTACTTTTCTAAGGCACTGTCTCGTAACTGTAATCAACTACAGTTATGAGTCAATTGAAAGTTTGAGCACTACTTTTCCTGTTATCTTTGCCCTTAGTCCTTCATGCCTTTCGCTCAACGCAACTACATTATAGAATGTCATACCAACTAGCCCCAGTTGAAGCTTTGCTGAAGGTAGTCAATTACCTTTTTGGCTGAAATGATTTTAATTATAATTGGCGCTTTTTTTGCAGTGAAGTTGTATAAGGCTTGGGGAAACCGAAATATGTCGGTCCTATGTATGTGGGCAGTCCAGCAAGCCGTGAGGCGGCGTTGAGGCAAGGCCTTGACGTTCCCCCTTGGTAGACCTAAGCCGGGGTCGCCTTAAACCTTGCCTGACAACAAATAATGTTCTATCCATCCATCCATCCATACGTACGCAATAAGCCCTAGCGGGTATGTGCCACAGAAATTGGCCAAGCCCCGCCACTCCCAACTGGTCCACTAAACACGAAAAAGTCGTCCGCGGTCAAAAACGCATGTGCCGCAGTAATTGGACAAGTTTCTAGATAGACGTAACCCAATTCTAGAGAAAGGCTTTACTGAACCGTCGGGAATAACGGAGCGATAAACACCGGGGCCACACGGTTCTGCTTCAGTGGTTCAGCATGCACGGAGTGCTTGAGTGGCAAGTTTCTTTTTTGCTGTAACATGTACAAGTCTGGTAATAATAAATCAGGCCGGTGTCCTTAGCGTCCACAGCTGGGTGACACGAAAAAGCGCAAACACCTATAGATTACAAACGCGTTTCATGGCAGATTGCTATATATTGGCCAACAAGTCTATGGACCACGTGATCACGGTTCGTGCTGCCTATTCTGCTTCCTCGACCACCTCGATCCTTCATGGCCCCCGCTCCTCACTTTGCATGAATAACTAACAGCCTGTATTTGGGGCAAGTATACCCTGTGTAATTATGTGCGTTGTTACGTATGGAGACGAAACAGATTGTAAAAAGAGCACAAAATAGGCGCGCGGATGAAGGAAGCGAGATGGGAACTGTGAAACTGCAGGTTTTGCAGCCTCCTGCGGCCTTAATACATCTGGACACCTGCGGCTTCCTTCGCATCCTTTTGTGCGATGCCTTTCAAAGTCCTCCGTCTCCGTTCCTCTCATTTTGGTTTTGCCCTAAGGGTAGTTTCTTTCAGCTAGCCCAATTCTTTCTTGCGCGACAATTCAGTGGCTCGCGGTGGTTCTTAGCACGACTCGAGGAAGGCGTTTCCGTTCCGACGGTTCCTTTCTCCGCCTTCTTCGCAGTGCCAAGAAAACAGCTCTTTATAGAAAATGGAGAAGATGCGTTTGGTTGCCGTCGGCTGCTGCTTTGAAGTTTCTAAGGAGAAAAACCTTCTCGCGGAGCCTCGTGCTGTGGCACTCTACCCCTTTTCTTTATTCGTGGTTCGCAGGCAATGTGGAATGTGCACTACCGGTTTTAGATAACGTAAATAAATTTATATATTATATCTCTCACACAATCTCTCTCGCGTAGCGCTCTTGGTTGGCGTTTCGGTGACGACGTAGTTAGGCGCTTCGATACCAGCTAAGGGACGCTGGCCGCGCTGGCATCGAGGAGGCGCCCTACACGAAGTCATTTGCTTTGCCTTTCGTGTCGTGCTAGCGTGTGACTGCTTGTCGTCACCGCAGTCCAGCTTCGACATGCACCCACGGTGTTTCGGCGCCACCTTACTACTTCGAGCGCGACACGAAGGAACACTGACATCGAGGCGCCCTAGAGCGAAGCACACGCCAGCGGAGCGCTTTCGCGGCTTAAGGTATAAACCTTTGCCTCCTGCGTTCCTGAAGCGCAATGTGGCAGTGTATGCCTGAGTACAGGAGTAGGTTACCCTGTTAGTGGGGAGCGCACACCTTAACGTTTCTCACTTGAATAGACGACGCTTTAAAGGAGTGTATATCGAGTACGACTGTTTATTATGTGCTTGTTGATGCCACCTTCGCGCGGAATTCACCATATGCTGTGTCCAGGTATATGGTAACTTCAGTTACCACATTGAGGCTTAAATAAGGACCATGACCCGCCACGGTGATCTAGGGGTTATGGTGCTCGAATGCTGACCCGAAGGTCGCGGGATCGAATCCATAATCCACCATAATGATGGACGGTAGAATCCACCATTCCACATGGTGGAAAAATTTTCAGAAGGGTAATGACGCTCTAGACTGGTTTGCTGCGTTTGATTTGTGTTTAAATATGCCTGATTATTAATTTTTATAATATCAATCTATGTCCAACTGTTTCCTTTCCTGTAATAAAGAAAAAAAAAGTGCCTGGATAGCCGAGTGGTTAGGACGCTGGCCTTTGGATTTCCTTCGGTCTCTTTTTCTTTCTTTCTCCTTCTATGTATTCGTTCTCTCACCCATCAGGGTTATTACAGGTCACACCGGAGAAATCGGCGCACGCGTTCTGGGAGTGAAGCAGGAGATGAAGAAGAGGACGAAGAGAGCGCGCGCCGGTTCGTGATGATGATAGTTTTGGGTCATGACAGACATTTTACGCCGAGCAAGAACAGCGTCGCCGTTAAAAGCGATACCTCGTCTTTGCGTTTACACGACTTCCAGTGCTACGCACTCTACCATGGGAGAGCTGTGGGGGTTTGCCCGAACGACTCTTATGGTTTATTTTTTTCGAAAACCTTTACTTCAAAACCCTCCGATCGGCGCAAACAGGTAAAAAAAAATCACACCATCTCCCGCTAAAGGGGACCATGAGGCGATGCCAAGCAGCGTTTCGGCATGTCGACCCCGCGTTTCAGAGGGGAGTAGAGAGGGGTAGTGATGAGGGGGGAAAGGAGAGGGAAAGCGGAGAGGGGAGAGGAGAGGAGAGGAGAGGGGAGGGGTAGTGGAGAGTGAGAAAGGGGGAATGAGGGGAAGTGGAGAGGGGAAGTGGAGAAGGCTAGTGGAGAGGGGAAGTGGAGAAGGTTTGCGCATGCGCAGTAATGGTGGTCACGCCGCACACCACCGGTTTGAACTCTGCCATAAGATGCTTCGCATCTAAAACTCATCAGAAGCGCGCATGGCACAGCTCGTGATCGCATGCCTTAACGTGCAGATGCCAACAGCAAAATTTCTTTATCAAGCAAGGCAACAGAGGCGACAAGGCAATGAAAAAATAAAAAAAACACACCATTTCCCGCTAAAGGGGACCATGAGGCGATGCGAAGCCGGAGAACTTGCACGATCGCGTTCCATCGGCGTTCGTTGGGCATGCTACCGACCTCGCGTCGTGGAAGAGGAACGCTACGCGCGTCTTGTCTTCCCTCTAGCCTGGCCGTTAATTCTGACAGGGCGAGCGGGGAACGCGGTCGACAGGGGTGCGAGAGGGGGGCAGCGTAGGAGCGGAGAGAGAGGGGGAGGGGACGCGCATGCGCGGGCGCTCATCGCGGCGTTGCGCAGGAGAGAATTTCGGCATGTCTAGCCCGCGTTTCAGAGGAATAGTGGAGAGGGGTAGGGGAGAGGGTGAGTGGAGAGGAGGAAATGGGAGAGGGCGAGTGGAGAGGAGGGGTGGTAAGGGGGGTGGAGAGGATGTGTGTGGAGAGGGTATGCCCATGCGCAGTAAGGGTGGTCACGCCGCACACCACCACCACCGGATTGAACTCCGCTATAAGATACTTCGCATCTAAAAAACGCCAGGCCTGCGCGGAAAGCACAGCACAGTCACAGCGATAGCTCGAAGAGCGCCATTTCTAGAGCCCGTTATAAACTCTTTTGTGGCTACTAATAAAAGTACACTAGCAATGCACCCACTACGCCACAAATCATAATTTTTGTGAAGTTGGGAAGCACCCATCCACCACAACATTGTTCGTCATTCTGCGGAGAAGCGAGGTACCATCTGTAAGGCATTATGTGCACTTTCTTGATGCAACGGCTGATGACGATGGAGAATTACGACTGAGCGTTTTGTAATGGGTTGGAAGGACACACTAGTTACGTAATTCGTATTGTGTGACACCCGGTCGTTATTTAACTCTCCTACTACGCTTTATAACATATGTTAACGTGAGAAAGAGAAGGAGAGAGAGAGAGGCAATTACCTTTATGAGACCGCGAGGAAATTAATCATGGGAGCCTTATTGGCTTTCTTGGCAACCAAGAGAAGTGCACTGGCGAGCAACCCACTACGCTATAAATCATCATAATTTTTTTGATGTAGGGAAGGAGCCACCATGCAATTTTTCTCCATTCTGCGCAGAATCGTGGTACCCACTAAACCCCTGTAAGGCATTATGTGCACTTTGCTGATGCTTTGGCTGATGACGATGAAGAAGTATGGCAGAGCGCTTTGTAATGGTTTGGAAGCAATCAACAACCCACTCGTTGCGCAATTCGCTTTGTGTGACGCCTGGTTACAGAATTCGCGTTGTGGGATGCTTGGTTGTTATTTTACTTATCTACCACGCTACATTACATATGTTAATGTGGTTCCTTCCCGATATGAAGCCTGTATAGTGTCTTTTCGCAAAGCAGTTTTAAGCACCGGCATGGCTCTGACGTAGAATACTGGGCTTCCACGCAGAGGGCCCAGGTGCGAACCTCGTTACATCCAGGAGTTTTTTTCTTATTCCGTTTTTTTTTCTTTTTTCGAGCGATAGTGGTACGGACACCGGAGGCGGCGGCGGACCACTACGGCGCCCAAAACGTCCCTTGTTGTCATCTCATAACAGTTTTCGCTGTAAAGGTTTCGTCTTTGACCTACTGTAATGCCTGCACAAACATGGGCGCAGTACCTCGCTCGTGTTATATCATTCGCAACCGTAATTACTGCTCCAGTTCCAAGCGCAATATTTCTAAAAATAGCTTCCCTTTGTGCCGAGGCGAATTATTACTTGATGTCGCAATTACTAGACTTCCTTGTTGCCTGTAGTCTTTTAGTGTAATAACAGAAAAGGTGCCCTTGTATTGTCCAAAAGCTATAACTTTCCTTACTCAGGTCATCCCTTTGGCTTCATCGCACCATCCCTTCTTCGTTCTCAAACTCCATATGAACACCTGTACTAATGTCTGCTGGCTCACTGTAGCAGTACCCAAGGAGGTTCAATTTTTTTTTTTAACCTCCTTGGCTGTACCAAAGGTGGCACTTCGTCGAACTTATCGCTTCTTTTAAAGCGAAAGCATCAGACGCCTCATAAAACTCGAAAATGGGCCATCGATGTCTCCTCCGTGTCGGTGTCAACCCGAGTGATGCAAAAATAGTATCATCACTTGATGACGTCATCATATCACACCATCATGGCGTCACAATTCGCCTATGTTTGTGACGTCATCATGGCTCCATTATGAGGTCATTATGACGACTCACAACTTGGCGTCACATGTTGGCATCGTGACATGAGATCGTCGATTGGTCAAAGGTGTGGTGGTCTCGGAGGCAATTCAAAACCACGTTGGGTGCAGAAAGCTTCCGGAGGAAGGCGGGGGAGGATCAATACATCGACCGAGAAGCAAAAGAAGACTGCTTTCTCATTCGAGTCATCTTAGGCAAATACCTAAGGGACCCTGTGAGTTCTTGTTTTAAAACTTATTGTGAACGGTTGTACTACAGTCTGTTGGCTCACTATAGCTGTAACAAGAGCGGCACTTCTTGAAATTCATGGTACTGGGCCGCAAATGCATAAACGCATTGAAAGGATCACTACTCGCGTGGCCTACTCAAGCTAGCAGAAAGCGGGGGCTTCAAAAATTGGGCTGCCACAGCGTCGCGTCCTTGCCCTGTCAGACCATCACCCGCCTTTGGGCGTTGCTGCGTTTCCCATTTTTTCTTTCTTATACACTATTCTTTTACGCTTTGCGAGCGAAGCGGGCCGCGAAAAAACGGAGCTGGTGCATCATTTTTCACTCGCGATACAGTTGCTGGGGACGTTTAGGACATGTCGCCCGGCGCCACTCCCGACAATGCGGAGAATCTTGTCTCTGTCCCCTGCTTTTTCGGAAGTGCGGATGACGCCTTCCTTGTTCCCTGCGAAGCGACAGACTTCTGCATGAGTTGCGGGAAAAGTCGACGAATGCGCGATGGTCTTCCTTGAAGTGTAGAAATGTGAGATGACTCTATCCTGAAAACCAGCTCGGTGTCAGCGGACGGAAACTTTTGTTGCCCGTTTGATGCAAGGCAGAGAAGATGTTGTATACGTGTGTTGGTTTGTGCGTTAAGTTTTTGGAGTGTCCGCTAGAAAGGAGCGCAATGCTTATTGCTTTTCCTTGTTTATTCAGTTAATTTTTCAGTCTTGGTCATTGTGTCAGTTCTAGCTGTCAGAAGATACACATTTGTGTTCAAAAGTGCCTAGCTCTTGTCGTAAACGCGGTTTCATGTTATGAAGTTAGACGTTTAAAGTAAGTTTATATGTTACGGTGAGTCGTCGTAGTCTGGAAATGGGCTCAGTGATAGTTCATACCATAAACGAAAGGATAGACATATACCATAAATCATGCATATAGCAATACCGTAAACAAAACCTTCCACTCGCGTCACGTGGTCTTCATGAAGTAAGTTACGACGTATTCACGTTTTAGTATCGTACTAGTATCTCAATGACGTATGATGTGATGCGTGCTCTCAGCACAAGAAATCCTTGCGGCGACAAAGAAACCGGTCAGACTAACGCCACTAAAGCTAGAAATATTGGTTTATGGAGCTTAACGTCTCTAATCAACTGATTCTATGAAAGACGCGGGTTTTTAACGCGCACTGAAATGGGATAGTACACGGACGTCTAGCATTTCGCCTCCATCGATATGCGACTGCCACGGCCGATATGAACCCGCTCCTTTCGGGTGAGCAGCCGAGCACCGTAACCTAAAGGCCTGACCACGAGTACGCGTTGCATCGTGTCAGCGCGTGGCTTTTTGACGCGTCGCCGAGCCCTCTTCCTATGGAGAGAGAGGGCGCGGCTCCGCGCCAAAAGATCACGCGCTGACACACTGCAACGCGTACGTGCAGGCGGGCCTTAAGGCCACCGCGGCGGCTAAAGCTAAAAATATTGCAACATTGTACTAATTGTACAATGTTGCAATATTTGTCAGCCTTGATGGCTGACAGCCTTGATGGCCAGGGCAGCTACGCTTTATATCTAGTTGGCTTCTTATTTCATCTACACTCCGCTGCTCGTCCTACGGCTTCCCGAACGTCGCCTTGTTCACACGCACAAGTGACAAGGGTGCAAATCACGCGTGAATAAGGAACCAGTGCGACCTGGCTGTTCACCAGGGACCGCAGTAGTCATATTACCATTTAGATTTTTTACATCTCTCGGAGTATTAGAGTGCGAATCTGGGCCGGTGGGTAGGAGCGGCATAAAAGCAGGAGAAACACAGCATGACACAGGACAAAAGATGGTGACGAATGATTCGCTTTATTTGTTAGATTTGCTAGTTTCTTTCGTCCTTTGTCTTACGGCGGTACTTGTTTCTCAAGCTTGCTAGGAAAAAAAAAAGAACTTTGAAAGCTACGCTTGTTACTGTTATTTTGAAGGCATTGAAGATGTCGCTTGTTTGCTGCACTGTTTGCAGCACTGTGGTCGTGTGGCAGAGGGCTTGGACTTTGTATTTGCAGTTATGCGAAACGCTTATTGAATATAGACCTCAATATCGGTCAACCCTGTAATATGAATTGAAGTGTTAAACCAGCGAACCTTCAACAAGAAAGTTCCTTTCTTTCGTTATGCGCCTGTTCACGTAGTAGCGATGGACTCGAGTGTCGACAACAATAGAGCAACGATGTGATAATGAGATAGTATAGCTTAACACAACAAGCCGCAAGTTCCTTGCGCTTGATTTCTGCCTCGGTTGGCTGAGTTTCGAATCTGCCTACCCATCGCATCCTCGCTTCACATCTGAAAGTTTTAATAATTCCGACTGTGGCTCAAAGAAACGCAGCAGAGCATTCAGCCATGGCTCGACGCCGACTTGGTCGAAACGTTGTTTTTCAAAGTGCTTATGAATCTTTTAGAGAAGGACTTTCCCCAGTTTAGGCGGGCCTTCTTAGAAAGCAGTTCGCTTGATCTTCGCTCAGGACTAAATACGTCTTGACAAATGCTGCGTCTTGTGGTGGAGCTTTCCTTCCAGAATGCAAGATAAGTATGCATTTCGCCCCGTTCTGAGCAGTAACATATGGCCTTGTCGGAGCGACTCTAACCGACCACTTATTATGCGCCAGGGCCAATATCATAAAAGCGTTCGAGAACCGCGTTGAATACACGGGAGTCGCATGTAAGCAACAAGACACGTGTCGATAAATAATCACCCGGGAAAGGCTCAGCAGTAAAGTTCCTCGATAGTGTAATGATCACTTCGGAGTTCCCTCCAGAGCACATTTGTGTGTGTTCTGTTGATATGGAGTTTTGATTCGTTATCATTGGCCGCGGTTTTTCTCCTCGCAGTCTCAGCGCTTCGAGCCCTTGTGCGAACCTCTTGTGTGCACTGGTTCATGCACACGCGCGGGTGTGATCAGTGTGCACTTCGTTTTTCCATACTTCTCTCGTGACGTTTTGCTTGCCCGTGAAAGGGATCTTTCGACGCTGGAAGCTCAAGCCCGTCTTCTCGCGTCTTACTTTATTCATCGCCTCGGCCAGTGATCGAATGTTGGGGTTTCGAGTATCCATTTATAAGGACGCGTCTTTCGCTTTTTATTTCTTCCTCTCTTTCGTTACTGCTTCTTTAGTGATATGATCTTAACAAGCTGGCATGCTTCATCGCCTAAGGTCCCCTTTGTTCTTGTTAAAGATTCGGCTGAGAATAATCTTTTTCTTTTGGGCTAAGTGTCCTAGAATAAAGAAATGACTGAGAGGGAGGGGTGAGCCTTCGTTATGAATTACAAACCGTAAGCAAAAGCGAAATTAGGGCTCGGCACTGAATGGTTATGGCTTTAGTGTATGCCACCCTATAAAGAAACGTTAAATGAAGACTATTCCTTATTTAGAGGCGAGAACGGTGATCCTTGTACATCCTTTAATCAATGCCTTTCCGCTTTGTCGTCTTTATTATGCGGGATATTATACAAACTAATTTACGCAAATTGCTAAACAAAAGCGCGTGTTTGTGTGCGGACTGTGTTACTGTGCGACATATACCGCCCTCGTTCAACCCTTCTTCCTACCGGAAGAACGGTCCGTCTAGAGACTTTCGGCGAAGCCTAGTCTCCACCCACTTAAGCCATTAAGCGTCGGTCCCGTGGGGACAGGTCCTTCTTCGACCGTGCTGTGCCGGCCTGCGACGAACGGTCAATACCCCGCCTATGCAGGTGGGCTTACTCAAGCTTCGGTCACGTAGGAACTAGACTGTCTTCGACAGTGCCGTGTTCTCTCTACGAAGAACGGTGAACGCCGCGCCTGGTTAGGACTTCTTTGAAGTAGGAGGACGAGGTGGACCATGTCTCAGCCACCGTGGAGGGTACGTGAGAGAAGGGATGAAACGTTATTTAATGCTGTGTCAGCCCCTTAGAGGCAGCCACCCCAGCCGACACTGTCGAGCTGGCAGGCTATGTGGAGCGATACTACTTTACTTGCTATATAAACTTGTTATAGTTTTTCGAAGCGCTTATCTCTATGGTCAGTTTATGAATGAAGGTCCGACATCGGCTACGTCGGCTCGTCAACACGCTACCCGTGCGACTTAGCAAGTTCGCAACAGTGTGCATTTGAAGAGAATCGAACCAGCGCTGAAGCTCCGACGGAGAGGCCCTGAAGGGTTTCCAACTGCGCCACACTCGCGGTCAAGAAGCCCTTTAATTTTAAATCTTGTACCCGAAAATCACATAAAAGTTTGGAGCGTTCTCGCATTTTCATTTGTCACGTAATAGTCTAATCAGAAAAGAAAATAAGAGAGTAGTCCTTCCTTATATTTAATGGAAACATTAAGCAGTACATCGGCGGACAACTTCGCCAAGTGTAGGTTCGTATGATTACATCCCTTATTATCTAAATAGATGTGAATTGCGTTCAATAAGTGCATCTGCACCGACCCAGCAGAGTCAGTTGCACTGTCATTTTAGGCCGGTGGCCGCATAATTGCTGCGCCTACAGTCCAATATTTCCCATGGTCTGTTCGTTTCCTACCCTTATCGGGAAGTTCAAGAGGGAGCCGACTATTCCATTCAGATAAGCAATTAGTGGGGCTTGACTGTTCGGGCTAACAACACGCTGCGGTGGTCGCTGTACTGCAGGCGTCGCTCGTAGGCACATCAAGGGCGTCGCTCGTAGTCACTAGAGGCCTACCTGGTGTGCGGTTTCATGACAGTTCTCGCGCGCGTAACAGCTCGACGGCTTCACACTCGGGGGTTGTGGAAGAGAGCGGGGAAGCCGCACGCGAAACCTCCTGCAGATTCATTTTACTTGTTCCTCTTGGTTGCTGCAAACCTTTCCTTACAAGAGCCACTACCTGTGCGGCACGAATGTGTAGGCGGCCTCGTACGCTGACCGGTCAGTGGGCGTTCCCACTCAGTCATGACCTGCGTACAGCGCAGAAGCACGGCTGTGTCAGAAGAGAGTAGCGGCTGTCGGCGCGCTATAGAGCCTGGTGAATATCCTGTCCGAGCCTTGAATGCTAGCCGGCCGGATGGAGCGCAAACGCCACTGGGTTGTACTTGGCTGCCCGCGCGTTGAATGCCACCTTCACAACCGCGTCCGTTGCGTTAATTAGAACTCGCAGAACTCTTACCACAGGCGTGGTTGGTGGGGTCACTGAAGAGGTGCTGGGTGCACTACGCGTATGCATTGTGCGTGGGTCCATCACGTGCTGGGCGCGGGCGTTTCAGAGGCGGCTTTTTCCGCGTCCTATGTCCATGGAGTAGTAATTAGGTGTATTCCTTTCCCAAAGTCTTGCCTTGGTTGTCCGAGGCTGCACCTGGTAGCTCGCAGTGTGAGCGCTAATGAACGCGAAAGGTCGCGGCGTAGCGTGTCTTTTGTACCAGGTAGGCGCAGCACGTTATCAGAACTCCTGACCCTGCTTTCGTCCCTCAGCACGTTGCGGCCACTCACTCATTGTGGTCATTTCACTTGTGTGTTTGTGTGTGGGTGCGTGCGTGCGCGCAAAAGAAAAAATGCAATCCAAAGTCACGAAGCGATGAATTCCTAAGCTATCCAAACAGAGCGGCTAAAACGCTTCACTGAACTCATAACTTCTTCAAAGACGAATCGATTTGATGGAGGTCTAAGGAAGTCATGATCCGGTAAAATAAATAAAAGAAGAGCAGAAAATAAGAAACCTACACGCACTTTATAAAGAGGTAACAAAACGCATCCTGCATACATAAAATAGCATTCTTATAGGCGCGCTATTGAGCTTCAGCGTCTCATTACAGCGATTTGCATGATAGGCAGAATACCGCCGCGAGGATGACCAACTGCTGACAACATTTATATGTGAAGAGATTTAAGCTTCAAAGATATAGGAATAGCTAAGTGAGTGCTTGGAGCTGAAGTGGCTACGTCTCCACACTTGCCATGATTTGTGTATGTAAGCCACCCACTGCCTGACGTCACCCACGCATCGAATCACGCATAAATAAAGCATTAGCCGTTCCCCTTCCTTTATTCTTTGATAATTATTCTCAAATCCTTTGCTGTTTTTCATATTTGCTTCTGGTTTAGAGTACACGTGAAACTTCTAATCTTAGGCGAAACGTGTGCATGAAAACCTTACTGAAGCATATCTACCACACAAACATTCACACGCACACACCGAGACTAGTACGCAATAACACACAAACATGCGGGCACGCACACATACACATACAACACATACAGGAGATGCACACACACTTACAGACGAGCTCTCGAGCACATACATGCGCGCACACACGCGGGCGCACGCAGATGCGCCCACACAGAAATATACAACCAAATCAACCAGTGACTGTATCGAAATACACGAAACACATAATTGAAGTCAGTTTCGTGGAGCCAAGCTTATGTGTTGTGCGTATTGAAAAAAAGTTTTGCGATGACACGGTTCTATTTTTTCCCCAATGCTGTGCGCCCGCTTAGGTCCGTCGAAACTTTGTGCAGCTCTGCATCCCAACATTCAAGTGCTTTGCCCGAGGCATCCTTTCCAGTTTCTTATTAGCTTTTTCTCCCGAACCGCGCCGCGCTCGTTCTCCTATCCTTGAAATAAAATGCGCTTAGCGTTGCTTCCCATAAAAGCTTCTCGAGCACTCGGAGCAGCATCTGCGCTTCGAGAGCTGAAAAATGGCGGCTTCTTTAGTTTCCAGGTCAGCAGGCGCGCTCGACGATAATTGAATCTAGCCGCTCCCGCCAGGAGAAACAACGCTATAGGATACTTGCCTATACCGAGCTCGGCGGCTTTCAGCCCGCCTGGCTTTTAAAATACGGCTTCGTCCTTTTTTCCGTGCTTAGAAGTTTTAGCCTTTAGAAGCTTTAGCATGCTTTAGCATGAGCCTTTAGAAGCTGTATAGATTGCAGCAAACGGTGTCGGGCGGACACACAATAATACAGACTCCTCACCCTCATTATCTCCGTTCCCGCCATGGTAGCTTACAGCAGGTAAGGTAGTGCACTGCTAAGCACGAGGGCGCGGGCTCGGTTTCCAGCAACGGCAGCCGCATATCGATAAGGGCAAAATGCAAGAACATCGGTGAACAGTTATTGAGATGCACGTTAAAGAACCTCCAATTGGTCGAAATTTATCCGGAGTTCCTCACAATTTAGAGCAGGCCTCATAATAGTAGCATGGTTTTTGCACGTAAAGCCCCAGCAATTAATACTATCGATGGCCACTAACACTCCTTGTTACGACGCTCCCATGACAAGGCGTGCCAGGCGCAGGGAATGAACGCTCCATGCGTCTTCTCACCTCACTGCGCCCCTGAAACTTCGCATATCTAAGCCAATATCCATGGTGCGAGTAGAGACCGACGCTGCAGCACGTCACATGGCAATGGTAGAGCAAACCTGTAGAGGTAGAGTCGCCTTTGGTGCTCACCATGCTGGGGGACCCTTGGGAGGCCGTCCTTGCCCGAACTGACCTGAAGACCCAAAGGGAGCTCCTGAATCAAGCCGGGCAAGCAGCGGCGGCCACTGTTGTTTTGGAAAGGGGAAACCACCCTTGACATTTCCGCATCGAACAATTTTTTTCCTTTTCAAACGTTTTATCATCCTAGTCCCTGAAACGAGAGCATATGTGCCTTACAGATGTTACTCCGGTGATAATGCGGCAAGAAAAAAACAAACAAAAAAAACAGTCCCTCACGTCACTTCACTTACAAAAAAATTACACCACCTGCCGCTAAGGGGGACCATGAGGCGGTGCGAAGCGGCGTTTTGGCATGTCGAGCCCGCGTTTCAGAGGGGGAGTGGGAGTGGAGAAAGGGAGGGGGAGTGCAGAGAAGGTGTGTGGAGAGGGCTTGCGCACGCACAGTAAGAGTGGTCACGCCGCACACCACCACCGCCGGATTGAACTCCCCCATATTATGCTTCGAATCTAAATGTTATACGATTGTGGGACAGGAAAAAAAATGGAGGGAAAAGGTGGCCACTTCCGCATCTGTATTCACTTTCAGGTGAACTTTAAGTATATATACAGGGAAGCTGTAATGAACCTGGAAACGCCGTGGATGTGGTTCGAGATCATTCAATTGCTGTGCGACGTAAGAAGGCTAACAAAAAAAAAAGAGAAGAAAAAGGCAAATAGGTACCGAGACATAGAGTGTTGGAGATTTACTTATATACCAGCGTACGGAGAACGCTTTAGCGGGAAGTATAACTTCGCAACTAATGACAAGAGCAAAATAGCGAGACCAATGGTACAGAACGAGAACGTCTCACGGGCGTCATTAGACATTTCTAGGAAATTCGCTTTTCTTCCTAACCTACTGAAGCACGCGGTACCATTGAAAGTAGGATGGGAATGAAGATCAAGGAAATAAATGAATTCATTCGAAAAAAAAAATAAAGATCGATGCAAAGAAGCTACACACACGGCAGTCTACGCGGGGACCTCTTTAGCAGCACTTCGCCACCATTTGGACCCTGAAGTGAAGTTCTTTCTGTGCACTATATCTTTCTTACGATGGGAGAAAGAAACATTCTGCAACAGGCATGGTCACTTCCCTTTTGGTTCCTGACGTTTATTCTTGGCCGTGGAGAAATAATAATAACAAAGAAGTGGCAGGGGATGAAGTCGGCTTGAGTAGATTGGTCGCGTTCGCTCTCAAAAGTGGTCTCCACCTCTAGCCAGCCTCCGGGCTTCGGCGGCGAGAAGCTTCGAACTGTATAACTAGCGCCCGGGGACCATTCTGAGAGAATTTTGTTGAAGGCAGAAAGAAGGAACGAAAAAAGAAAGCTTGGCTTATTCGATATTTTCTTTTTCGTATTGAAAGTCGAGTGATAAGAGCGGAGTACATCGCGTCCACTAGGCCTCTGCTTTCGAACTTTCCTTTTTCGCGCCGGTATATCAGAAAGTTACATTAGTGAGGAACGTGCAAATCGCAAAGCGCATTGTAATTTATTACTTGCGCGTAGAAAAGAAGCTTTCCCGCACTTGCCGAAGATTTTCGAAAGGGGTAAGAACCAAGCATCTCCACGAAGTGAATCATGACGAGTAGGCGATATGGGTGTCGTATAGGTCAGTAACCGTACGGTACCCGAGCGTTGTCCCATATAATGTAAATTGAATGACATAAAGTGACATAAACAGTCGACGACAAAGCTAGGACCTAAGCTCCGTCATATCTACGTTGAAGTCTCCAACTAGTATAAAGGATTTGTGCTTGTAGGTGTTCTTTATTGTTCTGTCACAATTCTGACTGATGTTCTTCTATTGTAAATCTCTTTCTTTATTCACATACAGACATATGTTTCGACTATAGCAACGGTTTTCTAAATACCGTGACAGCGGACAGTGAGAGTCGACGACAAAGCTAGGTCCTAAGGTCCATAATGCGACGTTGGAGTGGCCGACTAGTATAAAGGGTTTGTGCATGCAGGTGTTTTATATTGTTCCGTCACAATTATAATTGATATTACTCTATTGTTAAACCTGATGTTTCGATTTTACACCGTGCTGTGCCATTAGCACGGACGCCAAACCGACAGACAAGCCTCGGCCTTAAGGTGCTTCGCCCCTAAAAAATGTTAAGCTGCCAGAGTCGCTTATGCACTCGCTTTGCATAGGGTGAGGAGGACCTGTCTGGCAGCCAGCGCTTTCCTCCTTTCTGGAATGGTGTGATGGCGCGGAGTTTGCGGGCTGGTGCTTGGATGTGTGGCGTTGTCAAACAATTTTGCGTGTTTTTAGGTCAACCTGCGGATTTCATTCTCGCTTATTACGATGTCACTCAAGAAAGGTCAACGGGAAACCACGGCGCCATTTTTTGGTTGTTCTAATAACTACAGAAAACAACGAAACCTTTGTCTGAATAAGTATGCGACATGCATCCCCAAACGCGGAGTGTTTGCAGTTGCGGATTCTTCAAGGTACATCGTTTGTGTTACGTTACAGGTTCTAAATCGGCAAGTGTCGCAATATATCTAGAATTCCCAGTGTTCCACGCAGTCAAATGACTATCGGATATGGCCAGATTAGCGAATAAACCTAAGCGGTCAAGTGCGGCCCTGTCAGGTAAAATGCGAAACATCTAAGCACGATTCGTGAACTAACATTCCTCATAACCACCTGCATTGTTTTCGCTTCCTTTTATTATTATAGTTTAATATGATCTGTATGGTCAAAAAATTAGCCTCGTAGCCCGGCTCAACAAGGTGATCACTGCAGTTGATGTAGCGGTATTAGCACGGACGAGAAATCGCTCACTTCGCAACGGGGTAACCGGCATTATACATTTAATTTGTGCTTCACCCTGGCCTTGTAAAACCCCAACATCCAAAGAACACGACATGAAAAAGACGTGCCGAGATCCTTTTCGTGAGGTTACAACTTCTGTAAGACAGCGGGGTGTATCGTAGACGATATGCGATATGAAAGCCAAACAGAAAAAAAAAGATAAGAGTTCTGTCGCTTCGCGTGTAGAACATCTTTTTCTGACTACCTCAGGTAGACAATTTGTTGCTAGGTCAAGAACCGTGTCCGACGAGTCGCGCAATGATATACAACGCAGTTAAATCTATTACAAGCAACAAAACAAAAACTACGTTGTCACGCTTGTCTAGTGTTTCTTGAATTGGAAATTTTGCTGCTTAGCTTTGCAAACGACAGCGAGAATTTCGCAAGAACGGTGCATCTGCCAGATGAAGTTATTAAAAAAAAAACGAATCACCTCCGATGCCGATCATAGACTTTAGCCTGGGCGCGCTTTGTGCCTCACTGGCAGAAGAAATTGCTCAACCATCTTAACTTTATCGCCGCCGAAAGCCAATAAAATATCGCGAGTCTCAAACAATAAAGAAAAAGGAAAAGGAAAAGAAGAGCGCCAGCATGTCAACGTCAGATTTGCTTTTATGTACCAGCATCTGCCCGCAATCATCTGTAATTTCATCCTCACCTGTTGACAATAAACGAGCGAATAATAAGCTCCCACCTAAAAGTTGAGAAACAAGATGGACAACAGTTTCTGAGCAACAAACAGACGCCATCCGCGCAACGAAATCGAGACCACGCGTTCACGGATGACCGCATGTACGAGCGATAGGCAGTGCGACAGCATAAAGAAACCGCGAATGCAAAAACAAACTAAAAAATTACAGTCCGAGAAAAAAAAAAACATCGTTGATCCCTCCTTCATAGGGATCGGTATAACACGAAAGTAATGCGTGTCTTCACAGAAGTAGTTGAAAATATCCATCGAAGCAAGCGAGAAGTCTCATCATCGATTCCGGTGTCGGCACAGAAGAGCACAAAGATATCGTCGGCTGCATGAATTTCCAACCACAACCACTATAGAAATCGGCAAGTCCGATGAAAATCACCAAATGCTACAGCGTGAAGAACTGAAAAGTCTGAGGGATATGGATCTGTCCTTGGCCATGGTTTGCATGCAAGATGCATAAGGGGCAATATTTCAATTCACAAACATGGCGAGTCCTGTACACGGTGTCAAGAAAATCATGAACCGTCCGTTCTACCAGCTTCTTGCGCAACTTCTTGGAAATGATGCAAAGGTATGAAATGCGTGCCAATTCAGAGCAACAAGCAAAACGGGTTCAGTATAGCTCTCTGGCTATAATCTTTCCTTATTAGAATACATGTTTGTGTCTGTTTTAGGGGCGAAGCCCTTAAGGCGGCACCCGTTCGTCCCTCGTAGTCGTAGTAGTGCGTAACCAGTCGTAACGCTAGTACCAGATCTTGACCTCCAAGGTGGTGCCGGTGGGAGATTTTTCCTGTGCGTTGTTGAACAATAAAAAATTCGCAGCGTGCGCGTTAACTAAAAGCCGAATTCTTCTGTCTCTCATTCCCCATTAGCAGCCATTGGCATGTTCCAGTAGGAAACGTTAGTAGAAGTAGAAGTGTAAGTGTTAGCTAAAAGCCGACTTCTTCTGTCTCTCATTCCCATTAGCAGCCATTGTTTACCTCCAAGGTAGGGCCTGGTGAGATTTCTCCTGTACGTGATTAAACAATAAAAATTTTGTTCAAAACGCCGTTGATTGATGAAATAAACCAACGAAAGACGCCAGATGTTTTCTAAAAGCAAAACGAAAGAACGCCAGATGTTTCTAAAGCAAAACGAAAAGACGCCAGCTGCTTAACGAAAGACGCCAGATGTTTTCTAAAGCAATGGTTTTCTAAGCAATGAAAATTCACAGCGTACATGTAAAATTAAAGTGAGCTGCAAGTCGTCATAACTCATCGAACCTTTAGTATAAACGCGCCCGATCTCACGTCGGTGATGATGTACTGGGCAGAATTCACGGAAGATTCACGGTTTACCGATGAACCTCCGCAGCTTCGCCCACTCATCATCATTCACTCCGTGGATATGCTGTGATTTTTTTTAATACGATAGTCTTTCTCGGGATACTTGAACGCAGAAGTGTTGGTCTGTCTGTCTATCTGTTTGTCACACGATTCAGCCACGCGGCCAACGTTGAAGCACTTGCTGAACGCCCAGCCGTCTTGAACTGGTAGCTGCGTTCATACTTACGAACATTGTCGATCAAAAAGCAAATATTATGCATATCTGAGACGCAACATCAATACGTAAGTATTCGGTGGTGTGTTGCTTTACTTGAAAATACATAGATAAGTAATTCTAAAGACCTTAGCGTTTCTTTGGCTGCGCTGAAAATGCTAGTGTTTCTCAGGCTGCGTTGCAACGGCGCAGAAACGGCCGGCAGAAAAGAAACGGCCGGCATGAGACTATCGTCTTTCGATGACATTTTCAGCGAAGCGCGCAGATACGCAGCTTATTTTTAGATGCGAAGCATCTTATGGCGGAGTTCAAACCGATGGTGTGCGGCGTGACCACCCTTACTGCGCATGCGCCAACCCTCTCCGCACACCTCCTCTCCTCTCCCTCTCCGCTCCCACCTCCACTCTCTTCCCCTCTCCACTCTCATTCCCCTCTCCCACCCCCTCTCCACTGCCATTCCCTTCGCACCTTTCACCCTCTCCACTTCCCCTCTCCCCTCCCTCTCTCCACTCCCCCTCTGAAACGTGGGCTTGACAAGCCGAAACTCTGCTTCGCATCGCCTCATGGTCCCCTTTAACGGGAGATGGCGTGATTTTTTTAATGAGTGTATTTAATTAGTTGCTACAGCTCTGCACTGACCTTCAGTGTTGTGCTTCACCGAGACGGTCTGTCCGTGGTATCAGTTTGGTCTCAATATCCCAGTGTAACAGGCTGTTTATTACATAAAGTTGTTACGTGCTTTGCTGCTGAGATCGATGCAAGCAGCCTCCTTGCTTTGCATTTGGCGAATTTGTCTGACTTTTGAAGTGACGCTTTACTTCAGCAGAAGCTTCTGCTTGCACATAAGATTGGGCTTGCGCACTTTGAAGCAGTTGTCCAAAGGTAATCCGTAGTTGCTAATAGAACTTTTTGTTGGGCTAGTTGGTACATGCTTACTGAAAAACCAAAAAGACGCCCTTTCTGTCCTGTCTTACTTTTTTTCCTTGATGGTACGCGTCTTTTTGGTTTTTCAGTAAGTATGTAGTTGCTAAATATAACATGGTATGCTTGATGGGGGGCAAATAGTGATCACACTTAGTGTATTGACTGGGGGAGGACTGTTTCTTTTTAAAAAACAAACAAACAAACATGGTTGATCTCTCCGTCATAGGAATCGGTATAACGCGAAAGTAAAATGTGTCCTTATAGAAGTAGTTTAATGTTTACTGTACATTGACATAAGAGAGCTTGCACACTGTCTATTGGTGTTTGGCAGCTATAGCACTGTTTAACGTGGTTGCATCCACGTTGACGCTTGATTGCACATCTCCATCCCGACGGCTGATGTCCATGATCAATGATTAGACGAACCTTTGTGGTAGCTGTAGTAGTTAACGGTGAGAGCATAAGTAGAGAAAGCGGTGTGACAGCCGTGGAAGAACGTCGCTAATTCGGAGCAGAACTTTGGCTAAGGCCGCCATCCCGTGGCATATTATTGTGTTTACAAAAAGAATCGCACCACGGCCGGGCTAGAGGGAAACGCCTCGCGCGTCGTGTCTCCCCTCTAACCCGGCCGCGATTTCTCTCGGGGAGAGCGCAAGCGGGGAACGTGATGTTCCAGCCAGGCGAAGCGGGTGAGCGTCGCAGAGCTATATTTATTATGGATGGATGCAATCGTAGGTTTGTGCTAAGGTCGCAACCTCGCCGTGTGTTAAGGCGTTGACAAAATTGCGCTCCTCTTATTGGAAATATGCCTAATAGGACGGACGCGTAAGAACGGCGCGTTGCAGAAACGAATCGCGGAGGCCATCGTCACGATTAATTGCTTCACTTTACTGCTCCCAGGCGGCGACACCAGACCGTCGACTAGGAGCACTGTGAGAGGAATGTGTGAGACTGTGAAGCATCCTGATTTTGTGACGGTGTCGCAGTGGATAGCGTGCCCGGCATCTGTTGTCGCGGACCGAGAGAGTGTAGACTCGACTCCCGTTGGTGAAACCGTCTTCCAAGTTTTTCTTTGTCATCTGATCGTGTGCATTTTTTCGACGCATTTTCGTGACGAAAAATTACACATCATCTCCCCCTGAGGGCAACCGTGGTGGGATGCGAAAGCATCCCGGGGGGGGGGGGGGGTGCGCATCGAGTTTCCGTTTCTCTTATGTGACTTATGAGACGGTGGTTGTCAAGGCGTTTGAATTACCGCTTGCCGACGCTGACCTTTACGTTCGGCTTCCCGAGCCTTCCTCTGCTCCGCGGCGGTGGCGCTGCCGCTGCAACTAGCGCCGACGTTGACTTTGTCCATGTCCATGGCGTTTCGCACACCGCTGCACAGAGAGAGAATGACGGAAGCACAGCGAACGCGCGCTTTCACAGCCTCGCCGCTTCGAGATTCGCTTGCCGGCGTTGCCGTTTACGTTCAGCTTCGCGAGCGTCCATAGCGCCGTTGCGAAGGAGAGTGCAACGGGAGCGAGCGCGCGCCGCATTATATACGAGCGTACAGCTGTGGCGGAGATAGAGAAACGGTAGAGAAGAAACGAAGCGGAGGCAGTGCTCGTGCCACCTCCTCCACCTCACGTCCTCCTCACGCGAGGAGAGGCGGGAGAGTGGGCGCATGCGCAGTATGGGTGCGGACGCCGCAGAACGGACACTGCCCCAACCATAACATGCTTTCGCATCTAAAATACGTCCCTGAAATCTATGTGGACCCCTGCATAAAACACTTTCGTGTTAAAAAGAAATGTGGCTACCATAACCTTAGAGGTTCTTGCATTCAGCTGATCTATGGATACGCTAAATAATGCCATTTATGTGCGGCAGAGTTCAGAAAATCTGTTAAACCGACAGAAGTTCGTTATTTCCATCTCAAATTTTGATTGCTCGGGTCTTTCGCTACTGATTACGGCAGAATAAGTTAAAGGATGTCTGTTTCAGGCAAAACACCTTGTGATATCACAACTTAATTATTTAAGGAAAGTTTGTCCTAACCGTTATACGGACATAGCTCCGCCAACTCCCATTTCCTAGCTTGGAGGTTATGCAATATCACGTGTTGGTGTCGTACGCAGCAATTCTTGGCCTCAATGAGGACCAGTAGAGGCAAGCCTTTCAGCAAAGTTGAGTGCGTCTAGCGCTCTGAATTGTTGACATTTTATTCTGAATATGCTCCTTAGTCTAGATCGTAGGGATGACTTCCGATAGCTCTCCCACATGAGAGTAAATAATACCATGTGATAGCAGTGTCGATCCGCATTTTACATTTTCCTGTGCCACCCTCTGCCGTTTCGGTAGGGTTTTGGTAAAGAGAGGCAGGGCCAGCGCCTCCTCTATTTTTCAGTGCCTGGGCGAACGCTCTCCTCGGGCCGTCGAGCGCGCGCTCCGCGTCCGCTCGCCGCTGCCGCGTGGTGGCGCTGTGCAAGTAGTCTACGGGAAGCTGGCGCTGAACGGCCGCGCGTATCAAGAAGCTCGCGAATTCGTGTTTGCATCCGAGTTTAATTGCAATTGTGCTTGTTGCAGGCTTTCACAGGTACAGGGGGATGGAAAGAAACGCGAACATAGCGGCGCGCTGTTTTCATCACGTGTGGTGGCAATAAAAAGGTGCTACATGGTCTTTTATTTTGTCATGGATGACGTCGTCTTTGCATCAATAATCCGGGCTATAACCACTTGAAAATAAATGCGAAACAGCAAAGAATACAGATGCCGCATGTTCGCGTGTCTTTCCATATCCCCGCTGTACGTATTCCGCGGGCAGTCTGTCAGGCCGTGCTGCCGGTTCGATACTTGCACTCGAGTTTGATAGTATTCGCGTTTTATGTTCTAATTCAGGCTATTGCAACCTTAGTATGTCATACTGTTGTGTTCCACTCTGCAAATGGAACTGAAAGAAATAACGATTGTCTTTTTTTATTTCCCTTTATTGAAAAAGAAAAAAATCTCACAGGTTCCCCTATGCATTTATCTAAGACGACTGAAAGGCGAAAGCCATCTTCTTTTTCCGTGTCGCGTCCGAACACTCAACGAATGCATGTAGTACTAGTATAGTGCCTAGCACTATAGTACTAGTAGCAATTAACGCTTGCTCGCGATCGCCGCCATGTGCACGCAGCGCTGACATTAGGTGCCGAAGCTGAAGAATCGGAGCCCATCGATACCACATGCGCTACCGGCGAAAAAAACCGACAATCATTACGTACAGTGTGACAATAAATGAGTGCACAAGGCTGAGTAGGCTGCCCCATGCGTTAAAAGCATCCAGGTCGACAGACATTCGGCTTCTATACTTTGCTCACTACCGAAAAGGGCAAATGGAAGAGAAAAGAAAGATACCTGAGGAGCCAGATACTGAGGCTACAACAATCCGTCGACAAATACAAAGACGAGCTCCAGCAACTGACAACAGGCCGCGCCATTTTTCACGCCTTTCACATTGGCTCAAGTTGAGAGCCGGCACTACGACTGCTACGACTTTATACTTGAACGACAGCGTCTGTTCACACACATCGGTCAGTGTTGCCGGAAGCGCGCGGCATATGTAGCTGTTTTTGTTTGTTTTTCGTACCATCACGATTTAACGGCTTTAAGCTCTGAAACGGTCGAATCACTTGGCATAGTTCCTCTTTTTCTGGCACCGGCTGTTGCTTTCTCCCGGTGGCAACAAATGTAATTCTCAAAAGCTTCACGAAGCGAACGGGCGATCACTTTTATCCCTGGAAGCAGTCTAGTGACATTTCATGCTATTTAGCGCATAAACTCCAGGCTTGCGTATAGTGTGCTACACCAGTAGACGGTAGCACGCATCGGGGAACTTCAAACGCCCAAGCTCTTGGCAAATGTTGCTTTCGAAAATCGACTTTCAGACAGTCAAAAACCGACTCTCAGTCAAGCGAACTTAACTGTGATAGAACAATTTTCCGCGCATCACTGGCATGCGCTCTCTGGTATCGGGCTAGCAGACGACGCGCGAGCGTCTCGATCAAATAGCCGCGAAAGACACATGACTTCGAAATGGGCTGGTTGCCCAGAACGACAAGTGCTTCATGATTCCAGTTTACAAGTTTTCATTATACTTTAAACAACGCGAATACAGCCGAAAACTGAACCATATAGCAGCTTCGAATGCAGCCACGGCATACGTTTCCGCGAGCGACGACGCGACGGCTGGTCTACTACGGCGGCGGCGCCCGGCGGCTAAAACCTGCACTAACGCCGACGGTCGGTTCCCATTGCGCTCCGCTCCTTCGCCCAGGCACAGAAAAATAGAGGAGGCGCTGGCAGGGGCAATAGGTATTGCCTGAAGGAAAAATTTTACATTAAGCGGCGTTGCGCGATTTTTACACTAGGAAAAGGGCGCATGCCTCGTGGTATCGTGAAAAACGTTGATTGTTCCAATTTTGCGGTACAAAACTACTCCACGCCTCGTTATGTAAATCTGGCCTTCAAGCAAAGCCAAGGTAATGCCGGCGTCTCTGAGCTGCGTCGGCGCCGCAGAAAAATGTTTGCACATTGCTCACGAGAGGGCGCAAAGATCGCGCCGACGTTTCTCCAGTGTATCAGCGCGTTGATCACGTGCTGTCGGCGCAACGCCCGCCAAGTACACCAGGGTTGCCGTTGGTGGCTACTTTGCGCCAAATTGGCTACTTTACGACCCAGTCTGGCGACAAAAATTTCAGGTTGGCGCCATGGCTACTTTCTGGCTACTTCGAACCTCTATTTTAGCGCATTCAGTCGCCATTTTTTCTCATTATCTGCAGATAAAATACCGAGCAAGCCTGACGACTACCCTTTGTTTCCAAGCTTTTCTGACGCGTCAGACAGTGTATGCGCGTGTCTTAGCCCCGCCATGAGTCAGGGGCTCATCGAGGCACCTGAACGCAACGCGCGGTGCCGAGACGGTATGATGAAGTTCTTGTTCGCCTAGTCAGTGTCTCACACCCACTATAGGCCAAGAATTCGGTGCTTATGTGAATTTAAATAAAAATTAAGAAATTGGAAATATAACTTACAAATTAAAGATGAAATTTAAGTACGCCTTTTGGCTAAGATCAAAAGTGACGAAATTGCGCGCATGTTGGCATACGCGTGGCTAGCACGCTGTTCACGCTGCCCGCCATCGGTGCTTACGCTATACGAGCCAGTTTTCTCATGCTGATGCACAGCGTGTGTTATCGTGTGACCTTGAGAAAAACAGAGATCCCATACAAAATCAAGCTGGACCGGTCATCTTCAAGCAGATATCACTTCTCGAAGCTGGTCGTGCTTGAAGTCGCAGACTTCAAGCACGACCTGCATTCACGATTAATATTCCTGCTAAATGGTTGGCTGGAATGTTCCAATCTTACTCTGTCTCTGGCAATTATATCTAATCTATATAGACCGCATGCAGGTAATTATTCATTTATTTGCAACTTGCTTATGGCTTGAAGACCAAGCATGAAGGGAAAATAACTGTGCTCGTATGATATTTTATTACTGACGCAAAATGGTATTATATATTATTCAATAATAAAAACTCATTTCATAATACCGCTTTTCTGCCATTTGGCTACAAGTTTGGCGATAAGATTAAATGACGTGGCTACTTTGGCTACCTTTAGCTTGAATTCTGGCTCCTTTTCAAATCTACCCAACGGCAACCCTGAAGTACACTGTAATGGCGAATTCAAATGGGAGAACAGGAGCACTCAAAAGCACACTGAAAGTTCTCTCTTCAGAGCCGGCGTGTTTCAGCGGTCGAACAGGAGTAGGATTACTGTCATCCAGTGGTAGAGCGAGAGCGCTTTTGCTACGCCTACAACGGCCACGAGCAGTTTGAAGTGCTCTCGCCTGAAAAGCGGAGTATGCGGAGTACGAAGAGTCACGTGACTTTTAAACACCACTTTCTTGTTATTTGTTTTTTTTTTGCTTAAGCCAGTGAGCGCGGCGGCCATGGTAGCGTTTATACGAGTAGCGACGATGATGGATACGATGTGTACGCACCTATGTTTGCTGGATGCCTCGTTGCACAAACGTGGTACGTAATTGCCAATGGGAATAACGGTGCACACACTGGCGCACATGCGACCGACTAATTTCACGCGTATTGTGCTGCTGCTGTCCCGAAAAAAATGCCGGGGCTTCGAATCTTCTCATCACATGGTATATTTTTCCTCACTCGTCACCCTCTCACCTGCTCTCCAGATACGTGCCGCATTCGAGGGGCAGATCGAGTGGTCCTGCTCTCAGAGCACTTCCCCCCACACCTCACTGCACTACGCCTCTGCCTCTGTTCTCTGAGTGCAATTCGACATAAGTAAAAAGAGAGTCCACTGACTCGTTTTGAGAGTTCTGGCTTGCCACGTAAAGAGACATGACAACTCTCTTTGGAGACTATTATGCTCTCTTCGGAGCCGTGTGACCCAGAAGAGAGTCAAAGTGTCTCTTTAAAGAGAGTCATATACGTGTCAAGTCAGGACTATCCGAAAATAGTAATACATACTCCTTTTATTTTATTAGAGTGTAACTTCAGCGAAGGCCTAGTCGCACTGAAGAAAAAGCGCACTCGTGTACGTGTCCGCAAGTAAGAACAGCGTGCAGCTGCGCGTGATGCATGCTGCGGCTATACGCTGGAGACTTGTCGACAGGATCCTGCAGTTCGGGAGCACAAAGTTTCGTCCTTGCCTGAACCAGGACATGCAAAATCGACCTAACCCCGGGTAATTCGTGGTTGAATAGCATTGAAACGCGTAGTTCTTGTTTTTTCAGCACGAAATTGCATCGGCATTTTTCGACAGATTTATTACGGACAGATGTATGCATGTATCCCGCAGTCATAGAGTTCATATACTGACTCTAGAGGAAAAGCTGGGCCGCGAGACCCATAACCCCAAGAACGCTGACATCTTGGAACGTTGTCATTCTTGCCATCACATATCAATCCTAAAGAAGCATCTGCACAATTAAAAACTTGCGGATATTGTTTTGTGTTTATTTTGAATACTTCTACGAAAGAATACGACGGCTATTTATGCAATTTACTGCGCGCGGAAGGGAGCGTTTGCAGGCTAGTTAACTAGATGGCACCACCATATCAACACTCGCGATACTCGCGAGTACGCAAGTGTGTGCTTGCGGCCGATTGCGCCGGTTTGCGCGTCGTGTTAAAGCCCCTGAAACTTCGTTCGCGTCGTGTATCTCGTAGTTGTCATAGTGTCCCGTTGTGTGCGTTTGCTGTCGCCGCATGCCACTCGACTTCATGTGACAGCCCTTTTTTCTTTCAAGCTGGAAACTTTCCGACATCATGATCGCACGGGCGAACTTGGATAATCTCCGCAGGATCTGCACAATAAAGCGAGTCAATGTACTACGACCTGAAACTAATCCTCGATCGCGTGACAGCTCGCAAACCAGGACAGACGGCAAAGAAGACATGAGACAAGCCCTGAAAGTTATGTACTAGTCGCAACCGATTTTTTTTAGACTTTTTAACGGCGATAAAGCTTCGTGGGCCGTGTAACTTTAGTTTCGATTGAAGCTTTCGGGAGATGTCTCACTCACATTCGCCGCTGCATGCTGCAATCGACATTTTTCTGCTTTACGGCTCTCTGCGCTTAAGTACGGCAGCAATGAGCTGAAAAAGAACGTGGATACAGGTGTCTCGCCATTGCAAGTCGAATCAGCGCGCGACCACGGCCTACGGACTTTGCTTCGAGCTGCGAATCTGTCGAGTGACCTTGGTGCCAGCGAACGGAGAAACTTTGGTAGAGAGTGCCTAGTAAAAATCATGCACAAACAGCTGCACAGAAAACCGTACACTAACACACGGCTTCACGCATCAAAACACAGCTGATGTCCTCTGAACAGCGCGTCGCTGGCTTAGGTTGGTAGATTAAAACTGATTACTAACGTCAGATATAGCGAACGTCTCAGGGTCTGGCAACGATCATTTTGTTCCATGATGGCGGAACCCATGCGGTTGAAGGTTTCAATGCATGGGCTCTATGGGGAGCTTTTCCTCTAGAGTCAGTACATTAACTCTATGCCCGCAGTGGAGTACTACAAAGTACTGTGTATCGTGTACATTGTTTAGCGAAACTTTTGCAGCTCGTCAACTTTGGTGGCGTCTACGTATGCGGAAAAAAGTGCACCGGCAAGCGTACATAAATGCGGCCCTCGAAGAAGCGCCGGTCATCTGCGTAATTGTGTGCGCCGTTTTTCAATAATGGATGTTCTCTCAGTCGTGGGCTTGTCGCCGACCAGCCGTTTCTGATGTGACAATCTGACCTTTTAGCGAGGTGACTTGTAATTTCCACATGTCATTGTTCCCATGATTTGAACCCGTGACCGTCGCTGTTACCTGTAGCAAACGAAGTGTAGGGCTGCTAAGCACATGAATGAAGGTCCAGTTCCTCGCATGTAGGAAGAAAAAAGTTAGGAGGGAACATTGCAGGACGCGAACGAATTAAACGAATGAATGAATAAACTTTATTTAAGGTCAGTCCGGCAGTTTCCTTCGGGCGAGGCGGGGGAAGAGGGGATTAACCCCTGTCCCGTCTCACCCTCCGTCGATGATGATGGCGGTGCCTCAGGCGATGACTCGAAGTCTTTGGAAAGAGAAAAAGAAAGAAAGAAAGAAAGAAAGAAAGAAAGAAAGAAAGAAAGAAAGAAAGAAAGAAAGAAAGAAAGAAAGAAAGAAAGAAAGAAAGAAAGAAAGAAAGAAAACTTAGCTTGCCCCCATTCTCCCGGTAGGGGAAGGCCTCTTAAATATTTTTATACAAGTACGAGAATTTCGCTTCTAATTACCCTTGTGTTCAGTTTTGTCAAACGGGAATGTCAGAGTAAAAGTTCATTAATGCCAGTTGATCGAAAAAATTCGGCAGATCCCACATACCGTGGGAGTCGATGTTATGCGAAGCATGCGCGGGATGGTGACTGTGGCGTAATTTTTCACATTGAGCGAAATGTTAAGGAATGACGCTAGAGAAATGTCGAAGTGGTAACGCACACTCATATGCTGATGAGTCACACATGCATTATATAACCAGTTGTTTACAGTTGCCTAGCCATGCCAACAGCAACATGGGTGTTACCATCACCAGACGCGGTAAGCTGATATGTAGTGCTTATATTCTTCAATACTGGATAGCGCGAATCCGAACAGCACAAAGACGAAACACAAATGCACAGGACAGGCGTTACCTGCAACTAAGCTTCATTGAGAAAAGTTCCCCTAGGTATACACACAGCCAAGTGGCACACGCAGGCGCACTGCACGTTCGTTACAGTCACAGTTGCAGTTGGGTTACAGTTGTTATGCTTATACTTATCTGTTATGACGGGAACGCACGCACGTTTCACGAACCCGTGTGTATGTGTAGAAGGTGTTCTTGACCGTTCTTGAACAAGGTCATCATCGCCGTGATCAGTGAGCACCAGGAGCTCGACCGGACTTGTTAGTCGGATCCGTTCGTGATCGCGGCTACGAGAGGTCTAAGTGTAGTGAAGTGCGAGGTATAGCACAGCTGGTGGAAATCCTGGATGCCTCTTACGATGAAATGATCTATGACGCCTCCTGTCCTGCACGTGGCAGCGAGGCCTTTTGACGCCCTGTCCACATTCAAGCCGTCTTTCACGCAGTATAAAGACCAGTCGTTGTTGGGTCTTGATAAATCAATGTTTAAGTCACCGATAATGATGAGCGGCCTGGTTCTCTCGGCAGATTTATTGTAGGAAGCATTGACCCCGGCTTTTGCATAATCGACGTGGTCCACGTTGCGGACCACGTGAACGAGTGCATGGTAGTTGAGCGTCTTCCAGGGGTGTTCTGTTTTCGGCTTCCTCACTTTCCTTGTGTCCGCCACGGTGGTGTAGCGGTTACGGTGCTCGGCTGCTGACCCGTAGGTCGCGGGTTCGATCCCGGCCGCGGCGGTCACATTTCGATGGATGCAAAATGCTAGATGCCCGTGTACTGTGCGATCTTGGTGCACGTTAATGAATACGAGATGGTCAAAATTAAAGTTCTACAATTATTATTATTATTATCACTTTCCTTGCGTGTCAATGTGTGTGTTCGCGTTTATTGTGTTGGTTGAGACTTTGTGTCACCTGTGGCACATACCCGTATAACATAAACTCTGGTATGCGGGTATGTGCCACACGTGACTGAGAGAAAGGGTTTCATGACGTACGCGACAGGTATTTTGCGTTATTCATGTAATGACCAGTGAATCGTGTTGACCATACACTGATCCCCTGCTATGCCAATTTTAGTACATTAGAAGTTATGGAGACGACCAGGAGAGCGCCCAGACGTAGGCGGCTAGATAGATAGATAGATAGATAGATAGATAGATACGTAGATAGAAACGCCCAAAGTGCCTGAGGTTCGCTAAGAAATGCTTCGCATTTAAAAACTCACTAATATTGTCCGAAAGAGAAATACAATCTCTAAAGACAGGCATACTGATGGCAGAGCTGGCCACCTTGTGCGTGCATGCGGTGACCCCAGTTGCTGCGAGCCCGTACTGTGCTGTGCTGTAAGTCATGAGGGACGAAGAAGAAGATGTGCAAAAAGCTGTAGCTGTCCTTAAGTGCGCTTCAGGGACCAAATGGTGCTAGCTGGGTTAAGTTTCTGTTATCGCAACTCTTTGTGGAATATGCATTTTCGCTAAATTATGAGGAACACTTACGGAAATTTATAGACTGTGATCAAACGCAGTCCGCTAGAACCTGGTTTTGACCATCGTCCAACTCCATTGTACACGAACGGAGCAAGCGTAAACCAGCGCATGGGTGTACACATTCAAAGGCGCGTTTATAGTAGGCGTGCTCGGCGCGCGGGCGCGCGGCGCTTGCGTCCAGTCACGCTACGCTGACTGGACGCAAGACACGCTGCGGAGCTTAGGCGTCCAGAACTTCCGACAGTCATACAGAGCTTCTCGTACAACATTCAAATACTTGGACGTTTGCAGGCCAGAGATGCAACGCGAAACAAATAACATGGGAGGAGCGGTTTCTGTAAAGCTGCTGTTCCCTGTTGCCTCGTATAAGCTGTGTTCCTCCGCTTAAGATCAAGCATTCGCCAAATCGTTCGACTTAGGGAGGTCAACAGTGAATACAGTTTACAGGGACTTTCACCAGATGGTCATGTAAGCCATAGAAAGTCAGTGGATCGCGATGATCTCAGTTGACGACATTGCCACCTACATAGGAGAATTTGGTCCTGCCATTCGCTTCCCATAGGCAGTTGAGGCACTGGGCGGGTGTCATTTTTCTGTATCGCCACCCAAGGAAATCTCCTTTGATTTGTAGAACTGCAAAGGCTGGAAAGTGCGAAAATTGAGACTTGGTCGAAAGGTAGCCTGTTGATGCAATAATGAAGTCGAAAATTAGCTAAAGCATGTCCGTTCTTGGTAATTTTTTAATAATGTTCCCAAGCTATTCCCACCAGCTACTCACCTACAAACTCATGACGTTACGTGACAGCACCCTGTTCGAGAACATTTTTTTTCTGGTAGTTTAGGTGCAGTAGAAATGCGGCATCCCTTTATATTACACAGTTGTCGGAACTGTCAGTAGATTTCTTTTCATTTTTGTACATTGATGTAAGTCATGATCTACATTAGACCATGATGCCAGTGTACTTGCAAGTACAGTGATATTCTACTTACTTGGTTTGGCGTGCCACAAGTGCCACTTCGGATAAATCTACGTTCACTCCCGAGGCCGGTGCCACGATTCCCATGTGTGCCACAACTCAAGCTTAGAAAGACCTACATTTACGAGCTTAACCATTCATGTCAGATAATTCTGGCGTGACATCATTGGTCTTGTGCGACCAGGCCTTCCCTGTAACTATGTCAGTTTGGTAAAGACGAGGATGATGACGTTGTAGGTTGCCGGCAGATCTCTAGCCTTGCGAGAGTTGCAGGCGATTGTCCCGCCCGGTTTCCTCCTTTCAGATTACGTTGAAGAAAGCGCGGGCAGGCTATCAACAAGTGGCGCGTAGTGCGAGGCAACGATGTACATGCCGGTGGCCTATGACCTGTCTCGCATATAGTGTTGTGCCAGACCCCCTATTCACCACACCACCACCCAACGTAAGTTTCCTCCATCGCCAGTCACACGCGAGGTCTCTGACGTTTAAGAACTTCAAACGTAGCCGCGACACCTCCTACCTGAATGTCCAGTGACCACACAGAAACACGATATCATTTACACTGCCCTGTGGCGAGCCTAAATGCTGGAGGGCTTCAAGGAAACATTGACGAGATTTCTGAAGTTGACTTAACTTAAGCAAATAATGTTCGATGTCACCACAGGTCCTGCAAGCCGGGTACAATGGCATCGCGGAGAGTCTGATCTTGTGGAGCCATGCTGGTGCACGCGCTGACCCCGTGCGAATGTGATGTAACAGAGAGGCTTCTACCCTGGTTAGCCCTTTTGTCACACATGGCTGGTGAGGCATAAACCATAAAGAATAGAGATGCCTGTGGACAGCTTCTCTTAAAAGGCGTTGATGGTCTCTAGGAGCCTTCTTCGTTGGCCTAAGTTCCAAAGTATTCCGGGCAAGTCTGTCGGCCGCTTCATTACTCGCTATACCCACATGCGATGGAATCCACTGAAATGTTATATTAAGTCTAACGCTGTGCAGGTCTTTAGGAATGTGCAGCGATCTTTGAATGCACTTCTCCAAACCAACCCATGCTTTAACAGTTCCAGAGCGGGCTTAATGTCCGAAAGTAATACGACTTGTTGCTTGGTGAAGTTCTCGGGCAAGATATAGCAGTTCGCAAAGTACCTGACTAAGAGAGTACAGTACTACAAGTACGTCACTATTTTAGTATACGGAAGGAGATCCCACAGCGCAAAGCTGTATGGGGATCTCTCGTAAAAGAAAGGAAAAGATTAGTCAGATATGGGCTAACAGTGCCAAATTACTGTTATGCATACCCATAAAGTACTCGTAAAGTATCATTATTCAATTATTTAAATAAAAGCAGATACAAAGATGACAATGAGCGCATCAATAGCTGAATATATTTTTTTGATTACTAACAATAGGAATACTAAAGAATATGAAAAAAAGCTTTTGTTTAAACGAGGTTAGCGATGATGGTTGGTGTTGATATTCAAGCAATATGAATGACCTTCTGCTGCAATCGCTATAGTACTTCTGCGCTCTCAATGCGACCTTATTTGGACACTTCAACATACAATGTCCTATCTTGTCTGTTCGCTTCTTGTGAGAACCGTTACACTTCCTAGTGCTGCCGGTATGAAGCATGTATACCTTTTACTCATTGGTATTGGGCTGTCGTTAAAACCTTCCTATATGCTGTATCGCCCTAAGCATCTGACCCTAAGGCGACGCTTCCTTCATATCTATAGCCAGCATGCTCACGTCCTCGCTGCAAACATTTAATTTCAAGTTGTTCGTGAAATATATGACATATGTGTCTTGCGTCACGGGCCCTTCCTTGTTTCGCTGGCTTGTTCTTCAACTGTTGCAACTCGCTTTCTCTCGCATTTCTTATTTGCTCATACCAGAAATTTGGCGGCTTTCTCACTCATTCCGTGTGTATTCAATCCATCTCGGGTTTTGAACCTATTGTGCGAGCGCTTAGTTTGTTCTGACTTCCGCTAGGTACTTAGAATTGGCCTTTCAGAAAAGGAGGAACACTCCACGACACGAGCGTGATGATTTTTCACCTAATTCTATAGAGCAAGTGCATCTCATAACTGTCGAAATGAGGTAATAATTTGGGTGGATAGTCTTGCTCACCGTTCAATAACTATGTGACTGACTTATGTTGTTGTAAATAAAGTAATGTTTTTTTGCTTTTTTTGCTGCATCTTAATTATTAAGTCCACTGGCCAGTTCACTATTATTCAGTGGTGCAGGTGATGTACTAATATGAACATCGTTATAACACGCGTGTCTACCATTTGTTTACACATTTACCGAAGTATAACATCGACGCTCACCTAGGCCGTCCTGCACATTTTATGACCGATAGGGAGCGCAGAGCACAGCATAGACGGTCGCCGAAATGATGCAGTATACAGCGCATCATTACGGCGACACGAGATGGAGCGCAGGGTTGTTACTTTGGGATTCGTAACAGCACGTTGTATTGCCACGAAATCGTCTTACCCAAAACCCGCATTGCACCTGATAGTAGGGAACAGTTTGTCACAACGGGTGTTCTTGTAACCGGGCCTGCATTCCCCGAAAGGGAGGAGGGTCAACGACGTGCACAAGTATGCTGGTGCAATCCGCGGCGGCGGTGACGCCGCGTGGGTCACCTGGAACACGTTTGCCCATGCATTACTTCGACCCTGTCGTTACAACGTAGCCGTTGCCTGCCTGGTTTTCCCTGCCTTGGAAACTCCGTGGAAAGCAGCACGCTTCGAAGGATAAAAAGGGAGCGAAGACAATGAGGCCGGCACCGGTGCATCACATGCTGCCCCGGCACCGATTAGTTTGGGCCGTACCAGGTCTGCGGGTTTCCTTGCCCTTTTGCAATCGGCGAGCACCGATGGAGGAGGAGGCCAATGTTGAAGAAACGGAGACCGGACTCGGCGTTATCAGATAAGTCTACATGTCTCTGTACTCATATACTCACAGTACATATTGTAAATACTGTTTCTTTTTAAAAGAAAAGTCGTCCTGAATGTCGGGCCCTACGCTCTGAGGTCTCCCAACCCTTTGTGCTGGCTTCGGCGTGTATATGGTGTATATGTGATCATTGTATATACCATAATCACCCGACACCTGGAGTAGCAAGCCAGGCGACAAACCAGGCTAACCTCTCCGGGCATTTCATTAAAGAATCTTATCTCTCTCTCTCCAGTCGCAGCAGTGCTCAATATAAAGCGAGGGGTTGGATGCTCAGGGTATTGAGAGGAAGGAGAGGAGATAAAGAATTTTGCGCGGTCCTTTACAAGGCAATCGCGTGTACTTCGGGTGTGCTTAGAGGACGCCGAAGGGGCGCATCCTAATTTCATGGCTCACCGCGCACATTCATGAAGCATAGCATCGAGAGAGGGAGGAAGGGAAGGTGAAGGAATGAGGAGGTGCCGAAAAGCAACTCGCGGCTCCCTCAGCGGTTTTAAACCGTTGTCCGCGAGTTCCATATTCAGTCTGCGACCCGCGCGGTGGATCGACGAGCTGCCTCGACGCGTGTGAACGGGTGCGAAACGTTTGCCTGAGGGCGCAAAAAAGCGAGAGACACAAAAGAACTAACGTGTTTTGTTCCGCCCGAACTTCAGAGGATGCTTGATTTTTCAGGTGCTTTTTTGTTTGTATGGTTATATCAAGTCACGGGAGGAAAGAGTTGGTGGGGTAATACGCATGCCGACGTGCTGATTTGGAAAACGTAGCTTGGTTGCGTGGTCGGTGTGGGCAGACTCTAATGCTATTCGCCGATACCATGCCACCCGCGTCTTGCTAATCGTTGAGGACGGTGCGCAGGCAACCGACTCGGCACGCGACCCCGCAGTATGCTGAGGCGTTAACGTTCGCTACAGCGGTCGCTGGGGCTAATGCCACGCCCAAAGCGCTCGAGCAGGCAGCCGAGCTGTCAGAAACTTTGCCCTCCGCGAAGAAACATGCGTTAAATTTTTATTTGCTGTTCGTTGTACGTACTTGCAGTATTCCCTTATAGTACGCCGGTCCCGTGGAACTGAGCTTATAGGCTTTTCAGCTTTGGCATGTTTGAGTGAAATTTAGGGAAGCGTGCTGTACGCTGCCCGGAGGAGGGGTGATTCTTATCGAACATGCTCAAAGGGGAGTGCACAACGAGTGTTGCGTGGCAAAATGCACTAGCACTGCGCAACTCGCTTTGAACCATGACGCAGACGCCAGCAGAACGCGGAAGTGGTTGGCGGTGCGTGGGGCAACAAACTAATGGGTTACGCCGCTTGATTCCACTCGCGAAGTTGTTACTAATTTGCAGTGGATTAGGTATTGTGCTGTAATCTGCGAAAGTCACTGACACTCCTCCGCCTGCGGCTTGCTTTGTGCTTTGCTCAAATGTTGCTTGCATTCCGATTCAAGAATTAGTAAAACGAGAGCGCTGGGAGTTCATTAGTGATCTCGGGCGATCATTTATCTCTTACAGCGCTGAATGAGGTAATGACGCTGTCGGAGCCGAACGACGGACTCATTACCGCCATTTGTACGAGAAACGTGCTTACTTTAATTACCTAGCGCAGGGAGTTGCAGAAGTCGTTAACGTGAATTGCAACTTTTTTTTTTAGATGTTATATTACAGGAGTTGCTTAGTAATGGCTCAGTTCAGCATAATAGGAAAAATAGCAGGTGTTGGCTGATCTTTTTATAGGGAAAGTTGTTATAGCTTAGATTTCGGTGGCGGCGTCGTACACGAATAACGCTGCGCCGGCGAGCGTACAGAAATGCGGCCCTCGAAGGTGCGCAGGTTACATGCGTATTTGTACGCTCGGTGTCCCAATAATTGATGCTCTCTCGTTCACGCGCTTGTCGGCGATCAAACGTTTCTGATATGTCAATCTGATCTTTTATCGAGGTGACTTGTTATTTCACATTGCTACATTTCGGTGTTGCCTGGATATGAACACATGACCGTCGTTGTTGCCTGTAGCAACTGAAGTGTTGCGCTGCTAAGCACGTGTTGCGCTGCTAAGGAAACTGTTAGGAGGGAGCATTGAGCAATGCGATAGAAAGAAACAAAGAGAAAGAAAGAAAAGTACTACGTCAGACATCCGGACGCCAAGCTTCACATGCCCCTATTTTCCCAGATGTGGAAGGGCTCCTGATTTTTTAACAACTAATTTTAATTTCAATACTTGGCACAAATTTAAAGTACCCTGATAGAGCCCCTATCATTGGGGTTAGCAGTATTGAAAATAAAAAAAAATAATAAAATGACTTACATGCGTTTCGAAAATCTGATTTTCGAAAAGCTAGAAGTAACGGAAGACATTGAGTACCTGGACGAAGGACAGGGATGCGAAACTGCTTAGTTCTGTTTTGAGTTTGTTATTCTCACCAAGCATTCCGTCCGATAGTCAGTCGAGGCAACCTGACTAACTCGAAGGATGAATAGTCAGCCAATTCAATAGCGACATTATGTGCGTAGACAGCCCAAACATCTAGTGGTAGTATTTAGGTGAACTTCTGTGTTGTGAAATTTTGGCAGAAAAGCGATCATATTTATCCAATCGAGACTGTCGCGCATGCTTTGTGCATACAATCAGAATGGCACCACTGAAGCTTTCGGAGGGTGCGGCGTGCGCCCTATAACCTAATATAACGTGCCAAGTTTTCTGTTATGCACGCCTAGCTGCTGTTTTCACATTGCAAGATCACACACACATATATATATATATATATATATATATATATATATATATATATATATATATATATATATATATATATATATATATGTGTGCGTGTGTGTGCGTATTAGTTTTTCAGTTTGTTCTCGTATTAACCTTGACGTGTTTGAAGCGTACTTCAGGAGAAGTTACAAAGCAAAAATTGATCTTAGTGCTGCGTAGATTTTCTGTTTGCGATCTCAGACTGTTTGTAGTCAGGGCTGGGCAAAGATACTTTGAAATTGTATCGCGATACGATGCAAGATATCCGGGCAAGAAGTATTTGAGATACAAATACAAGATACTCGCGGAATAATTGTATCCGATACGATACTTCCCAAATGTATCTTAAGATACTTCGATACATTTGCAAATTTGCTGTTATACATCTATAATGAAGCAGCAAAGGCCTGTGCAGAAATGTGTTTACCTGAAAATTTCTTACGTGCAAACAGCTTTGTTTAATTTTAACAAAATACCTGTTTGTATCGCAAGATACAAACTTTCTTGCTCAAGGCGTATTAGTTTCATTTCTAAACGACTTATTGGGATTTGTTCGGCTGCTTAACATGACAACTCTTTAACTGCTGCGCTGTTAGTTGTTTTTGCTTGACACTTTGTAGTTTATTGGTGTCGCTGCTCTACTTGGTGACCAGCTAGCTGGTTACCATCTACTTGCAAGTGCCTTCGCACGATGGCACAAATACCGCTGTGCAGTCTTACCTTGTCCGCAAGCGTATTGTTTTCGTAATAACGCATCCCCCGACAGGTGTACAGCAGCAACAACGTTGGTAGCGGTATTGTTTGTGACGCATCGTGTAAAGACGATGAACTACATAGTCGGCGCTCACAATTATTTGAGGACGTAAAACTGCAGTGATTTTTCATATTTTACTTATCTGCTGGCGTAAAGCGTTCGTTAGCAACATATTCACTAACGTGCAATCTTTTACCATTTGTTCTCTGAGAGAACCTGAGCCGCCAGGAAACGTCTCAGACGTATTCTAGAGGCACAAAACGCCGCAGATTATCACTGCTATTCATACTATTGCCACTTCTAGCTCTGCCTACCTGCGGATTCGTAACAAGAAGAATACTTTAAGGTGACCTAAAAAAAGGAAAACGAATATATTTAAGTTAAATAGCAAGGTATTTCCTTATTAAACAATGAAAGCGAATAAGTATACAGGGTGTTTCACGTAAGTAAAACCCAATATTAAAAAAAAAACAAGTGGTTAACCGCCGCTGAATGAAACCAAAGTATTTGGTTTGCCGTCATGTGGCACTCGTTATGGTATGTTCTGTACTAAGCTGAACTGGTTAATTAAATAAGGTCAATTACGCGACATTGCGACATTTTTAATATGCACTTTAGGGCCAGCTGCGCTTCGACACATCGCAGAGCGAATTTAAAAACGACCGACCCAATTTTTTTCGGCAGCGTACATGCTGCGTGGTGAATGTTCTCGGGCTTTTAAAGAAAGCCCGCGAAATATGAAATAAAACCACGTTCGCAGACAGTTAAGAAATAAGAATAAAGCAGAGAACGTATTTGAGCAGCAGGTTACAAAAGACATATTACAATAAACAGATGGTCGAAAAACTATGCAGAGGACTAAGTAATGTATGGGATGCAAACGGAAGACAGCAAAGAAAGTACTTGTACTAACAATCAAGTTATCATTAAAATAACTTTTCGAATAATTTAGCAGGAAGAACACAGACACAGTACGTCAAAATATAGTGGGACGGTTGTTAGAATCTCCATTGCATGTAAGTCAATCTCATTGTACTATGTAAGTCAAGCTTGCCTCCACAAGATCTTTCAAATCGCTGATGTGTGAAAGGCGCGAGATGCAAAGCAGCCCCATTCTTGCATTCTTGAGACATTGCAACGAAGCATCACGCAAGACAAACTTCGATAGCGACAGTATAGCGGCCTCAGAATTTGTGCGAAAGACGCCGCACGCATTGGCGTACGCAGCAGAGTGCAGGGTCTATGAACAAGTGTCATGACATCAACACAAATAAAAAGAAAGAAAACATCTAGAAAAAAGGTAGGCTGCGCGTAGTCGTTCGCACGCTTGTTTTTGTCGCGATGGCTCGAGCGCCATCATGTAACTCCGCTCCACCAATAGGGACGCTTAAACATCATCGCCTGTGCTCGCTGGAACGCTCTGGCGGAAATATACAAGAATGTTACTGTCGTTAGTTTTATTCAGGTGGCTTAGTGGCAGCAATATCAGCTTGAGAACTGGAATTCCGGTCGACGTTTATTGTTTCGCACGGTGGTGTTTCTGTAGCAGTATCTTGTATCTTAAGAGACGCGATACATTATTGAATGTATCGGAAATACAGATACAGATACTCGTTTTGCAAGACGTATCGCGATACAGATACAAGATACCCAAAGAGTATATAAGATAGTATCGAAGATACATGTATCTTCGATACTGCCCAGCACTGTTTGTAGTTTAATGCTAGCATGTGATTACGTTCCTGCGAAAAAAATAGATAAAGCGCAGATCTGATGTCATCCCCCCCTTTTCCTCCATGTGACGTGCAATCCAAGAATTCTGTCATATCACTAGTGTGTAATGCCATATCAGCTGCGTGTGTAATCTTACTGTGTGTAAGCTGACGACACTGCCACGAGTCCCAAATGTGCACGCATGAATCTGTGTGGACTGCGTGTGACGGCTATCTTATGTTATCATTCTTGCTATGCTTAAGTTCCTTGAAACTATCTAACTTAAGCGTGTTTATAAGGAAACCCACCACGATGTACTTGTTACTTTGACAAAGTCTGGACCACCAGACGAAACGTTAGTGAAAATACACAGTGCCAAACCAACGAAAGTCGTAGTCTCTTTCTTCATTCCCTGTTTTATCGGGGTCTGCGTGATTCTTTTCCCCACTACTATGTATATCCCTATATATATATATATATATATATATATATATATATATATATATATATATATATATATATATATATATATATATATATATAAACCTACCCGAGCTCGTAAGCTCTCACGCTGTACAGCTCGAGGACGCGGATATGATACCAGTCGCGGCGGCCTTATTTCAATGGGAGGGGGGAAGGAGGGGGTTGAAATGCAAAAACACCCGCGTACTTAAACTCAGGTGCACGCTAAAGGGCCCCACGTGGCCAGAATTAAACTGGAGTACCCCGCACGGCGAGCCTCATGATCATATGGTTGTTCTGACACATAAAACACCAGGAACTTTTATTATCAAAACGCACCGATAAACATTCTCTTCAAAGTTCTATAAGAGCGATCAAACTGCGGCTGTCGAAGTCTATAGTTGATAATAAAATTAAGGCACCTTTGCGCTATTGGTGCCAAGCCTGAAGGAAGTGCGGAGCTGGGCAGCCTTTGTTTCTCTTTCTTTCCTCCCCGCTTTCTTTCTCGTACTCCTCTCAAGTTTTTTTCTGTTTTGTTCTCTTTATTTCTATTTATTTCGATTTTCCCTCCTATTTTTTAGTTTCTTTCTCTCTGTTTCAATTTCTCGCATGCTTCATAGCTCTTTTTCAATTTTTAAACGTGGTTTTGCCTGCGCTGGAAAAACAAGAGGAAGAGTAATTCTCTTTGTCACGAGCACGCGTTCAGACGGCTATGCTATATGTGGTTCTGCCTGCGTTACGCCAAGCTACAACGACAGCATACAATCACAGCCTACGGCAGCCCGGCCCCCTAAAGTGCCCCGCACTAATTATAATAACCCAAAACCACGATATGAGTATGAGAGACGCCATAGTGAAGGGCTGCGGAAATTCTGACAACACACGGGCCTCTAGCATTGCGCCGCCACCGAAATGCGGCTGCCGAGGCCGGCATGCGATCCCTCGACCTGCGAGTAATGGATAAAGTACCATAACCACTAGACTACCGTGGCATTTGAACACCATTGTCGAAGACATTGACTTCTGCTTTCGGCAAGTGCGACACCAGCATGAAAATGCACGAAAAAAAAGAAGAAGAAAAAAGGGGAAGCCCACGGGGGTGCTAGACGGATGCTTTGGCGACTCTCTGTCGGAAGAGCCTCTTTCCGCGAAAGAAATTTGTGTGCAGGACTGGGGGGTGTCACTTTCAGCGGATTCAGCAGAGCTGCCTGTCGGCGCCATCTAGTCGTGAAAGGCAACGCGCCAGACTTTATGTGCACGCAACGGCGCAGTGTTCGCGGCAGCTGGCGTTTATATAGCGCGACCTGCCACCAGCACGTGACTTTGCGTTGAGTGAAACATGCGATATCGAGCAGTCGTTGGTCTGTTCCGCTGACGCCAGCGTCGCGTGTGTTCCGATTCGATACGTCTGGTTTACTTGTTGCTTACCGGCAATTGTGACTGTGCCGTCACTATTAAATGCGAAGCATTTCTTAGCGAACATTTGGCACTTTGAGCATTTCTATCTATCTATCTATCTATCTATCTATCTATCTATCTATCTATCTATCTATCTATCCGCCTACGTCTGGGCGCTCTCATGATCGCCTCCTTAGCTTGGTGTAGACCGAAATTTGCATGGGAGGGCAAGAGAATTTGACGAATACGACTGTCGGGTCATCACACGAATAACGTGAAAATCATCCCGCGTACGTCGTCAAACCGTTTCCGCCAGACACGTGCGGCACATACCAGTTTACCACGGGCCTAGGTGTACGGGTATGCGCCACAGGTGATTGACAGTTTATATCTACCCAGGAACGGCGAGAGCAGACATTCGTAACTTAAATGCGAGAGCGTTAAGAGAAAAAGCGACAACGGCAGCGTTGACCCGACGAATGGAAAGAATTAAAGTTAGGATCCCAGCAGGAATCGAACCCAAGCATTCTGCGTGGGAATCAGGTATTCTACCACAGAGCCACGCCGTCTATACACTGCTTTAAAAAAAGACCCTATGCGGACGCAACATCAATTGTGATTGTGGTGCTTGCTATCTAATTTTACAAGAAAGCAATAAACACTACATGATACTCCTACGATGTGTGCTCCTACGATACAGGCCTCATATCAGATAAATGTCTGTGGTTGCAGTGTTGGCTCCGTCTTTATAGCAGTCTCATAAACATTGCATTTGTATTCCTATGATTCAGCAATGATTTTTCAAGGGCTCGTTTATCTTTGTTAGACACAATATTAATGAAAACTAACAGGCAATAACGCCAAGGAAAGTACAGGGGGTGTTATCTGTAGTATTTAGAATGTAAATGTGAAGAAAGTAAAGTGGACGAAAAGATGACTTGCCGCCGGCAGGGACCGAACCTGCGACCTTCGAATAACGCGTCCGATGCTCTACCACTGAGCTACGGCGGCGGTCATCCTCCCGTCCACTTTCTGGGGTATATATGTTGATTAAACCTAGGAGTGTTAGTCAGCGCCAATCGCAGCCATGGCGGCGAGTGTGGAACACTCTTTTTTTTGCCTCTTGGCGTCACGTAGCACGTGATCTTTTTACGAGTTGGCAGCTGACCAATAATCCCTCGCATACTACCTGAAGGCATTAAGTCTGCCAGGACGAGACCCTCGCTATGAATGAAGGAAAGCTATGATTTTTCAAGGGCTCGTTTATCTTTGTTAGACACAATATTAATGAAAACTAACAGACAATAACGCCAAGGAAAGTACAGGGGGTGTTATCTGTAGTATTTAGAATGTAAATGTGAAGAAAGTAAAGTGGACGAAAAGATGACTTGCCGCCGGCAGGGACCGAACCTGCGACCTTCGAATAACGCGTCCGATGCTCTACCACTGAGCTACGGCGGCGGTCATCCTCCCGTCCACCTGCGAAGGTCGCAGGTTCGGTCCCTGCCGGCGGCAAGTCATCTTTTCGTCCACTTTACTTTCTTCACATTTACATTCTAAATACTACAGATAACACCCCCTGTACTTTCCTTGGCGTTATTGTCTGTTAGTTTTCATTAATATTGTGTCTAACAAAGATAAACGAGCCCTTGAAAAATCATAGCTTTCCTTCATTCATAGCGAGGGTCTCGTCCTGGCAGACTTAATGCCATCAGGTAGTATGCGAGGGATTATTGGTCAGCTGCCAACTCGTAAAAAGATCACGTGCTACTTGACGCCAAGAGAGAGAGAGAGAAATGAACTTTATTTTTGACCAGGCTCTTGGTACTTGAGCCCTAAGGTGGGTGGCCTCCTCAGTCCAGGTAGCCATGGCTCGCTGCCGCTGCCCGAGCCCTGTTCACCAATCGTAGCTGGTTGTCAGGGTCTTGCGTCACCAGCAGAGCCTCCCACTGGTCTTCTAGTTCTTTCTCTGTGTCTGCTCCTTCCTCTGCGTTTCCGCTTGGGGGTGATGACGGTGGTACGTCTGGATTGTTCGAGCAGTCCAGCACCATGTGGCGCAGGGTGTTGCGCGTGTCCGGTGGGCAAAACTTGCAGTCCCGCCTGTAAGTCCCTGGATACATTGCGTGCATCAATGTTCCGTGCGGGTAAGTTCCGGCCTGGAGTCTTCTCCAGGTTACCGCTTGCTCTCTACTCAGACTCTTGTGTGCCGGCGGGTACCGCTTCCTCTGCTTCCTGTAATGCGCCAAAATGTCTGAATACTTCTTCGGTATGCGTTCATCCTCGTTGTGACAGCCATCGGTACGTGTTCTCTGCGTGTCGGAGATGGCTCGGCGTGCATGATCTCGAGCCGCAGCGTGCGCCGCCTGGTTCCCCGCGAGAGACTCGTGTCCCGGTGTCCAGAGGATGGTGGTTTCTTCCACCTTCGTGCTCTTTAATACATGGAGTGCTGCCTTTCCGATCCTTCCGTTCATGTACCTTCTGCACGCTTCTTGCGAATCCGTGATCACGGTAGCCCGCGTCTTCTTGCATGTAGCGATGGCTAGGGCTATGCCCAACTCTTCCGCTGTGCTTGCATCCTTGGCACGTATGGATGTTGCTGTCAGTTCTTGACCGTTTTCGTCGACCACGCTGATTGCAAAACGGTCATTTGTAATGTAAGCCGCTGCGTCCGTGTACCTCACGTCTTCTTCATTGCTGTTGGTGCGTTTTAGTGTTTCCTTTAGCAGTTGTATCCTAGCGTGTCTTCTTCCCTTGTCGTACTCAGGGTGCATGTTTCTTGGTATATTGCTTATGTGTAGGTTGTTTCTGATCTCGTGCGGGATACGCTGAGGAACGTGCATGCCATCTTCGACTTGATAACCTAGATCTTGAAGTAGGGCTCTACCCGTATTCGTCAGCTTCAGTCTCTCCAGCTGGTTGACATTGTGCGCTTCCACGAGCTCTTCCCATGTGTTGTGCACTCCCATTTTAAGCAGCTTTTCCGTGGATGTGGAGGGCGACAGGCCCATGGGAATCTTGTGGGCTTTTCTGATTAGAGTGTTTATTTTAATCCGTTGACTGTTCTTCATGTCTACGTATGGGGTCCCGTACGTGATAATGCTTGTGATCAGCGCTTGTATAATTTTCGTGCGATCTTCTTCTTTGAGTCCGTGACTTTTGCTAGTCACTCTTTTGATCAGATGGCTAACTTGTAGCACGGTTTTCTGAACCCTTTCCAACTCTGCTCCCCCGGCCCCATCCTTTTGAATCAGGAGTCCCAGGATACGAAGCGTTGAAACCTGAGGAATTATGACGCCTCCTACCTTCACTTCCGGGTCTCGTGTCTGCTGCGGTTGTCGGCCTCTTGTGCGCTTTCTTAGCACTAGGAGCTCAGACTTTTCTGGTGCGCACGTCAGTCCACATGCTTCCAGGTATCTTTCTGTTCTGTCAACCGCTTCTTGCAGAGCATCTTGCTGTTGGCCTGCGGATCCTCCCGTAGTCCAGATGGTGAGGTCGTCAGCATATATTGCATGGCCAATCCCCTCTATTTCTTTCAGTTCCTTCGGTAAGGAGCTCATCGCCAGATTGAATAACATTGGAGAGATAACGGAGCCCTGTGGCGTACCCCTCGGCGGTATTTCAAACTTCTCGGAGCGCAAGTCGCCTATTCCCACTGTGGCTGTCCTCTCTTTCAGAAAAGCTCTTATGTAGTTATACACCTTTTCTCCGCAGTTATAGACGTTCAGGTGTTGCAGTATGGCTTCGTGCGACACGTTGTCAAAAGCCCCTTTCACGTCTAGTGCGAGGATGGCTCTCTGGATGTGCGTGTCCAGTTTGTCGATAACTTTTTCCTTGATCTGCAGTAAGACGTCTTGCGTGGACAGGTGAGCTCTAAATCCGAACATGGTTTTTGGGACATGTCCGCTGTCCTCGAGATATTCGATCAGGCGGTTGTGCACCATGTGCTCGTAAAGTTTTCCAGCACACGAGGTGAGAGAAATAGGTCTTAAGTTCTGAACAGTGATGGGCTTGTTGGGTTTATGAATCATGATTACTTCAGCATGTTTCCATTCCGGTGGGACTTTACCGCTTTCCCAGCAGTCATTGACATACTTTAAGAGAGCGTCTAGAGATGGTCCATCTAGGTTCCGGAGTGTCTTATTGTTTATTCTGTCGTTGCCCGGTGCCGTGTTGCGGGTGAGCTTGCTGAGGGCCCTCTCTATCTCTGCTACCGTGAAGGGTCGATCCAGTTCTGTGTTTGGGTTACCTCGATATTCGTCAAAGCGCGAATGTACATTGATGTTCCGCTGCGTACCAAGGAACTTCTTCACTTCTTTGATGATGTCTTGCGCTTCCCCCGGGTGGTTATGTATAAGTCTGTGTACTTTCTGTTTTGCTGCGCTCTTGGTCTCTTTCTTGGCAAGGAGAGTCTTGAGTATCGCCCAGGTACGCTTGGTGCTTAGGGTTCCTTGAAGCTTATTACATGTGTTGTGCCAGTTCTTTCTTTCCAGTTGTTCCGAGTACTCTTGCGCCTCCTCGACCAGCTTGGAGATCCGAACCTTGAGTTTGCGGTTCCACTTGTGTCGTTGCCAGCGTCTCGCGAGTCCCCTCCGCGCCTCCCACAGGTGCAGTAAGTGGGGGTCGACAACGGGGGTGTCTCTCGACAGTTGTATTACCCTCGTGTGCTTCTCCGCTCTTTCCACGACTTTTCGGGTCCACATTTCGATGTCGTCTATCGTAGCATCAAGAGCGCTCTCGTCTTTGCGAAAGGCTTGCCAGTCCGTTATCTTGGCCTTTCCAATCTTTGTCGCCGATTTGTGGTGTGGGATGATCGTTCCTACTATGAAATGATCGCTGCCCAAATTTTCGTCCATACAGCTCCACTCATAATGTTTGAGGCCTTTTACGAACGTGAGGTCAGGACTGGTGTTTCTTGATACACTGTTGCCAATGCGCGTGGGTGTCTGAGGGTCGTTGAGCAGGGTAAGATGGTGGTGTTGCGCCACGTTGTGCATATCTTCTCCTTTTTTCTTTGACGCCGTATAACCCCAGGCCACATGGGGAGCGTTAAAATCACCAACCACTATTAGTCCGTTGCCCTTGCTCAGCTTTTTCACCTCTCGCATTAGCTTGTCTAGATCCTTTAGGTGGTCCTTTGGCGGGCTGTACACGTTTAACACGAAGAGGCTTTGCTGGTGTTTTTTCTCGGGCACTATTTCCACGAGGGTGTGCTCGATGCGGGGGTGGATGCAGTGTTGCTGAGCGTTGATTGTCTTTTTGGTCAGGATTGCTGTCCTTTTTTTACCGTCGCTGACGTGAGTGAGGTAACGACTCACCTTGAAGTCTTCAGCTTCGGTTTCTTGTAGGGCTATAACGTCTGGGTCCAAGTGCATGCATAATTGTGAAAGGTTACTCCTCTTACTCCGTATAGAATGACAGTTCCATTGCCAAATTTTGAGCTGTGGGTGTTGCTTGTCGTCGACTTTCTTCTTAGTTGGCCTCGCCATCTTTCTTGCTTAAGGTTTGCAGGATCTCAGCTTCTCTCACTGGGTACTTAGGCTTCTTTCGGGCATTCTCTCTTTCTTCCAGCGTGTGAATGCGCTGACTGAAGCTTTCCCCCGATTGCGTCATTTTGGTCTCTAGTGCCCGAATCTGATTCTCCATTTCGCTCTTGAGAGTTTGGAACCCAGTTTGTAGCAGCTGTGTTACCGTGGTCTCTACAACCTGCGATACCTTGGACATGATGTCGTCCATCACGACTGTCATATTGGCGTTGATGCGGTCTTCGAGTACCCTGAGGTCGTTCTGCGTTACCTTTGTTTGATTCGCCAGTGTTGCTGGCTTCGGTTGTGGAGGTGAAGATGGGGGTGGAGATGGCGGACGTGATGGTGGTGTTTGAGAATTTTGAGTCTGTTCTCTTCGTAGCTGTTCTATTTCTCGCATAAGGTATTCGAGCAGCTTCTCCGTGCTAGCTTCCTTCTCTTGCGTCTTCTTCTTTTGCAGTTCTAGCGCTTGCCTCAGTTCTTCGTTCTCTCTTCGAAGAATTGTTATCGTTTCTTCGTACGTATAGTGCTTCGTGGTTGGAGTGCTAGTACTTTCCATCGACGAATGACTGTGCCCTGTGACGACGTTGGCCCAGCTTAGCTTGCGCTGGACATTGTCGGGCTCCACGTCCGTTGGCGTTGTGCTGGGGACGCTCCGTTCTCTTCCTCTCGATCTCGATCTCGACTTGGGTCTGGATAGTCTTTCTTGGTTGGTCTCATCCCTTGGTGGCAGCGACACTGCGATTGGCGCTGACTAACACTCCTAGGTTTAATCAACATATATACCCCAGAAAGTGGACGGGAGGATGACCGCCGCCGTAGCTCAGTGGTAGAGCATCGGACGCGTTATTCGAAGGTCGCAGGTTCGGTCCCTGCCGGCGGCAAGTCATCTTTTCGTCCACTTTACTTTCTTCACATTTACATTCTAAATACTACAGATAACACCCCCTGTACTTTCCTTGGCGTTATTGTCTGTTAGTTTTCATTAATATTGTGTCTAACAAAGATAAACGAGCCCTTGAAAAATCATAGCTTTCCTTCATTCATAGCGAGGGTCTCGTCCTGGCAGACTTAATGCCTTCAGGTAGTATGCGAGGGATTATTGGTCAGCTGCCAACTCGTAAAAAGATCACGTGCTACGTGACGCCAAGAGGCAAAAAAAAGTGTTCCACACTCGCCGCCATGGCTGCGATTGGCGCTGACTAACACTCCTAGGTTTAATCAACATATATACCCCAGAAAGTGGACGGGAGGATGACCGCCGCCGTAGCTCAGTGGTAGAGCATCGGACGCGTTATTCGAAGGTCGCAGGTTCGGTCCCTGCCGGCGGCAAGTCATCTTTTCGTCCACTTTACTTTCTTCACATTTACATTCTAAATACTACAGATAACACCCCCTGTACTTTCCTTGGCGTTATTGTCTGTTAGTTTTCATTATGATTCAGCAAGCTATATTGAAGCATTGCTCGACGCTGGAGGAATACATTAACTAAAGTTACGTATGGTATTCACATCACCGCACCGTAGAGTGCACTTAGTCCGCCAGAACGACGCAGTGTCCTCTTCATTTCTTACGAGGCTGGGCGATGGCCACATGCTGACGGAGGATGATGTCAGATTGATTGACAGCCGCTTTGTAGACTAGGCAACGTAGGCCACATACGCCCAGGTAGTCCACGAATACGACAAGCGCCATCCACTGATGTTGGTACGTAGCACTGTCCAGGCCTACCAGCCTCGACGGGCTATACACCTCACCAACGCGAAGGGTTACTTCAGGTTCCGACATGTCGCCGGTTCTATCGACAGATAATTTGTCGACGAAATGGCCGAGGCATCCACGAATTCCAACAGCTGTACAATACCTCATACTTCACTACACATGGACCCCTCGTCACCGCGATCACGACCGGATCCGATAACAAGTCATGACCAGCTGCTGGTGCTCACTGGTCACGGTGATGATGACCTTGTTCAAGAACTGTCAAGAACTTCTTTCACACATGCCCACGGGTTCGTGTAACGTGCGTTTGTTCTGCATCAATAGGGACAAGTAAAATAATAATAATATCTGGGGTTAAACGTCCCAAAAACAGGAAAAGATTATGAGAGACGCCGTAGTGAAGGGCTCCGGAAATATCCCCCACCTGGGGTTTCTTGACGTGCACCTGAATCTAAGTACACGGGCCTCATACATTTTCGCCTCCATCGAAAATGCAGCCGCCGCGGCCGGGATTCGATCCCGCGACCTTCGGGTCAGCAGTCGAGCGCCATAACCACTAGACCACCGCGGCGGGGCAAGGGACATGTATAAGCACTACATATCAGCTTACCACTTCTGGTGTTGGTAATACCCACGTTGCCGTTGGCAGCGTTACCCAAATGTAAACAACTGGTTGTACAACACATACGTGGACCTTCAACATATCCGTGTGCGTATAAAATTTATACAAATCTCTAGCGTTATTTTGCGAACGTTTCGCTCAGTAAAAAAAAATTACGCCACAGTCACCTTCCCGCCGCATGCTTCGCATAACGACTCCCACGTAACGTGGGATCTGCCAAATTTTTGTGCATGCAAGCGACGTAATTTCTCGTGTATTTCCCTATTCTTACGCAAGTACAAACGCACAGCAAAGGTGAGCTTCCTCTTTGAAATAACTTGGCAAGCACAGGAACCGACACATGCGACAAACAAGCGCACAGAGTGCTGTTCAACTGTATCTTTATCGACTACTCGAGACGCAAATGGCTAATAGGAGTTCGCGAGTGCTGCCAGGGCATCGAAAGAAAAAAACATGGCTGATCCCTCTGTCATAGGAATCGGTACAACACGAAAGTGAAACGTCTCTTCACAGAAGTAGTGCTTATTGTGTAGTGATATATGAGAGCTTGTACAATGTCTATTTGTGTTTGCCAGCTGTAGCACCGTTTGACGTGGATGCACCCATGTTGACAGCATGTCTCTATCGCAACGACTAATGCCCATGGTCATGATTAAACCGTTGTGGTAGCTGAAGGTGTGAACATATATTTGGACACAGCGAATCGCGAATCCCGCGTAAGGATGATATCAACAAGCTCATAATCAACACTGGTACCCGGTATGCACTTCTTCAAAGCGTCGTCAATTAAGGAGAGAAAAGGTACGGTGTGCGCTTTCTAGTAATGGGTAGCCGACGCCTGTGCTCATGCATACACTAACACACTGCGCTTCAGCAACACGGGAGGTAGAGGTTCGTAGCCTGAGCCGCAAACGCGTGCGTCCCGCTGGCCTCTGTCTCGCAGGCGCTGCTCTCGCTCCACCAAGGCACGCCATTCGCCCGTCGAAATCGCGTCCTTTCTGCAACGCGTATTGCAGCAGTTTTGTTAGTCGGTGCTCTCGCAATTGAAGCAGTCGGCGGCGGAGAATTCCCGTTGGTGCACGTGGAAGCTGCACTACTCCGATGAGCCGACGCACGCTAACACGAAGTCAAAGGCAAAGAACGTAACTGCGTCAAGGGTGCCTCGGCGACGCCAGCGCGGCCAGTCTACCTCTCTGGTATCGAGACGCTTTAACCATGACCTCCGATATCGCGTGCAATCTCGGAGTAAGCGCGAGTAAGTGTCGATCGTGAGCATTACTTCTTTTCACATCTCACAGACGGCGGCACCGCCCCGCTCCGCCCGCCGCGAAAGAGAATGTGTGAAAGATATAAGGCGCGTTCGCGCCGTGTCTAGCATCTCCCAAGTTAGCTTAGTCGGTTGGGGGACGGGCGCTTGCCGTCGCGGCCGCAACGTCGTGGGTTCGATTCCCAGCGGGGTATCTTTTAGGGGCGAAGCTCCTTAAAGCGGCACCCGTTCGTCCCTCGTAGTGCGTAACCAGTCGTAACGCTAGTACCAGATCTTGACCTCCAAGGTGGTGCCGGTGGGAGATTTCTCCTGTGCGTTGTTGAACAATAAAAAATTGGCAGCGTGCGCGTTAACTAAACGCCGAATTCTTCTGTCTCTCATTCCCCATTAGCAGCCATTGGCATGTTCCAGTAGGAAACATTAGTAGAAGTGTAAGTGTTAGCTGAAAGCCGACTTCTTCTGTTTCTCATTCCCATTAGCAGCCATTGTTTACCTCCAAGGTAGTGCCTGGTGAGATTTCTCCTGTGCGTGATTAAACAATAAAAATTTTGTTCAAAACGCCGTTGATTGATGAAATAAACCAACAAAAGACGCCAGATGTTTTCTAAAAGCAAAACGAAAGAACGCCAGATGTTTCTAAAGCAAAACGAGAAGACGCCAGCTGCTTAACGAAAAGCGCCAGATGTTTTCTAAAGCAATGGTTTTCTAAACAATGAAAATTCACAGCGTACATGTAAAATTAAAGTGAGCTGCAAGTCGTCATAACTCTCATCGAACCTTTAGTATAAACGCGCCCGATCTCACGTCGGTGATGATGTACTGGGCAGAATTCACGGAAGATTCACGGTTTACCGATGAACCTCCGCAGCTTCGCCCACCCATCATCATTCACTCCGTGCATATGCTGTGATTTTTTTCTTGGTTTTTTCTTTCTCAACCGTTGGCGTCCATTTTATGAACGTCATATCCGTGACGGATGTACTTGGTGGACCCCGGCATAACTTTCGTGTTAAAAAAAGAAAAAAAAAACCGCTAGGCCTGCGCGGACAGCGCACCACAGTCACTGAGAAAGCTGGAAGAGCGACATTTCTAGAGCCCGTTGTAAACTCACTAGGGGCTACTAATACAAGTACACTTGCGAGGTGCCCACTATTCAATAAATCGTAATTTTTGTGAGGTTGGGAAGCACCCACTGCGGAGAAGCGAGGTACCCGCTACACATCTGTGAGGCATTATGTGCACTTTGTTGACGCGGCGGCTGAAGACGATGAAGAATTATGGCTGAGGCCTTTGTAATGGGTTGGAAGCTTTAAATGACCCACTAGTTACGTTATTCGCATTGTGTGACGCCCGATCGTTATTCACTCTCCCACCACGCTATATAACATACCTTAACGTGAGAAAGGGAGAGAGAAAGGGAAATACCTCTATTGAGAACCTGAGGAAATGGGATCATGGGGTCTTATGGGCTTCCTTGGCAACTAAATACAAGTGCACTTGCGAGGAACCCACTACGCTATCAATCATGATTTTTGTAAAGTAGGGAAGCAGCCACTGTGTTATTTTTCGTCATTCTCCGCATCCTTCCTTCATCTTTACATCCTTTACATCCTTCATCTCTTCCACCCCATACAATATGCCTCATACTGTCCCAATTGTGGAGCGAAGCCCACGGTGTATCACTGCACCTGGGAATGCCCACAACCACCGGGCTGCCGCTCTATTCCTTCACCCTCACAATTCTCTTGGGAGACTGCTCTGACCAGCTCACAGCCACAGGAGCAGCGTCGGCTGATCCAGCGGGCACGTTGTGTGGCGCGAGCCAATGGGGCCCTGAACTAAGGGCTCCACCCAACGAGGATAATCCTTGAGGCCTTCACAAATAAAAGTTTTCTCTCTCTCTCTCTCTCCCTCTCTCTCCGCAGAACCGTGGTACCCGCTAAACACCTGTAAGGCATCATGTGCACTTTGTTGATGCTGTGGCCGATGACGATAAAGAATTATGGCGCACCCCTTTGTAATGGGTTCGAAGCCTTCAATGGCCCACTCGTCACCCATTTCTCACTGTGTGACGCCTGATTACAGAATTCGTGTCGTGTGACGTGTGGTTGTTATTTTACTTTTCTACTACGCTATATTACATATTTTAATGTGGTTGCTTCCTGACATGAAGCCTGTATAGGGTATTTTGCAAAGGAGTTTCGAGCACCGGCACGGCTCTGTGATAGAATACTGGGCTGCCACTCAGAGGGCCCAGGTTCGAGCAGCGTTCCATCCAGGATATTTTTTTCTTATTTCGCGCAATAGTGGTTACGGACACCGGCGGAGGCGGCGGCTGCGGACAACTACGGCGCCAAAAACGGCTGTTGCTGTGATGTTATAACAGCTTTTGCTGTAAAAAGAAAACATGAAAGGAACGACAAGCTGTTTAGCGCTTGTGCTTATGTCTAATGAATTCGACTTCATCATTGCTTAAGGAGATGTACGGCTGACTGACGTCCTTCGCATTGTTCTCGCTGTTGAGATATGCCTCTAAGGTAGCTTTTTACAGCGATAGCTGTGCTCCTCCCTCTGCAAACCCAGAAAACAATTATGCGTGTACTTTGGACCTTGAAGCTCATTTCCTTTCACGTGTGTCGTCATAGTAACGGACATGCGCAGTGTCGGTTTGTTATCTCCCGGGCACCCCTCTTCGACGGAGGAGGGTTTAGCTCCTCCAGCTGTGTAGTTCAATCGTATAGCTATTCCAGGTGTGGTTGCTGTGTGTACTAGTTTCTATTATTATGGCTCCAATTTCAACCTATGCTTCCTTAACGACCAATCTGTCATATACAACTCCTAGCGTAATTCATTCCATCCCTTTTATATACGTTTTCCTGCAACAATCACGGCTGTGTAATTGTTGTTTATACTAATTTCTACACATTATATAGATGGATGGATGGATGGATGGATGAATGAATAAACTTTATTGAGGTTCCTCGGAACGCGCTCGAGGACGTTGCGGGCCGCTGCCACGTCGGAACAGAAAGACCAAATCTCTCTGCTGCGTCGCGGGCCCGTTGGACTGTCCAGAGCTGTTCGTCGAGTCCAGCGCTGGTAATAGCAGTCTCCCATTTGGACGGCGTGATGACTTCGCCACCGCGTAACGCGGGGACCCGCCAGAGCACGTGTTCTAGATTGGCTATATCCGCGCATAATCAACATGCATTGGTTGTCTGTATTTACGCGTGAATCTTGCGCAATAGGGTTAGCAGACTACAGTTTTAATTCATGACATACCTTAACCCTTTGTGGGTTTGCCTATACTTTTGGGAAGATCATATAAAAGCCGGCTGTGGTGTATTCATATAAGCTACAAAGAAATAGTATAAAACAAATTTGATCAAAATCAAGCCAGCAGTTTACCGAAAAGAAAGTGGGACATTTATGTCCCACTGATTCATAAGAGTATTTTCAAAAAGTGGGAAAACACTGTCCCACTGTCTCATGAAGGCACCATCTCGAGAGTGCATCAACGGGTATTTGGGATGGAAACGGCCGAAGCAAGTGGCACAGGGTATCACTTCTCGAGTCAGGCACGTAGCCAGGATTTTTTTTCCGGGGGGGGGGGGGGGGGCTAAGGCCTAATTATTCGAAAGAAAGTCGTTTCATGGCAAAAATTAAAAAAAGTTGCCCGGGAATATAACAGGCTGGACGAATTTCGGGGGGGGGGGCGGCTCCTCCCCCCCCCTTGCCTACGTGCCTGTCTCGAGTTGTGCTAAGGAAAGTTGCGCGGACCTCGTTTCCAGCAGTAAAACACCACCCGCATCTGCGCCTCTTGTGAGCCTTCATAGCGCCGTGGTCTGTTCCTGTAAAGCTTACTTCACCGCATGCACCAACTATATTTTCGTCCATTCGCCTGTCCTTGCTTTGGCTGTCGAAATTTTTGAGTACGGCTGTTGTCCCTGAATATGTGTCTACTTTTCAAGAGTTATATGATATCACGAAAAATATTTCCACGCACGAATATCCGCAATTACGCTAAAGGAAGAGCGCGGAAATTTCGCAGGGGATTGTGTTTCGAAGCATTTATCAGTCAAGTTATTGCGCAAATTTACAAAAACACGTGATGACTGGAAGCTAAAATCGCCTCTCTGAAAAACCAGAAAAAGAGGAAATTATCCGGCATGTAGATTGGTAGGTTCTTTCTATCTGAAGAGGAGGAAAATTCAGAACCTATCGTAAAGAAATTTGTGGAAATTCAGCGCCATTTTAACACTACTTCCGCCCACCGAAACTGTGGTAAAATATTTTTCCTCGAGAATACGAAGACTTAGGTAAGATATGTGTGACTTATCGTTGCGCTAATTGGAACGGGTGATGTGGGAGAAAATTTTTCCTGCAGACGGGAAAGTGGCACGTATGTGTCCCACTGTGGCACAAAGGCTTAATGTCCACTTTATAATACGCAACTCTTAGATTAACCAATTCCATTCCTTTTATCTGCAACTTGCACCGGCGCAGGACAGGGTGGTCTAGTAGATCAGTGTCACTTGGTGCTCGTGACACTAATTATAAATAAATAATTGGACAGCTGGTGTCGATGGAGCCAAAGTGTATAGAAAAATTTATTATACGATACACGGTTGAGATCAGTAGCACATAACATTTACTTGCTAGGAATGCGCTTACGAGAATCACACAACAGACTTCAGTTACATGGAAATAAATCCACACATGAAATGACGTAGAGGCAATGCGTACAATTGATGTTTCACACATTTACACACGCATACAAACGTGGATATGTGTATACATATATGTACATTACATGGTGAAACAAAAAGCAGAAATGAGGCGTGAATATGCACACTCTGCGTATTTACGTGGTATTTCTGCCGTTACCAAACGAGACATCAGCCTATTAAAACCAGCTAGGCTTCACGTGTCTGTCACTGATCAACGCAAAAAGAGGAAAACCACTGCCGAAGGAATTCTTCCTCACCAGTAAAGAAGAGCTCCTCCGATAGAACAGATAGAAGCTCCGAGTACAGTCGCTCTAGGATCGGGACCAGAGCGCGACGGCAACGGCCTGCTGCAAGCGTCCCGCAGCGGTTGCGCCAAAGACAGAAAGCAGCGGCAACAAGGAGAAGGCGCGGCAAGAACGCCGAGTAGAAATGAAGCGATTTACTCCGAGGCCGCGAAATCCGGCATGCTCTACCCATGCAAAAACCCCAGCATTGACATATTGCCTCAGAACATGCTGATTTGTTTCCTGAAGGGGGCAGTTCGAGCATGTTGCTGACTGGAACAATCTCCACCGCTTGAGGTGGTCAAGAGTGGGAGGCGCATCCCATCGGCGGTGGCCAAGCAGCAAATATGCCGTTAGCGCGCTCCAAGACAGACGACCAGAGCGGGCGCGGTGAGCCGGAGGAAATAACGGAAGCAATAAAGCAGCTGCTGTGTTAATAAGACTGCACACCTACTCCTGGGCAGGTCGACTGTACATGGCGAAAACGAAATGCAACAGCTGCTTTACAGAATGCAGGGAGTATTATTGACTGTGAGCCCCTGCTAAGATGCACATTAGGCATCAGATGCCGGAGGTGAGTGCCCAGAAAGTAATATGCAAGAGTTCGCGCGTAGGATTGTTCACCTTGCACAAGGGGCAACAGGGCTGCAGTGCCAGTAGCCGGCGGCGAATGGACACCGAAGGGAAAGCAAAGCCTCCCTAGGAACCCTTGCTGTCATAATGCCGCACGAGAGACCGACTCAGTCCCGCCTGACCAAAAAAGGCGCACAGAGCCGACTGCAGTGATCGCACGATGCGTAACGGTGGTTGCGCCATGTGACAGGGGTACCAAGCACGACCGCGAGATACAGTATGCGCAAGGTACCTCAGCTCGTGGAGGGGAGAGTCGAAATCCTGTGTGTCCTGAATTTTTTAGCACGAAAGTGTTTTATGCCGAGGTCCACCAAAGTTTTCATGACGTATTTCCGTTACGGAAGTACGCCAGCAAAATGAACGCCATCAAATGGCAAAGAAAAAAAAACTATAAGAAAACGTTCTGCTGACAGGAGTAGAACCCACGACCTCTCGGTCCGCGACGATGGCCGGCGAGCATTTAGCCCACTGAGCTACCGCCAAACACATAACGGAGGCTACATGAACGCGCCTTTTATCTTTCCCACTTTCCTCTCACAGTGCTCTTGCATGGATGGATGGGTGGAGGCTATGAGCGTCCCCTTTATAACGGGGTGGTGACATGTGTGCCACCAGGCTCGAAAAAAAAAAAGGCTCGCCGTTGCTGCGACCGTCACATTCGGTGCGTTTCCAATAGAAGTGTAATTCCGTTTAACACACCGAGGGTTGGTGGCTTCAGCCCAAGCCTCGCTCATAGCGTCCATCCATATCGAAAAATGGCTCTTCGACGCTCGCCTGGCTGTCGCACCGCGTTCCCCTCTCGCCCTGTGAGAATTAACCTCCAGACTATAGAGGGAAGACACAACGCGCTTAGCGTTTCTTCTCACGTTTCACGACGCTTTGGAGGAGTGCATACCGAGTATCAATGTTTATTATGTGCTTGTCGATGCATATTTGCGCGGGATTCACCATATGCGGTGTCCACGTATGTGTTAAGAACTTCAGATACCGCAAGGGTTAGATCATGATCATGGGCGTTAGTCGTCGGTGCGGAGATGTGCCACTAGGCGTCAACGTGAGTCGTCCACATGAGGTGGTGCTACATCTGCCAAACAACAATAGACATATACAAGCCCTGATATACCAATGCACTAAAGCAGTCAACTACTTCTGTGAGGACACGTTTGATTTTCGTGTTATACTGATTCCAGAGGGATCAACCATCTTTTTCTGTTACTACTTCGAGAGCGGTTAACCAAACGGAGTCTATAATGATAAATTTTGTGCACGCAACACGAAGACACAAACGAAACGTTCACAAGGATCAGCGCAGTCAAGAATAATAAAAAACGGGATCGCAATGGGATGTTTTCATTCAGCTCTAACAAAAACGTGCAAGCAAAAGTAAATGAATCTTTCCTAGAGCAGAAGTTACGGCTGGAAAAGGCTGGATAACCTACCCTGATTCTGCTAACTGCAAGGGAAAGGCTATTGAAGAAAATGAAATGCGTGGAGAAAGGGGTGCAAGGAAGCCAGGCTGTTAAGAAAATTTCGGTGATCCCCTACATCCGTGGTTTTTCCCATAAACTTAAGAAGTGTCAAATTGTCTAGGCAAAGAACAAATTAGGGGGCGTGTGTCCTGCTGTAAATAATCTGTTCGAAGACAGGCCTAGAGTTATCAATAATAAATGTGCAAAGCGTGCTGATCACGGTATGGATAAGTGCAAAAGAAATGTAGTTTGTAAGATTCCGTTCAAATGTGGCCGGTGTTATGTCCGTCAAAGTGACCGATGCTTGAATGTTACGTTAAAAGCGCACTTGGCCAATTTGAAGCGAAGGCCAGAAACACATCTAGCAATGCATTGTGCGCGTTGTTCTTCGGGTTCATGTAGTCCTTTGTGTAACCAAACTGATGTTTTAAATGCTCATCCTAATCAGACAACAAGAGAGATTGTAGAAGCTTGGCATATCTCTAGACTTCAAAACATGTGTGTCAGTCATCCTTCTGTAGTGCTGAATGACAACGAAATTGAATTGCTTAACATGATTTGATAGTGCAACGTGTTTGTCAAAGGTTTTATAGCTTTTATGTAAATGAATACACTATGCCGTTCTGCTCATGCGCAGTGATCATGAGGTGCCTGTAAGCGAGTATATATTGTGTTTTCTTATTGAATAAAGGTCAATTGATTGTCTGCGCAGGTCCTTGTGAACTTTTCGTTTGTCTCTTCGTGTTGCGTGCGCAAAATTTATCATCATGCATCCAAACCAACTAGCCCACCTTTCCGTTCTATTGCAAGCAGAGTCGCAAATGCCATACTGGTTACATAAAATACCCAAAATGCCAAGGGATGTGGCCGGTTGAATAGAAATAACGAAGCTAAGTCTGGAGTTCGGAGAGCCAATCAACAAGTAAATACCGTGACTTGCAGGAATTCAGTACTGCACCTGAAATGTAACCGTACTGAAAGACTTACCCCCGTATTCAGAAACGCTCCTGGACTTGAACTTGACTTGCCACCGCCTCTAGGGAGCGCGTTTTAAACGCGTTTGCGCTGCCTTGGCACCGCCTAAAGGCAGCGCGTTCGTAACACGTTGAAGGCAGTTGCACGGCGCCGTGGCAGTTGCAAGTCAAGTTTAAGTCAAGGAGCGTTTCTGAATACGGGGGTAAACGTGTGTTTAAGACGAAATGTGAACGAAGCGGAATATCGTAAGCACTGCAATGGAAGTTGGGCGGCGGTCACTGTCGTTGGAGGCAACACTCCTCGCGGTGGTAACTTTAAGTGGCTTGACGCGACATCCATATTTCCACAGGCTATGAGCTGTATATCATCAACAACATTTCTCTATTTCTTGAGAGAACCGGGTTCTTAAAGGTGCAGATGCAAAACAGGGCCCAGAGGGTTTATACTTCTTATCATACTGTAACTAGTACATGAGGGGAAAAATATTAACAATAAAAATTGCTCGACAGTCTCCACTTGCAAAAGTATGCTAAGTATTGTGCCACTTGCTCATCGTCGTCGTCTTTGACGCTGCTGTTTTTCTATTTTGTCGTTGCTTTCGCTTGATACAGTGCAAGATACAGTGATACGATGAACGCGTGTAGATGAGCAAGCGGCCGTACCAGCCGTACGCTTGCGCCTTGGCTTGCGCATACTCCTCTCGTCAAGGAAACGAGCAAGCCGATGCGGAGGCGGCGAAGATGGCCCACGTTAACGCCACAATATTGTCCATTACATTTTCACGGCCGGACACTAACGCCGTTGTGTATGCTCTCCTCCGCGAAACTGCTGTAGCATCATCATCATCATCACCAGCCTGTCTACGCCCACTACAGGGCAAAGGCCTCTCCCATGTTCCCCCAATCAACCTGGTCCTGTGCTTTCTGCCGCCACGTTATACCTGCAAATTTCTTAATCTCATCTACCCACCTAATTTTATACCTCCCCCACACGCGTTTGCCATCTGTTGTAATATAGTCAGTTACCCTTAATGACCACCGGTTATCCTGCCGACGTGCTACGTGCCCGGTCCATATCCATTTCTTCTTCTTGATTTCAACTATGATATCCTTAACCCCCGTTTGTTCCCTGACCCACTCTGCTCTCTTCCTGTCTTTAAGGTTACACCTACCATTTTCCTTTCCATCGCTCGCTGCGTCGTCCTCAATTTAAGTTGAACCGTCTTTGTAAGTCTCCAGGTTTCTGCTCCGTAGGTAAGGACTGGTAGGACAGGTAGTAACCGCGGAGCCGAACCATGAGAGTGAAATAACTAGAAGAATAAGAATGGGATGGGGCTCATTCGGCAAGCATCATCAAATCATGAATGGTAGTCTACCACTATCCCTCAAGAGGAAGGTATATAACAGCTGCATCTTACCGGTACTGCTGTAGCATATTGGTCTTTACCACGTAATCGTCGCCGTCGTCTTCACGAACTAGACCCAGACATGCAAGTTGAAATACCGTCAACCATGAAAAGGTGCAGTTCAAGCTTAGTGCACAGATTACGCCTGGGTGTGGCGTTCATTCGTCGCTGCCTGCACCTTATAGGCCGTGCAGACAGTCCGAATTGCGAGGTATGTGGCACTCCAGAGACCACTGAGCACCTCTTGTGCGTCTGCCCCCAATATTCCATAGAAAGAAAATCGATGGCCCCCTTTTTGTGGAATTTTGTCAAGCAACAAGTATCGGGAAAAGTTCTTTTGGGACCTACACGCCGTCATCAGCGCAATATTTTCAAAGCTCTGAACAAGTTTTTGCGCGAGACAGTACTGAACAAAAGACTGTAAATATTTTTTGGACATTCAATGTTTCATCACCACCTTTATTTTCATCATCAACGCCTTCTTTCAACTTTCTTTTTCATTCCATCCTCTTCCTAACGCTTAGTAGCAGGTCAGAAAATTGATTCAGGCCGACCTCTCAGCTTTTTTTCTCATAATAAACACCTCTTTCTCTCTCTCTGTGCCTCTATATATAACGGTGTTTCGTACGTAGCGTTCAACGCTGCGGAAGCTACGCAAGAAGTTCGGTCATCAGTAGAGAGTTTTAGAATTGGGGACCCAAGAAAATTGTGAGCAGCCAGGGCGCATGCGCAGAAATCAAGCCACTCTTGGGCTCTTGCTCTCGCATTGTACAAAGACCCAAAATTCGAAAACTAGCGTGGGCCCCCAAGGCATCTTGGGTAGCCAGCGAGACGACGCAGATAGAGTGTACTATAGTCGGTGTCAAGCTAAGAACAAAAAGTAAACTGTACCGCTGTCCATTTGTATTATGCGCGTCCAACTACGGGCGCTCTTTCCCATGAAGTAATGTTTAAGACGAACCAATGAAAAATGCAACATGGCGCCGTTCGCGACGAGAGGCGAGGTACCGCTGCATCGAGACCGAGATCCGTCAATTCGAATTTCCTGCGGTGTTTGTTTCTTCCAGAAGAAGCTCTTTCCTACTGTATCTGCTGTTGGGACTCCGGGTCCTGCGGGTCTCAACACAGGTAGCTGGCCCTCGTCGTAGGATCCATCGTCCAACAATTTAGAGAGAAGAGGCGCTCGTACGAACGACAGAGATTTATTTACATGTAAGTTGAGAAGAAATGATCAAGCGACAAGCGACAAGTGACAAGTGGCAAGTACAGAACGTCTTCGGCGTTTTATAGCGCCGCGTCGTCAAGCCTGGGCGCATTGTCCGCTTCTTCAGCCAATACGGTGGTCTCGGTATCTCGCCCAAGAGGGAGGGGAAAGACAACACATGGAGAGGGCACAAACTAACACGATGCTCTAATATGGTCACGAAACCTAAAACGAGGCCCAAATATGGTCACGAACTCACAGCACCAAGACCTTGCACACGGCAGGTTCCAGAATTCTCCCGGCGAGGGCGAAGAGCCTGAATGGGGAGATGGGGAGGGGTCGACGACTACTCGGTCCTCTCCGCGCAAGACCGGTCCGTTGACCTTTGCTCTCGCTTGGCTGCGAGGCCGTCTTAAGTGCATGCTACCCCTGGAATGCTTCGACGATCTCCCTGGCGGGTTCGCAAACGTTGGAAAAATCCCAATGCTGGGGACGGTCGTAACACCGCACGTACCCAGCATCATACTCCCCGGTCGTCTTTCGATGCAGCAGAAGCTTGCGACTGTGCCGCGTTTCAAGTGCACCTATAGTGAACTAGAACAGTTGGTTCTAGTTCACTATAAGTGCACCGAAGCGGCAGCAGCTTGGAGTGTTTTACAACGCTTTAGCGCGTTCCGTCGTTTCGGCAGCGTCAAGTTGCAGCACGGTGTGTGTTCCCTCCATTGCTCGGATACACCAAGCATATCATATCGTCTGAGGGTCACCACATCGGCGATTGTCATCGCGTTCATTTGTGTGCAGTGAGGTGAAAGTGAAGTCGGAATGTGCGCCTCTGTTTACGATTTACCACCCGCAAAAGCCATCGCATTAGCGTTGCCACATGTCCGTGTGTGTGTGTGAGTTAGTTGGAGCTCGCAACGTAGGAATATTGTTCTATTGTGATATGCGCCGTGCTCTACGCTTATATGAGTGACGTATGTACGGACGAAGCGTGAGAGAAAGAAAGCTTGCCAACATAAGCCGTTTGCGCAACACAATGCGAAAGAAAACAAACCTGGTGTGGAGCATATGCAGTGGTGTGTGCATTATAATAATTTAATTGTGGTCATTCGGTGCGTGTGTGGTTATGTAACGTGTGCCTATTGGGGAAGTTGCGTCGTCTTAACGGAATTGAGTTCCACCAGCCAAGAATGATGTGCTAGGTTTACGTGCCCGTCGCGTTAGTCGCACGCTCGATGCACGGACGCCTTGCAATGAAAAACGCCGTGCGAGGTAATCGTTGTCTACAACCGCGAAATGATGCGCGCTATATAATATCGCTGTGACGCATGAAGTTTCGACTGCATTGATCATGATCGTAACTGAAGTCACGCCGCTAAAACTAATATTGAGTGAAAAAAAAGAAGCTTTTGTTGTTAATGGTGTTGCATCATACTTCACGATATCATATTTGAAATTCTTGCTTTTGTCTAACGTGCGTTTTTTTTTAAGTTTCACATGTATTATGTGCTTGTATTACGCAGTGATAATTTGTATGTATTAAACTACAGTAGACTCCCGTCAAGCCTATACTCCGTAGACCTTTTTTTAAACGCTTATCCCTTCTTTTGAAGCCTCACCCCCTCACTATGCTTCACGAACAAATGATGAGTGGGGGAGCTGGAGAAATGGGGCTTGACAATGGACGAAAAGATTGTACTTACTGATTGTGTACACCGAGATTATCTATGCATACATTTATGTTTTCATTTTATTTGCTCGAAGATGCACGTGTTCTTTGTATGTCCGAGCGCATACGAGTGGTTTTTTGGCTACTCATTTTTTTTATTTCGATCTCTGTCTGTGCTTTTTCGTACACCACTTAGAGCTCTTGGACTTAGTTGTGGCCTTTCAAGAAGAAAGTTATAGTACTCCATGAAATATGGCAAAGTATAGGACAAAAAAGCATCAACGCAGGTTATGGAATCAATATACCAAGGGTAGACCCGCTGTGGCGCACGAAGATGAGAGTCAGCTGGAGACGCAAAATGAGCTAGAAAAAATGTATGTGCTTCAGCTCGCTCAAAAGGAGAATGTGCCGCTTTGGAGGAGGTCCCAAGCTATGATCCTGGAGAATTTCAGATATATTGAGTGTTTCTTTATTATATGCACATTCTACTGAAATCTTTAAAGCCATTTTTCTCAAAACATGGTTTTTTGCATCCTACACTTAGCGAACAGTGACAACTTTCATTCTGATAAGCATTTTTACATACAATTTTTCTTACCATTTCTCTATAGGTTGAGTTGCGCATTCAAGCAGAATTATTGAAAATGAGCGATAACTTTTTGTACTATGGCCAATTGTGTGCAAAAAAGAACCTGTCAACTATAAACTTTTTCATTCTTTTTATGACAACGCGCCTTAGAATAGAGATGGGGTGATCGTGGAGGTTAGATGCACAGCGTCTCTCATAATCATATCGTGGTTTTGGGACGTTAAACCCCAGATATTATTATGAGGTTAGATGCACAGGATAGTGTCCTCACTACGTACCTGCCAAGTGGCGTTTCAATCACGCTAACCATTTTGTAGTTACGACTGTTGGCGCAACATGCACATTTTGGCACATTTTGATATTTATAAATTTTGTGTTTTATATTTTTAGCTGTTTCATATTTCTAAAGTTTAAATTTACCTAAACCCTACAAGCCAAAACCGTAATTATAACTTTTGGACTGCAACTGTAAAATTTATTCTCGAAGGTAATGAACTACCTTAAGAACCTGGCGAGCCAGCTCCTAAAACAGATTACACCATCTCCCGCTAAAGCGAACCATCTCCCCGCTGCTTCGCATCCACAGAGGGTTCCCTTTAGCGGAAGATGGGGTAATTTTTAACTTCGCCGCGAGTGGCGCCTCGTGCGTCTACGCCGCCTGCGTTTGACCCAACTGTCAAAGTGTGCTGCTACTCCGAACACAGCAGCAGCCTACCGAACGCAGCTTATGCACCTAGTGGCTTGGGTCCCCAGTAGAGAGCTTTATTTGTACCCAAGCGGCTTGGCGTACCCAAGACGTTGGGGTGGCGGTACGGAGCATGAGCGAAGCCCCAAGCACGTGCGTCCCCGGGTCGTCGGGGCCGTACGTAAGCGCGGCCATAAACATCGCTGCCACCACTGACCTCCTAGTGGAGATCAGCTGTCCCTAGCAGGTTCACGCTCTCCTCAAATCTATTAACTGGCCGTCGTGCGTTCTGTAGTTCGTCAGCTCTGAACTGATGCTTTTATTTGCTTTAGATTAATGTCCTTAAGATTTCCACAGCAATGTATTCGCGTCGATTCGGCACCGTTTTCGAGAGCCATACTCAAATAATCGATGCTGTATACGCTTCGCGAGTGGCGATGGGCACTCTCAGAATCTCGGAGGACATTGTTTACATGTTTGTTCTTTTTTTTTTCGTCCATAGCTGGCGCCACTTAACGCGGGGCTAGGGTAGTAACCCAAGTATCTCCCCTACCCACCCCTCGTCCTAAAGCAAGTGCCTTTGCCACTACACCGCACGCCCATGCATGCCCAATGAGAACTGAACTGAAGCATACGAATCCGTTCTACCGACGGTGCAAAAAAAAAAAAAATAACAATTGCGAAGCAGTACACTTGCTATGGACGCTCCGTGGAAATATTTGAATTGGCGGACTATAAATATATCTGCTGGAAGACACATGAGGTAGATATCAGGACCTGCAGATTTAACTATAGTTCCGACAACGAGAAAATTGAATTGGTAACTTGCGTTTCCATGATCGCGTGATGGTCCTTTCGTTGGGCCGTTCTACAAGCTGAAGAAAGCTGGAAATAGCATCAAAGATGCCATGCCGATTCAGCTCGAAAACAGCGCCCCGGAGGTAGGGGCTACCTATAATAAAACCGAGCGCCTATGTTAGGAGGGAGCAGTGTACAATAAATAAATAAATAAATAAATAAATAAATAAATAAATAAATAAATAAATAAATAAATAAATAAAGGAAAGCAGTACGTCAGGCACACCCACGCCAAGCTTCGCTTGCCGCCCTTTCCCCGATAGGAGGAGGGCTCTTGAATTAAAAAAAAAATTCTCGCGTTTACTGAACGTTCTAGAAGTGTTTGTAAGGTGATGTGCGTGGCCTCGCTGTTTCGTTAAAGTCATAACTGGAGCTGCCACAGTTTCTTTGTGAGCACTAGTTTTCATATATCCTACATTGTTGTTGAAATCCACTTTCTCCGTAATATTCCGTTACTTTTGTTTGCCAACTGCATTTCGCCTTCAGGCAGAGAGTCTGGCAAAGCGAAGCGACGTTGCTTTTTATGTGCACACTCCTAACATCTTCCTTGCTTGTTGAAGTGAGCGTGAGCGAAAGAACCCTTCTTCCTTTTTTTTTGTCTACATAGGTATTCACCTATGTACGCTTTCCCTTCCTCGGATGACAAATTATCTGGCTGTGAGTACTTTACCCTGCAATTTTCGTAATTTAAGGCCCGTGCTCACTGAAGTATTTTTCTTTGGCGACGAGATTAACGACACGAACGGATGAACTGAGTGAGCCCAGTCTTTTGCATGCAATCGCGACGGAATCAAAGATGTTTTAGCAGTTGCCTTCGGGGCAGTTTCGTGGTGAACGCACATCGCTGCTCATTTCCGCTATCAAAAAAAGTGCTTTCGTTGCGGTTTCTTTCATAGCGGCAGAAGCCGCTATGATTTCCGGACGCCCTTTGGGAAAACAGGGTTCACACTTCCCTTCTAAACGGAAATGAACAGCCGCGAACTTCGAAGCTTTAATTAAAGTTGTCGTCACATTTAGCTGACTACATTTTCTTCTCTGAGCTCTATGGAAGTAAACAGCAGCAGTGAGAGGGGCTTTCTCCAAGTTCATCGGAGTTCGCGACTCGGAGCTTTGATTTCAGCGACATGTCGATAAGCCACGAATTTTTAGCTTCTTGTTGTAAGCGCGGCAAAGATACTTAAAAAAGCATCCGTTTTCCGGCAATATATTGCTGTTTTACACTTGGCTGCTTGAAACCTTACGATCCCGAAAAGACTCAAGACGGCAAACACAGCAAAGAGCGTTAGTGCGGCAAAGTATCGTTTGGAGGCGCAAAAGTCATATTATTTGAAATGACAAAAGGTCATCTTGACTACATAGAATGATTGGTATTACTCTAACGGAAATGAAGGCTGTGAGCGATGAAGGCATCTTTGAAGTTTTTGAAAACCACAGACTTGAAGAAGAGGCTACAGACTAATTGCGTTTATTGCTATTGACGAGTGATGTCGCATGCCAAATCAAAGTGACTGACTTTCACGATGTGTACGCGTTCCTTAACTCTTTCTCTATCTTTACGCCCTTAACTTTCAATCTCCCCCATAGCTCTCCCCAGTGCACTGAAGCATACTGCCAATTCCGAGCTGGTTGCACTCCCTGCAATTTCCTTCTCATATTCTCTTCCTTCTTTCAGGAGTTCAGTTCAGCTGGTCCCATTGATCGAATTCAGGCGTGATGTCGTGTTATTTTGGTCATTCTGCCCAATCTAGCAAGTATAGGAGTACGATATGTTACGCAAACATGATCACTCTCTAGACAGTGTTGTAGCTTCAGTGTTGTAGTAGAGATATTCTTCACCAAAGCTAGAAACTTCCGTGTTTGAGTAATAGGCTATAACGGCTGCCTAAACATTGCTTCGCCGAATACGAATAATCACTAAAGAGTGAACGGAGAGACACCACGATTCTTTTGATCTGATGTTCTTCGTTCGCTGCATGAAATTGTGCTGCGACACTCACTCCGCGAAAAAAAAGAAAAGCCCGGCAGTCATACCTCAGTATACCTTGGAATGTTGCTATAGTCTTGTTTTGCGGACGTGTCGACTTGTTTCCTTGATACACACTCACTTTATTACGAAACTCTAGATGTTTCATGAGTTTATCCTTATATGGTCATTGTTTATGCTTATATAGCAATTCAGTGTTTAACACACACGCTGTCAACGGAAAAAAATCCCAGCGGGCACTTGCACGCGACAGCCAGTTAGCCATGCGTGCATTTCAATGATAGCGTAGGCGTAAATACCTTCTCGCTTGGGACCGATAACGAGCAGTCCAACAGTTCCACGAGCAGCGAGAGACAACGCAGTCGGTCATTATTCGTTCGACGGCCGTGCGACGGCCGTTGCTATGGCAACGAAGATGGCGGAGAGCGTAAGAGTATCAGCGCGACCACAGGCTACGCAACTCGCGGCAAAGGCGAGTGAATCCCCATACGGCGTGCGACAAACGGCCTCCAGGTCGGGGTCGCCATAAATCGTCCAGGGGTCACGGCGTCTGCCCGTCATTCTGCCGCGCTTCATCGCACGGCTCCTGCCTCTCTGGGAGGACGGTCGGCCTTATTACTTCCACCTCGTCGCCAACAACGCTCGAGCGAATCTTCTATCTCTTGTCTCCCGTTATGACGCCCTTTCTTACGCGACGAAGCCCGCACACACGCGAACCTTCTCTATAGCTATGTGCGATTCCGCTCCTGCCATTCCTTTTCGTTTCTTTCCTCAGGATGTCATGTTAAATGATCCCTGATCGGTTCTCTTCCTGCCCAGGTCGTTGGCCATCGGCCCATCGGTCTTAGAAACGAAGACGATGATTACTCCCTAAAAACAGAACGGCTACAGCAGTGCCAGTGGTTCCAACTGAGATAGGTATACCATTAGGTCATACGGTGGCGGGCTGGGTAAAGCGTGGCCGTATCGAGAATATGCCCCCCTTTTCTATTTGCGATATGCACACAGACGGCACGGAAAAAACCATGCCATTGTAATTATCGTGAGATTATTTTCTGCCTCCTGATTTTGTGCCTGTCGGTCGACACTGAGTGCGATGCTTTCTTTTTCGGCGTCGACTTGCTCAGTCGTTAAAGAAACCACAACATCTCTTAGACGTCTCTGCAGCTCAGTATGGCTCCACAAAATAACGTATGCACTGCGAAGCATTAATATCATAAAGCAATGGGGGATATCCCATTGAGGAATATCCCTACTGCTTTATGCAAACAAAGCCCACACCGTTTATTCTGAATTAGATTTAACGTTGAATGATGTGCAGTACTAAATACTTTAGTTTATCTGCGGAAGTTTGGAAGGGGAGGGCTAGCTTCGTGAGGCTTAGGAGATAAGAGGTGATGTCCTAGCAGTGAAAGAACTGAAGGAGGCTGGAAGCGGCAGTGGTTAGCTATTGCCGTCGTGACTAATTATGGCCCACCGGATTCCTTATGGTAAAGACCAAGTCCTGTTACAAGCGCAGGTAACCTGACCGATACGGCTGTAGCTTGAACACGTGGTCCAGTTGGATGGTAACCTTTATTCAACTGGTTTGCAAGAGCGTGTGTAGAGTCGTCAGTCCTGAAACGGTGGTGTTTTTTTATTGTCACTTTCAACATGTTATACAAAAACTTCGAAAGAAAACTTTTTGTCTCATAGCCTGACTGGCTAGTGTCGGGTCCAAATGTTAGACATCACATATCCCAGCAAACGGTACCAATAGTGAAAAACGGTACAGGTATAAAAACATGTTCTAGATTCCAAAATGCACTTTTACAGACAAAAAAAAGCACATAGATTATTTATCAAACTACCCCAGTCTCCGCTAACATAAAACGCTTCATGGCCGCAGAAAAGTTGCGTGCTGCTTTCACAACGGCCTGTATAGTATCATTACAAATAAAAACGCCATGAAATTCTATTAGCCGCCGACCGCAGCCATTTTTAGCAACCGGTAAATCAAAGCAATTGTCCGCCACAGCTCTTGTGCTGAGCACCGGTAACTTAAAAATGCTTAGTGGTAGAGGGTCGTCATCTTTTATTATTCTGTGTATTATATCCGCAATGCTTATTACGTGAACAAAGTCCATTGGAAGTACGTGCATGTGTCGGAACAGCGGTTTAGTGGTATCTGTCCTATTTGAAAATCTAATAAATGTAATAATTCTTATTGCCCTCTTTTGTAAGTGGCTGAGAGGTTTCAAGTTGTTCTATATGTGCTGCCCCACGATGCTATGCAGCAGCTGACATGGCTATGCACAAATGCGAATTATAGGGTACGCAAGATGTCTGTGCTGAAACACTCTCGGTTTTTTAGTAACGCTTAAATATTTAAGCGTGGTCACTCGCTGGGACAATGCATACTCTAAATGCAAATTATAGTTGTCAAAATCGGGCTGTATCTTCCTGGACTGAAAAACCATGCACTTAGTTTTGTCTGTATTAATATTTAGGTGGTTTCGATTAAACCTTAAGTGAACTATCTGTAGCTCCTCGTTGACTTCACCTTCGATCTGATTTAGGCTGTCTCCAACAAATATTAGTGGCGTGTCTTCCGCATGCGTTAAAGCTTCCGAGTGTAGTGACACAGAGCGAAGGTCATTAACATAGTCAAAAAGAATACGTCGAATAACTGAGCCTTGTGGAACTGCTGAGACCTCTGACTCCGTAGAGGACGCAATACGATCTACCACTACTCGTTGTTGTCGGTAGGAAAGGTAGAATTTGAGAAGTTGATGAATTATGCCTCTAAAGCCATAGTCGTGAAGCTTAGTTAACATCATGTTCTGGTTAACGGAATCGAATGCCTTCCTTATGTCTAAGAAAGCTACGACGGCTCTTGTTGCTGTTTGGGGCCTTATTAATTGGTTGTGTTAATACCAGAACTGCAGAAGACGTGGATCTGTGCGTCCAGAAACCATGCTGTTTCGGCAAATTATGCTATGTTTGGAAGCGAATGATGTAATTTGCGCTGAGAGTATCTTTTCAAATATCGTGTTAATCACACTCAATACAGATATTGGCCTGTAACTCGAGGCACCTGAATGGTCACCATCTTGGTATACGGGGATGGTTTCGCCCAACTTAAGCTCACATGGGTACATACCATTGTACTGCCAGTGGCGAAATATCTGCAACAGGTGGATTGTCAAAATGGCATTATTTTTTATCAATTTAACTATAATAGTATCAAGTCCGGCCGCTTTACTACCATCTGGATTTTTCACTGCTGATAAGAGGTGGGGCAGTTCTATGCCAAACGTGCCAAAGCTATGAGAGACTGGTCTAGAAGGGCGCGTATGATGAAGTGTCAGGAAACTGGGCAAGCAAAGACCACTTGACGTCTGCAAAATGGCTGCTAAAACTATCCACCGTGTCCTATGTTATGAGATCAGGTAACACGCGTTTATCGTAATCTAAACCAACTGCAATTTTAACAATCGCCCAAACTCTTTTAGTGTTGCCTTCAGCTTCTTCGACGAGCTTAGTGAAGCATTCTTTTTTCCGTTTCCTCATCATGGAAAGTGATGGATTTCTACAAAGGTTGAATTGTTTTAGGTAATATTCATTGTTCCTATGCTGCTTCCATTTGTGGCACGTCTTTTTGTTTCAGTACCTCCAAAATAGTGGGTGTCATCCAAGGGCAGAGAGGGTCGATATATTTATTATTTGTTATAGTAGTGCATAATGACACAGTATTTTTAAGCGAGCGTATGAAATTGCCGTACTCAGTATTAACATCCTCATCATAACTAGCACATAAATCGATTTCACTTATTTGGTCTCGTAGTAACTTCTAATCGACCTTTGTAGCGACTTTCCCCCTGGACGGTTTAGCATTAAGAGGTGCAATTGTGATGGCAACAAAAATAGGCGAGTGGTCAGCTACAGGAAGAGGAAGCCTGCAAGCAGACGCATCATTGTCAACGTTGCAAATGGCATGACCAATAAGAAAGAGAGAGAGAGAGATAATAAAACGAGAGAAAGGCAGGGAGGTTAACCAGAATTGTAGCATCCGGTCTGCTACCCTACACTAAGGGGAGGGGGAAAGGGAAAGAAAGATGGAAAGGACAGCGGAGAGAAGAGCAGGCGGGTGCTTGGTGTACTAATACGTGTCGGCTCAGTTATTACATTACGCAAGTTAGACGATTTCAGGAGAAATGTGTACTCATTCCAGGTGTCGCAGGAGATGTGAGTATTAAAGTCCCTGACAACTACAGTATGTCTACCGTGCACGCAGGAAGCTGTCATAAGCACAGACTCAAGTTTCCTCAAAAATATTTTTACAGAAGAACCGGGTGGGCGGTACACTGTACCAATGGTTGGCCCTCTTTAAATCTTGATAAACAGTCTTTCTATATATCGACTTGAAACAGACGCAGCATGCATGACATTACACGCAATATTCATCCGCACAAACAAGGCAAGTCCACCCTCTGCCACCCCGCACCCCGAGCACGCCAGATCTATGGTTGCGATAACAGCCTGACACTCTGCATACTAATTGTTTCACCATATTTCAACCATGTTTCACTCAGAGCAGTAATGTCGAAAGCAGCCTCCAAAGCTTCTATACAAGTAACCAGACTGTTTAAATTCCTGCGCAAATTTCGCACATTGGAATGGAAAACAAAATTTGGCACAGTTTTGCTTTTTTAGATGCGTAGCAGCTCTTTGACTAGCCTGTGTAACGCTGTCCGTCCGTCCGCACAAACGCGAGGCAACGCGCTTCCCTCGGCGCAGATGTTGGAGCGGTGCCAAGTAGGTCTCGCCACAGCTGGGCGTTGACGTCACGCACCCCTCGCCATGGAGGAAGGAATACTAAGGAGAGGCCCTATCGTATTTCAATGCATTGCGAAAAGTGTGGCGGAAGTGACGTCAGATTTATGGGGCAAACAAACCGGTATGGGGCAAACAAAACAGCAGACGCCCCACGGCGTGCTCTCCGCGGTGGTTCGCTTCTGCGCAGATTTGTAGTCCCGGCGTAAACTTAGCGCGTATTGTGCGGTTCGCACGCAGTAAAATGTTGCAAGCAGACGTTTACCAGGCTGTTCGTGCATGGCAGGCCCGAGCGCTGCGTGCTGAAATTCTTCGTGGAGCGTTTTTGTGCAACAGTATAGAATACCGGTACGTGCCGTGATCAAAAACGTTCAGCCCCTGCATCATCGTATTCGAACTCACCTAGCAGTGACTTACGCGTTCTGCTGGGCGTTAAGCCTTCCCTTTCTCGTAACCCGATTTCCCGATCTGTTGCCGGATTACCGGTTCTTTGTTCGTGTATATGGAGTGAGCGTAGTAGCTATTCGGCGCAACGCCAACCTATAGTTGACGTAACTTCACGTCGAAAAGAGGACACCGCTGTATTGTATACGCGATCGTGCACGTAAAGTTTGTAATTCCAGTGCGCACACCAGAACAAGCACGCAGTGAGAGCTTCGCATGCAAATACCATGCATTAGTGATCAGCAATGAAGCGGACGTGTACGTACACATGAAAAGTGACACCCGGTACTTTCCGCTGTGCACGCAATTTGCACCCGGTATACGCAACCATACGCAACAGATGGGCATTGCGTAGCTTTCCTAAAGAACGCACAGAAGGAGCAGCATGCGTGAATCGACTGCGCCGCGGCGCGTGGCCCCGCTTGCACGGCGAAAAAAAAAAGGCTCGAATCGCGCATGCGCTTGCAAACGACACGACGGAAATCGCGAAATGTTTCGAGGCTCCTTCGCTAGGAGGCGATGCGGGTGTTTGCGATGTGGAGGCTTCACAAATGTGACGTCAGGGCCTCTCCTTATTGTTCCTTCCTCCATGCCCCTCGCACGCTTCCTTCGCAGGTGCGCGCGTACGTCACTCTCTCCCTCACTCGCCGGAGCGCCGCAGCTGCCGGCTCCAACGCCCGCTCGCCTCCCGTGTCTGCGTTTCAAACAAAGGTTTACACCAGTAAACGCTACACCGAGTTTCGCTTCAAACGAATCTTCCAACGCTCACCGCAGCACCCGCGTTAGCGCCGTTCAACCCATGACGCCACCCGTGCGCAACGCTGCTTCTTCGCATCCCATCAGCGTTCCCTTCGGGGAGATGGTCCATTTTTTTTTTCAATTCAGAAATATTAAGCATATTGGCAAATAAGAAGCTCAACTCGGCACGAGGGCCTGCACAATTTTCCTGAAATCATCTTCAGACTGAATGTGTACAGCCGTTGAGTTCTCCGCTTTCCCGATCAGAACGCGGCCCTGGAATATTCATGCAATTTTTCCCTTTTTTTGCTGTTTGCGCCTCACGAGCTTTGCGGAACAATACCTTAAGCGGAGATGTTTATTGGCGTAGATTGGGCGTGTGCCCATCAAAGGCAGGCGACTCGGGTTAATAATAATCGTTGGTTGTTAACGTCCTAAAACCACGATATGATTATGAAGGGCGCCGTAGTGGAAGGCTCCAGAAATTTCGACCACGTGGGGTTCCTTAACGTGCACCTAAATGTAAGTACACGGGCCTCACGCATTCTCGCCTCCATCAAAAGTGCGGCCGTCGCGGCCGGGATTCGATCCCGCGATTTTCGGGTCAGCAGTCGAGCACCGTGACCACTAGACCAACGTGGCGGGTAGTGACTCGTGTTCAGTCTTGTTCTAAGTGCGGAGCGCTTTACGGGGCCGGGCTGTCGTAGGCTGTGATCGTATGATGTTGTCGTAGCTTGGCGTAACGAAGGCAAATCATAGTCACCTGAGCGCGCGCTCGCACCAAAGAAAAATCTTCTTTCTCTTGTTCTTCGAGCGCCTTGATGATGATATTACCAGACGCAAAACCACATATAGCATAGCCAACTGTAGCATATTGAGCGCGTGCTCGAGCCAAAGAGAAGTCTTCATCCTTTCGTTCTTCGAGCGCAGTCAAAACCACGTATAATAATAGAAAAACAGGAAGCAAGCGACAAATAGAAAGACATTAAAGAAATGAAAAAAAAGGAAGAAAAATAGACCTAAATAGAAATAAAGAGAGAAAAAAAGACAGAAAAAATAGAAAAGGGAACAAGAAAGAAAGAGAGGAGGAAAGAAAGAGAAAACCGAAGAGAAACAAAAAAGGCCGCCCAGCTTTGCACTTCCTTCAGGCTTGGCACCACTTGTACGAAGCTGCCTTTTTCTAGCTGCCGAGTTGAATCTATCACGGGATTTCCTGGTGGCGAAACTTACCACAATATTTGCTTATCTTTGTCTTTCGATGGGCCACGATGGCCCACATCAATGTGTCCATCGCACGACTGGAGTCCACGACAAGTGGCCATTGTACCCACTGTCGCCTTTAAGTTGTCGTCTGAAGCACATGGCAGTCCTAGTATTTCCACGTTCATGTTCCTTTCGCGTGGTGCTTGAGTTCAACGTGCTAAGAAAACGTCTGTTGTCGCAGAACTAGAAAAGTGCAGGCAGTGAAAATTGCATTCGTGCGTTCTTGCATAACGACGGAATGAACAAAATGAATTGAAGACATGTGAACTCAGACAAGGGAACCACGGGAACTGAAGACATGAGAAAATTAACCTAACTAGTGTTTGAGTTTGCATTATAAAGTGCAGCTAGTGCTTGAGTTTGCATTATAAAAACGTGAATTATTAAGAGCCATCTTGAAGATGTTAGCAAAGGAATTCGAGAGAGAAAGAGAACACAACTTTGTTATCGTCAGACTTTATGGAGGTAGGTGATCCGCCAGGCTGAACCAGTTGGCCACCTCATCTGCCCTCTGTATGGCCTGGAGCTGAACTCCCAGGCTGGTGGAGGTCAAAACCTCCTCCCACCTCTCGGGTGAGGGAGCGACCAGGAGATCGAGAGAGGGTGGGGGGGGGGGGAGGGCTGTCTGCAGTCCCAGAGAATGTGATGAAGTGCGGCTATTGACCCACAATGCGAGCAATACGGGTATCGTGTCGGGGTATATACGGGCCTAAATGTATGGGAGCAGGAACGAATGTGTTTGCAGTCAGCGCCAGACAACCTCCTGGCGGTTAGTGAATTTCTGGTGCAGGGTTGGTTTTAACTGCCTGGGTGGGCGGTTGTTATACCAAATGCTCCGTTTTTCCAAGAGCGTCCCAACGAGCCGTTTTACGTTATTTTCCATAGGCACTGAATTTTCTGTGGTCTTACCTTAAATGCTTAATTGTCATAACTATCAGGGGTTACCCACCGCGGTGGTCTAGTGGTTATGGTGCTTGACTGGTGACCCGAAGGTAGGAGCGGCCGCGTTTCGATAGGGGTGGAATGCTATAGAGGCCTAGGGGCTTATATTTGGGTTTTAGAAACCCAGGCGGTCGAAACTTCCGGAGCCCTGCACTACGGCGTCTCTCACAATCATATCGTGGTTTCGGGACGTAAAACGCAACAATTATTATTAGTTCTTGGGGGTGCCGCCTGTATCGCATTTCTATACTTATTCGCAGTGTTTGACAAGCAACCGCTTTTTTTTATTTTACTAAGATATATTTGTTTTCCTTGTGTAGGTTTCCCTTAATTTTCTTACTTTTACTAATCACCAGGTAATCGGACCTATAAGTGGCAATAGTGTGAATAGCGGTGCACAGTAAAAATTTTTACACCCAAAAGGGTGTAAATGGGCTTGTCCCATGGGCGACACCCTAAGGATGTTAACTGAGCACCTTCCAAAAAGGGTGCTTTCCCAAGCACCCTAAGAAGAGGGTGTACATGTAAAAAAACTGTAGGGTGTTGCAGAAACACCCTAAAAAAAGGGTGCCTTCTACACCCTTCACTTTTTTAGCACCCACTGAGGAGGGTGCCAGAAGGGTGTACAAGGGTGTTGAGTGCCCATAGCAGGGGTGGCAGTATTCTTCTATAGAATGCACTAATAGATATCAGCATGCACTCATTAGACAGTACTTGAAAGATGTGGTCATGATTGGCGATAGTGTGCCAGCGGTCGAGCTCCATTCAATCAGTGTGCGCTGAAATATATTTAAAACACGTGCAATCATGCCTGATGAACTCCGGCCGAACACACACACACACACACACATATATTATTCTACACGCTATGCATAATGCGTCTTACACAAAACTAAACTGCTGCATAGTCTTCATTTATTCTGCTAATAAAACACATTTAGTAGTCGGTGCTATTTTACTTTTTCCTGCCAGACATCTTTGCCACTAGACGTCTAACATGCTCACATACGTGAACCTGAAACGCGACACCTAAAATGTGCAATTTTATTTTTTCAGTTTCAGTTTATTAAGCATTCTTTACAATAAATACAATCACAGTGGTTTCAGTTTATAAGTATTCCTTCATGTACACAATCGGTTACAATAAATGATGTACACGCATATGCAGGTTTTCCCACATAACTTGAGCCAAGACTTTGAAAATAAAAGGCACTTCAGAGGCGATTTGAACCAAACGTCTACTATTCGCACAAGCCTATACATACTCTGACTACTTTTTTATTTACCCCTAATCTAAATGAATATGTTTAATTACCTCACTTTTTAATTCTTGGCTGAAAATCCGAAATATGAACACCGAGTTGTTAATACTTTCAGAAACCACCGTCCGAATTGTTCCCTGTACGATACGTCTCATGACGTTATTGTTTTCCGCGTTGTAAAGAAAGCCCGCAAAATTCAAAAAGAAGCCAGGTGACCGACCGCTAGCGCAGTGCTCTAGGTTTTTTTTACAACACGGAAAAAATAACAGCGCTTGACATATCGTACAGGAAACAATTCATACGGTGGTTTCTGAACGTGCTCTACAGCTCAGTGTTCATATTTTAGGTTTTAAGCCAAAAATAAAAAGTTTGTGAATTAAACCTAATTCATTAGTTTAGGCAAAATAAAAAAATGGTCTGAGTACATACCTGCCAACCTGGCGACATAGAAATTAGTAAAACTTTCATGCGGCCGGGGGGGGGGGGGGGTAGCCAACCCACTTTTTATTGCGATAGCAATTATATGGACAGTCTCGACGGGCTTTTGGCGGCGCCGTCATGTCCTTCCGGTACGAAGTCCAAATTGATAAGATCCCCCCGCGCATTTTATGTTTTACCACGGGGGCGACGAACGCGGCCGAAGCAGAGTTCAAACGAGCCGGCCCGTTTCCGTCGATCGGAGGGTGCATGCGATAACATCACCCCGCTCGGGAGGCCTGCCGTCGAAGCAGACAGAAAACGCCCCGCCCATCTTTAACGAGCATTAAAGACGCAATGGTGGGGGGGGGGGTGTCGCGCGAGGAGCAACTTTGAGCTTTGAATCTAAGGGCGCGATCGCTCGCGCGCGCTAACTCGAAAGCCATCACAGCGGGCGGCTCGTACACCCTTCTACGTGCTGCGCTCTCAACGCGAAGTTACAATGCGGAGAGCATCGCTCCTGGAGCGGCCGTATTCTCTTACACCAGCGTTTTGTAGTTACGCGAGATCGGATACAAAACAGTTAGCTGCCAGCCTCACTTAGTGTAACACTACAATTTGTTGCTATCGCATTCATTGTTCCGCCCTTGCAGTGAAACTGACTTTTTTTTTGTTTTCAAGTTCCGAGGGTTTCGCCTTTAGCGACAAGCTTAATATTGTTTTTCCAAACATACGTGAAATCGGTCAGAGTAATCAGCAACAACTCAATTGGGCAACAATTTATTTTTGCAGCGACTTCGCGGTTGCGGACTTTGCCCGCTTCAGAAAGTTCTCCGTGTAGCTTTGCTCAAAGCAAGTTCCACTCTGGTGCCCTTTCACCATCAGCAGGCTCTCGAGAGTTTCTTCACAGACAAGATGAGGTAAACTCTGTTCGAGTTTTGTTGACAGTGCTGAATATTCTCTCGCATTCCGCATTACTGTGGGGAATGGAGAGACTGCCCAGCATAACCAATAAAATTCTGTGGAACCTGAGCGATCCGTCAACACTTCGAACAACTCCCAAACGTGCCCACTGCACGTCGCACTTGGGCTTAAACACAGCAGTCCTACTGCGTCGGACGCGGCAGCCGGTAATACGAAAAGCGACACGAACAACGTAGTCGTCACCGCCGACCCGCGAACAAAGCCCACTGCGACATGTTTGCGCTTTGCGTACGCGCCAAGGCGTCGATTCGTAGCTACCCCCCCCCCCCCCCCGAGACGACAGAAGTCGCTAAATGTTGAAGCAGCTGCTGCTGATAACACAGCGCCGTTTTCGGGGCCTCCGCGACTAGCTACGGCAATGCGCAGTAGCTGATCACGAAGGCCACGCTGTTCTAATGAACTTTTAATTTTTTTTTATCGGAAATATGTTTTCCGTAAAATTTCAGGTAACATTCGTAAAATCGTAAGCCAGGTCGAAATTCGTACATTTTACGGAAAATTCGGAAGAGTTGGCAGGTATGGAGTATCTATGGGCTCGTGTGAATAGTATACGTTTAGGTCAATTCGCCTCTGAGTGCCTTCCATTTTCAATCTTGGCTCATGTTATGTGGGACAACCTATACCATGGTAAGAGTGTGCACCTGGCACCTTGATTCATCGTTGCATAAAAGTACGGAATACAGAGATGAGAAACAGAATAAGCTAAAAATGAACACGCAACTGAGTTACGACACACAACAATCAAAAGAAGGAGGTAATACTTAATTATAGGTAATTATACACAGCTACAAATAAGCAAAACAACATTATACAAATAACATTAATGCATCACCTAGCACAAACCAACTGAAGAAAGTTGTTCAGGCAATGCGACGCTAAAATTTTCAGCGTCGAATTGCCTGAACAACTTTGTTCACGAACTTCGTAGCCACAGGTCTCGGTGAAGTGTTGCTCATGCCAAGAAAAAGCCGTTCTAGCACGGTGGTAGTATTGAACGCCTTGCGCCCGTACACAATATTAAAAATAAAATATGCACTCATCAGCGCTATCATTCCTTCTTCGGCATTACTGACGCGGAAGATGTTTCGGTTGTCGACGTGCAGGTGTAGAAACTCTGCTTGCTCCAAGCTGGGGCCAGAGTAGACCACGCATGGCGTCAGCGGCACCCTCTCGTCCTGTGATGACACCAAAAATAATTTGTCATGAAATGATGTTCGTGTTGTTCTGGCAGAACCACATGAAGTGTTTGCTGTGCCTATCCTATATATAAAGTGTCATGTAATTGACATTAGACTGAACTCAAAGCACACAACCCATACTTATCCAATAATTTCGTATAACCAAAGTAAGGTAGTTTTCCCGCCCATATCTGCCTCTCGAATTGTGGTGAAGTGCAAGACTACAGCTAAAAAAGAAATTCTGGTGCTTAGGAAAGCCTAAACTCGCCTAAAAAGCATATAAATCCTTCAGAAAGTAATGAGCCCGTGTGAAGAAAAATTGAAAAATTGCAACAAAGTTCAGGACGCATAGCATTCGCCAAAACGCGCCAGAAACTTACATCTTCATGTACAAACAGCGAAGACATTGCTGCTTTTTCCTTGACATCAGATGAAATAATCTTGAGCACAGCAACAGCAAAGAGATCTGCAAAAATCAAACGTTTTTAATGGGTTTAAGCACGCGTCTAACAATTCAAGTAATTCTGCCAATTCAGCAATCAGTACAATTCTGACTGCAATCAGTACAATTCTGACTCCCTCCCTAGAGGTAGCAAGAAATGGACAATTTCCTTGTTCGTTCTACCCTCACAAGAAGCTCCGTGGCAAGCTATTCCACATTTGACGTTGTGCTTCATACTTGCCTGCTTTCTAAACCCCGCACTGTAAACATGCATTTTATGCACTTAATCTGGCACACGAATTTGTCATCCATAATTTCATCACTTTAATCCATTGTAATTTTATCACAGATATCAGAGACCGTTCACGTTTTGGACGTTTTTGAATACTTACGTCTGCTTCGAAGTGCGTGACCTTGCTGTTCCAGCCGTGTTGCAGTCTGAATTTCTTTAAAGACGTCCTCGTGACCCACTACACGTTTGCGTGCCAAAGAAGCAAGCATATCGATGCCAAGCTTGATTTTTTCTTTTCCATCTACTCCGGTCAATCTTTGGAAGTCTGAAGCAAACTGTACAAAACCAAAGAAATGGTACATCAGCATTTTTTGTGCAAGCATACAATCTGAATTGCGCCGTAACCCCACACAAGACACATCTCAGTAATGTGACACGTCCCACTGTTGTGGTCAGATCTGCACTTATTTTATCGCCTTCACATCTTTGGTAACATAAGCAACGGCACTAACAATGACCGTACAGCGAAGCATCGACTGCATGTAACAACGCAAGACTGGAAAAACGATGATTTTTGGCATAGACACTTTAAGTGATGGGGAACAATTGAACAGACAATGGCGCTGGAGCAAACGTTTCACAGAAGGAACACTTCATCCAGAAAACCAGTTGCTGGCTTGACGATGACAAAGCAGTCAGTGAACTTGTTTTGAATTGAGGAATAAATGCGATTTTCGGTTGCGGCACCACATGGTGCGAATTACGTTTTAGTGTTAATGCAATTGAACGTGTTCTTAAATTTCTAATCTTTTTCGAAAAACTTAAAAATTCAATAGCTGTAAATATATTTTACATAAAATACATATTCCTTAAGGTAACGTGTTACCTTGATATTGCAACATAGAGAAACATTACATGAGTAAGAATGCATGCATAGCATATTATGTAAAAATTTCCCGAAGCTTGTGTGCATGAACGTTCCCATAATTTTAGTGATTTTAGTAAAGTGCTGAACGTCGTCCTTGCTTGATATAGAAACAAAATTCGCAATGATGCGACACGCGACTTTCAGAAGAGATGTTCTAAGGCCATTACTAACACGACAATCAAGGCTTCCAATGACCAAACTTTTTTCCTGTACAAAATATTCTAAAAATATATTGCTTCCACTTCAGTAATTAAGCATGATCTTTGTGGGTACAGTTGAGGTGGCCGCGAAAATGGCTAAGGCATCTGGCGTGACATGACCCCTTTATGAGAGGTGTAAACAAATCAATATTACCAGAAGTTGGCTAGGACTAGAAATAGTGCTTGCCCCCTTCATTAGATAGCACTATGGGTTAAGGGAGTAATAAAGCAATGCGGCATGCACTTTACGTAAGTACCAAGCAAGGCTACAAGTAAGTGCACAAGAATGTCAGTCATTTTGCTAGAAAAAGATGAAGCAGAGAAGTCCTTCCCTCCAACACTGTCTATCCTATAAAAATAACAATGAAGCCCAGCTTACTCGTTCAAAGTCCATCAGATATGGATATTTGCGTGTAGCACTCCCAATGCTCATGTCTGCCACCTCGAGGAGCCTTCTTTTGGCGGTCAAGTTCATTCTGTGGTGAATCATTTTCTCATCTGGTGCAGCATTGAATGCCTCAGCCCGCAGCCATTCCTCATGTTTTGCGAGGCTATTCTCGTCCTCCCCATCTAGACCGCTGATGTCAATGTCCTGTGGGAAGTGAGACAAATTGTGAGACAGGAAACGCATGTTAACTTCATTCTTTCAAGAACAATGTTTGGTGACCTGCCCCCAAAATATGCGCTGTAATAATATACCGTCATTTGGAAAATAAAGGAACAGCCAACATGTGAAAGTGAACTTGCTCCTGAGTTTAAATTTTCCAAATTTCTGCCTGTTAATGTGAAGAAATATTAATTTTGTTCGAGCGGCTACAGAATATGCACATAACTGTAAACATAACGATTCCGCAAGCCGTCCACAGTGTTCATTATTTCAATTTCACTCACCATCTTGCGCTTCTTGTGCCGCTTCAATTCATCCGCTGCAGAGTTGTCATCGGGTTTGCGAGATGTAGCAAACTTTCTGCGATTCTCAGCAACGCGAGTATCGTTGCATAGCTTCCGCCGTTGGTTTTTAAATTTCATCCGGAGTGAGCACCTCCATGAGTCCTGTAAACATTGGAGTATGTTACTTGATCGACAGGGAAAAATTACACGCATAAGAAGAGTAATAATAACGACGAGGTTTATGAGGCACTTATGATTATGGGGCACGTTGTAGTGGGAGTCTCTGGATTAATTTTGACTACCTGGGATTCCTTAACGGGCGACTAAAAACGCACTCAAGGGTGCTTTCCCCGATCGAAAAATGGATGCTGTAGCAGGGAATCGATCTCGCATTATCTAGCTTAGCAGCACAAAACATTACGTGCCAGGCTACCACGGCGAATCAACTGCTAATGTAATGTTCAACTAAATGTACACCAGGCCCGAAGCCAGGATTTTTTTTCGGGGGAGGGGGGGGGGCACTTGACGAAGGCTTTGAAAAACACCAATTTTTATTAGTTATTTTGGGTAAGATACATAAAATCTTCAGAATTTCGGGGGGGGGGGGGTGGGTCTCGGCCCCCTCCCCTCGCTACTGGCCTGATGTACACTGCTGCTTCATCTTAAAGATCATACCAGCTATATAGACAGCTGTGAGGAAATCAGGGCTGAAATAAACATATATATCCCGTATTTAATTTAAGTGCAATGGCGGGAAGTGAAGCTAAACGTATAAATGCGTTCTTTTAAGGACAGCACACTATGTCATTCGTCCGCATTTTCCAATTCCTATAGACAGACTACATACACCTCAACAGTTTTCAGCACAATTCCAAAGCAAGACCCAGTAATCCATAGCTTAGAAAGTAACTGATTACTGTCTCTGCATGATTCAAACTTTTCTTACCATGCCACTCCCCATGGCGTCTTGCAACTGAGGGTACTTTTCTTGTAGTTGAATCATTACCTTGTTATAAAAGTGTCTCGTTGGGACCCTGCAAGAAAGAAATAGGCAGGCTTGGTCAAGAGGGTCAATTTAACCACATCATGCTCCTTAGTGACTATGGGCATAAACTGAATTCTCAAAAGCATTACTTTCAGAAGTTTTCTTTTACAGAGGAGATTACTCATTGGTCTTAAGTAGGTTTAAAAAATATGCACACATCTTCAACAGATTTATCACTGAAGGCTTCAGGTTACATGGATGTAGACGAGTGTGTCAAGACCATAGGTCGGCAAACTCACTCAGACTCAGATCTAGCCGTGAGTCCGGGTGAGTAATACTGTGGTGAGTATGAGCCGAAGTGAGTCCGGTTGAGGAAAATTTGTCAGTGTGAGTCCTAGTGAGTCCGGTTGAGGAAAATGTTGGTGAGTCTGAGTGTGAGTGATCCCTAAGCGACAAATATATTTCTTGAGCGAGTCCGAGTGAGTTTCACCGTTTATTGCCGACCTATGGTCCCATCTGTTCACATATCAGCATTACTATTAGCCCTATATCGGCTTACGTTTACACTCAAATATATTCACAAATACCTCAATGCACTTGTGTTCAAGCGCCATCTGAATGTGTATTGATCAGAGGCATTAGTGGGGGAGGGGGGGGGTGCCGTGACCTGCCCCCAAAACCCTTTCACGGGAATTTCTTGATAAAAACATCTCGTGTGAGTCGCATGTTTAGCAATGTCCTTACTGCATCGCAACCACTGAAAACTCGTATTTAAGGTACAAGATCAAAAGATGTGTCGTAGAGCATCAGTTATGTGGAATATTGTCGTTAAAGAACATTTACACCATGATCAGAAAAGCTAATTTTACGCCATCGGACTCAATAGTCGACTCAATGAGGCTCACCCAGACTCGTGTCAAGCCGTGAGTTGGAGTGAGTCTGGCTGAGCAATATGTCGGTGAGTTTGAGTCCGAGTGAGTCCGGTTGAGAAAAAGTTTACTGAGTCTGGGTGAGTTCGGTTGAGGAAAATTTCGGTGAGTCGGACTGAGTGAGCGCTCGGAGCAAAATATATTTTAGTGAGTCTGAGTAACTCCTAAATTTTTGCCGACCTATAGTAAAGACTTGTTTTTTTTATATAAAAGAAGGCTGAGTATCTTAAAAATAAGTTAATGAGAACAGCACTGGAGGCTAGGTTATAGAGCCCTAATAATCATGACATGCATATCTAAAACAGGGGAAGCAACTTTTCTACTTACACTGTTATCTTCACCATCTCTTGAAACAAGACATCCACAATTTGCCGAAACAGTGCGGAAGTCACTGGGCCATCGCTCATTATGGTGTCATGAAGGGATCCGAAACTTGGAAACACAAATGTCTTTCCGTCGTCATCTGAACGTGAAGGACTGGAACATACAATTAGATACTTCAAGGTGCCATTATGTCAGTCATCGTGAAAATTGATTGTCTCTGAATGTTATTAAGCTAAAGCTTTTGTTTGGTTGGAAAAAGACAAGCAAGTGCGCATTTTCATTCCGCATTAATGCCTTTACATCTTATATAAGCCTGTCATTACAAAAAAATACCAAACAAAAAGCAGTTCACCAAAAAAAGTGCAAGTTGCGAGTTATGGTGTGTAGATAATATTTCAAGTAGCATGATGAATATACGCTCAAGATGATAATTTATCTTAACTAGGACGCAACTACTTGCACACAATGTACTCACTGCAGTGCACTTACAATTCACACCACATGATATGAAGCTATCAGAGGGAGTGAAGGAAGGAAAGGCAGGAAGCTATCTGCCGTGTCATACTGCAAGGCAGATAACACGTGACCACAGAGGCTAACAAGTACAGAGCTTGGTGTCAATTTGGCCCTACACAAACACCTGCCGCAGATTAGTGGAGCCCTCCAACTCAACCCTTCTTTTAACCCACCTGCCACAGCTGACAAGGTAGTTCAACGCGCCTTCAACCCTACAAGGCAAGTAGAACAGTTATTTATTGCATAATAGTCAATCTCTCGCCTTATAGGCAGCCCACAGCAAGAAGTACTCGCAACTTACAGATCAAAGCATTCCAGGCCTGAGGAGCTGCCACCATCCACTGTCACAGCCGCGGAAGGCTCACTTTCATTTACCTCCTGTGAACCCTAAATACAGATGAGTCATACACATAAGTCATTACCATATTATGGCCCGTTGTATGGATATGCATTGGTTTAAACAAATCTATAACAATTCAGTCAAATGGGAAGTGCGCATTAAGGTGTGGATCCATGGCAGAGCAACGTCATTCAACACAAATTCTAAGACCTAACAGAATTCTTGAAAGAAGTATAATACATATGAATTAGCTTTGATGGCATAACTGTATTCAATAGAGGTTCAAACAGTTCAGTGTGCACAGTGAACTGTCATTTACTGAACATGTCATGACATAAAGGTGAGCGCAAGTTCCCAGTGTAAGAGAGATCATTCTAAAATAATCAGGACACCTAATCGATAAGCAACACTTGTAAGTCTTGAAAGTTAACTTCCAATGTTTTGCTCAACAAAAACACAATATGACTACGAGGCACGCCGTAGTGGGGGCCTTATGAAAAACCTCGGCCACTTCGGGACCGTCAACGTGGTGTCCAATCAATGTTCAGGAATGTTCTTATACGTTTCGCACCCAGCAGCCCTGAAGAATCCTGAAACACGGACAGCCTTAACCACGGTTAAGTTGACTAAGGCTAACCGCGGTTAGGAGTACCTACACGGCAGACTTAACAACAGTTAGTATCCTAACCGTGCTTATCGCAAACCAAGCTAGGCAAGCACCATTGACTCTCACAAACCGAGAAGCTGACAAGATGGCCGACAAGCTTCTCACCAGCAGCGAAGCGTCGCAGGTTAATTCGAAGCCTCGCGTTGTTTGAGGATTTTCACGGACCGCGTGGAAAAAAGGTTCGCCCTGGAACGGCTAGAAACAATGATTATTCCGTCCCCGGGGAGATCAGCGAGAGAGCGTCGCTACAGGTTTTTCGAGAGAAAATATTTTTCGCATCGTTCGTGTATGGCGCAAACACTGAATACGTAGTCGTAGGTGGAACAAATGAATGCACTGTCGCGGAGGTGTAGAACAGCTATCACGTACTACGAAACTTGCCGAGGATGTTCCCAAACTTATTGCTCACTACATGATCAGCAAGTGATTTCACCTGGTTGGTCAACTGAGCTAACTAAGCACATGTAGCAACGGCAACGCACGTTGTTGTTAACTACGGTAAATACTATAATCCCCCGTTAAGCATAACCGCAGTTAAAGCTGTCGTGTGACACGGTTACAACCCATGCCCTCGAGCGTAGCAGCGCCATAGCGTACCTCATCAGCTACCACGGCAAGTTGGTAAGCAAAGATGAGGTAGGAGTCTGTGCAGCTGTTTTCCATCTAATGAATAGGCCGCGCACTGTGCGTTGTCAGTACATACACGTAAATGATTCCCAAATCTTCAAAATTATCCACCGCCCCTCCCTTAAGCCGCCTCTCATGTAGTCTCAGTGCCTGAACAGCTGTGGGACGTTAAACACCATGAAGCAGTCCGCGCACACGCACGCACACACGAGCACACATTATATATATATATATATATGCATAGCAAACACATAGCACATAACCAACCCTAACGCGAAGCTTGCCTAACACGGATTGCAGTTAATTACCTCTTGAGATGAAACGAGATTTGCTTCTGCTGGCATCATTCTGTCTTCGGAGAGCACCATTACTCGTGCTAAGTCGAATACGCCGTCATTTGGTGCAAGATCCACATATTCGTCAAAGTTGGGTTCAAATATCTGTAAATGACACGCGCAACGCCTAAATATTGAGTCAGAAATTTTATTAATACAACTTTCTTTGTACGCACTTAAACATTGATAAAGGTTCGAATTAGAGTTGCTCTAACCTGCGCAAAGAAGGAGCAATACTATGCAACTCACTCAGGCACTAGCCAAAAAGTCAGTCTGCTGATTGACGTTCTCAACGTTATTATCACATAAATGTTGTTTACACTGGGTTATTTCAGTGTTTTTATGTAAACAAAAGGTTCGCTGAATGTAAAAACACTGTTTCTGTGTTTAGAGCAGTGTCTCTCAGTGAACAAAGAACGATACTCGGAGCGCACGGCTGGCGGCGCTTCACGCAGATATAGAGCGTTGCCGACAGCGAGCTGATACATTCACCTGCGATGAAAGCGCGAGCCTTCCTGACGGCTTATGACTTAATTTGGCCGGTTAGCAATCGACCAGCATGCCGCTAGACGAGCCAGCCGCCATGCGATATGAGTATTAAACCACTGAGAGGAGTACATGAAGGAAAAATAATGGCCGAATAATAAACGTCGCTACCGACGGTGGGCTGTCACTGTTAAGCAAAAAATAAAAGAAAAAGGAAGCAAAGAAACGTGCGCGTCTATTTGCTACTATAGTGCCAAGTTACGTGTTATTGCGATATTTTGATTGCATGAAAAGCGAATAAAAGGGAAACATTAACAGCGACTTGCCTTGAATGTGCTGTTGGAAAGGTCCACCTTGTCGCCCAAAATGGGGCACGAGGATATGGCGGCCTTCAATGCATCCAGGGTGCCTTCTTCTAAAGTGTACGTACGCTTCGCATGTATTGCTGGCACGCTCACAAGGCACCGCGCCGACATCACTGCGCTACAACGGAGCACGCAATCCGTCGACGAATGTGGCAGACACGTAATCCAGCGTCGGTATAGAAGAAACAGTCGTTCACACAACAAAACGCCTTCAAGCAGGGCTGCAACTGTGATTGCTGTAGACACGTAATCCAGCGTCGGTATAGAATAAACAGTCGTTCGCACAACAAAACGCCTTCAAGCAGGGCTGCAACTGTGATTGCTGTAATGGCTTCCCGTTTTCCCGCCTTTTTCGCTGGAGTGGCGAGAGCTGTAATAATGAAGCCCGCAAAGGAAGAGCAACGGAGAGAAGAGCACAACGTTGCGCGGGCGCAGCGCCTACTTGCATTAAAAAAACTAAAAGCAAAAAGCTAAAAGCGCATAGATCACGTGACTGTCTCCAACAACAAACAAATTTCGAAGCGCTCGTAGATCACGTGTTTACCTCCAGCCAATAGCGGCGCAGCGTGCGTCGCAACTATCGCAAGCGTGCGTAGATCACGTGACCGCATCTAGCCAATAGCGGCGCAGCATGCGTCTCAGCCATCGTAGCGAGCTTGCGCTGCTTGCGCAGGCAGGCGGTGGCAGCAGCAGGCAGTGGTGGTACCAGTGGTGCTTCGCATCGGCGTAGTTTTCGACTGTACCCGTGTAGCCCGACAGCCCGCGCGGCTTCTGCAAAGACGCGTTCCTCAAGAGCTGGATTAAATCGCTGAAAAGTCTGGAAGCAATGGAAGTAGAAGAATTTAAAGCAGCAGCGAGTCGGCGTGCCTAGGGACCGTAGGCGTGCCCCAAGGTACGTACTACCTCGGACAGCCGGACGAGTCTGCCGCCGCCACTGCGTCCGCTTTAGTGGTTTCGGCTCGGGTATCTCCCGAAACGGTTCGAAAAGATGAAAACTATTTCTTTTTGGTGTTTTCGTTGCATAACTTATTTCGGTACGAAATTAAATTTTTAGAAAACGAACAAAATGGAATGAATTCTCGAAGTGGTGATGGCAGCATGCAGGAGGGGCAGAAAAAATGTGAACATTAGGCAGTTTTCGAATAGCGCACGCTAAGTTAGCGTTAGCGTGTGCGGACCGCTATTTCCGTCACTTAACGGGAGCCCGCAAGCGGTTAGCGTACGACGCATGCGCAGTTGCGCGACAAGCCAACGCAAAGCTTTGCGTGCGCTATTCGAAAGCTCCCTATTTTCGACGCTAGCGAACGTGGTTTTCCGGAGGCTCTGGCGTTTCCGCTTTCTCTTTGCTTCTCAAGTGCGAGTTCGCCATTAACGTTGGCTACGGGGACTCTGTTGCCTTTCTCGTGTCCGCGGTGGTATCATTTGTACGCGCCTAAATTAAACATAGGCATGCATGGTTTCAGAAAAAGGTAATAAATTGGGTGCGCATGGTCCGGAAAGTTAACAACAATCAGCTGCATGATTTAGTTTACTGATTAGGTACACGTAATATCAGTTCTGCTTTTTTTAGTCAACATTCATGTGGATTTGGGAAGGTGTTGTGTGGTCCTTTTAGCCACCTTCAGTTGAGAGATGGCGTTCTTTTTGTTTCAGTACGTTTTTACCCAACAGGTAGGCTCCCATCTCGACTCGGAATGTAGCTCTGTCCTGAATCCTGCCGTCCCCAGTATGTCCTTTTAGAAAGGTAAGGGTATGCTAAGTGTACTGAGTGCCATATATTTGCTGTTCTTGTTATTTCGTGAGCCTTGTAGAATAATTTCCTCTATTAAACAATTTCATCGCAGCTCACTCTTTCCGATAGGTGACAAACACAAATGCTTTTGTTTCCTTCCTTACACGCCATCAAAAAGTGACATTTCGTGTGATTAATGTCTTGTCCTTTTTACAGATGCCAGGGATTCGTTACTATCGTTGCTCACGGTGCGGCAGCCATAGATTTTCACTCAAGTCGCTCTTCAGGCATTTGAACCTAGCCCATGGCCACGAGACAGACTGGATCTGTGGCGTTGAAGGATGTATGCAGACATTCAGAGTCTTCGCTTCATACAGAAAACATGTGTATCGCAATCATGATGAGGCATTAGGAGTGAACCGGCGTCCTCAACAAAATCTTGTGGCGGAAAGAACACCAAGCAGCACAGAAACACAACCTGGTGCTGGCTGTAGTCAGGAGGATCAAGAAGCAATTCCCATAGAAGATTCCCGATCGGAGTGCTCTGATGTTCCAAGTGACTACGTGAGACATCTGTCCGTCATGTTTTTAAAATGGAAGGAAGCAAGACGCCTTCCAGAGTCAACGGTGAATGAAATAGCAAATGACATCATCCCATTCGTTGCTTCTATCTTAGACGATGACAAGCTTCTGTCGAATGAAGAAAATTCTGCAGAGCTAAAAAGGGCGTACAAAACGCAGATGAGCAAGCTCTTGACAGAAAGCGGCCGAAAGGCGCACTGGAAGAATAACTTCACGCTTGTTGAGCCCAAAACCATATTGCTTGGAAAGGTGAATGGAAAGTGTGAAACTATGGAGTACGTGCCACTGCGTGATGTGCTCAAGTGTATTTTAGAACATCCTGCCCTCTCAGGGGACTTCAACAGTTTTCTAGAGATGCATGATCATATGTGCTCAGTTTTTGATGGTAGTGCTTTTAAGAATCACCCTTTTTTTGCTGGGGACAAGAGCAAGATTTGCTTGCAGTTGTACACAGATGAATTCGAGGTGTGCAACCCTTTGGGGAGCAAAAGGGGAAAGCACAAATTGACTGCGGTCTACTTTTCTGTGCTCAACTTCAACACTAAATATCGCTCGGCGCTTTCAGGCATCAACTTGGTCATTCTAGTGAAAGACAAATATATCTCCACATACGGTTTTCAAAAGATTCTTGCACCCTTGCTTGAAGACGTGGCCATATTAGAAAACGATGGCATAGTTGCAAATGGAAAAGTTATGAAAGGGTCTGTTTTCATCCTTACTGGGGACAACCTTTCCAGCCACAGAATTGGGGGTTTTAAGGCTTCATTCACTCAAGGAAGAATATGCAGATTCTGTATGGCACTGCGCCACGAGGTGAACTACAAGCATCTAGAGAGTGACTATGTGCAGCGAACGCCGGAAGGGCATCAACATCATTTAAACATGCTGAATGCAGGGCTGCCAACTGCATCACTGTATGGCGTCAAGGAGGTTTGCCCACTTCTTGCACTTCAAGGATTCGATCCAACCCAACACTTGCCCCCAGATTTAATGCACGACCTGCATGAAGGCGTCATACCATTCGCACTGAAGTACATTATTTCATCTTTAATTTCACAAGGTTTCTTCTCACTCGAACATCTCAACAGCTTGATTGTAGAATGGAAGTATGACCCATGCGATTCAAAGAACAAACCAGAGAAGCTTTCTAAGCTCTTTCTTTCTGGAAAGGCTACCATTAAGGGTTCTGCAACACAAATTTTTGCACTGTTTCGCCACCTTTCTCTTTTTGTAGGTAACTGTGTTCCAGTTGGCAACCAAGTCTGGCAGCTTTATTTACTTCTTAGAGAAATCATGGACATCATCATGAGCCACAAAATCCCAGTCTCGCACATAGCGTACTTGCAGAGAAAGATACACCTTTTTTGTCTAGAATTTAAGGCGTTGTTTCCGTCATGTTCATTTCCTTGCAAGATGCATTACCTCATTCATTATCCATCTTGTATTCAGAAATTTGGACCTTTGGTTGACATCTGGGCAATCCGTTTTGAGGCAAAGCACCAGTACTTTAAAGACATTTCGCGTAAAGTTCATAATTGGAAGCGCATTTCGCACACTCTTGCCATGAGACACCAGTTCTGTCAGTGTTTTTATTTTATTTCTGGTGAGGACAAGAGCATGCCGGTTACAAGTGGCTGTCAGTCTGTTTTATATGAGCATCTGCCTTGCTGTGTTAAAGAGTTCATTTCCAAACATGACCTTGAATGCAACAATTGTTTTAATGTGAATTGTGTCACCATGGACGGAAGGTCATACCGCGTAGGATGCAGCCTCGTCCTTAACGTTCCAGATGACAGCTTGCCCGAGTTTGTGAATGTTTGCGGACTATTTTATGTGAACAAAGTTCTTTTGATCGTGTTGGAGCTACTTGAAACTGTTTGCTTCGATGAACACTTCCATGTGTTTGTTGTTAGCACGACTGACAAGTACAGAATCTTAACATCCTTCTCAGAGTTTGTGATGGAGCCACTTTACATACGTAAACACATGGGGCGCAGCATTATAAGCACTCGACATGCCTTGTTTTAAAATATTTATTCGAGTGTTTACAAATGTCGATTGCTTCGTTGCCAATTGGCGTGTATGTTTCTTTTCTGACTCAGTGTCATTTTCAATCACACGCTTGTCGTGCAGCACTTGTATTCCCGCTAAACACAGCATCCCTGCACTTTACTACAGAAGCTCTCCTATTTTCAGAGCATGTGCTCCTAATCTGCCAACGTATGTTACCATTTTTTAAGGATATCTACGTGAATTCATCTATGTATGTATTTGTGTGTTCATGCATTGCATGTATAGGTCTGTATTTTATCTTGACATAATTTGTCAATGTGACTGGTTTTTCTGCATTGCTATTTTTCACATACTTGTTCAGTTTTATCACTTATTTGCTGCTTCTTCTGCTGAGAGGAGGCAAAATATTCGAGTGTACTTATTTTGAACAAGTCGTTTCTTTAGGTTGTAGATATTTGTATAAACTGATACCAGATATTTATCATGTTGTTTCTATTTTGTTGCATTGCAATGTCTACACGCAATAAACATAAAGAGTGTGCAGATGGTCTCACATTAAATTACAGCATCGAGAAATCACGAACACATCTCTGTATATTAGTTTTTTGACGGATTGTTCTACTGCCAGCTACACATATTGTGTGTGCGTGCGTGTGTGTGTGTGACGCTAGATGATGGAGACGTGGTTCGGCTCACATGCCATACTTTGCTGCATTTTTTCATCTGATCCATCGTACCTACACCCTTGTCAGGCACAAAAGCACCCTTAGCGCCCATTTTAGGGTGCGAATCATGCAAGCACCCCAAAAAAAGGGTGTATTTTTCAAAATCAGTCATTCGTGGGTGTTAAAGGGTGTTGCAGAGGGTGCTAAAACGTAAAAGCACCCTTTTTACACCCTTTTGGGTGTAAAATTTTTTACTGTGTAGAGACCTATGTATTTACACTTAGGTGCACGTTGTAGAACACCAGAGGCGAAAAATTTTCGGATTCCTCCGCTACGGCGTCCCTCATAATCAAATCGTGGTTTTGAGACGTAAAACCCCGATGTTGTTGTTATTATTATTAATATTATTATTATTATTATTATTATTATTATTAGTAGTAGTAGTAGTAGTAGTAGCAGGAATGCTATTATTATTATTTATTTATTTATTTATTTATTTATTTACTTTCTGCTCACTTCTAACGAGCTTGTACACGGGTAGCATTGCGAAATTAACGTTGAGTAGTGACCACTACAGAGACAGCCGCACAATGAAGTTAACTTTCTCTGCGTGTCTACATTCGACAGCTGAGGCTTGCGGCTTATATCATAACACGAAAGGCAGCGTTTTGATATCCTAGGCCCGACACTCACACAGGAAAGAGAAGTCAACCGCATCCTGGAAGAAATAAATCGCAACAGGATCAGAAAAGCATCTGCCTTAGAATTTGCAGGAGACTGCTGAACACATGGTAACTGAATAACCAGCAGGACGCATTGGGAGTCTTCATTATTTCGAGACTCTGCCATTAAATGCAGCCCGAGCTATTAACTGGTCAGCGGTCCGGATAAGCAAGAAATGCTTGGGGTACTGGCGAAAAAAGGAGTGGGCAATAAATTGATACAAATGGATTCTCTGCAGGTGTAACAGTAGAATATAGAAACAGGGGCTCGCACGAAGAGAGAAAATAATCGGTGAGATAGCCCGGATGTTAAACTAAAACGGATGAAGTAACGCCTTACTATAAAAAGCAGGCCACGTGGCCACTTGTCACGGTCCCGTTTCAAAGGGAACGCTGATAAAAAAGCATCGTAATTATCATAATCATCAGTTAACAAGAGAGTGAGGATGTGACAAGAAATAATGTAGAGAGGTTCTAATGCTTGCATTCCGGAGACACAGTGCACACACACCTTTCTTGACACAAGTGGCGCCGTGGGGCGGCTAGTGTTACGTGCGTCAATACATTCAATGATGAGTTCTCATTTCTTCAGTTTTAGTTGTCTTTTTTGCATTCTTCGCTTACAGATGCGATTCAGCGACTATTGTGAAACAGTATGGACAACGGGACGACTGAAAGAGACGAGACAATGCGCCGACTCTGCCACTCGTCCGTTCACCAGGGCTGTTTTGCCTTAATTAACGTAAAGCAGCAAGCCCACCTAAGAAACCTTCAATTAGGTGATTTTTTTTCTCGCCACTGAAGATTGTACAATGACATTGCAATAGAGAACAACAGTGGCAAAATAAAAAAATAAATAGCGGGCAGTTTGCACTAAGTCACGCAAGGCTTGGCACTAGCGAAGCACGGGCCCGTCTCCGCTCGTACTTCCCGTCGACCAACGTCTAGCTTCCTTCTAGGGAGTGCAGCACAGCCAGGCTATGCACTATAGAGCGGAGGTTGCGCGCGATGTCTCCGTCGGTGGGTGTGGCTTAGCTACTGCGCATGCGCGGCTGTGCCAAGTGGTGCGCTAGAGAACGCGATGCTTCGTTCCTCTTTGCTTCTATATCTTTTTCTCTCTCGCTACTTTTTTCTCTCTCTTTCGTTGATGTTCTCTCTGTCTCTCTTTTTCTTTCTGTATTTCTTTCTCTCTATTTCTCTCTTTCTGTGCTACGCTTTACTCTCTCCCCTCGTCTTTTCCCTCCTCCTCACCATCACATCTCTCCTCCTCTCGCTCACTTCCCTTTCTCACTCCCTTGCTACACTATACTATACAAGGCTATGCTATGATCTGCTAGCGTGCCTGGATATCCGAGTGGTTAGGACGCTAGCGTACGGATGGAGGGTACGCGGGTTCGAATCGCGCCTCGTGAACATTTTTTTCGGCAAGAACTTCTCCCTTTCTCATTCTTTAAACCTTTCTTTCTTTCTTTCTTTCCTTCTTTCTTTCTTTCTTTCTTTCTTTCTTTCTTTCTTTCTTTCTTTCTTTCTTTCTTTCTTTCTTTCTTTCTTTCTTTCTTTCTTTCTTTCTTTCTTTCTTTCTTTCTTTCTTTCTTTCTTTATTGGTTCTCAGGGTTATTACAGGCAACGCCGTAGCGCTGAATAGTGGAATCCGTCCAAATTCTGTGGCACGTACCCGTTCATGACGATGACAGTTGTCGGGCACGGTCACATACTTTACGCCGAGCTAGGTCACACACTTTAGCCGATCTGCTATATATAGCAGTTTGGCTACTCCACTTCTGTTTGTTCTGCTGCAAAAAAAAAAGAAAGCAAGTGAGCGGTTAACCTCAAGTATACAAACAAACAAACAAACAAACAAACAAACAAACAAACAAACAAACAAATTGATTTATTAAACTAAATCAAATATAAAGAAAATAACATTATTGGGCCGTTCACAAGTAACTGTTGACTTAGCACTGAAATGTTCACAAGTACATATTTTTGTCTAATGTGAATCCACTGTACACTGCATAACACTTCACATTCATTTATAACTGCGCATGAGTGGTCATTGCAAGTTCTTGTCTATTTGGGTGTCCACTTAGAAATCTTTTAAGATGGCTGTCCTTGCTGCAGATATTTTGCGGGCCATAGCATATTAACTTTTGCCACGTAAAGTGCGAGTTTTTTCTATTTCTTCTTTCATTTACGTACTTTGTACATTAGAGAAGAATGTGCCCAATGTTCCTAATTTCATGTCTCTAGCAGCACTTTCTTGAATAATACTAATTCTTGGAATTTAACGCCCCAAAACCAAGATATTATTAAGAGAGACACCGTAGCTTAGGCCTTCGAAAAGTTCGACCACCTGGGGTTCTTTAACGTGCACCTAAGTCTAAGCACACGGTTCTCCAGAATTTTTCCTATATTGAACTGCGGCCGTAGCACGGCCGGGATTCGATCCCGCGACCTTCGGGTCAGCAGTCAAGCACCGTAAGGTACTTCCGTGATATGGAGCGATCTTATGCACGGAACTACTTTTGTACAAGGTAAAGAGAATGCGAGCAGAATCAAAAGAAAACCACGGAATTCATATAAGAACACAGCAACTGCAACCGGAAGTGCTCCGGTTTCTTGACAAGGCTTCTCGTGTGTAGTGATAGGGGGCCTTTGAATGTGATTTATATTGTTGCCGCGCACGCTGATATCGGCTTTTCGCGTTTTCTTCAAATAGTCACTTGTTAGTCCACCGTCCTTCCTGTTTCTCCTGCTTGCTTCTCCAAATTTTCTAAGTATGTTTTTTCTGGTGCAGCTGCCATTCCCTCTACCTTGTACTCTGTACAAACTCGTCCAACAAGCCACCCTTATGAACTTGTTTATGTGGTGTTTGTGTACCTGGTGTATCTGGTGTTGTGTACCTGGTGTTTGTGTACACCACTTTCAGTTGGAGACTGTGAAACAGCGTCCCTGTGCGTTTTCAGATGCCTGCTGCTACTGAGACATTTCTTTGTGGGTCACTTTTCTCGTTTGGGCTTGGCACTAATTTTCACCGGAGGCTGTAATTTGAAGCCCCTTGACCTTGGTAAAGTACCACTACTCCTTGTACTTACGACCGCCTCAAGACCTCCTCGCCCCTGTCGCGCCCTCACCATTTACCGCAGCTTTTTCTGCACGACGATTGGTATCCTTCGCGGTTGCCCTTGGAAACACGCGGATCTTGCGTCTTGCTTGCGTATTTATTTTTCTTTCGGTGAATTTGGGTGCCACGCATGCATGGCTGGATGGCAATCATCATTTGGATTTCTCGTGGAATGAGAAACAGGCAACATGCTGGGGACGTTCGCATGATCGCGCTCGAATGCTATTGATATCGACTTCTAAGCAGAGGCCGGAAGTCCTCGCTTTAACAGCGAATGTCTTAAAACCACTTCTCTGCAATTTGGTGACCACATCACAAAGTTACTTTAGCGTTGAGAAGATGAAGACATGGACGGACGATGCACTTGCCACGAAGTCATTGCAAGATGCGATGCTGTAAATACCTGTGGTACACATGCGCGGACAGGTAAGGAAAAAAAGATGGTTGATCCCTCTGTCATAGGAATCGGTATAACACGAAAGTCAAACGTGTCGTCACAGAAGTAGTTCGTGAACGCGGTGTTACAGCCAGGTGAGGCAGGCGCGCGTCGCAGAGCTATTTTTGGTTTGGATTATCGTGATGCTTTGAGCGAGGCCGACGCTTTTACGACGCTGGGGGTAAGGTCGCCACCTCGCGGTGTGTTAAGGCATTGACAAAATTGAACTTCTATTGAAAACGCGCCGAATGGGGCGGACGTATAACGCGTTGCAGGCGCTAATCACGGAGGCCACAGTAATGCCGAATTACTTCACTTTACCGCTCCCAGAGGGCAACACCACCCTGCCAACCGGGAGAGTGGTAGATATAAAAGGCGCCTTTGTAAAGTCTCTAGAGTCTGTGACCATGGCGCAGTGGATAGCGTGCCCGGCATCTGTTGTTGCGGACCGAGCGATCGTGGATTCGATGCTCGTTTACGGAAATTTTTTGACAGAAATACAGAAATACGTCACTGAAATCTTGGTGGAGCCCGGCATAAAACATTTTCGTGTTAAGAAATCGACGCACAGAGAGAGATAAGATTCCTTAATGAAGTGCCCGGAGAGATCAGCCTGGTTTGTCGCCTGGCTTGCTACTCCAGGTGTCGGGTGATTATGGTATATACAATGATCGCATATACACCACATACACACAAATAGTACATACAGTCACAAACACACATATATACATAAGAAGAGTCCTTCACAGGCTTTGGTTAAGCTGAGTGTTCCTTAAAGACGCCAACAGCGCTTTTGTGCTGCGCATCGCACAACTGCTGTCTTGTCACGGGCTGAGAAGGTGCCGCAGCTCCAAGCTCGAGCCGCGTTGCAAATGAAGTGCCTCCTTCAGAATCTGTCGTTGTGCGTCGTAATGGGAACAGTCGCAGAGTACGTGCTTTAGGTCTTCCTGAGTGTTACATGTGGTGCACGTGGGTGAGTCCGACTGCCTGATCTTGTGCTTGAAGTATTTCGTGTAGGCAACGTCGAGTCTCAGCCGGCGAATGCAAGTTTTATCTTGTCTGGTTAATCCCTGTGGCACATGAAAGCTACACGTCGGGTCTATTCTGTGCAGTGGTCCGTACTGGTTGTTGGCATCGCTCCATATTGTTCTCTGCAGATTACGCGCGGACGCAGACACCAAAATCGCTGCGTCTTTTCTTGAAAAGAGAATTTCAATTTCCTCAGATGCTGTGTCATGCGCAGCTCTGGCAGCGGAGTCAGCTCGAACATTCCCTTCGATGCCGCAGTGAGCGGGCAGCCACTGCAGTACTACATCGTGGTGTAGATTATGAGTATTATTGCCTAGGCGCCTGATGTCTAGGACTAGTTGGTCTTGCGTACGTGGAGATTTCAGGGACTGCAGTGCGGCTCGTGAGTCGGAGAATATCACCCAAGAGTCGGGTCTCTGATCTTTAATATATGCAAGCGCCTCCGCAATGCAGCCAGCTCAGTGGCAGCGGCGGATGTACGGTGGCTGAGAGCGGCTGTGATGGTGACATTCGCCGACGGTATCCACACGCCTAAAGCAGATGATCCATCTGTGACAGACCCATCTGTATAAACGTGACGGCAGGTTCTATAGTTGGTGTTGATGTGCTCTAGAGCGAAGTATCTCAACGCTGGCCCAGGTGTGTTTCTCTTGCTCTTGAACCCCGGCACTGTCGTGTTTATCGTCCAGGAAGGAAGCTGCCATGGAGGCCCCGACAATATCGACGGCTTTTCACACGCGCATAGTGCCACCAGCAAAACTATACCAGATGCAAAAGTAAAGCATGTTATCGTGTGTTAGAAAAGATGTCTGCACCGTAGAGGTCTTGTCAAGCTCTTTTTCATTTAGTATGCCCCATTCGAAAGGCTTTGTGAGGCAACCAACCCCTTCAATAAACGTTCATTTCAGCGTTTTCGATGTTGTTATTACCAATTTTAAATATCTAAGCCACGTGGGCGCGCAAGTGGGCCTAAGTACGCGCCTCCATTGATTTTGCGGAGCGTCCGTGGGAGACTGGAGTCGAAGCGGAAAATGGTGCTGTCTGCAGCGGGCACTGCCAGGGAGTGAGGAGAATCGAGGAGGAAACGCGCGCGCAGAGGAGAGTGTCACTACTTTCCTGAATCACGGCAGGACTGGAAAAGCGCGAACGCTCAAGCGCCTTTCCAGTCCGGCCGTGCCTAGATCAAGGAGCTCTACTGTAGTGCACTTATAGACTCCACCTAGAGCATTCACCCACAACGACCTGCCTTCGCTTCGCGGTGCCAGGGATCGACTCCTCAGCTTCGACGACATAACACTCTTTTACCGAAATTCCCGCCTAACGTATCCCCCACCACATAAATCACTCTCCAGAAATGGCCAGGTTTTGTGGCGCAGACTTCAAACGGCCACAGTCACCACTCCTTTACTTCTCTCCCTTATTACGCATGGTGAAACTTCTCCACATTGCAATTTGTGTCCTAGCACCAGAGCCGACTTCAACACGTGCTTGTGAATTGCCCAAACAAACCCAAGCCCCCGTGGCAAGTGTCAGCACACCAGAAGCGATGGGAGGCTGCTCTGCGCAGCTCGCAACCGGAGTTACAGCTTCGGGCAGTGTGCTGGGCCAGAGGGGTCGCCGAAGCACAGAAGTGTCCGGCCACCTAGAGCGGCCCGAGGGCCGATCGTCGTCCTGCTTCCACTTCCCCCCACCCTCCCCCGCCCCCACATGATTCTTTCATGAATCAACAAAGTTGTTTACCTACCTACCTACCTACCTACCCACCCGCCCACCCACCCACCCACCCAAAAAACCGTCGTACGACTGCCGTTCACGTCTGTAGAGGGTCGTGCCAGCTGATTTCATTTCGAAGCTTACGTTTTCTCTGTTAATTTTATGTTACAGGTAAATTTTAAAATAAAAGATATTCGTTTGTATTCTAATTATATGGTTTGCGTGAGCAATCATCTAAGAAGCTCTGTTACAATTTTTTAGGATGTTCAAGTTCAGCGCCTAAAACCAGCGAAACAAACGCATTTCTTTACGGTAAAATTAACATTAAGCGCGCAAATGTGTTTGCAAAACAAAAAAAATCGCAGCATATCCACGGAGTGAATGATGATGAGTGGGCGAAGCTGCGGATGTTCATCGGTAAACCGTGAATCTTCCTTGAATTCTGCCCAGTACATCATCACCGACGTGAGATAGGGCGCGTTTATACTAAAGGTTCGATGAGTTATGACGACTTGCAGCTCACTTTAATTTTACATGTACGCTGTGAATTTTCATTGTTTAGAAAACCATTGCTTTAGAAAACATCTGGCGTCTTTCGTTAAGCAGCTGGCGTCTTTTCCTCTTGCTTTATAAACATCTGGCGTTCTTCCGTTTTGCTTTTACAAAACATCTGGCGTCTTCCGTTGGTTTATTTCATCAATCAACAGCGTTTTGAACAAAATTGTTATTGATTAATCACGCACAGGAGAAATCTCACCAGGCACTACCTTGGAGGTAAAGAATGGCTGCTAATGGGAATGAGAGACAGAAGAAGTCGGCTTTTAGCTACCGCTGCGAATTTTTTATTGTTCAACAACGCACAGGAAAAATCTCCCACCGGCACCACCTTGGAGGTCAAAGCGTAAGACTGGTTACGGACTACGACTACGACTACGAGGGACGAACGGGTGCCGCCTTAAGGAGCTTCGCCTCTAAAAAATGTGTTTATATTGTTGTGCCCATGGGTTCGTATCATATCCTCCTTAGGGACAGCTCACCGCTCTCCTTTATATAGCATCATCATCAGCCTGACTGAGCCCACTGCAGCGCAGAGGCCTCTCCCATGTTCCGCCAATCAACCCGGACCTGTGCTTTCTGCTGCCACGTCGTACCCGCAAACGTCTTAATCTCATCTGCCTACCTACCTTTCTGTCTCCCCCTCGCGCGTTTGCCTTCTCTTGGAATCCAGTCTTGCCCTACGCATGCCCTGCCCATGTCCATTTCTTCTTCCTGATTTCGACTAACATTTCTTTAACACCGGTTTCGTCCCTGACTCACTCTGCTCTCTTATTGTCCGCAAAGGTTACCCCTATTATTTTCCTTTCCATTGCTTGCAGCGTCGTCCTCAGTTTAAGCTGAACCCTCTCAGTAAGCCTCCAGTTGTCTGCTCCGTACCTAAGTACGGGTAAGATGCATCTGTTATGTACCTTTCTCTTGAGGGATAGTGGTAAACTACCATTCATGATTTGCGAATGCCTGCCGAATGTGCTCCACCCCATTCTTGTTCTTCTAGATACTTCACTCTCATGGTTCGGCTCCGCGGTCGCTACCTGTCTCGCCTCCCTAGTAGACATGTTCCTTTAACCGCTCCATTATTAAAACCAGCAGATAATGAAGCCAAGGAAGGTATAGGGGAAGGTAATTGTACTGTTTTAAAGGGACCCTCTAACACTTTTCCAGACCTCACTGTTTTACATTTTTTACTTGCGGGTAGCGTAGACTGAAGGCTGAACAGATTAGTGCAGCAAGAACGGCAGCGATACGTGCGCGCTCTCCGAAGTTATTCAGCCTAGAAAATTCAAAATAGAATAAAATGGAGGCCTACCCTGAACTTGATTTTCGCGGGGTCACCTGACCACGTTTCACTCGCTCTGTGACGTCTGATGGCGCCCCGACGAAATTAACTGAAAGATCTTACGTACGGGAAGCTTGCATACCATGTTGCCCGTTATTTCCAACGTATTGAGGACGCCGTTCCGATAGTAAAAAACAATTTGGTGCTTGCAGAGTGAACTCCACGTGCGAAACGAGGCAGATCGGGAACGCCTCTATCATGTTTCGTAGTTTGTCACCTTTCTTGTTGCGACGGCGTCTATATCAGCGCTCTTACATCTTTTAGATACGAAGCATCTTATGGCGGAGCTCAAACGGTGTGCGGCGTGACCACCCTTACTGGGCATGCGCAAACCCTCTCCACACACCTCCTCTCCTCTCCACTCCCCTTCCCCCTCCCCTCGCCACTTCCCTCTCCCTCCCCCTCTCCCATTTCCCTCTCCCCCTCCCTCTCTCCGCTTGCCCTCTTCACTCCCCATCTCTAACTTCCCTCCCCCTCCCCCTCCCCACTCCCTCTCCTCGTTTCGATAAAAGGCTCGCGTTAGGTCGTACACACGCTCAGTCACTGCGCCGGTGTCATTAGTTCCAACGTCAACGTCGGCGCCAGTTGCAGTAATACCTTCAGGCCTGCCGAGATCGCGTAGCAGCGGGTGGAGCAGCGGAAGACTCGACGCGCCGAAGCGCAGCGTAAACGTCGGCAAGCGGACCCCGAGCGCCGGGCTAGGGAAGCCCAGCTTAAACGGCAACGTCGGCGGGAAACTGCTACGGATGAAACGCGGGCTCGACATGCCGAAACGCAACGGCAGCGTCCGCAAGCAAACCGCAACGTACGCAACGCCGACGTCGAAGCCAAGCGTCAGCGTCGAGCCAACGCGTCCGCTGCGGCCTGACGACGCGAGTCCAACGCCCGTGCAGAACACCTCGCTAGACAACTTCAACGCCAGGGCTTCGACAGTGCCGGCGCCCGGTTCCAGCGCGAATTCCTCGACCGGAGCTTCGGGCACAGCTGCAACGTGTGCGGCAGACTTTGGTTCGATAACAATATGACCGACGTCGGTAGCATGCGCAACAAACGCCAACGGAACGCGATCGTGCAAGTGCTCCGGCTTTGCATCGCCTCATGGTCCCCTTTAGCGGGAGATGGTGTAATTTTTCCCTTCAGTTTCTTCAAACAACGGCACCTGAACCATCCGCAGCGCGTCTCCTCCAACGCCGTGGCGTTCAGCGCATTCTTTGGCTGGCGCTGCAGTTTTAAAGCAGAAAAATTCTAAGATCGTTCGTCTATTTGGTGTTCAGTGAAAAAAGCATGCTAATGAAAAAAAATATTCACAGCATATCCATGGGTCAATGATGAAGAGCTTGGGCGAAGCTCCTGAAGCAATCATGGTTACACCGTGAAATCTTCAGTGGTTTCGCCCAGCAGTAATCAAAGCGATAGCCCAGTACATCATCAAAGACGTTACAAACACTGTATATATTTATACAAGAAAATTTATTAATCGTAAGTGATAGCTAGACGTGGCTTCCGTTCCCCCTTCATTATAACGGCTTTATGGTCGGTGAAGTGATGGATCGGTGATGGGTCGTAGTGAGATGTTTGCAAAGACGAAGTAGGGGGCAGTTTGCAAAGGTGGCTTCCGTTCCCCCTTCATTATAACGGCTTTATGGGCGGCGAAGTAATGGATCGGTGATGGATCGTAGTGGGATGTTTGCAAAGACGAAGTAGTGGGCAGTTTGCAAAGGATCGGTGATGGGTCGTAGTGGCGTGTTTAAAGACGAAGTAGTGGGCAGTTTGCAAAGGTGGTTACGCCGGACAACGGAGACGTGACAAGGTTAGACTAAGAAGAGCTTCGCCCCTAAAACTAAACCCAATAATAACACCTTTTGGGATGCAACGCCGTGATTACTTCTAACGTTACATTAATTAAATCATAGGCCTGCGCCCATGTTCGTCATTTCCGCCCGCAATAGTTCTGGCGAGCGCCACTACACGTTGATGCGGTCGGCACCGATGTCAGCGCTTCAAAAAAAAATCAGACCATCTCCCGCTAAAGGGGACCATGAGGTGATGCGAAGCGGCGTTTCGGCATGTAGAGCCCGCGTTTCAGAGGGGGAGTGGAGAGGGGGAGAAGAGAGGTGGAAATGGGAAGCGGGAAATGGGAAACCACCTGTTAGCACGCGGTGAATAGCATTGGGGAGATCGTGTCTCCCTGCCTTATACCCTTCTTTATTGGAATTTTGTCGCTTTCTTTATGGAGGAGTATGGTGGCTGTGGAGCCGCCGTAGATTTTTCCCAGTATTTTTATATATTGTTCATCGACGCCCTGTTTCCGCAGAGGCTGCATGATTGCTAATGTCTCGATTGAATCAAATGACCTCGTAATTTATGAAGACTATATGTAGGGGTTGGTTACATTCCGCGCTTACTGTATCACCTGATTGATAGTGGGAATATGGCCTACTGTCGAGTAGCCTGTACGAATTCCTTCTTGGTCCTTTGGTTGATTGAATTCTAATGTTGTCTTAATTCTGTTAGTTATTTTCTTTGTAAATAGCTTGCATTTTCGATGGAGGCGAAAATGTTTGAGGCCCGTGTACTTAGATTTATTTGCACGTTAAAGAACCCCAGGCGGTCGAAATTTCTGGAGCCCTCCACTACGGCGTCTCTCATAATCATATCGTGGTTTTGGGACGTTAAACCCCAGATATTATTATGTTATTATTACAGCGAAAGCTGTTATGAGATCATTTCACCGGCCGTTTTTGGCGCCGTAGTTGTCCGCCGCCGCCGCCGGTGTCCGTGACCAGTATCGCTCGAAATAAGAAAAAAAAAAACGAAATAAGAAAAAATTCCAGGATGGAACGAGGTTCGAACCTGGGCCCTCTGCGTGGGAGCCCAGTATTCAACCTCTGATCCATGCCGGTGCTTGAAACTGCTTCGCAAAAAAGGTCCTATACAGGCTTCATGTCGGGAAGGAACCACATCAGCATATGCAATATAGCGTGGTAGAAGAGTAAAATAAGCACCAAGCATCTCAGAACGCGAATTCTGTAACAAGGCGTCACACAATGCGAATTGCGCAACGAGTAGGTTGTTGGATGCTTCCAACCCATTACAAAGGGCTCTGCCATATTTCTTCATCGTCATCAGGCACAGCATCAACAAAGTGCGCATAATGCTTTACATGCGTTTAGCAGGTACCAACACTCTCCGTAGAGTGACGAAAAATGGCACAGTGCCTGCTGCCCTAGTTCTCAAAAATTACAATGATTTAGAGCGTAGTGGGTTCCTCGCAAGTGCACTTGTATTGGTTGCCAAGGAAGCCCATAAGCGCATGATCCATTTCCTCGGGGTCTCAGTTAAGTTCTTCGCCCCCCCCCCCCTTCCGTCTCTCTCCCACGGCAACGTATGTTGTACATCATTACGGGAGAGGGAAATAGCGACCGGGCGTCACCCAATGCAAATTACATAACTGGTGGGCCGTTTAAAGATTCCAACCAATTACAAAGGGCTGAGCCACAATTCTTCATCGTCATCAGTCGTCGCGTCAAGAAAGTGCACATAATGCCTTACAGACGTGTAGCTGGTGCTTGGCTTCTCCGCAGGATGACGAATAATAGCTTAGTAGATGCTTCCCAACTTCACAAAAATTGTGATTTATGGCGTAGTGGGTACTTTTTAGTGTACTTGTATTGTAGCCCTAAGAGAGCTTAACGGGCTCTAGAAACGCCCCTCTTCCAGCTTTCGCTGTGACTGTGCTGCGGTTTCAGCGCAGGCCTGGCGTTTTTTGTAAATAGCTTGTAGACAACGGACAGTATGCTGATCGGCCTGTAATTTTTCCTGTCCCTCACGTCCCCTTTCTAATGGATTAAGATGAGTGAGGGAGGAGGAAAAGAAAAAACGGAAGGACATGGATGTTGGCCAGTTCTCAGACCGGCTGGCTACCTTGTGTTTGGGAAAGGGGAGTAAACGATGATCGAAAAGAGATATTAAAAAAAAGAAGAGAAAAAAAAAACAATAATACGATAAACGACACTGCTTGAAGTCTGTCTCTGAGACTAGTTGCCCGCAAGAAGCGCGACGTCGCTCTCAAAGCTTTCCGTGCCGAGGACGGTTTCGGCCAGTGTCCCAAGACCTTTTCCTCCGAATGGCGATTATCAAGTCTATCTAACACTTTTGACAGTTCTTTTCTTGGTGCACTGAAGCGAGGACACTCACAGAGAAGATGTGAGTGTTCTAAAGGCCGACCCATTGCAAAGCGCTCAGACATACTTAATAATCATCAGCAGCAAAAGAATCAACCAATGGAGCCGCTGCGTACGTTCGCGCGTTGCCCTAGAGACGCGTAGGGCGCCTTTGGCTGATTCGCAAAAGAAAGAACTATCCTGTTGTGGGCACTTCGCAACTGTGCTTGCAGTAGGCATTCTAGGATAGTTTGAAACGGCCAATGTTACGCGCACAGTCGTTCGTTTCCTTAAGGCACGGTTGAGGCATCCACCGAGAACGGAAGCCAGGCTAGCGTTTTAGAAGGCGATTCGCACGGGGCCCGCGATTACACTGTCGCGTTCTACTATTGAAGGCCAAGTTCAAGCGTCCTCCAAGTTTTGTTATTATTAATAGTGCTAGCATTTCTCGATTATTCAAAAAACTTCGGGCTGAATATATTCCGGAGCCCGCCACAGTGGCGTTTCTTGAAGCTCGCGTGTTACCTTGTTGCTCATGTCATGTGACGAGACCACTCCTTTCTCTGTGTGCTCAGATTAATGTTATGGAAAGACAAGTATTGTGCGACATGCATGCTCACTGCTGCAAGGTAATCCGCATGTGTCCGCATATTGACTTTGTTTTTCATCCCAACTCTCCTTTGCTTTTTACTGCATTTTGGCGATAAAGCAGGTGATGATATGGTTATCTTCGCTCTATTTCCATTATTTCTGTAGCGAATTCATTGTGGTACTTCGCTATGGGAGGAAAAGATGCCGAGCTCGCCAAAGCAGTGCACTCTTATATCCATTCTAGATACAGTACATATTCTACGATGTCTACAGTAGCCCATAGGTGCCGAGAAGGAAGTGCGTGCGTGACTTGTGGTTCTTTGACTTTTTGTGCTTAAATTCTCGCGCAATGCACGGTAACTAACCGGAACCACTTTTGGTCTCACCGCCTTTCTGCAAATCGGTCGTTACCCTTTGTTACACTCCATAGTTTAGCTTTAAGTAATTGTATTTTTGAAAGGAAGGAGCCGACGTGATCTGGGGCTTGATCGCATCAGTGGCGCCGCAGTTGGTCTCTGCAGAATGAATGTAAGAAGTGCCTCATTGTTCCGCTGCTCAAGCTTGGGAAACCACTCGACGAGCGAGAAGCACAGAAAGAGGTCGTGGAGCGGTAGGAAGCGTTGCGACGTGCTCGAAGCTGTGGCCGGACGTGCCGCCTTGATTGGCGCAGATTCGGCCTGGTGATGGATGGTCCCTGGGTTTGCGATGAAAGGTGCAACCTGACTAACGACCCTGCCGTTGGCGAAAGCGTGGTAGCCCGACTGGGAGGCAAAGACTGGTAGCGAAACCGAGAGCTCGATCGATGGCTGTAACAACAACGACAAAAATTGTGTGTGAAACTTAAAGACTTCAGAACTGCATAGGCACCCTCTATGATTGTGTTTCACTGCGTGGTGGTCTAGTGGCTATGGTGCTCGACTGTTGATCCGAAGGTGGCGGGATCGAATTCCGACCGCGGCTGTCGCATTTTTGATGGAGGCGAGAATCCTTCAGGCCCGCTTATTTAGAGTTAGGTGCACGTTAAATAACACCATGTGGTCGAAATTTCGGAAGCCCTCCCCTATGGCGTCCCTCATAATCATAGCGTGGTTTTGGGACGTTAAACCCCAATAATAATTCTTAAGGAAAGAAGGTAACTTTTAAGGGCTCGTTTTTCTTTTTGTTAGACACAATGTTAATGAGAACTAACAGACAATAATACCAAGCAAAGTATAGGCGCTGTTATTTGTAGCAATTAGGATATAAATGTGAAGAAAGTAAAGCGGACGAAAAGACAACTTGCCGCCGGCAGGGACCAAACCTGCGACCTTCGAATAACGTGTCCGATGCTCTACCACTGAGCTACGGTGGCAGTCATCCCATCGTCCACTTTGTGGGGTATATATACGCATTTAAACCTAGGAGTGCTAGTCAGTGCCGATCGCAGCCATGGCGGCGAGTGTGGAACACTCTTTTTCTACCTCTTGGCGTCACGTAGCACGTGATCTTTTTACGAGCCGGCAGCTAACCAATTATCCCTCGCATACTACCCGAAGGAATCAAGTCTGCCAGAACGAGGCCCTTGTTCTCTAGAACTTACCTTCACATTTATATCCTAATTACTACAAATAACACCGCCTATACTTTCCTTGGCATTATGGTCTGCTAGTTCTCATTAATAATAATTATTCTTGTTCTTATCCATGATTGTGCATTAGCTAGCCAGGCTTCTTCCGCAGCAGGTGCGGTGCTCAGTAGTTTCTCCTTCGTCAGTGTTGTTTGCGCTGCTTTAACCATAATCAGCAGTTTAGTTTTGACTCCCAGCGTAGGCCGCGTGCGTGCCTAGCTGTGTGGACGCTATCGACGCGTCGTTAGCGACTGGTCGCTAACAGCGGATGCGGCACTGAGTACCTTTGTTTTGACTTCGGGAAATGCGATGCGATGTCACTAGACTGAAATATGCTTAAAGCTGTTGAAGATCAAGAGCCTTCAGACGCAGTCGGCATGCTGGAAGAAAACTCGCTTGCTACATCATGATGGACGAACGATAAGTTGCCGATCATTTTTCCGGCTCAAAAATGATCGTCACGTGCGCGTAGTGCTGTTGGGTGTGGCGGTACGTAAAAGGGAATGGGTCCACAGCACGTTTCGGGTTAACAATAATAATAAATGTTGGCGTTCTCTGTCCCGAACACACGATATGATTATGAGACACGCTGTAGTGGAGGGCTCCGAAAATTTCGACCACCTGGGGTTCTTTAACGTTCGTCTAAATCTAAGTGCACGTGCCTCTATGATTTCGCCTCTATCGAAATGCCGCCGCCGTAGTCGGGATTCGATCCCGCGAACTTTGGGTCAGCAGCAGAGCACCACACTCTAAGAAAAAAAAGAGTCGAAAGAGGGTCATGGAACCGTGACTCTCTTCGGGCGTCCATGTGACCCCTTTTGGAAGGTACAGGCAGAGAAAAAGAGTTAGCAGTTCGGAAGGAGTCACTGGACGCCCCTGAAGCGCGTTTCGATTGGCTTCCGTCATGAAAGAGCCGCCGTATACGCCATACATATCGCGCGCTTGCCCTTTGGCGCCGTTGTGGCGCGTTGCTCTGCGTTGCTCGCCAACGGATACGGGGTTGGCGCCGGGGTGACGCGCCGCTTCTGCCTTCTCTCTCAGTCGTCTCAGTCTAGTCGTGGAATGCGTTGCGTTGGTTGCGCGGGTTGCGTGTCTTGAAGTTTCATCAGTTCATGTTCATGCGCGCTTTCGATGGTGTTGACGCCGGCTCCGCGCACGAAGTGACGTTTGCAGGGCGGAATATTCATGGAGCTGCGGATTCGGACAACGGGCGCCAGTTAACGGTGAGTGTACTGCTTTCGTAGGCACTAATTATACAGCTTTAGCTGGGCGTCTGCAGCAGCTCTGCGGAAGTTATCTGCCAGCCATTTCCAACAGCAGCCCGTGTCCGCGGGGCTGTTGCGGATGCCCAACTAAAGCTGTCGGTTAACGAGTTGCCACCGTTATGCGCGTTGTGTCTGCACTACTGAAGGTGCAAGATGTCGTTTTGAGATGCACTGTAGTCTACTTCATAATAACATTTCCATCGACCTTGAGTGTGCTGCGTGCTTCCGCGCGTGGGAACGTGAAAAAAAAAGAAAAAAAAAACGTCTGTGTACAGAACGCTCAGACGCACTATGTTGGCTTAAAGACGGTAGCTTGAGGTGCAGATATAGTACGGTGGCTTCCAGAACGTATGCGGTAGTCATTCAAGTTGGACACGCCTCGCCGGTAAGGCGAAAATGCTAGACTTTCGACGGCGCCCGTTGTTTCGGCCGTCGCCGTGCACTTTTTTCCTTCGTTTCTGTTTGCTGTTTTCGTGGTTTGCCAACATCTGCGATGACGCTATAACGGAATGAAGTGAGTGTACGTGATTGTGGGAGTTATGTGTGCTAATTCTAGCATGATATGTCTGATCTCGACGTAGACGGCGTCCGCACGCACTGGGTGTCGTTCGGGCCCTCGTACTCGCATGCGCTTATCTGAGTATGGGTTACGTTTGTAAAACATGCGGTCAGTAACCGCTCACGGCGTGCCCCTGACTGCCGTAGGAAGTGTTTGGGTGTCGGGGTAAGCCGGCGCAAAACCGTGTTTATTCTGAAACCAAATTTTGAAGCGATTTCTCAGAAAAAAAAGTGCTTTCATTCGTGTATAGCCAGTGCCTATTGCGAGACGAGGTTCCCGCTGCCTTTTACGTGAAAATTTGTTTTCGTTCCTTCATTGTGTCTATGTGAACCACGTATTTAGTAGGTTTTGCAAACCATTACTGCAATTTCATTTTCTCATTATAATATCACGTTCTGCTTTTCAGATACCGTTCATGGTGCTCACGCTGAACAGGAGCGATAACCTAGCAAGCCACAAGTCTGAGACCTCCAGCCGTCACCACTTTTTGATTTATTCTTAATCATAAGGAATAAAGATTGAAACATGATGCCCATTTCTGCATATTATTTTGCACTATATGACACTATGCACATCAGTCACACATTTTAGTTGGCTATACTCATAGAAGCATGTAGACGAGGAATACCCAAACTTCTTAATTGGAAATAAAATACCATCTTTTCGCGCTTTCTATATAACTTTGCTGGAAAATGTGTTGTTTTGACGAGTTTTATTAAAGTAATCCTAAAACTGAACTATTCCCTTTTTGCAGTCGCTGGGCAGAACGGCAAGTATTATTGGACATGCTTAAAATGAATACTCCATTATTTTCAGCAGTAGTCGCGCAAAAGTACAGCAAGGGTCAAATGAGTAGCTTAAAATACTCGTGGAGTCGCTTGACGCTTCTGTGTGGGTCACTTGACCCCCGTAGGAGTGTTACCGGCAAGAGTCGTCTGATTCCCTGTAAGTGGTAACGTGATCCTTCGGATGAGAGTCTTTCAACTCTTCCTAGAGGGTCGGGGGACTCTCCTAGAGCGAGCCGACCCTGACCCACAAAGAGAGTCACCGTGACTATTTAAAGAGAGTCCTATACGTGGCAAGTCAGAACTCTCCGAAAAGAGTCACGCATACTCTTTTTTTTCTTAGAGTGCAGAACCACAAGACCACTGCGGCAGGTGTATGTTTCGGATCAAGAAACGGGGTTCTTAGCCGCGGTCACATTTTGAACGAAGTCGCGAATGTCGAAAATTGCGGCTTTTGCACTGCTCCTATGAAAAATAAGTACAGAATTTAACTCCATAAAGAAAATGAAATCGCAGTGTTGTAATAGACATTTGTTCATTGTTTTCTCGATACTTTCGAGAATTCAGCATTCGGTTAATTTGGCCATTTTTTCAGGTCCCGCGAAATCCGAATCAAACAGCTTTTACTGCCTACAACAGTAGCTTAGCAGGTATGTAAGGCAAGGCCGCCGGATGGAAATACACGTGGTGTGCGTTTCCATCCGGCGGCCGCATTTCGATGCGGAAGAAATGCAAGAACACCCATGTATGTTGATCCAGGTGCAGCTTAAAAAAAGACCCCAGATGGTCAGAAATATTCCGGACACCCACAGTACCGTCTGCCTCATAATAATATCGAGGCTTTCGATCGCGAAACACCTGAAAATAATTATTAATTATTCCAAAATTTCACACCTCGTACTTGCTACAATCTCTATAGAACTTACCTCCGGAAATGCAATAAATTTCATATTGTCTGTTCAACGGCCGCTTATTGATTGTATACCTGCTTTCTGCTTGCGGTATCGGTTTAGTAATACTATTTCTGCGGACCTCGATGCTCAAAACGCGCGAAAATATTAATACTAGATCATGAAAATTTTAGCCAGATGTGCTGCATTATTTAAAGAAATAAAAAGTATTATTATTATCATTAATCCCCGTTTGACATGAGTTGTTCGTTACACAAAGGTGCTCACGTGCTCACCCACGAAGGTAAAAAGACCTATCAGGAGTGAGGTAGGGAAGGAGGTACACGGAGAGAGGGTACAGCCGGTGAGAGACAGGTGATCGACTGCGATGGAACCTGTAGAGCGGGGCCGGGATGAAGCCGTAATGGTGCTCCCGTGTCGTCCACGTTGATTTCCCAAGGTGCCCCATTTGCTCCGTGGCCAGATTCAATTAGCTACCCTTTGCCCACCATGGCAGCCACAGCCGTCTGGCAGGCAATGCCACGGCGGCTGTCTCCTATGGCCAGCGTCACTCCGTAGAGTATTCAAAGCGGCCGCCACCACAGCCACTCGCTCGCCTCTTATCCCCTCCCACAGCTTAATTAAACGAAAGGTCGCGCAGGTTTCCTGTCCAACCTTTCACTGTGCTGTAGGTGCAGCAACTAAAACGCGCTGCAGGTAGTTCCTAGCGTTTACGGAGCAGCCAGCGTTCCAAAACTTGGAGCTCCGCTCATGGAATGCTGTGCAGCCGTTCAAAACCCATTTACATGGGAACTGTCTCCGCCTGAAAATGGCTTTCATCACGGTAAAGGAACGTGGAGTGAGGCAGCACGGTTTATATATATATATATATATATATATATATATATATATATATATGTGTGTGTGTGTGTGTGTGTGTGTGTGTGTGTGTGTGTGTGTGTGTGTGTGAAAAAGTAATTTCTAGTCATTCGTTCGGAGTTGCGTCCCTATGAAATTAAAAAAGAAATATGCGTAATATTTTTCTTTGTTTTGAATATCTTCGTTCGTAGTGTATGCCGCACACTTCGATTGAAAATGAACGTTACTTTTGATAATAGTTCGCAAGGCTGACGTATCTCGTACTTTATTTGCCTACGTGCATGGGGGCTGGTCACTGCGACGATGCTTGCTCGATGTGAATGTCAACTGACAGTGGCTATGACAATGCTATAACTTTATTTCAGTGTAAAATGAAAATAAGCGAAACCATTTAACGGTGGTAACGTATGCAATATAAAACTTAGAAAAAAAATAGTTGACATTTTACGAATTTCGGTTGGCAGAAAACGTACGTCATTGCTTCATGCGCTTGTCTACGGGTATGCTCGCAAGTCCAGCGCGCTCATTTGAATTTTATGTATGATTACTTCCTGTGTTGTGGCATGCGATGCGCATACTTCAACTTCATGAGAACTTCACGTGTCTGCGATGCGACTTTTGTTTGTTTTATCTTGCTGTTTGAGGAATGTGTACATTCACGAGCCTGTCTGAGATTTGTGTGCCCTGTGACTAAACGAAAAGGACTAAGAGCCATCACAAGGGACAAATAATATACTATACTTGCATGCTTTACTAACAACAAAGGACAAAGCTATCGCCAATGTTCGTACGTCGTTGAGAATCTGAAGATATGCACTGAACGCAAACTGCGATAAAAAATTCGCAATTATGGTGTCTTTGTCGTGGTCAACTAAGCGCAGAACTACACGTTGCCATTGTGTATCCGTGCTTCGCATCTAATCCTGAAAAACCACTGCATGCTTCGTCGAGAGCTCGTTGATAAAAAGGCAATTTCTACGAAATTTCCCCCCGGCTGGATAAAAGAAAAAATACAAAAAACAGACGTCTGACAGGCGAACGCCTCATTACCCGTAACCGATGGCGCTCGCATCTAAATGCAAATTCGCAGAACGGGTCTTCCTTTCGCTCCATCTGCTTTGAAAGAACGATAGCTCCCTAAACGGCGGTCGCTCCCTCCTGCCCTTCACAGCAAGAGTTTACTCGTCTTGGCTTGAGCGCACCCTTCGTGTGAGGAGCCCCTCGTGCGTTGGCTTCCCCAGTGCCCACCGCACAGATCTTGGGGAATAATTAACTTCCTCGGGGAAGTGGGGAAATAAAGGAAGGTCCGCTGGTACGCAGAGGCAGTGGAAAGGTCAACAACCCCTGTCTTGTTTACGAGAATGGGCAACTTGCAAGCAGGGTCGTCTCTTCTACGTATTGCCAAGTGAGACAACTTGGACGTGTAAAGTGCGTAGGACTGTCCTGACAACGTCAATGGGTCTTTTTATAAATGTAGCTTTGTTGGCGTGTTTGAGCCTGGAAGAGATGGAGAAGATAGTATACAGAAGGTTCAGATGTATTATTTTCTTTGTTTCGTTTCTTTTTGGGTGTTGGGGAATCCCTCGGAGAAGCGACCACCGCAATGTGAGTTTGATTTTCAATCTCCGAGTTGTTGGCCGAGCAACCTTACACCACTCATCCTTCGGCTATTCCACCTCGGCCAGTCTTCCCGGCGCTTAAACTGTTCCAGCGCTGTTTAGTCTCCTCCGTTTGCCGCCACGTCCATTTTATCAGCGAATCTGTTTAAGCTCGGGGTAAGGCCGGCGTCGCAGAAAACTCTGTGCGTATGCGCCACAGAAAGCTGGTCAAGCAGCTCCTAGCATCGCACAGCCATGCGTAGTATAGTATAGCAATGAGGTGAGAAAGGGAAGTGAGGGTGATCAGGAAGTAGAGGAGGAGAGGAGAGGGTAAAGCATAGCCTTGTATAGTGTAGCTTATGCGCCACGGAGAGTGGCTATGTGCCAAGCAGCTCATAGCATAGCATAGCCATGCATAACATAGTATAGCATGGGGTGAGAAAGGAAAGGGAGGGTGAGGAGTGATTTGGGGGTGAGGAGGAGGAGAGAGGGTAAAGTATAGCATGGCCTTGTGTAGTATAGTATAGCAAGGAGGTGGGAAAGGGAAGTGAGGGCGAGGAGGAAGCAAAGAAGGAGGAGAAGTTTCCTCAGTCTTCGAAGCACTAGTGCGTAGCTGCACCAGTTTTTTGTTCAGCTCATTTTTATTCTGCCCACGCCACTTCAATTCTCACGACCGCTCAGTGCTGCTGCTTTCGAGAACAGAGGGAGATGTAAAACCAGAGACTCAAATGCTTGACTGTGTAGCGCCGAAATTTCTTGATTCTCATTACTTGGTTGCACTGTACGTGCCTGACGACCGGGAAAAGTAAAATAGCGTTCTGAAAGCTGCTGGTGGAAACTAAGTGCGTTTCGTATAATTTCAGGCACCTTTGGTTTGTCGTACCAAATATATCTATACATGCTGACGAAAACAAAATGTAGGTAATGGTGTCAGTTCAGGCACGTAGCCAGGATTTTTTTTCGGGGGGGGGGCAAGGCCTAATTGTTCGAAAGACAGTCTTTCCATGGCAAAAACAAAAAAAAGTTGCCTGGAAATATAGAGGGCTGGAAAAATTTCGGGGGGGGGGGGGGGCCCGGGCCCCCCGCCCCCCCCCCCTTGCCTACGTGCCTGTGTCAGTTAATTGTTCAGTAATGCAAGGCGTAACAGTATTCGAATGCCAATGTTATTTCGTTTTACAGTCGCGCGAGGTAGACACTACGCTTCATTGTAAACAATGTACAGTAAATGGCCTGAACTTTCTGAGCATCAAATTCCCGTTTTATTGTGTATTTACTGTGAGCTTTATTATTATAATTGTTAAATTTAGCAGGACAAAACATTTTAAAAATCACCCGCAATCTCCGCTTTTCCATTTTCGTCCGGTTACGCTTGTCCTGCACTGGTGCTTAGCTGCTGTTGTAGCGTACACACATGGTAAAGATGTACCCAATGCCGCAAATGGAAACCCGGTGGACGGCCTAACCGGCTTGCAGCCTGCCATAGTGGCCGCTGCCGCTTTCCTGCCCGATTATATATACGTGTGTCGATGCGGAATGCTGGAGCAGGTGGCACATCGTATCCCTAAACGGCCGGGCCGCCATTCAATGGTGACGCACTCCCGCTTTCTCGTTTTCCCTACCGCCTTGTACTAAGTGTGGCGCCGCAATATCTTTTGACCGTTCGGTCCGGCTGCCGCAAACGGGGACATGCCGACAGGAACGGGACATTACACCTGTCGTACTTGCACTTTTTACATCCCACTTTATTATTATTACTTTTTTTTTGCTGGTAGTAATGCGACTCTCTTACATTTTTCCGTGCTTACTGTTTGGCAACATAGTTTGTACGAACGCCACGTAGTTATACCAAAGCGCCTGTCCTCATTCTCTTTATTGCTTCCCAGTTTAGATTGCACCTTTCCTGCTGGCCAAACAGTGTTCTTGATGCAGGACAATAAACGTAATTTTTAACTTTGTTTCTCCCTGCGGCATTGCTTTCTGTCACTGCCTGGTCAGGCGTTATGCATATGCCAACAACCTTTACGAGGTTATGAGGCTTTTGACCGGTCAAATCAAATCACTTCAGTTACAGCTAAGAGACACGACGCTTGTCCATGCATATTCATTGGTCTTTGTATTCGCCTCAAGAAGTCATGCTGTTTCCTTCAAATTACGCTGAACCAAGAAGCCCGAACTTCCACGTTACTAAGCTTAGAGACGATTCGGGATCGGCTTTAGATTTTTGCGAATGTTATAAGCGTTTTCGCTGTGTGAGCCCGTCGCTCTTAATGCAGGCTGTCATTTATTTTACACGCCATCATCGTTCCAGTCACTGATGGTCATCACTTAGTGTCGCCATTGTGAAAACACCTAATGGGCATACTCTGAGTTTGTCCCAAGCCAAGGAAGCACAGATGAGGCATTGTTCATAGTTAAAATGAAGCTTTTTTATTATTTAGGTACTAAATGCTAACAATATAGGTATATCTACTAGGGATATGCCGTGCTTTAATTAAATTTCCGAGTTTTGACACTGCTTACTGTTACGCTATCAAGGCGATAAGAAAATTTTTTCTTGAGTTACATCTGCAATGGGCCTGATGACTTTTACACCGCTTTATATCGAAAGACGCAGCTAACTTTGCTTCCAGTGTCTTTCGTGTCTTTCTTCCCCTCCACTCACAGAAAAAAAAAAAAAACACCAGACAGCAGTCACTTAGCATTTCCGTCCTTCTTCTCGTTCCTTACGAGCTTGTCCTCTGTCCGCGCGAGAGCTGCGGCATCAACGACCACACGTTGAAGCTCGCGGCAGCTTTTTATGGCTCCCTACGGTGCCACCGGCTGAGCCCACCAATCTCGAGAGTTTTCACCCCCTCGGTGCCGATCAAGCCTCGTCGAAGACCCGGCATCCAGGCGCAGCAATGCTGGAATTGCGAAACAGTCGGACGCTCTTTACTCAGTCCCACAACTCCCTTTCAAGTCTTCTCTCTGCTTCGTTTTCTTGCCTTCGTGAAATTGGTAGCCCGTCCGGTGTTAGTGCGGCACGCTCTGTGGGGCTGTGTGGATTTGCAGTTTCTTCGGAGTGGCGGGAAATCTCGTGAGTTCTCGTGATGGGGAAGCTGATCCCCATGCTCGCTCGCGACTGTACTCGCGACAATTCTCCCTGTTTCGAACTCTGCCGTTCATTCCTTACGTCTTTATCGCGGGCAGCCATCGCTAGCTATGCCGCATCTAACAGGCTCGGTGGTTCCTCACCAAATAAATACGCGCCCATTTTTCTCGGAACCGGTGCCTCCCGTGCACAGTCGTTTATCTTTCCCCCTGACCGGGGAAGGAAAGCCCCGTTCCAACCATCACGGCCGCCTTAAGGACGGAAGCAAGCAATGAGGACGGAAAGAGGTTGCACAATGCCGTGTTTGGATTTTATGTTGCTTGTAGGAAAGGCTGCGCTTTTTCTTTGCTCGTTGCCGCTTATCAAAACGTCCCTCGGCCTTGCCCGCGATACTGTACTCTGGATGTACTTTTTGAAAGTAATAACCACCATGCCCTCTGCACTGTGGATCAGTAAATTTCGGTAGGCTCTTGCGCGCTTATAATAAACGTCCCATCATCAAATAAAGCGAACAACTCTTCAAGAGCAGGCGCAAATGGTCGGATCGAAGGAGAACCCTATAGCATTTTTGGCAAGACAAATTTCGCGATTGTTGGAATGTCTTACGCCTATAATGTAAGTAACTGTGCAAAATATCCTAAAAACACTTACGTTTTAGGAAATTCATTCACTGTTACGTCCTGGAGAATTTGGAAACTAGGAAAATACCTCAGCCAACTTATACTCATGAAATTACGCAACAATCGATGTACGCTTCAGAACAAGAGTGGCAGCTACAATGCTTTGCTAATTTAAACCAATAAGGATTGCATCTCTCTCTCTCTCTCTCTCTCTCTCTTTATCCAGCGAGCACCATTTGGCAACGGTGATGTATTGTTATATTATTGCTCCTCCGTTGGAGACTGAGCGATCATGAGGGTGTTCAGTCGCCGTCCCAATAAAGGACCAAAACTATTTCTTTAATTGTACATTATAGTCACACAAGTGAGCAATCGATAACATGTAGTCGATTACAGGTAATCAACTACATGTTTGTCATTTTTGCAAATGATCTATTACTTCTTTTTACTTTACAATGGCCACTGCAATTCATGCGACAGGCAGAAACGCGGTGCGCAGGCTGTACGGGCAACCCACAGTGTGCAGTTTTGTGAGAAAGCGATACGAAACGCTACGTAACCGCAACTGTACTTTTGTCTTTTGTTTAACAGCTCCTCATGCGTATTCATGCGACTCCTAGCAGCTCCTCATGCGACTGATGGTTAGTCTTACGTTAAATACTCCAGAAAGTGGCGTATCGGCTAGCATAGGTTGATATTGGGCGCGAGGTCACTAGTATGAGAGCCGGCGCTGCCTAAGGTTGGGATTTGTCCACATGTGAACCGTTCTCTTTGAAGCAACATCATGTCTTAAACCACGCTTATGGTGCGAGTAATGAAAAAAAAAATGGCAATCGCATAAAATTGGAAGTAATCTAATGAAAAGTAGTCGATCGCATTTCAGTAATTCATTGATTACTTTTCTGAGGCACTTACTCGTAACTGTAATCAATTACAGTTACGGGTCAATCGAAAGTTTGAGCACTACTTTTCCTATCTTTGCCCTTAGTCCTTCGTGCCTTTCGCTCAACGCAACTACATTTTAGAATGTCGTACCAACTAGCCCAAGTTGAAGCTTTTCTGAAGGTAATCAATTACCTTTTTGGCTAAAATGATTTTAATAATAATTGGCAGTTTTTCGCAGCGAAGTTTGTATAAGGCTAGGGGAAACCGAAATATGTCGGTCCTATGTACGTAGGAACCCATAGCGGGTATGTGCTACAGAAATCGGGCAAGCCCCGCAACTCCCAACTGGTCCACTAAACACGAAAATGTCGTCCGCGGTCAAAAATGTATGTGCCGCAGAAATTGGACAAACTTCTAGATAGACGTAAATCAATTATTGAGAAAGACTATAATGAACAGTCGGGAATGACGGAGCGATAAACACCGGGGCCACACCTTTCACATTCGCTGGTTAAGCACGGAGTGATTGCGTGGCAACTTCTTTTGCTGTGACATGTGCAAGTCTGGTAATAATAAATCAGCCCGCTTTCCTTAGCGTCCACAGCTCTCCGACACGGAAAAGCGCAGACACCTATAGCTTACAAACGCGTTTTATGGCAGAGTGCTATATTTTGGCCAACAAGTCTATGGACCACGTGATCACGCTTCGTGCTGCCTATTCTACTTCCTGGACCACCTCGATCCTTCATGGCCCCTGCTCCTCACTTTGAATGAATAACTAACAGCCTGTATTTGGGGCAAGTATATTCTGTGTAATTATGTGCGTTGTTACGCATGGTGACGCAACAGTTTGTAAAAAGAAGCAAAAAATAGGCGCGCGGATGGAGCAAGCGAGATGGGAACTGTGAAACTGCAGGTTTTTCAGCCTCTTGCGGCCTTAATACATCCGGACACCTGCGGCTTCCTTCGCATCCCTTTGTGCGGTGCCTTTCTAAATCCTCCCTCTCCGTTCCTGTCTTTCTAGTTTTGCCCTAAGGGTAGTGTCTTTCTGCTAGCCCAATTCTTTTCTGCGCGGCTATTCAGTGGCTCGAGATGGTTCTGAGCACGACTCGAGGAAGGCGTTTCCGTTCCGACGGTTCCTTTCTCCGCCTTCTACGCAGTGCCAAGAAAACAGCTCTTTATAGAACATGGAGAAGAAGCGTTTGGTTTCTAAGGAGAAAAACCTTCTCGGGGAGCCTCGCGCTGTGGCACTCTATCCCTTTTCTTTATTCATGGTTCGCAGGCAATGTGGAATGTGCACTTCCGGTTTTAGATAACGTAAATAAATTTATATATTATATCTCTCACACAATCTCTTTCGCGTGACGCTCCTGGTTGGCGGTGCGGTGACGACGTAGTTAGGGCGCTTCGATACCAGCGAAGGAACGCTGGCCGCGCTGGCATCGAGGAGGCGCCCTATACACGAAGTCATTTGCTTTGCCTTTCGTGTCGTGCTATAGTGTGTGGCGGCTTGTCGTCACAGCAGTGCAGCTTCGACATGCAACCACAGTGTTTCGCCGCCGCCTTACTACTTCGAGCGCGACAGCACCGACTAATAAGACTTCTGCAATAAGCGCCACAGAAAGGCAACCGCGTCGACGGGCGAATGTCGCGCCTTGGTGGAGCGAGATAGGATGCCTCGATGGCAGCGTTCCTTCACACCAAGCAATGCCCTAGAGCGAGGCACACGCCAGCGGAGCGCTTTCGCGGCTGAAGTTATGAACCTTTGTGAAATTATCGTTCACGGCTGAAGTTACGAACCTTTGCCTCCTGCGTTCCTGAAGCGCAATGTGGCAGTGTATGCATGAGAACAGGAGTAGGTTACCCTATTAGTGGGGAGCGCACACCTTAACGTTTCTCACTTGAGTAGACGACGCTTTGAAGGAGTGTATATCGAGTACGACTGTTTATTATGTGCTTGTTGATGCCACCTTCGCGCGGAATTCACCATATGCTGTGTCCAGGTATATGGTAACTTCAGTTACCACATTGAGGCTTAAATAATGACCATGACCCGCCACGGTGATCTAGGCGTTATGGTGTTCGAATGCTGACCCGAAGGTCGCGGGATCGAATCCATAATCCACCATAATGATGGACGGTAGAATCCACCATTCCACATGGTGGAAAAATTTTCAATAGGGTAGTGACGCTCTAGACTGGTTTCCTGCGTTTAATTTGTGTTTAAATATGCCTGATTATTAATTTTTATAATATCAATCTATGTCCAACTGTTTCCTTTCCTGTAATAAAGAAAAAAAGTGCCTGGATAGCCGAGTGCTAAGGACGCTCGCCTTTGGGCTTCTTTCGGTCTCGTTTTCTTTCTTTCTTTTTCCTTCTCTGTACTCGTTCTCTCACCCATCTAGGTTATTACAGGTCACGCCGGAGAAATCGGCGCACGTGTTCTTGGAGTGAAGCAGAAGATGAAGAAGAAGAGGACGAAAAGAGCGCGCGCCGGTTCGTGATGATGATAGTATTGGGTCACGACATACATTTTACGCCGAGCTAGAACAGCTTCGCCGTTAAAAGCAATACCTCGTGTTTGCGTTTACACGACTTCCAGTGCTACGCACTCTACTATGGGAAAGTTGTGGGGGTTTGCCCGAACGACTCTTATGGTTTATTTTTTCGAAAACCTTCACTTAAAAACCCTCCGATCTGCGCAAACAGGTAAAAAAGATCACACCATCTCCCGCTAAAGGGGACCATGAGGCGATGCCAAGCAGCGTTTCGGCATGTTGACCCCGCGTTTCAGAGGGGAGTAGAGAGGGGTAGTGATGAGGGCGAAAGGAGAGGGGAAGCGGAGAGGGCAGGGGAGAGGGGAGGGGAGGGGTGAGGGGAGAGGTAGTGGCGAGTGAGAAAGGGGGAGTGAGGAGGGGATGGGAGAGGGGAAGTGGAGAAGGTATGCGCATGCGCAGTAAGGGTGGTCAGGCCGCACACCACCGGTTTGAACTCTGCCATAAGATGCTTCGCATCTAAAACTCATCAGAAGCGCGTATGGCACAGCTCGTGATCTCATGCCTTAACGTACAGATGCCAACAGCAAAATTTCTTTATCAAGCAAGGCAACAGAGGCGACAAGGCAATGAAAAAATTAAAAAAAATCACCATTTCCCGCTAAAGGGGACCATGAGGCGATGCGAAGCCGGAGAACTTGCACGATCGCGTTCCGTCGGCGTTCGTTGGGCATGCTACTGACCTCGCGTCGTGGAGCGCGAAGAGGAACGCTACGCGCGTCTTGTCTTCCCTCTAGCCAGGCCGTTAATTCTGACAGGGCGAGCGGGGAATGCGGTCGACAGGGATGCGAGAGGGGGGCAGCGTACTAGCGGAGAGAGAAGGAGAGGGGACGCGCATGCGCGGGCGTTCATCGCGGCGTTGCGCAGGAGAGAATTTCGGCATGTCTAGCCAGCGTTTCAGAGGAAGAGTGGAGAGGCGTAGGAGAGAGGGCAAGTGGACAGAGGAGAGGGAAATGGGAGAGGGGAAAGGGAGAGGGTGAGCGGAGAGGGCAATATGGGAGAGGGGGAGTGGAGAGGAGGGGTGGTAAGGGGGAGTGGAGAGGAGGAGTGTGGAGAGGGTATGCCCATGCGCAGTAAGGGTGGTCACGCCGCACACCACCACCACCGGATTGAACTCCGCTATAAGATACTTCGCATCTGAAAAACGCCAAGCCTGCGCGGAAAGCGCAGCACAGTCAGAGCCAAAGCTCGAATAGCGCCATTTCTAGAGCCCGTTATAAACTCTTTTGTGGCTACTAATAAAAGTACACTAGCAATGCACCCACTACGCCACAACTCATAATTTTTGTGAAGTTGGGAAGCACCCATCCACCCCAACATTGTTCGTCATTTTGCGGAGAAGCGAGGTACCATCTGTAAGGCATTATGTGCACTTTCTTGATGCCACGGCTGATGACGATGGAGAATTACGACTGAGCGTTTTGTAATGGGTTGGAAGGACCCACTAGCTACGTAATTCGTATTGTGTGACGCCCGGTCGTTATTTAACTCTCCCACTACGCTTTATAACATACGTTAACGTGAGAAAGAGAGGGAGAGAGAGAGAGGCAATTACCTTTATTGAGACCGCGAGGAAATGAATCATGGGAGCCTTATTGGCTTTCTTGGCAACCAAGAGAAGTGCACTGGCGAGGAAGCCACTACGCTATAAATCATAATTTTTTTGAAGTAGCGAAGGAGCTCCTATGCAATTTTAGGGGCGAAGCTCCTTAAAGCGGCACCCGTTCGTCCCTCGTAGTCGTAGTGCGTAACCAGTCGTAACGCTAGTACCACATCTTGACCTCCAAGGTGGTGCCGGTGGGAGATTTTAAAGACGATAGTCTTTCTTGGGGAACTTAAACGCAGAAATTTTGGTCTGTCTTTCTGTCTGTCCATCTGTCTGTCTTTCTGTTTGTCGGCACGTCCCTCGATTCAGCCACTCGGCCAAAGTTGAACCACTTGCCCAAGGGCCAGCCATCGTGAACGGCTGACTAGGTTCATACTTGTGTACATTGTTGATCAAAAAGCAAACATTACGCATATCTGAGGCGCAACATCACTAGGTAAGTATTAGGCGGTGTGTTCCTTTAACAGAAAATACATAGATACGCAATTTTAAAGACCTTGATGGTATGCGTTTAACGTTGAGACAGTAACGCGTTTATTAAAAGATTGCCACAGCTGAAGCGATCAGCGGTCCAAGCCGAGCAAGCGCGAGCGCCAACAACAACCGTCTTCGTCTTCTTCTTTCGCAGGCGTTCTTGTCTGTGCCCTACCATGTTACAAATCACTCCCCCGCGGAAAAGGAGCCATCCTGGCGACCTAAGGAACAGGTACAACTGGTGGGTCATAATGCGGCTTCAGTCGATCGACATGAACAGTCTCGCGGCCGCGACGACGGCGGTCCGTAGATGATTGAACAGGCTCAGTCATATAGTTAACTGGGGATGCTTGACGTAGGACGCGGTAGGGGCCTTCGTACTTAGGCAGTAGCTTTGTGGAAAGGCCAGGAGCGGAGGAGGGAACGCGAAGCCACACCAACGTTCCAGGCGAATACGACTGAGGAGGCAGGTTTTCGTCGTGACGGTCCTTCTGGCCCTACTCGCCCTACAATATTACAACCCTTGTTTCTTAAGGTGCGCTAAAAATGCGACTGCGCTGAAACTTGTCTTCCTGCGTGCCCTCTGCACAAGCTCATGTTGTGTTTCGGTTTCGGTTCAGTATTGCATTGTACGAATGACAGGGGGCGCCGCTCTGGCATTCCTGTTTTACCCAGGCGACGTGTAAGTAAGAGAGTTTGTGGAGAGTATTCGTTGAGTGCGGACGTTTCTTCTCCTTCGGCGCATCGCGCCAAACAGCATGTTCGGGCTGGCCGGCGTCCCCACCGGTCGCGTTGGTCACCGCCGGTCTTCGCCTGCCGCTGCGCCGGGACTACCAGCCCGCAACACAGCACTCATGTTTCCCGACGTATTGCCAGATGGCGTCCATATCTCGCAGCGCCTCTTCTATCGTCTTTAGACGACATTTGCAGTGAAGCACGGAGATACGCGGCCGATTTTTTCTTTATTATCCGCTATTCTCCCGCGTGCATCAGTTTGCGCTTTGCGAGCGAAGCGGCCCCCGAAAAAACGGAGCTGGTGCATCATTTTTCACTCGCGATACAGTTGCTGGGGACATTTAGGACGTGTCGCCTGGCGCCGCTCCCGACAATGAGGAGAATCTTGTCTCTGCCCCCTGCTTTTTCGGAAGTGCGGATGACGCCTTCCTTGTTCCCTGCGAAGCGACAGACTTCTGCATGAGTTGCGGGAAAAATCGACGAATGCGCGATGGTCTTCCTTGAAGTGTAGAAATGTGAGATGACTCTATCCTGTAAACCAGCTCGCTGTCAGCGGGCGGAAACTTTTCTTGCCCGTTTGATGCAAGGCAGAGATGTTCTATACGTGTGTTTGTTTGCGCAGTAACTTTCGCTATACGGATTCTCTCGGTGGATTTCATGCGTGGTGGTCGCGTCGTCCGCGATGCCGAGTTTTCTCGGCCTCTCGCCGATCGTCGTGCCGCTGCGAACGGTTGCGTCGTCCGCTACGCCCAGCACCTCTCTCGGATTGAGTTTCGACTCTCTGTGATGTCCGTGCCTCTGGCCGATCGTCGTGCCGTGACGGTTCCCACGTCAGCCAAGCCGAGCACCTCTCACCGATTAAGGCTCGCCTTTCCGTAATGTCCTCGTGCTCCTGCTCATCGTGCCCCGTCCATGAACTTCTCTGACAGGATCCCCCACTCCTACTCTTTCCTTTTACTCTTTTAATCCCTCCTTATCCCATCCCCCTGAGAGCTACTGCTGAGGTGTCATCCCCTGAGATAGACAATTGCGGGGCTCTCAATTTTCTTCACTTCCTGTTTTTTTTATTATTAAGAATAACCACCCCCCCCCCCCTTTCGCTATACAGTAGTTCGCTATAAAGGAGCGCAATGTTTATTGTTTTTCCTTGTTTATTCAGTCAAGTTTTCAGTCTTTGTGATGGCGTCGATTCTAGCTGTCAGAAGATACATATCTGTATTCAAAAGTACCTAGCTTTTGTCGTAAACGCGGTTTCATGTTATGAAGTTAGACGTTTAAAGTAAGTTTATATGTTACGTGAGTCGTCGTAGTCTGGAAATAGGTTCAGTGATAGTCCTTACCATAAACGAAACGATAGGCATATACCATAAAGCATGCATATAGCAATACCATAAACAAAACCTTGCACTCGCGTCACGTGGTCTTCATCAAGTAAGTTGCGAGTAATTCACGTTTTAATATCGTACTAGCATCTCAATGACGTGTGATGCGTGCTCTCGGCATAACAAATTCCTGCGGCGACAAAGAAACCGGTCAGACTAATGCCACTAAAGCTAGAAATATTGGTTTATGCAGCTTAACGTCCCTAATCTACTGATTCCATGAAAGACGCCGTAGGTGAGGGCTCTGGATAATTTAGACCGCATGGGGTTCTTTAACGTGCACTGAAATCGGATAGTACATGGACGTCTATCATTTCGCCTCCATCGATATGCGACTGCCACGGCCGAGATTGAACCCGCGCCTTTGGGATGAGCAGCCAAGCACCGTAACCTCAGGCCACCGCGGTGGCTAAAGCTAGAAACATTGCCACATTGTACCAATCGTGAGCTTACCGCCGATAAAATTCACAGCCTTGACGGCCACGGCAGCTTCGCTTTATATCTAGTTGGCTTCTTATTTCGTCTACACTCCGCTGCTCGTCCTTCGGCTTCCCGAACGTCGCCTTGTTCACAAGCGCACGTGACAAGGGGGCAAAGCACATTTGAATAAGTAACCAGTGCGACCGAAGGCGCGTGGTGGCTGTTAACCAGGAAATGTCATAATACAATTCAGATTTCTTTACATCTTTCTGAGTATTAGAGTGCGAATTTGGGCCGGTGGGCACGAACGGCATAAAAGCATGAGAAACACAGCATTGCGCAGGACCAAGAAATGGTAACGAGCGATTTCCTTTATTTGTTAGATTTGTTAGTTTCTTTTGTCCTTTGTCTTGCGCCGGTACTTGTTTCTTAAGCTTGCTAGGGAAAAAAAAGAACTTTGGAAGCTACACTGGTTGCTGTGAATTTTAAGGCATTGAAGATGTCGCTTGTTTGTAGCGCTGTTTGTTAGGTCGTGTGGCAGAGTGATTGGACTTCTTATTGGTAGTTATGCGAAACGCTTATTGAATATAGATCTCAATATCGGACAACCCCGTTAAATGAATTGAAGTGTCAAACCAGGGAACCTTCAACAAGAAAGTTTCTTTCTTTTGTTATGCGCCTGTTCACGTAGTAGCGATGGACTCGAGTGTCGACAACAATAGAGCAACGATGTGATAATAAGATAGTATAGCTTAACATAACAAGCCGCAAGTTCCTTGCACTTGATTTCTGCTTCGGTCGGCTGAGTTTCCAATCTGCCCACCCATCGCGTCCTCGCTTCACATCCGAAAGTTTTCATAATTCCGACTTCGGCCCAAAGAAACGCAGCAGAGCATTCAGCCATGACTCGACGCCGAGTTGGTCGAAGCGTTGTTTTTCAACGGGCTTATAAATCTTTTATACTCGCGGACAACTTTTCTTGGCAATGAAGCGAAGGCTACAGAGCCACAATGCACGTATCCTACCGCTAATGAATGTTGTCCCACAATTGCGTCCGTATTTTCTGCATGAGATATATAGAATACTCCTTCATTTTCTACATGTAGCTCTTTGAGGCGGAACGCAGCGCGCACAAGCGAGATATTTGCATTTCTTTTACTTTCTACGTTGTCAGTTTGCATTTTTGCGTGCGTGAAAAAGTCGCGCCTTTTACCCGTACTTTAGACGCTTAGCAGCGTTTGCGTCGAAATGCAACGCTTGCCATCACTTTCCACGGCGTTACGAGACGCGTGCCAAACCGGACTACTTCGCGTAGCAGTACATGTGCAGACGCTCCGCCCCCGTAGCTTTCCCTTCATTGCCAAGAAAAGTTGTCCGCGAGTATAGAGATGGACTTTCAGCAGTTTAGGCGGGCCTTCCTAGAAAGCGGTTCGCTTGAACTTCGCTCCTAAATACGTCTTGACAAATGCTGCGTCTTGTGGTGGAGCTTTCCTTCCAGAATGCAAGATAACTCTGCATTTCGCCCCGTTCTGAGCAGTAACTTATGGCCTTGTTAGAGCCACTCTAACGGACCACTTATTATGCGCTAGGGCCAAGATCATAAAGGCGTTCGAGAACGCGGCAGTAGCAAGGAACTGACAAACACTCGAAAGCGAATCCCAAGAACCGCGTCGAATACATGAGAGACGCACGTAAGCAACAAGACACGTTTCGATAAACAATCACCCGGGAAAGGCTCAGCAGTAACGTTCCTCGCTAACCTAATGACCACTTCGGAGTTCCCTCCAGAGCACATTTCTGTGTGTTCGGTTGATATGGAGTTTTGATTCGTTATTATTGGCCGTGGTTTTTCCCTTCGCGGTCCCAGCGCTTCGAGCCCTTGTGCGAACCTCTTGTGTGTACTGGTGCGTGCATACGCGCGGGTGTGATCAGTGTGCACTTCGTTTTCCCGTACTGATCTCATGACATTTTGCACGCCCGTGAAACGGCTCCTTCGAAGCTGCAAGCTCAAGCCCGTCTTCTCGCGTCTTACTTTATTCATCGCCTCGGCCAGTGATCGAATGTTGGGGTTTCGAGTGTCCATTAATAAGGACCCATCTTTCGTTCTTTATTTCTTCCTCTCTTTCGTTACTGCTTTTTTCGTGATATGATCTTAACAAGCTGGCATGCTTCATCGCCTAAGGTCCCCTTTGTTCTTGTTGGAGATTCGGCAGAGAATAATCTTTTAAGTGTCCTAGAATAAAGAAATGACTGAGAGGGCGAGGGCGAGCCTTCGTTATGAATTTCTAACCGTAAGCGAAAGCGAAATTAGGGCTCGACACTGAATGGTTATGGCTTTAGTGTATGCTACCCTATAAAGAAACGTTAAATGAAGACTATATTTCTTATTTAGAGGCGAGAGCGCTGATCCTTCTACATCCTTTAATCAATGTCTTTCCGCTTTGTCATCTTTATTATGCAGGATATTATAAAAACTCAGTTACGCAAATTGCTAAATAAAGGCGTGTGTTTGTGTGCGGACTGTGTTGCTTTGCCGCATAAACTCGTGCAACCCTTCTTCCTACCGGAAGAATGGTCCGTCTAGAGGCTTTCGGCGAAGCCTAGTCTCCCCCCACTTAAGCCATTGAGCGTCGGTTCCATGGGGACAGGTCCTTCTTCGACCGTGCTGTGCCGGCCTGCGACGAACGGTCAATAGCCCGCCTATGCAGGTGGGCTTACTCAAGCTTCAGTCACGTAGGAACTAGACTGTCTTCGACAGTGCCATGTGCTCTCTACAAAGAACGGTCACCGACGCGCCTGGTTAGGACTTCTTTGAAGTAGGAGGACGAGGTGGACGATGTCCGAACCATCGTGGAGGGTACGTGAGACAATGGACGAAACGTTATTTAATGCTGTGTCAGCCCCTTAGAGGCAGCCACCCCAGCTGACTGTCGAGATGGCAGGCTGTGTGGAGCGATACTACTTTACTTCCTATATAAACTTGTTATCGTTTTTCGAAGCGCTTATCTTCTTGTTCAGGTTATGAACGAAAATCCGACCACGGCTACGTCGGCTCGTCAGCCCTGCGTCTCACTACGACACGCTACCCGTGCGGCTTAGCAAGTTTGCAACAGTGTCATTTGAAGAGACTTGATCTAGCGCTGAAGCTCCGACGGAGAGGCCTTGAAGGGTTTCCAACTGCGCCACACTCGCGGTCAAGAAGCCCTTTAATTTAAATCTTGTACACGAAAATCACATAAAATTTCGGAGCGTTCTCGCATTTTCATTTGTCACGTAATAGTCTCATCAGAAAAGAAAATAAGAGAGTAGTATTTCCTTATATTTAATGGAAACATCAAGCAATACATCGGCGGACAACTTCGCCAAGTGTAGGTTCGTATGATTACATCCCTTATCATCTAAATAAGTGTAAATTGCGGAATCATATGTGCGTCAGCACCAACCCAGCAGAGTTAGTTGTACTGTCATTTTAGGCCGGTGGCCGCACAATTGCTACGCCTACAGTCCAATATTTCCCATGGCCTGTTCGTTTCCTACCCTTTTCGGGAAGTTCAAGAGGGAGCCGACTATTCCATACAGATAAGCAATTAGTGGGGCTTGAGTGTTCGGGCTAACAGCACGCTGCGGTGGTCGCTGTACTGCAGGCGTACGACAGGTACAATCATGGGCGTCGCTCGTAGGCACTAGAGGCCTACCTGGTGGGCAGTTTCGTGACAGTTCTCGCGCGCTTAATAGGTCGACGGCGTCACACTCGGGAGTTGTGGAAGAGAGCGGGGAAGCCGCACGAGAAACCTTCTGCAGATTCATTTTACTTGTTCCTCTTGGTTGCTGCGAACCTTTCCTTACAAGAGCCATTAACTCTGCGGCACGAATGTGTAGGTGGCCTCGTACGCAGACCGGTCAGTGGGCGTTCCCACTCAGTCATGACCTGCGGACAGCGCAGAAGCACGGCTGTGGCGCAAGAGAGAGTAGCGGCTGTCGGCACGCTATAGAGCCTGGTGAATATCCTGCCCGAGCGTTGAATGCTCGCCGGCCGGATGGAACGTATACGCTACTGGATTGTACTTGGCTGCCCGCGCGTTGAATGCCACCTTCACAACCGAGTCCGTTGCGTTAATTAGAACTCGCAGAACCCTTACCACTCGCGTGATTGGTGAGGTCACTGAAGAGGTGCTGGGTGCATTGCGCATTGTGCGTGGGTCCGTCGCGTGCTGGGCGCGCGCGCTTCAGAGGCGGCCTTTTCCGAGTTCTATGCCCATGGAGTAGTAATTAGGTGTATTCCTTTCCGACATTCTTGCGTTAGTTGTCCGAGGCTGCACCTGGTAGCTCGCAGTGTGAGCGCTAATGAACGTGAAAGGTCGCTCCATAGCATGTCTTTTGTACCAGGTAAGCGCAGCACGTTATCAGTACTCCTGACCAAGCTTTCGTCCCTCAGCACGGTGTGGCCACTCACTCATTGTGGTCATTTCACTTGTGCGCGTGTGTGTTTGTGTGTGTGTGTGTTCGGGCATGCGCACCTGTGTGTGCGCGTGCGCGCAAAACAAAAAATGCAATTCGAAGTCACGAAGCGATGAATTGCTCAGCTATCCAAACATAGCGGCTAAAACGCTCCCTGAACTCATAACTTCTTCAAAGACGAATGGATTTGATGGAGGTCTAATAAAGTCATGGCCCGGTAAAATAAATAAAAAAAAAACAGGAAATAATCAACCTGCACGTACTCCATAAAGAGGTAACAAAACGCATCCTGCATACATCAAATAACATTCTCATAGGTGCGCTATTGAGCTCCGACGTCTCATTACAGCGATTTGCATGATAAGCCGAATACCGCCGCTAAGATGACCAACTGCCGACAACATTTACATGCGAAGAGATTTAAGCTTCGAAGATATAGGAATAGCTTAGTGAGTGCTTGGAGCTGAAGTGACTACGTCTCGACACTTGCCAAGATTTATGTACGGGACATAAACACTGCCCGCCCTCACCCACGCATCAAATCACCGCATAAGTAAAGCATTAGTCGTCCCCCTTCTTTTATCCTTTGATAATTATTCTTAATTTCGATTTTTTTGTTTTTGTTCTTTCCTTCTGGTTTAGAGTGCATGTGAAACTTGTAATCTTTGGCGAAACGCGTGCATGAGAACCTTACTAAAGCATATCGACCACACAAACATTCACGCGCACACACCGAGACTATTTGGTACGCAATAACACACACACATGCAGGCATGCACACGTACACGTTACAAACACATACAGGAGATGCACACACATTCAGAACGAGCACATACATGTACGCACACACGCGGGTGCACGCAGATGCGCCCACACGGAAATATACAACCAAATCAACCAGTGACTGTATCGGAATACACGAAACATATAAATGAAGTCAGTTTCGTGGAGCCAAGGTTATGTGCTGTGCGTATTTAAAAAAGTTTTCCGATGGCATGGTTCTATTTTTTTCCTAATGGTGTGCGCCCGCTTAGGTCTGTCGAAACTTTGCGCAGCTCTGCATCCCGATCTTCAAGTGCTTTGCCCGAGGCATGCTTTTCAGTTTGTTAGTAACCTTTTTTCCCGAACAGCGCCGCACTGTTTCTGCTATCCTTGAAATAAAATGCGCTTAGCGTTGCCTCCCACAAAAGCTTCTCGAGCTCTCGGAGAAGCATCTGCGCTCCGCGAGTTGAAAAATGGCGGCTCCTTTACTTTCCAGGTCAGCAGGCGCGCTCGACGATAATTGAATCTAGACGCTCCCGCGAGGAGAAACAACGCTATAGGGCACTTGCCTATACCGAGCTCGGCGGCTTTCAACCCGCCTGGCTTTTAAAATACGGCGTCGTCCTTTTCTCCCTGCTTCCAGAAATGTCACTCCTGTTCTTTGTGTTTGTTGTGTTTGTTGCAGTAGCCACTTCTTTTCTCTTTTTGAGATGTCAGTGCTTCTTCCAAAAAGTAAAGCATAGATAGCAAAGTAACAGCATACGACAACTAAGCTTCGTAGACTTAAGGCTCGGTCCCACCTGCGACTATGGCACTGGTCGCGCGACCAAGTTCGCAATAGTCGCAAATGGCCGTAATGGTCACCAAGCGACTGATTTGGCTCAATCGCTCGCTGCTCGATTTTTCAGCCGCGTGGCTGCAGTCACAACCCTCTGAACCAATCAGATGCGCAGGAACAGGACGTGAGCTTATTTTGCAGGGCAACAGCAATGCGAGCAGACGTGAATTCTGTGTGTCGACGGGTATAAGTCACACGCAGGTGTGAACGTCGGTCGCGTACAGAGTTGCGTTTCGGTCGCCAGTAGCAAATCGTGGCGCTACAAGCATCGCGCGACCGGTGCTTAGTCGCAGGTGTGAATGAGCCTATAGAAGCTGTATAGATTGCAGCAAGCGGTATCGTGCGGACACACAATAATAATATAAACGCCTCACCCTCATTATCTCCGTACCCGCCATGGTAGCTTACAGAAGGTAAGGTATTGTGCTGCTAAGCACGAGGGCACGGATTCGGTTTCCAGCAACGGCGGCAGCATATCGATAAGGGCGAAATGCAAGAACATTGGTGAACTTTTATTGAGGTGCACGTTAAAGAACCTCCAGTGGTCGAAATTGATCCGGAGACCCCCCCAATATGGGGCAGGCCTCATAATAATAGCATGGTTTTGGCACGTAAAACCCCAGAAATTAATACTATCAGTGACCACTAACACTCGTTGTTACTACGCTCCTATGATAAGGCGTGCCAGGCGCGGGGAATGAACGTTCCACGCGTCTTCTCACCTCACTACGTCCCTGAAACGTTGCATATCTAAACCAATATCTATGGTGCGAGTAGAGACCGACGCTGCAACACGTCACATGGCAATAGCAGAGCAAACCTATGGAGGCAGAGTTGCCTTTGGTGCTCACGATGCTGGGGGACCCTTGGGAGGCCGTCCTCGCCTGAACTGACCTGAAGACCCAAAGAGAGTGGCGGCCACTGTTTTTCCGGAAAGAGGAAACCACCCTTGACATTTCCGCCTCCAACAATTTTTTTCTTTCTTGATCGTTTTATCCTTGTACTCCCTGAAACGAGAGCATATCTACCTTACAGAAGTCGTACTCCGGTGATAATGCGGCAAGAAATAAAAAACTGTCCGTCCCGTCACTTAATGCCAAAAAGTTATACGATTGTGGGACAGTAAATAAATGGAGGAAAGAGGTGGCTATTTTCGCGTCTGTATTCACCTTCAGGTGAACTTTAAGTATAAGTACAGTGCAGCTGTAATGAACCTGGAAACGCGGCGGACGTGGTTCGAGATCATTCAATTGCTGTGCGACGTAAGAAGGCTAACAAAAAAATGAGAAGAAAAAGGCAAATAGGTGCCGAGACATAGAGGGTTGGAGATTTACTTATATGCCAGCGTACGAAGAACGCTTTAGCGGGAAGTATAACTTCACAACTAATGACAAGAGCAAAATAGCGAGACCAATGGCACACAACGAGAACACCTCACGGGCGTCATTAGACATTTCTAGGAAGTTCGCTTTCATTGCTGCCTTACTGAAGCACGCGGCACCATTGAAAGTAGGATGGGAATCAAGATCAAGGAAAGAAATGGACTCACTCGAAAAAAAAATAAGGATCGATGCAAAGAAGCTAGACACACGGCAGTCTACGCGGGGACCTCTTTAGCAGCACTTCGCCACCATTTGGACCCCGAAGTGTTGTTGTTTCTTTGCACTATATCTTTCTTACGATGGGAGAAAGAAACATTCTGCAACAGGCATAGTCACTTCCCTTTTGGTTCCTGACGTTTATTCTTGGCCGTGGAGAAATAATAATAATAAAGAAGTTTCAGGGGATGAAGTCGGCTAGAGTAGATTGGTCGCGTTCGCTCTCAAAAGTGGTCTCCACCTCTAGCCAGCCTCCGGGCTTCGGCGGCGAGAAGCTTTGAACCATATAACTACCGCCCGGGGACCATTCTGAGAGAATTTTATTGAAGGCAGAAAGAAGGAACGAAAAAAGAAAGCTTGGCTGATTCGAGATTTTCTTTTTCGTATTGAAAGTCGAGTGATAAGAGCGGAGTACATCGCGTCCACTAGGCCTCTGCTTTAGAACTTTCCTTTTTCGCGCCGGTATATCACAAAGTTACATTATTGAGGAACGTGCAAATCGCAAAGCGCATTATAATTTATTACTTGCACTTAGAAAGGAAGCTTTCCCGTACTTGCCGAAGATTTTCGAAAGGGGTAAGAAACAAGCATCTCCACGAAGTGAATCATGACGAGTGGGCGATATGGGTGTCGTATGGGTGAGTAACCGTACGTTACCCGAACATTGTCCCATATAATGTAAATTGAATGACATAAAGTGACATAAAGAGTCGACGACAAAGCTAGGTCCTAAGGTCCATAATGCGACGTTGTAGTGGCCGCCTAGTATAAAGGGTTTGTGCATGCAGGTGTTTTATATTGTTCCGTCACAATTATGATTGATATTAGTCTATTGTTAAACCTGATGTTTCGATTTTACACCGTGCTGTGCCATGAGCACGGACGCCAAACCGACAGACAAGCCTCGGCCTTAAGGTGCTTCGCCCCTAAAAAATGTTAAGCTGCCAGAGTCGCTTATGCACTCGCCTATAGACCTTTCCATACGGTGAGGAAGACCTCTCTGGCAGCCAGCGCTTTCCTCCTTTCTGGAATGGTTGTGATGGCGCGGAGTTTGCGCGCTGGTGCTTGGATGTGTACCGTTGTCAAACAATTTTGCGGGTTTTAGGTCGACCTGCGGAATTTTTTCTCGTTTATTGCGATGTCACTCAGCAAAAGGTCAACGGGAAACCACGGCGCCATTTTTGGTAGTTCTAACAACTACAGAAAAAAAGGAGACCTCTGTCTGAATAAGTATGCCACGTGCATCCCCAAATGTGGAGTGTTTGCAGTTGCGGACTCTTCAAGGTACACCCAGGGGCGTAGCCAGTGGGGGGGGGGGGGGGGAGGGGGTGTTGGAAAGGTCGAACCTCCCCCTCTCGAAATTTTTCGATTTTGCATGTTCATATATACCCGCACACATACAAACGCACGCACGAACATACAAAAAGGATGGTTGAACCCCCCCCCCCCCGAAAAATATTTCTGGCTACGCTTCTGAGTACATCGTTTGTGTTGCGTTCCAGGTTCTAAATCGGCAAGTTTCGCAACATATCTACAATTTCCAGTGTTTCACGCAGTCAAATGACTATCGGATATGGCCAGATTAGCGAACAAACCTAAGCGGTCATGTACGGCCCTGTCAGGTAAAGTGCGAAACATCTAAGCTCCATTCGTGAACTAACATTCCTCAGTAGCCACCTGCGTTGTTTTCGCTTTCTTTTATTATATTTAATATGATCTGTATGGTCAAAAAATTAGCCTCGCAGCTCGGCTCAACACGGTAATCACTGCAGTTGATGTAGCGGTATTAGCACGAACCAGAAATAGCTCACTTCGAAGCGGGGTGACCGGCATTATATATTTATTTTGTGTTCCGCACCGGCCTTGTAAAACCCCAACATCCAATGAACACTACATGAAAAAGACGTGCCAAGATCCTTGTCGTGAGGCTGCAACTTCTGTAAGACAGCGGGGTGTATCGTAGACGATATGCGATATGAACGCCGAACAGAAAAAGGAGAGTTCTGTCTCTTCGTGTGTAGAACATCTGTTTCCTACTAGGCAGATTTGTTAGGTGGTCAAGAACCGTGTCCTACGAGTCGCGCAATGACATACAACATAGTTAATCATCTTCCAAGCAACAAAACAAAAACTACGCTGTTACGCTGTTCTAGTGTTTTTTGAATTGCAAATATTGCTGCTTAGCTTTGCGAACAACAGCGAGAATTTCGCAAAAATGGTGCATCTGGTAGATGAAGCTATTAAAAAAAAACGAATCACCTCTGATGACGATCATAGACTCCAGCCTGTGCACGCTTCATGCCTCACTGGCAGAAGAAACTCTCTATCTTCACCTTATCGCCGCCAAAAGCCAATAAAATATCGCGACTCTCAAGCTAGAGCACTGCACGGGCCGGATTTTATGGCCCGGGCCCGGCCCGGGCCCGCTTTATGAAGCCCGAGCCCAGCCCGGGCCCGGGCGTACATGACCGAACCCAGCCCGAGCCCGGCCCGGGCCCGGGCGTACTTGACCGTACCCAGCCCGAGCCCGGCCCGGGCCCGTCGTTCCAAGTCCGGGCCCGGCCCGGGCCCGGGCGTTCATTACTAAACTAATCCAGGGCGCGCTTGTTCATGACCAGGCCCGACCCGGGCCCGCTAGAGGATATTAGTTGTTGATGATGATTATTAATGATGCCGTGCGCTTTGTCACGGGCGATCGGATGGAAAATCAGGTGTGTACATGCATCGAAATGTTGCTTTGCCCACGGTGGTAGCTCAGCGGCTACGCTGTTTCGCTGTTAAGTCCTAGGACGCGGGTGCGATTCCCGCAGCCACGGCGGCCGCAATTTGGTGGGCGCGAAATGCAAGAACACCCGTGTATATACTTATCTTTAGGTGCACGTTAGAGAGCTCGAGGTGGTCGAAATTGATCCGGTGCCACTACGGTGTGCCTCGTAATAATATCGGGGTTTTGGCACGTAATACCAAGGAATATAAATGAAATGTACCGTATGTGTCAACCTCCCATGGGAACAACCGTGATCTGGCCCATTGTTAGTGCTGTTAATATATATATACGTGTCACTTCAGCTTGGCACAGTATACATTAGACCATGGAATGCATAACATTCGCGTGTGCTCGAAGGCCCGACTTACGCCTTTTAATGAGCGGGTCCAAGTCCGGCCCGGCCCGCAGCCTCAAGCCCGGGCTCGGCCCAGGCCCGCGGCTTCAAGCCCGAGCCCGGCCCGGGCCCGCACTTTCAAGCCCGAGACCAGCCCGGGCCCGCCGGAAAACGCTTCGGAGGGCCCGGCCCGGCCCGCGGGCAGGGCCGGGCCCGGACTTTCGGGCCGTCCCGGGCTTTCGGGCCGTCCCGGGCCCGTGCAGTGCTCTATCTCAAGCAACAAAAAGAAAGGAAAAGGAAAAGAAGCGCGCCGGCATGTCAATGTTAACATCGTTTTTATGTACCAGCACCTGCCTGTAATCATTTGTAATTTCATCCTCACCTGTGGATGATGAACGAGCGAGTAATAAGCGCTCACTGAAAAGTTGAGAAACAAGATAGACAACAGTTTCTGAGCAACAAACAGATGTCATCCGCGCCACGAAATCGAGACTGCGCGTTCCCGCACGAACGCATGTACGAGCGATAGTCAATGTGACAGCATAAACAAACCGTGAATGCAAAAACAAACTAAAAGATTGCAGTAAAAAAAAACATGGTTGATCCCTCCGTCATAGGAATCAGTATAACACGAAAGTTATGCGTGTCTTCGCAGAAGTAGTTGAAAATATCCATCGAAGCAAGCGAGAAGTCTCATCATCAAATTCGGTGTCGGCACAGAAGAGCACAAAGATATCGTCGGCTGCGTGAATTTACAACCACAACCACTATTAGAAATCGGTAAGTCTGATGAAAAGCACCAAACGCTACAGCGTGAAGCACTGAAAAGTCTAAGGGATATGGATCTGTCCTTGACCATGCTTTACATGCAAGATGCATATGGGGCCATATTTCAATTCACAAACATGGCGAGTCATGTACAGGGTGTCAAGAAAATCATGAATAAGTGCGCACTGTCGTTACACCGTCCGTTCTACTAGCTACTTGCGCAACTTCTTGGAAAATATGCAAAGGTATGAAATGCGTGCCGATTCAGAGTAACAAGCAAAACGGGTGCAGGATAGCTCTCTGGCAATAATCTTTTCTTATTAGAATACATGTTTGTTTCTGTTTTTAAACACGATAGTCCTTCTTGGGATACTTGAACGCAGAAATTTTGGTCTGTCTGTCTATTTTTCTGTCTGTCACACGATTCAGCCACGCGGCCAACGTTTAGGCACTTGCTGAACGCCCAGCCGTCTTTAACTGGTAGCTGCGTTCATACTTGCGAACATTGTCGATCAAAAAGCAAATATTACGCATATCTGAGGCGCAACATCAATACGTAAGTATTATGTGCTGTGTTCCTTTACTTGAATATACATAGAGAAGACCCTAGTGTTTCTTTGCCTGCGCTGAAAATGCTAGTGTTTCTTAGGCTGCGCTGCAACGGCGCAGAAACGGCCGGCAGAAGACTATCGTCTTTCGACGACATTTTCAGCGAGACACGCAGATGCACGGCTTATTTTTTGATAAGTATATTTTATTAGTTGCTGCCACTCTGCACTGACCTTCAATGATGTGCTTCACCGAGGCGGTCTGTCCGTGGCATCAGTTTGGTCTCAATATCCCAGTGTAACAGGCTGTTGATTACAAAAAGTTGTTAGGTGCTTAGCTGCTGCGATCGATGCAAGCAGCCTCCTTGCCTTGCATTTGGCGAATTTGACTTTTGAAGTGACCCTTTACTTCAGCAGAGGCTTCTGCTTGCACATAAGATTGGGCTTGCGCACTTTCAAGCAGTCGTCCAGAGGTAATCCGTAGTTGCTAAATGTAACATGGTATGCTTGATCGGGGGCAAATAGTGATCACACTTCGTGTATTGACTGGGGAGGACTGTTTTCTCTTTAGAAACAAACAAACAAACATGGTTGATCCCTCCGTCATAGGAATCGGTATAACACGAAAGTAAAATGTGTCCTTACAGAAGTAGTTTAATGTTTACTGTACATTGATATAAGAGAGCTTGCACAATGTCTATTGGTGTTTGGCAGCTATAGCACCGTTTAACGTGGTTGCATCCACGTTGACGCTTGATTGCACATCTTCATCCCAACAGCTAACGTCCATGATCAATGATTAAACGAACCTTTGTGGTAGCTCCAGTAGTTAACCGTGAGAGCATAAGTAGAGAAAGCGGTGTGACAGCCACGGAAGAGCGTCGCTAATTAAGAGCAGAACTTGGGCTAAGGTCGCCATCCCGAGGCATGTTAGTGTGTCTACAAAAAGAATCGCACCACGGCAGGGCTAGAGGGAAACGCATCGCGCGTCGTGTCTCCCTTCTAACCCGGCCGCGATTCCTCTCGGGGAGAGCGCAAGCGGGGACGCGGTGTTCCAGCCAGGCCAAGCGGGTGAGCGTCGCAGAGCTATATTTATTATGGATGGATGCAATGAGCGAGTCGTAGGTTTGTGCTAAGGTCGCAACCTCGCCGTGTGTTAAGGCGCTGACAAAATTGCGCTTCTCCTATTGGAAATATCCCTAATAGGACGGACGCGTAGCAACGGCGCGTTGCAAGAACGAATCGCGGAGGCCAGCTTCACGATTAATTGCTTCACTTTACTGCTCCCAGGCGGCGACACCACACCGCCGACCAAGAGCGCAGTGTGAGGAATGTGTGAGATATAAAAGGCGCGTTTGTGAAGCCGCCTGATTGTGTGACGGTGGCGCAGTGGATAGCGCGCCCGGCATCTGTTGTCGCGGACCGAGAGATTTTAGGCTCGACTCCCGTGGACGAAACCTTCTTTCAAGTTTTAAATGCGAATGCATTTTTTAGTCGGGCTATGTAAGGCATCCGGCGTTGTCCGCGCACCTCTCCGCTCTCACACCCTCTCCCATAGCAACAGCTGCGGGCGCGCGCGCTTAGCCTCGCCCCTAGCAACCGGAGCAGGTGGTGCGGGCGGAGTAGTGGAGAGTGAGTGGAGAGGAGGAGCGCGCTCTGGCGTGTGTGGGGAGAGTGTAGGAGAGGGTAGGTGCAGTGCTTCGCCGCTCCTTCTCTCGCCGTTCGCTCTCACTCCTCCCTGCGCCACCGCCTCAATGCAGTGCGTTTGAAACGCGTTTGTAGCGTTTGTGCTGCCTTGGCACAGCCTGAAAACAGCGCGTTCTAAACGCGTTTGTGCTGCATTGAAGGCGGTGGCAACATCCCTGAGGTGATTACGAACGCACGTAGGAAGCGTTCGTTGAAAGAGGCGCCCAAAAGGGAGACATTTGAGCGCGTCGATGTGTCCAGCTTTACGCCATTAAAATTACTACGCCGTGTACTCCCGGCACAAGAAATGCATTCGCATTTCCTCACGATTCCCTTCGGGCAGGTGGGGGCATTTTTTAACACGAAAGTGTTTTATGCCGGGGACCACCACGGCTCCACTGACGTATTTCCGTCACGGATATGACGCTGCAAAATATAAAGACTAATAGCGGGCAAAGAAAAAAACCAGAAGAAAATTCGGCAGATCCCACGCACTGTGGGAATCGATGTATTGCGAAGCAGCCAGCAAAGAGCTGCATACATCGCCTTGTTTGTCTTTGAGCCAAATGAAATCATTCATGCCATGGCATCTAGTCCACCATATGTCGCATGTTTGCCATGCACGCATGCATGCACAATCTAGTGTACACCATGCCAATGAAACGCATATTCTGGTATATAAATGCATGACCTGTCGTTTATGTTTATCACGCACTCGTGTCATGCCATACCAATTTTGGTATATATCACGTTAACAAAACGGCCGGAAGCGCACCATGACAGTGACATGTAAATCATACCGTACATGACATGCAAAACATGATTCGCATGTTAGACCTCTCATTTATGTTCGTCATACAGTCACATCGCGCAATACCAATTTTGGTGAATATCAAAGGAGCGAAATGGCCGCGAGTGCACCATGAGTAGAGCATGTAAATCATGCCATACATGACATGAATATTATGGTTTTTCATGTTACCACCTGTCACTAATGTTCATCACACAGTCTCATCGCGCAATACCAGTTTTGGTGTATATCAAGCTATCGAAACGGCCGCGAAAGCACCATGAGCGTGGCATGTAAGTCATGACATACATGACATGCATGTCATAGTTTTCATGTTATCACCTGGTATTCATGTTCTTCATACAGTCACATCGCGCAATACCAATTTTGGTGCATATCAATCTAGCGAAACGGCCACGAGTGCGCCATGAGCATGGCATGTAAATCACGTCGTACATTTCATGCATGTCATGAGTATCATGTTACCACCTTTCATTTACATTCGTCATGCAGTGGCGTCGCGCAATAGCAATTTTGGTGTATACCAAGCTAGCGAAACGGCCGGGAATGCACAATGAGCGTGGCATGTAAATCATGACATACATAACCTGCATGTCATGATTTCCATGTTACCACCTCTCATTTTCGTTCGTCATGCAGTCGCGTCGCGCAATACCAATTTTGGGGTATGTCAAGCAAGCGAAACGGCACGAGTGCGTCATGAGCACGACATGTAAATCATGTCGTGCATGTCATGCATGTCATGATTTTCATGTTACCACGTCTCATTTACCTTCGTCATACAGTCGCTTCGCGCAATACCAATTTTGATGTACATTGAGCTAGCGAAGCGGCCGCGAATGCATCATGAGCGTGGCAATTATGTCATGACATACATGACATGCATGTCATGGTTTTCATCTTACCAACTGTCATTCATGTTCTTCATACAGTCACATTGCGCAATACCAATTTTGCTGTGTATCAATCTACTGAAACTGCCGCTAGCGCATCATGAGCGTGACATGTAAATCAGGTCGTACATGACTCGCATGTCATGATTTTCATGCTACCACGTCTCATTTACGTTCTTCATACTGTCGTGTCACGTAACACCAATTTTGGTGTATATCACGCAAGCGAAACGGACGCGAATGTACCATGAGCGTGGCATGTAAATCATGTCATACATGAAATGCATATCATAATTTTCAAGTTACCACGTGTCAGTTATGTTCGTCATACAGAAATGTCTCGTCATACCAGTTTTCATATGTATCCCTTCATTTAAACGGCCGCGAGCGCCCCGAGACGATGTCATGTAAATCATGCTGAACATGACATGCGCATCATGATTTGCATGTTAGGACCTGTCATTATGTTCGTCATGAACTCTTGTCACGCCGTACCAATTTTGGTATATATGAAATTAACGGAACGGCCGCAAGAGCCCAAAGGCCGTGGAATGTAGATCATGCTGTTCATGACATGCGTGTCATGATTTTCATGATATGGCCTGTCATTTATGTTCGTGATAAGGCCATGTTATGACACACCAATTTTGGTACACATCCGATTAACGGAACGGCCAGGGAGCCCAAAGGCCGTGGAATGTAAATCATGCTGTTCATGACAAGCGTGTCATGATTTTCATGATATGACCTGTCATTTATGTTCGTAATAAGGCCATGTTATGACACACCAATTTTGGTATACATCCGATTAACGAAACGGCCAGGAGAGCACAAAGTCGTAGGCGGCTAGATAGATAGATAGATAGATACGCTCAAAGTCGCAGAAGTTCGCTAAGAAATGCTTCGCATTTAAAAAGTTCCGTCACCGGGAATCGAACTTACGACCCCTCGCTCCGCAGCGCGCAGCGCGAAACGATTCAGCCACTGACGGCACGTTCTTCGCAATGCTAACGGCGAGCTCTTTATATACACCATTTGCCGGTGGCTGTACTCAGAGATCTGTGTTACAGCGTGTTTTCGTTATCACTAGCGAGATGGCGCGAAGACCTCGAAGAGCGCGCTTGAACGGTCGTCGCCGTTGCGACGAGCGCCGCGTCTACAGGGAGTGGTCGCTTGTGCGTGCGCTTGTCTCGTGATCGCGGTGGTTTGTACGTCTCGCGTTGAGAGCACGAAGGTCACTTGGCTCACTGCAGCGGCCGCTTTTGCGAAAGGAGCGTGGTGCTCACGCAGAAATAAGTTACAAATGTGACAGTTAGTTCGCTCTCATCCTGTGTGTATTCGTTCCCTGCGTCCTTTCTACTTGAACAGCGCGTTGCAAGTTTCGAGCTACTTGCCGTTCTTCGCGTGACATTACAATTTGTTGCTGTAGCATTCATTCCTACCCCCTTGGGGCGAAAGAATGCGCAACAAATGCTCAAGTACGTCTGTGAAGACACGTTTCACTTTCGTGTTATACCGATTCCTATGACAGAGGGATCAGCCATGTTTTACAGCGAAAGCTGTTATGAGATCATTTCACCGGCCGTTTTTGGCGCCGTAGTTGTCCGCCGCCGCCGCCGCCGCCGCCGCCGCTGCCGCCGCCGCCGCCGCCGCCGCCGCCGCCGCTGCCGCCGCCGCTGCCGCCGCCGCCGCTGGTGTCCGTAACCAGTATCGCTCGAAATAAGAAAAAAAACGAAATAAGAAAAAAATTTCCAGGATGGAACGAGGTTCGAACCTGGGCCCTCTGCGTGGGAGCCCAGTATTCAACCACTGAGCCATGCCGGTGCTTGAAACTGTTTTGCAAAAAGGTCCTATACAGGCTTCATGCCGGGAAGGAACCACATTAGCATATGCAATATAGCGTGGTAGAAGAGTAAAATAAGCACCAAGCGTCGCACAACGCGAATTCTGTAACCAGGCGTCACACAATGCGAATTGCGCAACGAGTAGGTTGTTGAGTGCTTCCAACCCATTACAAAGGACTCTGCCATAATTCTTCATCGTCATCAGGCACAGCATCAACAAAGTGCGCATAATGCCTTATATGCGTATAGCAGGTACCAACGCTCTCCGTAGAATGAAGAAAAATGGCACAGTGCCTGCTGCCCTACTTCTCAAAAATTACAATGATTTATAGCGTAGTGGGTTCCTCGCAAGTGCACTTGTATTGGTTGCCAAGGAAGCCCATAAGCGCATGATCCACTTCCTCGGGGTCTCAGTAAAATTACACTGATTTATAGCGTAGTGGGTTCCTCGCAAGTGCACTTGTATTGGTTGCCAAGAAAGCCCATAAGCACATGATCCATTTTCTTGGGGTCTCAGTAAAGTTCTTCGCCCCCCCCCCCCGTCTCTCTCCCACGTCAACCTATGTTATACAGCATGACGGGAGAGGGAAATAACGACCGGGCGTCACCCAATGCAAATCACATAACTCGTGGGCCGTTTAAAGATTCCAACCCATTAAAAAGGGCTGAGCCTTAATTCTTCATCGTCATCAGTCGTCGCGTCAACAAAGTGCACATAATGCCTTACAGACGTGTAGCTGGTGCCTCGCTTCTCGGCAGAATGACGAATAATGGCTTAGTAGGTGCTTCCCAACTTCATGAAAATTGTGATTTATGGCGTAGTGGGTACCTTTCTAGTGTACTTGTATTGTAGCCCCGAGAGAGCTTAACGGGCTCTAGAAACGCCGCTCTTCCAGCTTTCGCTGTGACTGTGCTGCGGTTTCAGCGCAGGCCTGGCGTTTTTTAACACGAAAGTGTTTTAGCCGGGGTCCGCCAAGACTTCAGTGACGTATTTCCGTCACGGAAATGACGCCGAAAAAATGTACACGAATAGATGGCAAAGAAAAAAAGTTCCGTCGACGGGCGTCGAACCCACGACCGCTCGGTCCGCAACAACAGATGCCGGGCGCGCTATCCACTGCGCCACGGTCACAGACTCTAGAGGCTTGACAAACGGGCCTTTTATATCTACCACTCTCCAGGTCGACGTAGTGGTGTTGCTCTCTGGGAGCGGCAAAGTAAAGTAATTCATCATTACTGTGACCTCCGCGATTAGTACCTGCACCGCGTTACACGTTCGTCCCATTCGGCGCGTTTTCAATAGAAGTGCAATTTTGTCAATGCCTTAACACACCACGAGGCGGCGACCTTAACGCAAGCATCGTAAAAGCGCCGGCATCGCTCATAGCATCATGCTAATCAAACAAAGAATAGCTCTGCGACACGCGCCTGTCTCACCTGGCAACCTGGCTGTAGCTCCGCGTTCCCCCCGTACGCGCTCGCCCCGAGAAAAATTGCGGCCGGGCTACCGAGGCGGCACGACGCGCTTTGCGTTTCCCTCTAGTGCGTCCGTGGTGTTCAATCACATTTTAACATGCCGCAGGATGGCGACCAAGTTCTGCGTCCAATATGCGACGCTCTTCTGGCTATCACAACTCGTTCTCTGATTACGCTTTCACCGTTAACTACTACAGCTACCGCAAGGGTTTGTTTAATTGTTGAACATGGACGTTAGTCGTCGGCATGGAGATGTACCACCAAGCATCAAAGTGGGTGCATCTACGTTAAACGGTGCTATAGCTGCTGCCAGACAAATATTAGGGGTGTGCGAATATTCGAAAGTTTCGAATATTCGTCGAATATTACATTCGAGATATTCGTATTCGATTCGAAAATCGTGTATTCGAAAAGTTTCGAATATTCGATAACTTCGAATATTCGAAAAATTCGAATATGCGATTCGATTATCATGCATAAAATAACTCGTTTTCCACATTTCTGCTGCGTTCTTATAGCTAAAAACGTTCCCGAGAGGAGCGATACACATCGTAAGTACACGGAGGCAAGATATCTGCCTGCGACGAGCGCTCCAATACGTATGATTTATTGCTGGTGCATCTCCGACGTGCAGCGCTGTTGGCGATCATGTAACCGTACATTTTCAATATTATGCGGCCGTAACGTGCCGCACTACCACTCGTTCCCTATGCGGGACCACTTCTGAAGAAAGACAGTGACACACGGGACTGGTGGCGGACTGTAGGCACCTTCAGATACCCCAGTCTGGCAAATCTTTGCCCCATGTAACTCCCTATAGCAGCCAACCGGGGGGCGCACAACGACGGGGAACCAGACACAGTCACTAGACGCTATGGGGCAATTCTAGAACATCAAAGAGCACTGAGGAGGATTTACTCTCCTCCCCACAAAGACCTCAGTAGAGAGCAGTCGGTTGCCTGGAGACAGCTGCAGACTAATACATACCCAAATCCCAGTCTACTTAACAAAATCTATCCGACTACATACGACAACAAATGCCCGCTATGCGGGGAACATGCAACACTTTATCATGTTACATGGGCCTGCCAACACTCAAAGGATGTGCCAATAAACAACACACCAACACCGGAGCAGTGGGAGGCTGCGCTGTCCTGCTCGAAGCCTGAAGAACAGCTCAAGCAGATTGACAGAGCTCGCAAGATGGCAAAGGCCACAGGGGCCCTGGACTGAGGGCTCCACCTTCACCGGGAGAATTCCTTTGCACCAATAAAGTTTTTCATTCATTCATTCCCTATAGCAGCCACTTCTGTTCCAAGCGAGCGTGCCTTTTCAGTGGCAGGGGGGGGGGGTTGTCTCTGCTAGAAGGGAGCGCCTGCTGCCTGATCATATTTGCTTGTGTTGTGATGTGCATTGTGCTAGCCTGGACATTGTGTTCTGGAGATAGCAGTGTATGTTTTGTTGCCAGTCAGGCTGTTAGTGTTTTTTTTTCGAATAGCTACATGTTAAATAAAATATTGTTACTGTGGAGGCATTTTTCCTTTGATATTCGATATTCGATTCGATATTCGAAGGTGGATATTCATATTCGATTCGTATTCGAAAAATTTCATATTCGCACGCCCCTAATAAATATACATTGTGCAAACTCTCCTTTATCAATGTACAGTAAACATTCAGTTACTTCTGTAAGGGTACGTTTTACTTTCGTGTTATTCCGACTCCTAGGGCGGAGGGATCAACCATGCTTTTTTTTCTTTGCCATCTGATCGTGTGCATTTTTTCGACGCATTTCCGTGACGAAAAATTACACATCATCTCCCCCTACGGGCAACCATGGTGGGATGCGAAAGCATCGTGGGGGTGCGCATGTTACTTATGAGACGGTGTTTGTCATGGCGTCAGAATTACCGCTTGCCGACGCTGACATTTACGTTCGGCTTCCCGAGCCTTCCTCTGCTCCGCGGCGGTGGCGCTGCCGCTGCAACTAGCGCCGACGTCGACTTTGTTCATGGCGTTTCGCACACCGTTGCACAGAGAGAGAATGACGGAAGCACAGCGAACGCGCGCTTTCGCAGCCTCGCAGCTTCGAGATTCGCTTGCCGGTGTTGCCGTTTACGTTCAGCTTCGCGAGCGTCCATAGCGCCATTGCGAATGAGAGTGCAACGGGAGCGAGCGCGCGCCGTATTATATACGAGCGCGCAGCTGTGGCGGAGAAAGAGAAACGGTAGATGAGAAACGAAGCGTAGGCAGGGCTCACACCACCTCCTCCACCCCACCTCCTCGCTCTCACGCGAGGAGAGAGGGGGGAGTTGGCGCATGCACAGTATGGGTGCGGACGCCGCAGAGCGGACACTGCCTCGAGCATAAAATGGTTTCGCATCTAAAATACGTCCCTGAAATCTTGGTGGACCCCGGCATAAAACGCTTTCGTGTTGAAAAGAAATGTGGCTACCGTAACCTTCTAACGCAGAGGTTCTTGCATTCAGCTGATTTATGGACACGCTAAATATTGCCATTTATGTGCGGTAGTGTTCAGAAAATCTGTTAAACCGGCCGAAGTTAGTTATTTCAATCTCAAATTTTGATTGCTCGGCTCTTTCGCTATTGATTACGGCAGAATAAGTTAAAGGACGTTTGTTTCAGGCAAAGCGCCTTGTAATATCACACCTTCATTATTTAAGGAAAGTTTGTCCTAACCGTTATACGGACAGAGCTCCGACAACTCCGCTTTCCTAGCTTGGAGGTTATGCAATATGTTATGTTGGTGTCGCACGCAGCAATTCTTGGCTCCAATGAGCGCTACGTTGCTGCGTGCTTTACAGTACTGACGTTTCAGGGCGTCCTTGGGCTGGCGGGCGCCCATCATGGCAAGCCAGCCACCGAAGAAGGCGTTAGCCTTCGATGTCGTTGTCCCTGAGGGCGCAAGTCCCGAAGACGTCGTTGACGAGACGTCTTCAGTAGTAGGAATCGAAGAAGTATACTGCGTTCAACACTTCGGAGGCCGGAACTACCAAGTTACCGCCAACAGTGAAGCCGCTCTGGCTCCAATCGTGGACGCGTCGCACCTCAACATCCGAGGAGAACGCGTCGCCATTGTGCCCCTGGGCCCTCAAGTAACACAGGTCACCGTTCTCTTTCTGCCGTGCCGCGTCCCCAGTGAGGCCCTCGCCCAGGCGTTGTCTCCTTACGGGAAGGTGCTCCACATTACCAAAGGACTTATGGGGTCGCGCCCGACCGTGACCACTGGGACGCGGTAAGTCCGCATGGAAATGAAATCGTCGTCCCCTGTGCCGAACTACCTGAGGGTGGCAGGTCACCGAGTGACCTGCGACTACAAAGGTATTCAGCGCGTGTGTCCAACGTTGTGGAGAAAGTGGCCACTTCAGGATGAACTGCACGGCGCCGTTTTGCGGGAGGTGCGGCACCTATGGCCACGACGGAAAGGGCTGCTCCCTTCCGTGCCGTCGTTGCGGAGACCACCATGCCACCGTCGCCTGCACTATCCGAAGATCGTACTCAGAGGCAGCCTCTAAGGACTTTCCGCCGCTTCAACCCGAGACGCCAGCTTCGGACAAAGGCGAGGTCCCACCGACACCTGTCCCAGGTCCTGCCCAAGATCAAAACACACAGGACGCGACGCCACATCCAACGCCCGCTGCGTCCCCGGTTAGCCCAGACCCGGCCAGCGCTTCCACGGCCGATGATCAGGTGTGCGTCTCGCGCCCACCGGTCATCACCATCGAACGACATGCCGGCACCTCACTCCACAGCGAATCTGCTGGGCGGACAGACGCCGACAGCATGACGTCCGACACTAGTCACGCGGCCTCTTCATCGTCTGCGAATCCTCCTACCACCGAGGAGTCTCCGTCTACAGACGACAGCGTGACGTCCAACGCTAGTCACGCGGCGTCGTCATCGTCTGCGAATCCTCCTACCATCGAGGAGTCTCCGTCTACAGATGACGGAACCGTCCACATTGAAGACTCAGACAGCTCTTCAAGTGAGACGCCCCTACAAATTGACGAAGACGCTACTCCCAGCGACGTCAGCCGGGAAAGTGTCGACGTTCTATACCTGGCGACAACTTTCTGTGGCAGCAAAGCCAAGGCTACGCAACCGAACCACGCACTTTTTTACTACGCTTCTGTATGTACTCCGCGAACGCTAGCTTTTGCTAAATACGTAGCATAAGAGAAAATATAAAAAGAAAAGAAATAGGTAATACGTCCAAGATTGCTTGCATTGAAAGCAAGAATGATTATCCCGTAAAGGATTTGCGATTTTTGCTCTTTCGAGTTTTCTGGTTTTCTGGTGTCCATTTCACGTTTTCCGTCCCCACTAAACAACGATGGCGTCGCTCAGCTGCAACAGGTGCACATCGAACCTTGCAAGTGAGCATAAGCGCGTGTTCGTTAGGTGATCTGTATTCATCGACCAGAAAGAAACGAACACAGCGTTGCGTTGTGAATTATTTTGTTGATTTGCCCATACTATCACCGAGAAAGAAGTGTGCGAGCGATACCACCATCGCAAGTGGGTCTCTCATCGCGATAGCTTCCTTGACAGTGACGACGGCTACCTACAAGTCTTCAGCAAGAAGAGCCGCCTGAAAGCAAAACTGCTATTGGAAACAGTACGTAAAATAAGTGGCCCATTTCATAAATTGCGTTGCATACATGGTCGGTATTTCGATTGCCTACTATTGCTGATACAATCGAGCCGAAGATTGCGTCTAACACCGTGCCCGTCGGCGTCTACGGCGGGAGGCGTTTTGGCGCTTTGCAATGAGAGCAATTTAGGGTGACAAAATCACCCGTGCACAGCTTTGCCTCGGCAACAGACGCGTTCATGTCTATTATGCGACTGACAGCGTGATTTTTAATGTGAAAAAAAAAGCATCCTTGACCACGCGAGTAAGGAACGCGTTTCACCCGTTTTTAATCGCAAGCGTGAGACGCCCGCTCCTGACCGGTCGTGGCCAAGATATCTGCTGCCTTTCGATGCCTTCGCGTCTTCTGACAAAATAACGTGAGCGTCTCCAGAAAGTTATTGCGTCTCCAAATGTAGGAAAACGACGATGTCGACCCTGTGTGCACCCTTGGTATCCCTTGGTGTGCACCGAAGTTCAGAAAATGGCTTGTTACCTTTGCGTAAGATTTCCAATTGCGCAGCTACTGCTGGGCCGTAGCTTTTTCTTTGTTTCTTTGAAAAGTAAAACCGACCGCTTTAATAAAGTTGATTCCTGCGTTCCTTCGCAATACAAAACATTCTATCGCTTTCCCAAAAAAGAAATGTAAACAATACTAAATGGTGCTCGCTTTGCACGTAGACTTGAACCGCTAGCACAGTTATAGCAGGTTATAGTATTTGATTTGCAGAAGAGCTCAGCAATGATTCCAGGTATTTGTGCTGCATCCTTAAGTATATCAAGTCATGTGGTAGATTTCGATTACATCTGTGAATAAACTATCTGCATAACTTTCCAAACAACATCATGAGCCATGAGTACTCGTATGAAAACGCACATGTTCTATGCGCTCGCGAAACCAAAACCTAAATCACCCGCGAACGGACTACTTGGCGTAGTAACACATGTGCAGAAGCTCCGCCCACGTAACTTCGGCTGTGCTGCCACAGAAAGTTGTCGCCAGGTATAGTGCCCCCCTCCGTTCGAAGTTGCAGCATCAAGCGTCACAGAGTTTCCAGCAGCGACTCGGAAACCCATAGCCGTGACAGAAGTCCCTTGCGGACACCAACGCGACCCCGGTAGCCCCGCGCCTCCGGTGCGTCGCCCGGCCGCAAGAAATGAATGAACCACTTGCGGGGCGCGTTCACCCACTCCCGCGCCCATTGAAGGTACTTCTGCCTTTCCGTCCCTTACTCTGTATCCTTATCTTCTCTTTCATCATGGCTCTCACTTTAAAAGTCATTACATTTAATGTTCATGGTTTTCGCAACCCTCAAAAACAGGCTGGAATTATAAATTTTGCGCGTTCAACATCTTGTGACCTACTTTTTCTGCAGGAAACTAACTTTTTCAAGCTATCAGATGTTCTGACATTCAAACGCGCATTTAACATTGATTGTTACTTTTCGTTCGCTAGCACGCGTTCGACCGGCGTCGGAGTTGTTTTTAACCGCAGCCTTCCGAGTGACCACCATGTCACTTTCGATGCCTTTGGACGCGTGCTGGCGTTCGACTGCACGTTTTTTTCTTTGCGCATCAGATTTGTTGGCGTCTATGGGCCGGCGGTGTACGCAAACTCTACCGAGTTTTTTCGCTCCCTTGACACTTACCTTTTAAATTCTCGACATTTGGTACTTTTAGGAGATTTCAACTGTATTTTATACGCCCACACTGACGTCCGAGGTCCAGGTCGAGGCCGGTCTAACTGGAATGCCAAAGAACGTGAGCGTCTCGTACAACGGTTGTCATTGACAGATGTATATGACCGTACGTATGGCGGGAGGTATGTTTATACTTGGCGTCGCGCGACGTCGAGCAGTCGACTTGATCGAGCATATGTATCCCCCGGCCTCATGGCCTTTGTACGCAATGTTGAGGTGCTGTCACTACCACCTACGCCTGTGTACATAAGTGACCACCGCCCGGTTGCGCTGACCTTACACCTGCCTGCGGGGACACCGGCGGTTCAGAGGCCATGGCGTCTGGGTTGCCGCGTCCTTCAAGACTTTCAGACGGCCCTAGGTTTGTCCCGAGCACTACACGCATCACTTATTGGCGCAAATCTCACTGACTGTGATCATATAAAAGAACAATGGCGTAACCATTGCAGTGCGTCGGGTAGGGCACTTCGCGCTCGTGCGACGCAGGACGCCAACGTTTTAATGCAGAAAATCCGCATTGCCCACCGGGACCCATGCCCCTCTCCCGTCATGCGTGCATGGCAAGCAGAGCTAGTAGACAGGTACCAGCGTATCATGCGCGCCTCTTCACTCTCAGCGGCAGCTTGGCGCTGTAGACGTGCGCCATGCGCACACACTGAGGTCCTCCGGTATGCACGCCGGGCGCTCATCCGTCCGTGCGGCTCGCCTGCTCACACGCTACGCCCTATGACTCCTGCCGCTACATGCTCACGCGACTTCCAGGCTTTCACGCGCCACTTTGAATTTATGGCTCAGTCAGCTACTAGCGTAAGTTCAGCCGCAGGGAGTTCTTTGCACTCCCTCCTACAAGATTTACCCCGTTACTCCAACGCGGATTCTGACACTCTCCTATCGCCACCATCGGATTCTGAAATCAAAGATGCCTTAAATGCAATGAAAAAGGGTTCGGCCCCTGGACCCGATGGCCTCCCCGTCGAGTTTTACATGGAGTTTTGGCCCATTATTGGCCCATTTATGTCACGTGTCATCAGGCGCTGTTTCCACGATCTTTCCCTCCCGCACTCTTTCCGTAGCGGCCGTATCACACTGATACCCAAGAAAGAATCCCAATCCATGCGACCCGAAGATTGGCGCCCCGTCAGCCCTTCTCAATGCGGATTACAAGCTCCTCGCTAACATTCTGGTACGCCGCATCAGTCCGTCTCTTCCATCGCTAATAGCTCCCCACCAAGTCTGTTCCATTCCAGGCCGCGACATTCATAGTCATACCTGGCCCACGCGTGACATAATACAGTACACCACTGGACGATGCGCCCAGGGGTTACTGGTTTCCTTAGATCAGGAAAAAGCTTTTGACTTCGTTGAACATACCTATTTATTCAACGTCTTACAATCATTCGGTTTCCCTGACAAGTTCATTCGCCTCATCCGTGCTATGTACGCTAACTCCGAGAGTACCCTTTTCCTAGATTTGCGCGAGAGCCGCCCATTCCAGGTTACACGAGGAGTCCGTCAGGGTTGTCCTCTCTCCCCCGTCTTATTCGTCCTTGCCTTAAAGCCCTTTTTAAAGGCTATCGAACGAGATCCACAGATTCGTGGCTTACCCCTTCCTGGCCGCACTGAAGTTAATGTAACTGCCTGTGCCGATGATATTACTCTGTACATACACAACGAACAGTCACTGCAGCACGTCCTGAATGTCTTTTCCCATTTCGGTGGGATTTCCGGTGCTTGTTTAAACTTGTCAAAAAGTCAGTATTTCTTCATTGGAAACCCTGCCGGACGTATTAACATCACGTTGCCTTTGCAATGGTCCCCCACCATGGAGATACTAGGTGTCACTTACAATGCTTTCGGTATAGACGAAAATATCTGGGCATCTGTTATACAATCTCTAACAGAAAACATAGACGCTGCTAAGTACTTCGATTTTCCCCTTTTAGAACGCCGGTACTTGCCGCAATCGGTTTACCTCGGCAAATTTTGGTACTTATGTCACACCGTCCAACCCCCGCGCCGCGTTTCACAGAAAGTTCAGCGTTTAAGCACCTCGTTCTTTTGGTCTGGTGGTACGGAATTATTATCGCGCCCCACGTTAGCGCAACCGCGCAGCCGAGGAGGCTTCGCATTCCCCGACGTGGCCGTTACGGCTTCCATCCTGTCCCTCCGCACTTCATTGCGCGTTTTAAATAATGAAGGTACGCCTGCGCAGACACTCGCTCGTTACCACCTGGGCCCATCCCTACGTGTCCCAGTGCCCGCTGGTCGTTTCAACTGTGGTCCGCAGTCCTCTCATTTACCGGCTGTGTATCGTGCCCTCCTAGCCTTCCACCGCCGTCTAGAGGCTACATGCCCCGAGATCGATGTAGCCGAAGCGAAAGTAGTGGACACAATGGCCGCCCTAGTGCAGCCTTTAGTACCCCGACACCGGCATGCGGTAATGAGTCGCCCGTGGAAGCACATGACCGCAGCGGCGTTGCCGGGTCACCTTCGTGACTTCGTTTGGCGATGGGGCTGGGGCTCGCTCCCCAATCGAGATCGGCTGCAACGATGGCAGGTGGTACGCACCTCCACTTGCCCGAACTGCGTGCGTCATGGTTGAGACCAACCGTCATGCGACGATCGAATGCGTGGTCGCCCGACTTTTTTTGGCGTGCGGTCCATGCTGGTTTTCGTGGACAGGGTGTCCGATGGTTCGTGTCCGGCGGCGGGTTCCCACGAGGGCGCTTCGCGGCACTCTTACTAGTTGACGGCCTGTTCAGCCTTTGGCGCAATCGCTGCGAAGCCGTCGCTGGGAATTGCCGTCGACGTGCTTTATGGCCGATATTGGGGCGCATGAGGCGTGAGATCCTCGCGTTCCTATCTGAGGAGCTTTTCTTCTTGGGGCAGCGCGAGTTTCTGCGCCGCTGGTCATGCCCTTTTGTCGGCGTTGATCGTGATCGAGTCCAACTTATTTTTCGGCCGACATGGTGCTAGGCCGCACCGTTGGTTCGGAGTTTATATGCTTGTCTTCTCGCCCTTTTGATCTGTGTTCTCCACCTTCATATTTCATGTCCCAGTGAATCTACCACCACGGGGATGTACACGATGGAAGAGTATGTTCACCCACCCATTTACCCTTTTACCCTATTCCCTATTGTGTCAATTGTGAGCTATGTTCGTTTGTTGTTATGTTGATCAGACTTTTGCTGTTCGCCCTATGTGAAAGTGTTAGTTTTTGTGATGTACAATTGTGAAAATGTGAATGTATCCCTGAACACTGATATATCACGCAGGATGTATGCTCTGTACATAGTGTAAATAATTTTTTTTCTAAACAGCAAGTTTGAGTACGTCTAGTACTCTAAATTGTGCACATTTTATTGGGAATACGCTCTTTAGTCTAGATCGTAGGGATGACAGACAGACAGACAGACAGACAGACAGACAGACAGACAGACAGACAGACAGACAGACAGACAGACAGACAGACAGACAGACAGACAGACAGACAGACAGAGGACTTTATTCAGGTTTTGAGGAACTGCGTTGTAACGCCCCCTTTTAGGGGGAATCCGTAGCAGCCGCGGGTTGCTCCCACGTAGGGACCGGAAGACCGTGGCCCTCCGCCCTCTCGCAGGCCCTCTGGACAGCCCGAAGTTGAACGAAGTAGTCGCCGCTGTTAAGGGCTTCCTCCCAGTCCTCTTCTTTGTTGAACTCTGCGTCATGTAACGCAGGACATTGCCAGAGCATATAAGGTAATGAGCAATACGCCTCTCCGCAGTCCGGAATATGCGGTTCGATGTTTGGCGCGAAATGACTGAACCTGCCCCTCGAAGGGAAAGACCCCGTTTGGAGCATCCTGAAGGGCGATGATTGCGGTCGAGTAAGTTTAGGATGAGAAAGTGGAAAAGCCCTCCGAGATAGATGATAATGAGTCATGATCTCGTGGAAAGTGAGTAGCGAGTCCCTGTATCTTCCGGCGTCCCCGCCTGCGAATCCGCCGGGACCGCCGCGGTGAGCGATACCTCGCGCACGGTCATGGGCAAACTCGTTGGCGTTGGGGACATCGGTATGTACGTTGGCCCTCATGTTGGCCGGGAACCATGTTATGGTGTGAAACCCGGCTGCCCACTCGCAGCCGAGGATGGCCGCTGCCTCACGCGACATCGAGCCCAAGGCGAAAGCCCTAGCTGCGGAACGCGAGTCTGTAAAGACATTTGTACGCGATGGGTCCTTCATTGCTATGGCGATGGCGATTTGCTCAGCCACCGTTGCCGAAACCTTTCTAACAGAGGCAGAGCATAGGAGTGTGCCACTATGATCGACCGAGACCACTGCGAAGCGATCCGAACGCCCATACTGGGCTGCATCGACAAAGGTCGCGATATCCGGACTGTTTGCAACCGATTTTAATAAAGAACGGGCCCGAGCTATGCGGCGCCCTACATTGTATTGTGGGTGGACATTTCTTGGAAGTGGAGCTACTGAAAACGTGCCTCTGATCGAGGGTGGTAGTGTCACATTACGCTGGTTTGTCTCCGTAGCATCGCAGCCTATGGATTACTTCCGATAGCTCTCCCACATGACAGTATATAGTACCACGTGATGGCAATGTCAATCCGCCTTTCACGTTTTCCTGTGCCACCCTCTGCCGTTTCGGTAGGGTTTTGGTAGAGAGAGGCAGGGGCAACGGGTATTGCCTGAAGGAAAAAAAGTCACAGTTTCGCCGCAAGGGCGAAGCAATAAATGCGATAGCAAGAAACTAATGCTATACGAAGTGAGGCTCGCCAATGGATACTCTCAGTTTCAGCAGCGCTCCTGTTGCAAAGGCGGCCGAAGCAGCGAAGGAAACTAGCGTGCTTCAAGTGTCGAGCTGTGACACTTGATAGTTCGTGCTCATCGTCTGTTTGTTCGTTTAGCGGCGTCCCTTGAGCTCGAGTGACTTTCGTACTCTCCGTAACAAGAGCGCGGACACCACGGTGAAAGCTTGAAACAACCCTCTTCCCCTCACCACCAGAAAACCGCGCGAGCAGACAGCGGAAGGGCAAGGTTCTCCCTGCGCAAATATATGAAGAAGCAAGCGGCCTTGTCATTTCCACAAGTCATTGTTCCCATGATACGAAACCGTGACCGTCGCTGTTACCTGTAGCAAACGAAGTGCCGGGCTGAAATGAATAGTGGTTCATAAGGAAAGGAAAAAGGCACTATTTTCTGCAGCCCTTGCGGGAGCACGGCTCAGCGCCTTGTAGGGGGGGGGGGGGGTAAGGAGGGAATAAAAGAAAAGTAGAAGGAAATAGAGAAGGAAGTGATAGGGGGTCGGCAGGCGCGACGAAGAGAAGAGAAGACAGGAAAGATGGGAGCTGGTCACAGGAGTTCGAGGGACGGGACCACGATTCAGCCAGGGGCACGATACGCGTCGGTGACGAGGCGGCGAAGGCCCCGCCGATGAGAGGCGCACGGCATGGCGGTCGAGGCAGCCGTCACGGGGCGTCTACGGCGAGAGGCACGAGGACTAGTCCGTAAGGCATCGCGGGCGACACGTCCATTCTCCACGAAATCCAGCGAGCAACTCCTGTAGGGCTGCTAAGCACATGACTGAAGGTCCAGTTCCTCGCATGTACGAAGGAAAAAGTTAGGAGGGAGCATCGCAGAACGCGAACGAAATAAATAAATGAATGAATGAATAAACTTTATTTAGGGTTAGTCCGGTAGTTTCCTTCGGTTGAAGCGGGGGGAAGAGGGCATTAACCCCTGTGCCGTCGCACCCTCCGTCGATGATGATGGCGATGCCTCAGGTGACGACTCGAAGTACTTGGAAAGAAAGAAAGAAGGAAAGAAAAAAAGAAAGAGACAAAGAAAAAAGAGAAAGAAGGAAAGAAAAAAGAAAGCGACGAAGAAAGAAAGAAAGAAAGAAAGAAAGAAAGAAGGAAAGAAAGAAGGAAAGAAAGAAAGAAAATTCGTAGAACAGGCACACACACGACAAGCTTAGCTTGCTCCCATTCTCCCGGTAGGGGAAGGCCTCTCGAATATTTTTATGTAAGTACAAGAACTTTGACTTCTAATTACCATTGTATTCAGTTTTGTTAAACGCGAATGTTAGAGTAAAATTTTGATAATGCCACTTGATCGAAGAAAGTCACAAATATTGTTTGAAAGAGAAATACAATCTCTAAAGACAGGCATGCTGATGGCAGAGCTGGCCACCTTGTGCGTGCATGCGGTGACCCCTGTTGCTGCGAGCCAGTACCCAAAACATTTCGTGCAAGTTCATGAGCCTTCCTTTTATGATGTGTATACTGTGCTGTAAGTCATGAGTGACGAAGAGGAAGATGTGCAAAATGCTTGAAGTGTCCTTAAGTGCGCTTAAGAGACCAAATGGTGCTAGCTGGGTTAAGTTCCTGTTATCGCAACTCTTTGTGGAATGCGCAGTTTCGCTAAATTATGAGGACCCTTTACGGAAATTTATCGACTGTGATCGAGCACAGTCCGCTAGAACCTGGTTGTTAACCATCGTCCAACTCCATTGTACACGAACGGAGCGAGCGTAAACCAGCGCATTGGTGTATACGTTCAAAGGCCCGTTTGCAGTACGGCGTGCTCGGCGCGCGGGCCCGCGGCGCTTGCGTCCAGTCACGCTACGCTGACGCTAAAGCGACGCTTCCTTCATCGCTATAGCCAGCACGCTCGCGTCCTCAGCCAACATTTGATCTCAAGTTGTTCGTGAAATATATCACTTACTGGTGCCTTGCTGCACGGGTCCTTACTTCTTTTGCTAGCTTGTTCTTCAACTGTTGAAACTCGCTTTCGCTCGCATGTTTTTTTGCTCATACAGTTGAAACCCGCAATAACGAAATCGGCGGGGAAAGCACAAAATTTCGCTTTTGCGGGAATTTCGTTGGCGTGAGAATGCGGCAGAAAAGGCATGTAATTTACAAAAAGACACATTTCACTTCCAAAAGTCAGTAAGTTTGCTTTGCCGGGCCTTACCATGCAGCAATTTCATGCCTCTCGATCGGGAATCTCGTTTGCCACGGCACAAAGTTCGCCCCATGCACTGGTCAGTGACGGCGGCACTGCGCTGTCACCAGTACCGTCATCAAGTGCGCCTACAGGCGAACCTTCTTCCGGCTCCGCTGGATCAGCGCGGATCAGCGCAGAATCGTGGACAGCGAGCTGCACGCAACGCCGAATTCTTCGGCGATGTCAATTTTTTCCCTATCCTTTCCACCTCACTGATGATTGCAGCCTTATCTTCCAGCGTGATGAACTTCCGCTTTTTCGTTGGAGGCGACATCTTCGCAGGCAGCGAAATCGGACGAAGCAATCGCAACACACAGTTCACGTTACACCAAGCGACCAAGAAAACGCTCCACAAATGGCACCACACACGCGACCATGTGCGCGCAAAGCCGACAAAGCTAAGCACAGAGTCAAGCCAACCAACGAAACTTCATGAGGAATGTGGATTTGGCTACGTAGTCCGCGATAACGAGCGGATGTTTCGGCAAGTCATCATCATCATCATTGTCGCCAGCTTTTCTTTTTTTGTAAGCAATGATAGCGGCTGCTTCTCATGTGCGCTGTAGCGATAGTTTTGCACAATTTAAGTGTAGCATGAATGCATTTCAGCAGTTTTCGAATGTAGTTAAAGTTGCGAGAGTAGATTATTCGCGCACTGGTGCTTCAAAAATTTCGTTAATGAGGGACTGCAGTATGAATATCTTTCGTAGTCTCGAGTTACGAAATACATTGACTCCTATGGGCGTTCGCCGGTGCTCCGAAAATATTTCGTTGCGGTGAGAATTTCGTTTTGTATTGAATCATTTGAGTCATTGAGTCATTTTGTATTGAATCCCTCTTGCTTTTTGAACCTTTCGTGTGGGCGCTTAGTTTGCTTTGGCTTCCGCTAGGTATACAGAATTCACCTTCCAGAGAATGAGCAACACTCCACGACGCGGGCGGGGTGATTCTTCACCGAATTCTATGCAGCAAGTGCATCTCATAACTGTCGAAATGAGGTAATAATTTGATTGGATGGTCTTGCTCACCGTTCGATAATTATATGACTTTCTTATGTTATTTCAAATAAACTGCCTTTTTTTTCTCTTTGTTGCGGCATCTCAATTAAGTTCACCAGCCAGTTCACTATTATTATGTGCTGCACGTGATGTACTAATATGAATATCGTTATAACACGCATCTACCATTTGTTTACATATTTACCGAAGTATAACATCGACGCTCACCTAGGTCGTCCTGCCCATTTTCTCACCGGTAGGGAGCACTGAGCACAGCATAGACGGTCGCTGACAAGTGATGCAGCATACAGCGCATCATTACGGCTACAAGAGATGGAGCGCAGGGTTGGTACTTTGGGATTCGTAACAGCACGTTGTATTGCCAAAAGATCGTCCTACCCAAAACCCGCATTGCACCTGGCAGTAGGGAATAGTTTGTCACAACGGATGCTGTCGTAACCGGGTCTGCATTCCCCGAAAAGGAGGAGGGATAACGACGTGCACAGGTATGCAGGAGCCATCCGCGGCGGCGGTGACGCCGCGTGAATCACCCCGAACGCGTTTTCCCATGCATTACTTCGACCCTGTCGTTCCAACGTAGCCGTTGCCTGCCTGGCTTTACCTGCCTTGGGAACTCCGTGGGAAGCAGCACGCTTCGAAGGAAAATAGGGGAGCGAAGACAATGAGGCCGGCACCGGTGCATCACATGCTGTCCCGGCGTCGATTGGATTGGGCCGTACCAGGTCTGCGGGTTTCCTTGCCCTTTTTCAGTAGGCGAGCACCGATGGAGGAGGAGGCCAATCTTGAAGAAACAGAGACACGACTCGGCGTTGTCAGTCTACATGTCTCTGTAGTCATATACTCACAGTACATATTGTAAATACTGTTTCTTTTTAAAAGAAAAGTCGTCCTGAATGTCGGGCCCTGCGCTCTGAGGTCTCCCAATCCTTCGTGCTGGCTTCGGCGTCCACGTACCCGGTGCCCCAGTCGCAACAGTGGTCAATATAAAGCTAAGGGCTGGATGCTCAGGGTATTGCGAGGAAGGAGAGGAGATAAAGAATTTTGCGCGGTCCTTTACAAAGCAATCGCGTGTACTTCGGGTGTGCTGAGAGGACGCCGAAGGGGCGCATCCTAATTTCATGGCTCACCGCGCACATTCATGAAGCATAGCATCGAGAGAGGGAGGAAGTGAAGGTGAAGGAGTGAGGAGGTGCCGAAAAGCAACTCGCGGCTCCCTCAGCGGTTTTAAACCGTTATCCGTGAGTTCCATATCCAGTCTGTGAGCCGCGCGGTTGATCGACGAGCTGCCTCGACGCGTGCGAACGGGTGCGAAACGTTCGCTTGAGGGCGCAAAAAGCGAGAGACACAAAATAACTAACGTGTTTTGTTCCGCCCGAACTTCAGATGATGTTTGATTTTTTAGATACTTTAGTGTTTGTATGGTTATATCAAGTCACGGGTGGAAAGAGTTGGTGGGGTAATACGCATGCCGACGTGCTGATTTGGAAAACGTAGCTTGGTTGCGTGGTCGGTGTTGGGTCGGTGTGGGCAAACTCTGATGCTGTTCGCCGATACCATGCCAAGCGCGTCTTGCTAATCGTCGAGGACGGTGCACAGGCAACCCACTCTTCACGCGACCCCGCAATATGCTGAGGCGTTAACGTTCACTACAGCGATCTCTGGTGCGAATGCCATGCCCAAAGGGCTAGAGCAGGCAGACGAGCTGTCCAAAACTTCGCCCTTCTCGAAGAAACATGCGTGAAATTTTTATTTGCTTTGTAGACCGTCTCTGTGGAACTGAGCTTATAGGCTTTTCAGCTTTGGCATGTTTGGGTGAAATTCAGGGAAGCGTGCTCTACGCTGCTCGGAGGAGGGGTGATTCTTATCGAACGTGCTCAAAGGGGCGCGCGAAGCGAGTGTTGCGTGGCAAAATTCACTAGCGCTGCGCAACTCGCTTTGAACCATGACGCAGACGCCAGCAGAACGCGGAAGTGCTTGGCGGGGCGTGGGGCAATAAACTAATGGGTTACGACGCTTGATTCCACTCGCGAACTTGTTACTAATTTGCAGTGGATTAGGTATTGTGCTGTAATCTGCGAAAGTCACTGACACTCCTCCGGCTGCAGCTTGTTTTGTGCTTTGCTCAAATGTTGCTTGCATTCCGGTTCAAGAATTAGTAAAGCGAGAGCTCTGGAAGTTCATTAGTGATCTCGGCCGATCATTTATCTCTTACAGCTTAGAATGCGGTAATGACGCTGTCGGAGCCGAACGAAGGACTCATTACCGCCATTTGTACAAGAAACGTGCCTACTTTAATTACCTAGCACAGGGAATTGCAGAAGTTGTTAACGTGAATTGCAACTTTTTTTTTTCAGATGCTATATTACAGAAGTTGCGTAGTAATGACTAAGTTCAGTAAAATAAGAAAAATAACAGGTCTTGGCTGATCTTTTTAAGGGGAAAGTTGTTATAGCTTAGATTTTCGTGGCCTCGTCGTACAGGAAAGACGCTGCGCCGGCAAGCGTACAGAAATGCGACCCTCGAAGATGCGCCGGGTGCATGCGTATTTGTACGCTCGGTGTCCCAATAATTGATGCTCTCTCGATCATGGGCTTGTCGGCGATCAAACGTTTCTAATATGACAGTCTGATCTTTTATCGGGGTGACTTGTCATTTCACATTGCCAGATTTCATTGTTGCCAGGATATGAACGTATGACCGTCGTTGTTGCCTGTAGCAAGTGAAGTTTTGAGGTGCTAAGCACGTGGATGAAGGTCCAATGCCGGCATGGAGGAAGGACACTGTTAGGAGGGAGAATTGCGCAAAGCCATAGAACGAAACAAAGAGAAAGAAAGAAAAGTACTACGTCAGACACCTGGACGCCAAGCTTCACATGCCCCTATTTCCCCAGTAATGCAAGGGCTCTTGATTATTTAACAAATAATTTTAATTTCAATACGTGGCAGAAATTGCTTACATGCGTTTTGAAAATCTGCTTTTCGAACAGCTAAAAGTAACAGAAGAGATTGAGTACCTGGATGAAGGACAGAGGTGCAAAACTGTTCAGTTCTGTTTTGAGTTTGTTATTCTCACCAAGCATTCCGTCCGACAGTAAGTCGAGGCAACCTGACTAACTCGAAGGATGGATAGTCAGCCAATCCAATAGCGACATTATGTATGTAGACAGGCCAAACATCTAGTGGTAGTATTTAGGTGAACTTCTGTACTGTGAAACTTTGGCAGAAAAGCCTATTGCTCTTTATAGCGATCGTTTTATAATAACATAAGCTGAGCATAATTAACCCATCGAGACTGTCACGCACGCACTGTGCTTACAATCAGAATGGAGGCACTGAAGCTTTCGGAAGTTACGGTGAGTACCCTATAACCTAAAGTACACACCAGTGTTGCGGAGTTGCCACTTCGGAATTGGAATGACTTCCGAATCATTCCACATTTTCGCGACACCGGAATGGAATAGGAACGGAATGGGGACAACGCTTGAAGCAATGGATTGGGAATGCAATTAGCGCCTTTTGCACGGAATGATATGGGAGAGGAATTACGTCTTTTTCCGAAAATAGAGCACGTTTTCGTCAACGCGCTGTTTTTCAAACTTCAAACATCAGTAAGTCAGAGCCTCGAATTTAACAATAAAGCAGTATTTTTAATGTGGCTTGGCCGATTACACGCACGGTACATTTATAAGCAACGCGCCGACTGCAAACCGAGGCATAAGTTAGCGTGTACAAACAAACGTATTATCCCAGCAGATACTGAAGGGAGAAGCAAATTTTCCCAACGCGTAGGTTCCAATTGATACCCCCCGCACAAAAGTGGCGAATACTCTATGCATAGCCTGAACTTTATCTCAAGAACAGTTTAGTACCTAACACACAGCCTTTGCGACAAGGAAGACATTGCATACCCGCGCACAGGCAAACACAGAAAGTTCTCCTCACCCCATCCATGCTCGCGAGGCGCGCTTGACAAGCGTGAGTGCTTACGAGCAGTGCGGCCCGGTGTTCTGTGTTCGATGTAAAGGCATAAGGTGCCGGACCGGTGCACTGTTCCAACTAATACCAGCAGATCTAATGGTTTTGTTCCCCATTAAGCAAATCTTAGTTTTTGCCATATTCTTGACCACTCCAGACGCGTGGCAAAACTGCTTAGTCTTCTTGAACACTACTTTTGTCAGCATAAAATACGCTATATCGTCATTTTAGCATTAACACATTTAAGCTTAAACAATATTAAAACATCACCATTCGTTGAAATATTCTGACCATGCAAATACTATAGGTAGCGGGAGAACTGCCCCTATGGGAATTAGTAGGGTGGTTGTACTGCACGAGATATTTCAACATACCAAGCTACTATCCCTCGACGTTGGTAACGTGTTTTGCGTATTTTTGCAGTTCTTAATGCATTTAATGACACCAGCTTTATGGGGCGTTAGTTCTTAACTCGATAAAACTATCAAGATGCCTTTCATACGTTGAGAAATTACAGGAATGGAATTGAAGTGTCCGGCCATTCCCGGAGTGTAAATGGGCTAAGTTTTTTCATTCCGTGGAATTGAAAGGACTGTAACTTTGGCAAGTTATAATTCCTCGGAATGCAATTGGAATGGAATGGAGACACCCATTCCGCAACGCTGGTACACACTAAGGCAAAAGGGTGTGTGGTTCATCGCTTTTGGGACTAATGGGGCTGTCACAACCAATAATCCCCTTAAAGACGAACGGCACCGGGTCTAACCGTTAGTCCCCATGCAGCTAACTGTTAGTCCCCTCAGTTCATCTCAATGGACTAACGTTTAGTCCTCACATTTACACCTTACCGGGCAACCGTTATTCCCTGCATTTGCATCTCGCCGGACGAATGGTCGGTCCACTCAAATACTCCATTCGGGTGAACTTTGTATTCCCAGTTCAATTAATCCGTTAATCCCCACGGATGATTTTCAGCAGTTACTCTCCGCAAGGCTCGATATATTTCTCGCGTGTTTTTTTCGCGGTGAGCAACAAATGGCGCCGAAAAAAACACGCGAAAGATTAGATACTCATGCGTGTATCACTGTTTTCGCAGTCAATGCGAGAACAAAAGACTAAAGTGAGACAATGAAATGTTTTATTTTTTCTCTCTCTCTCTCTCTCTCTCTCTCTCTATATATATATATATATATATATATATATATATATATATATATATATATATATATATATATATATATATATATATATATATATGTACTGAATATGAATGACAGACGCTCCGCTGTTACGGAAGACGACGACGACGATCGGTGGCCGTGGTTGTCGCTCGCGCACGCGCTCGCCAGTAGCCAGACCTGCCTGATAAAGAGCCTTTCGCAAAGCAACGTCTGACCTTTTCTTGACGTACAACACCCCTATTTCAAGTGGTGGAGGTGCGGGGTTCCCGTCAACCTGGAACTTCGCAATCGGACGCTACCATCGCCTTTCACCATGACTGCTCCTGGCCCTTCGCAAGCTGCCGCAACCACGACAGTCTTCTGTACGGGTGTGCCTCGGCAACGCGACCCATATATATATATATATATATATATATATATATATATATATATATATATATATATATATGAAGTTTCTGCTTTCTGTAGTTGAATTCACAATAAGGTGTCCATTACAGGTCCAGCCGCGTTGTCTCGTGCAGACCTTTTGTGATGGTGCTCCGCCGGAAGCGACTGGCTTTATATATATAAAGATTAGAGAAGCCTTGGAACATAGTAATGGGTTGCTCTCTCCAGCGCCTTCTAGTGGGTCCTCCTCTTTGGCTTCTTCTGAAAGGACGCCGCTCGCGCAAATAGTTCGGGCCTTGCCGGACTGTCGCCATTACGCATTGTCGTTGAGTGCTGTCTATTAAACACCTTAACAATTTGGTGGAAAGTGCTCTGCTCGCAGTGCTCTGCTACAGAAACAAGGTGTATGCATCGGCTCCTGCCTGGCACCAGTCCTAAGTGACCTGCTTTTAGCCAAGATGGACAAATGTTAAAGAACAGCCTTGGGGGAACAAATGATTTAGGAATTTTTAGATTTGTCGACGATTACATAATCATCCATGATAAAGCCGTAGGCAACAGTGACCAGGAAGCCGAGATTCTAGAAATCTTCCGGAAGTGCCTCGCCCCACTCATTTTAACCCATGAATCATCTATTGACAATACTTTGCAGTTTCTCGATCTTCAACTAACATTTGGTGAAAAACATGCATGCTGGGCTTACCACCCCCGAGCCAACAAGCCGCTTTTGGCGTACAGTTCCTCGCATTCAAAGTTGGTGAAGCACCGTATTGTAAACCTCTGCTTGACAAATGCCGTCCGCAAGTCTTGTGTTCACACAGTGGCAACCAGCCTACAACAACAAGCGGCGCGGCTGGACTTGGCAGGATACCCGACGCAGGTGCTCGTCTCCGTTGCGAGCAAAGTGCTCACAAAAGTTCGCCACCCGGATGGTGAACCTGCCTCCGCATCCAGGTAAAAGGAGAAGGTGGCAGTGATCCCCTACATACACAAGATCTCGCACAGGCTGAAAAAAGTAGCGAGTCAGGTGGGCGTAAAGGTGGTTTTTTCAGCACCCGATAAGCTAAGCCGCCTGTGTAAGCTCACCGATCCTGCCACTGAAAAGCCGAAAGGGTGCCAGAAAAAGCACCAAAGTCCTTTCGTGCCATGCGCAGCAGGCGTGGTATACAGTTTACCACTGACATGTGGCGGGAAATACATCGGCCAAACGGGCCGTTGTACCAATGATCGGTTACGGGAGCACAAACAAAACGTTGCTCGATACAGGGATGGGCACCTGTCCATACATTGCAATGATTGTGATTGTTCACCTGTTTATTCAAATCGTATCATAATCAGCCGCCACAAAGATAAGTGCACTCGAGAAATCATCGAAGCAAAGACCATAATCAAAGAAGGGGCGAAATGTGTCCGCACACCGTCGATAGTGTTGTCAGAAAAAGAAATTATGTTCCTCAATTCGTCAGTGCACTGAAATTGTCACGTGGCCATAAAAGCGATATATATATGTAGGGCAGATTTTCAATAAAAAACCAGTTGCTAGAGCGCTTCCGTCTGTGTGTCCGGTGTCTTCCTCTAGTCCGTGTCTACTAGCGCTACCCATCCAAGTATGAATTTCCAACTCGCCCAAGAAACAGCAGTCCTAAAATGTTTTGACACGTTTGAGCAACGCCAGCCTCCAACTGAATCTGAAGAAGTGCCGATTTGCGGCACGGCAGCTGACAATCCTCGGCTACGTCGTGTCCAAGGGCGGAATCCTTCCCGATCCGGCCAAGCTTCGGGCCGTGGCCGAATTTTCCGAAACCTACGACCGTCAAAGAAATGCGCAGTTTCGTAGGACTGTGTTCGTACTTTCGACGCTTGATGTGAAACTTTGCCCCCATCATATCGCCGCTGACGAAGCTCCTTGGAAGTAAGGGACCCCTGAATTCGTGGTCGTCCGAGTGTGACGACGTGTTCGCAAAGCTCCGTCGTTTGTTGACGTCTCCTCCTATACTACGCCACTACGACCCTACGGCCCCAACGGAGGTACACACGGACGCCAATGGTGTAGGCCTCGGCGCTGTCCTTCCGCAGCGCAAACCAGGGTTCCCCGAATATGTCGTGGTATACGCAAGCCGTATGCTTACTAGAGCCGAGACCAATTACACCGTCAAGGAAAAAGAGTGCCTGGCGATCATCTGGGCCCTTACAAAATTCCGACCTTATTTGTATGGTCACCCATTTGATGTCGTCCCCGACCATCATGCACTATGCTGGCTGTCGTCATTGAAGGATCCCTCAGGCCGTCTCGCCCGCTGGGCAATTCGCCTGCAAGACTACGACATCCGCGTGCTGTACCTGCAACGGACGCCACCATGCTGACGCCGACGCCCTCTCGCGCTCACCCTTGCCTGACGACAATGCCCCCTACTCAGTATCTTACATTGCTGTTTCCTCCATCGACGTTCACACCATCGCTACCGAACAGCGCAAGGATAAATGGATCGCCTCGCTAATCGACCTGCTCACTGATCTGTCGGCAACACCATCCACTCGCGCGTTGCGTCGTCAAGCCCACCATTTTGCCATTCGTGACGACCTACTGCACCGACGCAATCACAACGCCGACGGACGCAGTGGCTACTAGTGATACCCCGCAGTCTGCGTTCTGAAATATGCGATGCCTTCCACCCTGATCTGCAATGCGCGCACTCTGGGGTATCCAAAACTTACCACCGCATTCGACAACGATACTTCTGGCGAGGGATGTATCGCTACGTGCAGACGTTCGTTCGCTCCTGCCTCGATTTCCAACGCCGAAAACTTTCAATGCACGTGTCGCCAGCCGGTCTACAACCATTACCTTGCCCTAACCGTCCGTTTGGGCGCGTGGGCATCGATTTGTATGGACCACTTCCTCTGACGTCGGCGGGCAACCGCTGGGCCGTGGTCGCTGTTGACCATCTACGCGATACGCCGAAACCGCCGCCCTCCCAGCGGCTACAGCGCGCGATGTTGCCTCCTTCCTGCTACACCGATTCATGCTGCGACGCGGTCCACCAGGAGCTTCTCAGCGATCGAGGCCGTGTCTTCTTGTCGGAAGTCGTCGAAGCCATTCTCAAGAGTGCCATGCTGTTCACCGCAAAACTACTGCTTACCATCCGCAGACGAATGGCCTAACCGAACGCTTTAACCGCACGCTCGGCGACATTCTCTCAATGTACGTCGCCGCTGATCACACAAGTTGGGATACCATTCTGCCCTTCGTCACCTGCGCCTATAACACCGCCCCTCAGAGCACTACTGGTTTTTCGCCCTTCTTACTGTACGGAGGCACCCGTCGCACACCATCGACACGATACTTCCATACAAGCCGGATTCATTGGAGTGTGCGCCTATTTCTGACACAGCCAGGCTTGCTGAAGAGTGTCGCGACCTTGCCAAGGCCTTTGCGACGCATGAACAAGAGCGGCAGAAGAGCATTTGTGATGGCACCACCACTTCTGCGCCCACGTTCCTCGCTAGAGCGCTCGTATGGCTCTCCGTCCCTACCACTGCAAGTGGGCTCTCGTCAAAACTGCTGCCGAAATACGAAGGCCCCTACCGTGTCGTCGAGCGCACATCCCGGTCAACTACTGATCGAACCCATCGAACCATCTTCAGACATGCGCCGTCGAGGGCGCGACATGTCAACGTGGAGCGCCTCAAGGCCTACTATGACCCGCTCATAGTGACCAGATGTTAGGTCGCCGGGCGGCTCCCTTTTCGTACCCGGGGTAATTGTAGAGAAGCCTTGGAAAATAGCGATGGGTTGCTCTCCCCAGCGCCTTCTAGTAGGTCGCCTCTTTGGCTTCTTCTGAATGGACGCCGCTCGCGCAGAGAGTGGGGCCTTGCCGTGACTGTCGCCATTACGCATTGTCGTTGTGTGCCGTCTATTAAACACCTTAACGTTATATATATATATATATATATATATATATATATATATATATATATATATATATATATTATATATATATATATACACCGGGTGTCCAGCTATCTTTAGCCAAGGGTTAAAAAATACAATATTAGAGGCAGGTGAGTGAACGCACTTGCAAATTACTTGCAGTCACCTTGCGCACTACAGACAAGTTTTGTTTGGTAATTAACTAATTTGTTAATTATGATTATTTAATTAAATTGCTAAATATTGACTGTAGGCAAGAAATGCGGCTTGCAAAGTTCGGGAGCGTCTTCAGAAACCCCAATTCTATTATTCGCGATAAAGAAAGTCTCACGTATACCATTTTTTCCAAGCTGCAATGAAAGCCCGCGAAATACAAAAAGAACCACGTGACTAGCGCATTCGCCCGCCGCGAGAATGCTGCCCTCAGCCGTGGTTCGAACGAACAAAATCAGCTGCGGCCGCGACTCGCCGGCTCCGTTGCAGCGATAGGCCGATAAGTCGACGGTGGTTTTTTTGGCCCGCATCAGCCAGTTGGCGCGCGTGACGGTGCAAGTTGTAGCGAGCGCGGGCCAAGAAACCACCGTCAACTTATCGGCCTACCGCCGCGACGGAGCCGCCGAATCGCGGCCGCAGCTGATTTCGTTCGTTCAAACCACGGCTGAGGGCAGCACTCTCGCGGCGGGCGAATGCGCTAGTCACGTGGTTCTTTTTGTATTTCGCGGGCTTTCTTTGCAGCTTGGAAAAAATGGTATACGTGAAACTTTCTTTATCGCAAATAATGGAATTGGGGCTTCTGAAGACGCTCTCGAACTTTGCAAGCCGCATTTCTTGCCTAAGTGAATATTTAGCAATTTAATTAAATAATCCTAATTAACAAATTAGTTAATTACCAAACAAAAAATTATCTGTAGTGCGCAAGGTGACTTTCAGTAACTTGCAACTTCTAATATTGTATTTTTAAACCCTTGGCTAAAGATAGCTGGATCCCTGTATATATATATATATATATATATATATATATATCTATTGTTCTGAATGTGAATGACAGACGCTCCGCTGTTGCGGAAGACGACGACGACGATCGGTGGCCGTGGTTGTCGCTCGCACACGCGCTCGCCGGTAGCCAGACCTGCCTGATAACGAGCCATTCGCCAAAGCAACGTCTGACCCTTTCTTGACAACACCCATATTTCAAGTGGTGGAGGAGCCGGGGTTCCCGTCAACCCTGGCACTTCGCAATCGGACGCTACAATCGCCTTTCACCATGACTGCTCCTGGCCCTTCGCAAGCTGCCGCAACCACGACAGTCTTCGTACTGGTGTGCCTCGGCAACGCGACCCACCCGTCTTTCGCGGCAACGACGAGCACGACGTGGAGGATTGGATCGTCGAGTATGAAATAGTAAGAGTTTCGAACAAATGGGACGACTGCGACAAACTCACGAACGTGCGCTTTTGCCTCGCTGATGTGGGCAGCCTCTGGTTTAAAAACCATGAAGGTGAAATCACCAAATGGTCGACCTTTAAGACAACCATCGCCGCGGTCTTCGGTCGTCCCGCCGTGCGCCGGCATCGCGTGGAACAGCGTCTGCGTAGTTGAGTCTAGCGCAGGGACGAGACCTTTACAAGCTACATCGAAGATGTCTTGTCTCTTTGCAAGCACGTCGACCCATCTCTCGCCGAAATCGACAAAATCAAGCACATCATGAAAGGAGTGGACGACGAGACGCTCCAGATGCTCGTTGCTCGGAATCCTCAGACTGTCGCCGACGTGGTCCAACTCTGTCAGTCGTACGACGAGTTGCGAAAGCAGCGCGTCTCGACGTGCCGTGCAGCCGAAGATACAGCTGAGGTTTCCGCCCTTGTCAACGACGTCACCGCTGATCACACCGTTTTACTGCCACATATAAAGCAGTTTATCCGTGAGGAAGTTGCGCTTCAACTTTCCCTTGTCACCCGAACACCTGAGCCAGTGACATCATTTGACCCACATCTACGCCAGGTCATTGGCACACAAGTAGCGCAGGCACTACCGCCATTGCCGCCTACCACTACACCGCTGACGTACGCTGCCGTCGTTTCCAGACCACCGGCCCCAACTGTTTCTGGCACCTACCGGAACACCGGGTACTTCTACACTACGACGCCGCCCACACGCATGGTACCCCATCCTATATCGCCCACCGGACCTTCTGCCGTTAGCCCATGGCGTACCTTCGACAATCGGCCCATATGTTTTGCGTGCGGTTTTGTGGGGCATATGGCACGCTACTGTCGCCGTTGCAACCTCCGGTCTCAGGACGGCGGGAATTCCACAAATCAAGTTTCCCCGACGATCTTCTTCTCCTCTCGCTGACTCGTTTTTCCCACGACGCCCTTTTGACCCCCGCCGGTCATCACCGCCCTGTCGCCGATCTGTTTCTCCGATGCATCGCCGCCCTAGCCCCGTACGAGAGGAAAACTGACAGCCGCAGTTCCGGAGGCAAGAACTGCGTTGTCGTCGAACTTTTCAAGACCTCCTCTTTATCCGCCCAACGAAATCGATATATAGAAGTAGAAGGTGTCACCGTACGTGCACTTGTCGACACAGGCGCTGTAGTTTCTGTAATTAGTGAAAAACTGTGCCGCCATTTGAGAAAAGTCACAACGCCGCTTACCAATCTTGCGCTGCTTACGGCGACCTCGCATTACATATCACCGACGGCTCAGTGCAGAGCTCGCGTTGTTATTCAATATATTTTGTATGCCCTCAAGTTTGTCGTTCTCCCCCGCTCATCCTACGACGTCATACCGGGATGGGATTTCCTTTCTACCCATCAGGCCCTCGTCGACTGCGCTCGTGCTGAACTGACATTGACGACTCCGTGCCCCGACCTTGACGACCGCAGTGCGCCTTAAGTATTTGCCGCAGCCGACGTCCACATCGCGCCTTTGTCCGCCGTTCTAGTGCCTGTGTTTTCGCCTGCTGCCACTATTCGACCCTACTGTTTCAACCATTATAGCTAGCGCGCGCCATCGAACCTTCCTCCTCCCATTTGCCATCATCGACTTTTCCAATGGTTCTGCGGCACTTCACGCGTGCAACGTCTCTGCTTGCCCGTATATCCTACTATGTGGCGAGTGCCTGGGGACCCTTGAGACCTTGAATTGCGTTTTCGAAGACCCAATGCTTCCAGACAAGATATCACTACCGCCTTGTGCCATTACACCTACAACTGACACCGAAGTTCCTATGGACGTGTTACGCAAATCTATCGACTCCCACCTCACGCCTGGGCAGCAGGAACAGCTGGTGAAGCTTCTCCAGCCTTTTCGAGCCTCCTTCGACCACGACCAGCCTTCCTTAGGTCGAGCGTCAGCTGTTGTTCATCGTACTGATACTGGTCAACAGGCACCATTGCGACAGCGTCCATACCGTGTGTCAACTGCCGAACGCCGTGTCATCAGTGACCAGGTCGATGGCATGCTCAAACGTGGCATAGTCCAACCATCCAGCAGTCCCTGGGCCTCTCCAGTTGTGCTGGTGAAGGAGAAGGACGGATCCATCAGATTCTGCGTGGATTACCGGCGTCTCAACCGAATCACCCGCAAGCATGTCTATCCTCGGCCGCGCATAGACGATGCCTTAGACTGCCAACAGGGAGCAGAATTCTTCTCTTCTTTAGATCTGCGCTCTGGATACTGGCAGGTACCCATGGCGGAGGCCGATTGCGAAAAAACAGCTTTCGTCACGCCCGACGGGCTCTACGAATTCAGTCATGTCCTTTGGCCTGTGCAACGCGCCAGCTACATTCGAGCGAATGATAGACACGATCCTTCGAGGCCTCAAGTGCAATATTTGCCTTTGTTACTTAGACGACACTGTCATCTTTTCAACCGATATTTTGACCCATTTAAACCGCCTCGAGCAAGTTCTCGCTTGCCTCTCCGCCGATGGACTGCAACTGAACTTGAAGAAGTGCCACTTCGCAGCTCGAAAGCTTACCATCCTAGGCCACGTGGTTTCGAAGGACGGCATTCTCCCTGACCCAGCCAAACTTACAGCCGTTTCAGCATTTCCCAAGCCGACTACCATGAAACAGCTCCGAAGCTTCATTGGTCTTTGTTCTTATTTCCGGCGCTTCGTTCGCAATTTCGCGACCATCATCGCTCCTTTGACCAAGCTCCTCGCCGGCTCTAGTGATATTTCCGCATGGTCTCCCCCTTGGGACGATGCTTTCAACGAACTGCGCCGCCTCCTTACGTCGCCGCCTATTCTGCGACACTATGACCCATCTGCACCCACAGAGATCCACACAGACGCTGGTGGTGTCGGACTGGGCGCTATCCTTGCGCAGCGGAAAGACGGCTTCCAAGAGTACGTCGTTGCCTACGCAAGCCGAACTCTTAGTAAAGACGAAAGCAACTATTCTGTCACCGAAAAGGAGTGCCTCGCCATTATTTGAACGATAGAGAAATTTCGGCCTTACGTGTATGGACGCCCTTTTGACATCGTGACTGACCACCACACCCTTTGCTGGTTGTCGTCACTAAAGGATCCAAGTGGTCGCCTCGCCCAATGGGCGTTACGCCTACAAGAGTACGATATCCGCGTGATGTATCGCTCCGGCCACAAACATTCGGATGCAGATGCTCTCTCCCGTTCGCCCCCTTTCTTCTGACCCTGCCTGCTGTACAAGTCCTCTCTGTGATACCACTGCCCTCACCATCGCCGACATGCCATCCGAGCAGTGCAAGGACCCGTGGCTTGCATCCATTCTGGACGTCCTGGCTGGTCGGACCGCTTCTTCCTCTACTCGCACGTTGCGTCGTCAAGTCGAGCACTTCGCAACTCGCGATGACGTGCTTTACCGACGAAACTATACACCCGGTGGCCGTCAGTGGCTACTCGTCATTTCACGTCACCTGCGGTCCGAAATTTGTTCCACGTTCCATGATGACCCCTAATGTGGCCACGCAGGTTTCCTAAAGACGTATTCTCGGATCAGGCTCCGACGTTGCTGGCGTGGTATGTACCGTTCTATTCAACAGTACGTTCGGGCTTGTGCCACATGCCAGAGACGTAAGACTCCCACTCAACACGCCGGCGGTACCTTATTACCTTTCCGTGTCCTCCCGGCCGTTCGACCGCGTCGGCCTCGACATCTACGGTCCCCTTCCGAGCACTGCAGACGGTAACAGTTGGGTCACCGTTGCTGTCGACCACCTCACGCGGTACGCCGAAACTTCACCTCTTCCTTCATCTACAGCAAACGACGTTGCCAGTTTCATTCTGCACAATCTCGTCCTTCGTCATGGAGCACCTCGAGAGTTGCTAAGTGATCGTGGTCGCGTGTTCCTCTCCGACGTCATCACAGCATTGCTGCTTGAGTGCCGCGTCGTCCACCGTACCACAAGCAGCTATCATCCCCAAACCAATGGAATGACAGAACGCTTCAACCGCACCCTTGGTGACATGCTGTCTATGTACATCTCGTCAGACCACTCAAATTGAGGCCGAGTACTACCGTTTATTACGTTCGCCTATAACACCGCCATTAAAAGCACTACTGGGTTCTCCCCTTTTTTTCTCCTTTACGGACGCCAACCTTCCCGCACTATGGACACCATTCTTTTGTACAGACTTGACGCCTCCGAGTCTACGCCTCAATCCCAAGCCGCTACATACACTGAAGAATGCCGCCAACTGGCACGGTCATTCACATCACAAGACCAAGGGCGCCAGAAGCACCACCACGACGCATCCACTAACGCTCCTTCCTACGATCCAGGCTCGCTCGTCTGGCTGCGTGTCGCTTCTGCTACTCCTGGCCTTTCCACCAAGTTGGTCCCTAAGTACCACGGGCCATGTCATATACTCCAAAAAACATCACCGGTGAACTACCTCATCGAGCAAATGGAACCATCTTGTGACCATCGTCGCCGTGGCCAGGAAATTGTCCACGTGTCCAGACTCAAGCAGTGCTACGACCCTCCCGTGTTTACTGGTCCCTAGGTCGCCAGCATGGATCCTTATTTCGCGGGGAATAATTGTACTGAATGCGAATGACAGACGCTCCGCTGTTACGGGAGACGGCGACGACGATCGGTGGCCGTGGTTGTCGCTCGCGCACGCGCCTCGCCAGTAGCCAGACCTGCCTGATAAAGAGCCTTTCGCAAAGCAACGTCTCACCCTTTCTTGACGTACAACACCCCTATTTCAATATATATAATTTTCATATGCAGATACACACGATTAACAAATAAAGAAATCTGATAAGCAATCAGTTGTTCGTGAAATGCATTCTTTCGTTAATGATGCATAGTTCATTAGTCCTAATTATGTTTCTTACTCGACAAATACTCACCTATTGATTAAAATGTCAATGAGGCATATATATAGGCATGTTCAAATGACATCTACCTGCGCTATTTTCAGCAACGTACTAATTGCGAGCACGCTTTTTTTTCGGCTAATAAAGAAAGCCCGCGAAATCTGAAAAATGGCACGTGTCTAGACTTCAGCGCCCATCAGGAAGCAGCGCCCACAAACAGGATCACTGTGAGAGGGCAAGTGAAGACTACGCTGCCACCTTTTGCGGGTGGGAGCGTAGTCACGTGTATTTTTCATATTTCGTGTTATTTCATAGTGTCACGTGGTCGTGACGTCGACGAAGACAGCAGTCGGCGTTTGCAGAATGAAACTGTTCATTTGGCCGAACTTGTGGCCGGGAAAATGAGAACTAGAACTACAGCGATACACGCTTTACAATGATAACGGCGAACAGGGCGTCGTCCGTCGATCAACTGACAAGCGGTCAAGCGCGTCGGCTTTTATACAGGCGCTATGGAATTTTCCAGCAATATCGCTGGTGGCGGCGTTATCTCTCGACAAAGCTGGAACATTCGCGTGCGGCGCGCAATCTTAACAAAACGGTCTACCAAAATCGTGAAGCTTCTCGAACACTGCTTCGGGGCCAGCGTCGTGCGTTGATAACCGTCCTTGCTGGTCAAACTCGAACACATCAAAATAAAAGAAGCGGACGTGGCATTGCCCCCCTCTGAAAAAGCATCGTCCCGATGCTTGCAACAGAACATGGAAAGGAAAAAACAAGTGCATACACAAATAAATTACAATAACAAAGGAAAAAGTAGAGTCCCCAGGTTCGCTAACGCGCAAAAAACGGCTTAAGGCGCACGACATGGACGACTTCAGGTCGTGCGCGGCGTCGCTGGGAGTTCGTAATGCCGTCCGGGACGACCTCATAGTCAAGAGCGCCATGACGTCGAAGCACCTTGTATGGCCCGAAGTATCGCCGAAGAAGTTTTTCACTGAGCCCACGTCGGCGTATCGGCGTCCAGACCCACACACGGTCACCGGGATGGTACTCCATGTGGCTTCGTCGAAGATTATAGTGACGGCTGTCGACCCTCTGCTGGTTCTTGATGCGCAGGCGGGCGAGCTGTCGAGCTTCTTCGGCGCGTTGCAAATAGGCGGCAACGTCGAGGTCGTCTTCGTCGGTGGCGGTTGGTAGCATTGCGTCGAGCGTCGTTGCCGGGCTCCTTCCGTAGACCAGCTTGTACGGCGTCATTTGCGTCGTTTCTTGCATGGCCATGTTGTATGCGAAGGTCACATACGGAAGGATGGCATCCCACGTCTTGTGTTCGACGTTGACATACATGGCCAGCATGTCGGCGATGGTCTTGTTTAGCCGCTCGGTGAGGCCATTGGTCTGTGGGTGGTACTCTGTGGTCCGGCGGTGGCTTGTTTGGCTGTATCTCAGTATTGCCTGAGTTAGGTCAGCAGTAAACGCCGTACCTCTGTCGGTGATGAGGACCTCTGGGGCGCCATGACGCAGGAGGATGTTCTCAACGAAGAACTTCGCTACCTCGGCGGCACTGCCTCTGGGTAGGGCCCTTGTCTCGGCGTAGCGGGTGAGGTAGTCGGTAGCTACGACGATCCATTTGTTTCCGGTATTGGACGTCGGGAACGGCCCCAGTAAGTCCATCCCAATTTGCTGGAACGGCCGTCGAGGTGGCTCGATAGGCTGGAGAAGTCCGGCTGGCCTAGTCGGCGGTGTCTTGCGTCGCTGACAGTCCCGGCAGGTCTTGACGTAGCAAGTTACGTCGGCGACAAGGCGCGCGGCCAGTAGTACTTTTCCTGTATTCTTGCGAGCGTGCGAGAAACACCCAGATGTCCAGACGTCGGGTCGTCATGCAGAGCCTGGAGGACCTCTGGTCGCAATGTCGAGGGCACTACGAGAAGGGAATCGGCTCGAAGCGGCGAGAAGTTCTTCTTAAGGAGAACACCGTTGCGCAAGAAAAACGACGTCAGTCCTCTCGTGAATACCTTGGGAACAACGGTGGTCCTGCCCTCGAGGTATTCCACAAGGCCCTTGAGTTCTGGGTCCGCTCGCTGTCGTTCGGCGAAGTCTTCGGCACTTATGGTTCCCACGAAGCAGTCATCCTCCATGTCGTCCTGCGGCGGTGGGTCGACGGGGGCGCGGGACAGGCAGTCAGCGTCGGAGTGTTTTCTTCCGGACTTGTAAACGACGGTTATGTCAAATTCTTGAAGTCGTAGGCTCCACCGTGCGAGGCGACCTGAAGGGTCCTTCAAGTTAGCTAGCCAACACAAGGCGTGGTGGTCGCTCACAACTTTGAAGGGCCGGCCGTAGAGGTAGGGGCGAAACTTCGATGTAGCCCAGATGATGGCGAGGCACTCCTTTTCTGTTGTGGAGTAGTTGATTTCTGCCTTTGATAGCGACCGGCTAGCATAACTGATGAGCCTTTCGAATCCGTCGGTCTTTTGCACAAGGACGGCGCCGAGTCCTACGCTGCTTGCGTCGGTGTGGATTTCCGTATCGGCGTATTCGTCGAAATGCGCAAGTATGGGAGGCGTCTGCAGGCGTCGTTTCAGTTCTTGAAATGCTTGAACTTGCGACGTTTCCCACCTGAATTCGACGTCGGCCTTCGTGAGTTGCGTCAGTGGCTCGGCGATCCGTGAAAATTCCTTGACGAAACGTCTGTAATAGGCGCACAAGCCGAGAAAACGGCGTACGGCCTTCTTGTCGGTGGGCGTCGGGAAGTCAGTGATGGCAGCTGTTTTCCGCGGGTCCGGGCGAACACCATCCTTGCTGATCACGTGACCCAAGAACAAGAGCTCCTCGTACGCGAAGCGGCACTTTTCAGGCTTCAAGGTGAGTCCGGAGGTCTTGATTGCTTGAAGTACAACTTCAAGGCGCCGAAGGTGTTCGTCGAAGTTTGAGGAAAACACAACGACCTCGTCCAAGTACACGAGACACGTCTGCCACTTCAAGCCGGCCAGTACTGTATCCATAACCCGTTGAAAAGTCGCAGGTGCCGAGCAAAGACCAAAGGGCATGACCTTGAACTCGAACAGGCCGTCTGGTGTTATAAAAGCAGTCTTTTCTCGGTCTCTCTCGTCAACTTCTATTTGCCAGTAACCGGTCTTGAGGTCCATCGACGAAAAGTACTTTGCGTTGTGTAATCGATCCAGGGTGTCGTCTATCCGGGGAAGGGGATACACGTCCTTCTTCGTGACTTTGTTCAGGCGACGATAATCGACGCAAAAACGTAGAGTCCCATCCTTCTTCTTCACTAGCACCACCGGGGATGCCCACGGACTCTTCGACGGCTCGATGATGTCGTCGCGTAGCATTTCGTCGACCTGTTTCTTCACGACCTCGCGTTCTCGCGTCGAAACTCTGTACGGGCTCTGAGGGAGTGGTCTGGCGCTTTCCTCTGTTATGATGCGATGTTTTGCCACGGCAGTCTGCCGAATTCTTGACGACGACGAAAAGCAGTCCTTGTATTGCAAGAGCAGGGTTTTGAGCTGTTCTTGTTTGTGCTTCTGAAGGCTGGGATTGATGTCGAAAGCTGGTTGCGGTGCTTTATTCGTCGGAGTAGGCTCGGGAGAATCGGTGAGGCCGAAAGCATTGCTGGCTTCTACGATTTCTTCGATGTAGGCGACCGTCGTGCCTTTGCTCACGTGCTTGTACTCGTTGCTGAAATTCGTGAGCATAACTGTTGCTTTCCCTGCCCGCAGCTCTGCTACTCCTCTTGCGACGCAAATCTTGCGGTTAATCAAGTGGTGCTGGTCGCCTTCAACAACGCCTTCCAGGTCTGCTGATTTCTGAGTGCCGACGGAAATGATGACGCTGGAGCGAGGGGGAATGGTGACCTGGTCTTCCAGCACATTCAAGGCATGCTTTCTTGGCGGAGTGTGCGGCGGTAGTGCCTTTTCCGTGGACAGTGTTATTGACTTAGACCTCAGGTCGATGATCGCACCATGAAGGCCTAAGAAGTCCATACCAAGGATGACATCTCTCGAGCAACGCGGCAGGATTACGAAGTTCGCGGGATAAATCCGGCTGTTAATGGTGAGTCTCGCTGTGCAGATTCCCTCCGGGGTTACGAGGTGACCTCCAGCTGTCCGGATTTCGGGGCCTTCCCAGGCTGTCCTAACTTTCTTCAGCTTCGTGGCGAACGGTCCACTGATGACAGAATAGTCGGCTCCTGTGTCGACGAGGGCTGTGACGCTGTGGCCGTCAATAAGAACGTCGAGGTCGCTAGTTCGTCGTCTTGCGTTGCAGTTAGGTCGTGGCGTCGGGTCACGGCTACGTCGGTTTGTTCCGCTGCTTCCACGTTGCGTCGTCACGTCTACTTCGGTCCGCGAGGTTTTGTCGTCAGGGGTTCGCGTCGTGCCCTGAAGCCTTCGTCGTGGCGGCGGCGTCGGCGGCGGAGGGTCTTCGGTATTTCGTCGTACAGCAACCGCACCTCCATCGGTTGCTGCCCTTAGTTTTCCGGATGCGGGCTAGGTGACCGGCCCCGGGTTGGGCCAGTGTATGGTCGGCGTTGGGGAGAGGCGTAGCGGCCTGGCGACGGCGATCGGGAAGGTCCTCGGGGGGTCCACTGCGCTCCTGCCAGGTAGTCGGCGATGTCACGTGGTCGTTCCCCCTGCTGCGGACGCGGCGCGTCGACGGCGAACCCACGCAATCCCATCTGTCGATAATGGCAGCGGCGGTAGGTGTGGCCGGCTTCTCCGCAGTGGTAGCAGAGTGGACGATGGTCGGGGGCGCGCCAAACGTCGGTCTTCCTCGGCGTGTATTGCTGACCGGCTGGCGGGCGGTATGACGTCGGTGGTGGCGGCGGTGGTGCCTGGTGGCGGAACTGCTGGGGCGGCGCGGCGTCTTGACGTGGGCGAGGAGGGGGGCGTTGCGTCGGGCTCCAGCAGCATAACTCATTGCTTGAAGCTGCGGCGGTGCCGGCTGAGGAACACCCAGTGACTCTTTGATTTCCTCGCGGACAATTTCTGCGATCGAATCCACTTGAGGCTGCGGCGAAGGTAACGGCTTGCGCAACTCCTCCCGCACAATCGCTCGGATGGTTTCGCGCAAGTCGTCGGTGGCTAGTGAGTGCACTTCGGAATAGGTTGCACACAGCGGCGAGCGGTTGTACTGTTTCGTCCGCATGTCCAGTGTCTTCTCAATAGTCGTAGCCTCGGTGAGGAATTCGGCGACCGTCGTGGGCGGGTTGCGGACAAGTCCCGCGAAAAGTTCTTGTTTGACACCCCGCATGAGCAGGCGAACTTTCTTGTCTTCCGCCATCGCAGCGTCGGCCTGACGGAAAAGTCGAGTCATCTCTTCCGTGAATATGGTGACGTTTTCGTTTGGCAGCTGCACCCGGGTCTCCAGCAAAGAAGCGGCTCTTTCCCTGCGCACGATGCTTGTGAACGTGTGCAGGAATGCGCCGCGGAAAAGATCCCAGGTCTGCAGTGAGGACTCCCGATTCTCAAACCAGGTTCTGGCCGCGTCTTCAAGGTAGAAGTACACGTGACGCAGCTTGTCTTCATTGGTCCAGTTGTTAAAGGCGGCGACACGCTCGTATGTTTCAAGCCAGGTTTCCGGGTCTTCAAACGACGATCCGCGGAAGGTTGGCGGCTCCTTGGGATGCCGAAGAAGGATCGGCGCAGGCTGCACGGGGTCGGTCATCGTCGCTGCGGTCGATGTTGGGATCTGCGGCTGTCTGTCTTTTTCGGGAAGGAGCCCGTGCTCTGGCGGCAGTCCCTTCTGCCTGCGGCTTGTTCGACGATCCGGGTTCTCCTTGCCGTCGTCCTCGTCGCGGCTTGGGCTTGGGTCAGCGCTTCGCGGGGGCGTCCGGATCATGGAAGAAGCAGCACCTCCACCAGATGTCACGTGGTCGTGACGTCGACGAAGACAGCAGTCGGCGTTTGCAGAATGAAACTGTTTATTTGGCCGAACTTGTGGCCGGGAAAATGAGAACTAGAACTACAGCGATACACGCTGTACAATGATAACGGCGAACAGGGCGTCGTCCGTCGATCAACTGACAAGCGGTCAAGCGCGTCGGCTTTTATACAGGCGCTATGGAACTTTCCAGCAATATCGCTGGTGGCGGCGTTATCTCTCGACAAAGCTGGAACATTCGCGTGCGGCGCGCAATCTTAACAAAACGATCTACCAAAATCGTGAAGCTTCTCGAACACTGCTTCGGGGCCAGCGTCGTGCGTTGATAACCGTCCTTGCTGGTCAAACTCGAACACATCAAAATAAAAGAAGCGGGCGTGGCAATAGTCGAAGTCTATTGCTGATAATAAAATTAAGGCACATTTGCGCTAGTGGTGCCAAGCCAGAAGGAAGTGCGGAGCTGGGCAGCCTTCTTTCTCTTGCTTTCCTCATCGCTTTCTTTCTTGTTCTCTTTCCAAGTTCTTTCTCTGTTTTTGTCTCTTTATTTCTGTATATTTCTATTTTTCTTCCTGTCTTTTTTCCCACGTGGGATCGGCCCGCGGCGTTGCTCTAAGAGTAGCGTTTCTCAGGACCCAATAAAGTTCTATGTCTGTCTGTCTGTTTTTCATTTTTTTTTCTCTCTGTTTCAATTTCTAGCTTGCTCCCTCTTTTTCAATTTTATTACGTGGTTTTGCCTGCGCTCGAAGAACAACAGGAAGAAGACTTCTCTTTGGCGCGAGTGCGCGCTCAGATGGCTATGCTATATGTGGTTCTGCCTGCGTCAGGCCAAGCTACGATGACAGTATACAGTCACAGACTACGACAGCCCGCCCCTCTAAAGTGCTCCGCACTTATTATAATAACCCAAAACCACGATATGAATATGAGAGACGCAATAGTGAACAGCTGCGGAAATGTTGACCGCACACGGGCCACTAGCATTGCGCCGCCACTGAAATGCGGCCGCCGAGGCCGGCATGCGATACAGCCACCTGCGAGTAATCGGTAAAGTACCAGAACCACTAGACTACCGTGGCAGTCGAACTGCGTTGAAGACATTGATTTCTGCACTTGGCAAGTGGGACACCAGCATGAAAATGCACGCAAGAAAAACGAAGAAAGAAAACTGGAAGACCACGGGGCGCTAGACGAATGCTTTGGCGACTCTCTGTCGGAAGAGCTTCTTTCCGCGAAGGAAATTTGTGTGCAGGAATGGGGGGTGTCACTTTCAGCGGATTCAGCAGAGCTGCCTGTCGGCGCCACCGTGTCGTGGAAGGCTACGCGCCAGATTTTATGTGCACCCAACGACGCAGTGTTCGCGGCAGCTGGCGTTTATATATCGCGACCTGCCACCAGCACGTGGCTTTGCGTTGAGTGAAACATGCGATATCGAGCAGTCACTGGTCTGTTCCGCTGACGCCAGCGTCGCGTGTGTTTCGATTCGATACGTCTCACTTACTTTTTGCTTATCGGCAATTGTGAATGTGCCATCGCTATTTGTGCGTGCAAGCAACGTAAATGTTCGGGCATTTCGCTATTCTTACGCATGTACAATCGCACTGCCAAGGTGAGCTTCCTCTTTGTAATAACTTGACAAGCACAGGAACCGACACTTGCGACAAAGAATCGCACAAGGGCATTGCTGACATTCAACCGTATCTTTATCAATTGCTCGAGACGCAAACGGCTAAAGAGAGTTCGCGAGTGCGGCTAGGGCATCGAAAGAAGAAAAAGAAGTCACAGTTTCGCCGCAAGGGCGAAGCAATGAATGCGATAGCAAGCAATTGAAATGTCAGACGAAGAACCAGAAGCAGCTTGATACTTGCAGCGCGCCGCTGAAGCACAAAGAAGGACGCCCTAAAAGAACGCACAGACATGCACAGGCAAGCGTGAACTAACAACTGTCACAGTTGTTACGTCTATGTGCCTGAGCAACACGCTGCAAGTGTCGGCAATGGAGAATCAGACGCTCTTAGATATTTCTTCTTTTAAACTGCGGCGCGTGGAGTGACCCCCTGCGTCTCCAGCCACACGGGGGCGTTTGATCCAAGGTGTTCCCTGAGTTTTGTTTCTTGTTTTTCCTTCTACATCACGAGTGGGTGCAGAAAATGGCCACTTTGTGGGGCAGTTTTCGAATTGAAAGAAAATTAGGAGCGTTGCGTCTGCAAGTGTCGACAATGGAGAAGCAGACGTTCTTAGATATTTCTTTTTCTTTTAACCATTTATGGGTTCATCAATATTTTTCTCATGATAACAGAAAACAAGCTTGCAAAATATCTATGTAACGTACTTGGGAATAGTATGAAGCAATTTTCACCAAAATGCGACCATTAGATTACGAGAAAAAAAATTGGACGTATGTGTCCCATTGACCTATGACGTGCCTTTGAAGAAGTAGAACAACACCTGTCCTATTGTCTCATGAGCACACAAAGCTGCAATCCTTTCCCCATATTTCTCGCACGAAGAGGCTCGAATCAAGTGGTTCAGATGGGCACTCCAGAAACTCTGTAAAAAAAATTCTGGCGCATCTCATTTCCAGCTGTGATACACAATGTGCGCCTGGGCCTGTTGTGCTGTGCCAGTGGCTCTGTCTGACCTCTTCGCATACACCAACCATTTTAGCTCCTTTTTGTCTCTTCTGTCGGGGCAGATAGGGACGAACACCTCAGTTGTGCCTCAGTTTCCCCCTATATATAAAATTGCGGCTACGAATCACGGCAAGCCACATCACGGTGGTGTCACCTAATGCACGGAATCCTGTAAATGCATGGATGAACTCCATGCAGGTCTGAGGTAATAGCTTTTCTGTTCGAGCTTGTAAATTCGTGTTCTCTTTCGCTTCGCGGGTGTCTAGAGCATCGATCTCGTCATTATTTTCTTTCTGCCCTCAATTTCAGGAGCTACGTCTTAGCCACAGCTTTTGGTCTCATTGCCACTAGCACCATAGTGGTAAAAAAGGACAAAAATGAATTTCGAGGCCTTGACCGTCATAAAGCGTTGTCTCATGACGTAATAATGGCCATCACACTTGAAAAAAAGAAAAAAACACCTTATGCATGCCAGTTATATAGCTAAGCTTTGCAAGGAACCGCTTCGTTTTTCCTTCAAGTACGCTTCAACAAAATTATTGGCCGATGTGCTGCTCTAATTTTAAAACAAAATCCATAGTTTAATGCTAGAAGTACTGCTTTCGAAATTCAGGAAAGGAGAAACCTACCATGAATCTAGAAATTTAGCTATCGTGCACGCAATGAAACAGCCATTAACAAAATTTTTGCAGAACAAAACGAATTTAAGCTCAACGAAAACCAATATCACATATCGAAAACGTGTGCAATATTTTTTCTTGGTTTCCTAGATGTTTCTCGCCCATGCCAGCAGAAAATCATAGCGGTAAGGGCGAGGCGTAGCGGCAGAGGAAGCTTTTATTGAAGAAGAAAAAGTGGGACAGATTTGTCCCATTATCCTTCAAAGGGTTAAACTGCGGCGCGTGGAGTGATCCCCTGCGTCTCCAGCTACACGGGGGCGTCTGATGCAATGTGCGCCCGGTGTTTTTTTTTTTCCTTCCACATTACGAGTGGGTGCTGAAAATGGCCACTTTGTGCGCGTCTCAGGGGCAGTTTTCGTATTGAAAGAAAATTAGGAGCGCTGGGTCTGCAAGTGTCGACAATGGAGAATCAGACGCTCTTAGATATTTCTTTTCTTTTAAACTGCGGCGCACGGAGTGACCCCCTGCGTCTCCAGCCACACGGGGGCGTCTGATGCAAGGTGTGCGCGGTGTTCTTTGTTTCTTTTTCCGTCCACATAGCGAGTGGTTACAGAAGAGGGCCACTTTGTCGTGCGCGTCTCAAGGGCACTTTTCAAAGTGTTATGATATCTGGGGTTTAACGTCCCAAAACCACGATATGATTATGAGAGACGCCGTAGTGGAGGGCTCCGGAAATTTCGACCACCTGGGGTTCTTTAACGTGCACCTAAATCTAAGCACACGGGCCTCAACATTTTCGCCTCCACCGAAAATGCAGCCGCCGCGGCCGGGATTCGATCCCGCGACCTTCGGGTCAGCAGTCGAGCGCCATAACCACTAGACCACCGTGGCGGGGCTTTCAAAGTGTTAGGAAATTAGCAGCATTGCAGCGTGATCGACAAAATGCTCACGCTCCTCCCAGATTTGCTTACCAGCAGCGGTACATTGTGTATATAAACAGCTCGCCGTTATTAAAAGCGAAGCACTTCTTAGCGAACATCTGCGACTTTGAGCGTATCTATCTATCTATCTATCTATCTATCTATCTATCTATCTATCTATCTATCTATCTATCTATCTATCTATCTATCTATCTATCTATCTATCTATCTATCTATCTATCTATCTATCTATCTATCTATCTATCTATCTATCTAGCCGCCTACGACTTTGTGCTCTCCTGGGTGCTTGGTTAATCGAATGTACACCAAAATTGGTATGGCGTAACATGACTGTATGACGAACATAAATGACAAGTCCTAACATGAAAATCGTGACACGCATGTTTTGTACAGCATGATTTACATGCCACGCTCATGGTGCGCTGGCGCCCGTTTCGCTAGCTTGATATACACCAAAATGGGTATCTTGTGACGTGACTGTGTGACGAACATAAATTACACGAGTTCACTGAAAATCATGACACGCATGTCATGTACAGAATGACTTACGTGCCACGCTCATGGTGCGCTGGCGGCCGTTTCGCTAGCTTGATCTACCCCGAAATTGGTATTGCGTGTCGTGACTGTGTGACGAACATAAATAACACACGAGTTAACATGAAAATCATGACACGCATGTCATGTAGTACAGCATGACTTACGTGCCACGCTCATGGTGCACTCGTGGCGGTTTCGCTAGCTTTATATGCACCAAAATTAGTATCTTGCGACGTGACTGTGTAACGAACATAAATAACACGAGTTAACATAAAAATCATGACACGCATGTAATGTACAGCATGACTTACGTGCCACGCTCATGGGGCGCTGGCGGCCGTTTCGCTAGCTTGATATATACACCAAAATTGGTATCTTGCGACGTGACTGTGTGACGAACATAAATAACACGAGTTAACATGGGAATCAGGACACGCAGGTCATGTACAGTATGACTTACGTGCCACGCTCATGGTGCGCTGGCGGCCGTTTCGCTAGCTTGATATACACCGAAATTGGTATCTTGCGACGTGACTTCGTGACGAACATAAATAACACGAGTTAACATGAAAGTCATGACACACATGTTATGTACAGCATGACTTACGTACCACGCTCATGGTGCGCTGGCGGCCGTTTCGCTAGCTTGATCTACCCCGAAGTTGGCATTGCGCGACCTTATTGTGTGACGAACATAAATAATAGGAGTTAACATGAAAACCATGACACGCATTTTCCTTAGTGACATACAAGACGATGTATGCAGCTCTTTGCTGGCTGCTTCGCATTACATCGATTCCCAAAATGCGTGGGATCTGCCGGCTTTTTTCTCTGGCGTATACAATGCGTGTGCTTGAGTTCTCTAACGCAGCGCTGGGGAGCGAGGGGTTGCTGGTTCGCATCCGCGGTCGGCTACTTCAGAATTTTTTTAGGGGCGAAGCTCCTTACGCCGTGGGTCTGCCCATCCTCCGTTTGTAGGTTTGTTTGTTTGTAGTAGCCACCTCTAGTTCGTGAGAAGCGCGCGTTCTGGTATGCAGTAGAAGAAGAAAACGACGTTGACGAGTGAGACTCTCGTGCGTGTTCGCCTGTGTGGTATTCTTTCTTCGTTAGTGTGCGCGTTCTGGTATGCAGTAGAAGAAGAAGACGACGTTGACGAGTGACACTCTCGTGCGTGTTCGCCTGTGTGGCGTTCTTTCTTCTTTACTACGTCTCGTGTTTTCAACGACACCCGAAGACAACATTTCAGAAGTAACGCGCTATGAGGCTCCCACGTGGCACGCTTTCTCTTTAGCTCCGAGTCGCCAGATGGAAGACAAGGCTGCAGAACGGAGGGCACGGAAGGCGGCGGCAGCGTGCGCTCGCAGACAGAATCCTGAGATGAGAGCCCGCGAGGCCGAAGCTGCACGTCGACGCCGCCAAGCAGATTCCGCCGTTCGAGCCCGCGAAGTCGAAGCTGCTCGACAAGCTGCACGGCTGCGGCGAGAAGACCCCGCCGTTCAAGCCCGCGAGGCCTAAGCTGCTCGACAAGCTGCACGGCTGCGGCGAGAAGACCCCGCCGTTCGAGCCCGCGAGGCCGAAGCTGCTCGACAAGCTGCACGGCTGCGGCGCGAAGACCCCGCCGTTTGAGCCCGCGAGGCCGAAGCTGCACGGCTGCGGCGCGAATCAGATCTTCAAAATGTGAAGGACCGTGAAGCGGCGAGAAAGCGCGCGTACCGGCAGGCAGAGCCCGAGGCTGTACGAGCACGTGAAGTGGCTGCAAAACGCATCAGGCGGGCTCAGCCCGAAGGCGCCGACGCGCGCTTCCAACGGGACTTCCTTGATAAAAGTTTCGGCCATTGTTGGGGTGTGTGCGACAGATTGCGGTTCTCAAACAATCTAGTCACAATATCTTCCATCAAGAAGGACCACCCTCCAATGCCATCGCCGTGCTGTAGCGCGAGGTCGCTTCGCCCCACTTATCATCATTCCCCACGTGGATATGCTGTGATTTTTTCTTCTGCTTTATTTTTCTTTGTGCATTTTGATAGATATACATACATATACATATCAGGGGCATGACGGCGACGGCAACAGTAAAAAATCAGTCGTGAGTGTCCGTAAAATTGCTATCCCAATAAAACAAAACAAAAAATTGGCCGCGTATCTGCGTGCCTCGCTGCAAATGTCGTCGAAAGACGATAAAGGAGGCGCTGCATGAGATATGGACACCATCTAGCAATACGTCGGGAAACCGGTGGTAGCGCCATATCATCAGAACAGGGCTTTTTTGTGCATAGCGTCGCATTTTCAGCGCAGCCTAAGAAACACTACGGCCATTAGAATTACGTATCTACGTGTTTTCTAGTAAAGGAACACACCACCTAATACTTACGTATTGATGTTGCGCCTCAGATATGCGTATCATTTGCTTTTTCATCGATAATGTTCACAAGTATGAACGACGCCACCACTTCAACATGCCTGGGCGTTCAGCAAGGGGTTAAACTTTGGCCAGGTGGCTGAATCGGGTGACAGACAGACGGACAGACAGACAGACCAAAATTTCTGCGTGTAAGTTCCCCAAGAAAGACTATCGTCTTTAAAAAACGCGCCGTTGCGGTGACCGTCCCATTCGGAGCGTCACCAATAGAAGTGTAATTTGGTTTAACACACCGCGAGGAGGTGGCCTCTGGCCAAGCCTCGCTCATAGCGTCCATTCATATAAAAAAAATACTTCTCCGACGCTCGCCTGGCTGTCGCACCGCGTTACCCGCTCGCCCTGTGAGAATTAACTGCCAGGAGGGAAGACACAACGCGCGTAGCGTTTCTCTTCGCGTTTCACACGCTTTGGAGGAGTGCATACCGAGTATCAGTGTTTATTATGTGCTCGTTGATGCCATATTTGCGCGGGATTCACCATATGCGGTGTCCACGTATGTGTTAAAGGGCCCCTCACCAGGCCACATAGAAATTTTAGTTAGACGCTGGAAGTTGTTGTGTGCCGAATGAAGAGCAGTATACCGCAAGAATTTTTCAAATCGGTTCATTACGAGCTGAGAAAAACAATAATTTGTAGCGGCGCAAAACCATGAAGCGAGGAGGCGAGTTTCAAACCCTTGCCACTCGTCCTGTGTAGCCTTCGCAAACCAAATCCCTTCCCTGCCCTCTTCACTTGACACATACGCATGAACACGTCATGCGCATGCATGGTCACGTGCGCATGACGTGCCCGAGCCAGCCCGAGCACGCGAGCGGCGTTGCACGGCCGCTACCTTTTTAGGGGCGAAGCTCCTTATAGCGGCACCCGTTCGTCCCTCGTAGCGTAGTATGTAACCAGTCTTACGCTTTGACCTGCAAGGTGGTGCCGGTGGGAGATTTTTCCTGTGCGTTGTTGAACAATAAAAAATTCGCAGCGTTGGCTAAAAGCCGACTTCTTCTGTCTCTCATTCCCATTAGCAGCCATTCTTTACCTCCAAGGTAGTGCCTGTTGAGATTTCTCCTGTGCGTGATTAAACAATAAAAATTTGTTCAAAACGCCGTTGATTTATGAAATAATCAACAAAAGACGCCAGATGTTTTGTAAAAGCAAAACGAAAGAACGCCAGATGTTTCTAAAGCAAAACGAAAAGACGCCAGCTGCTTAACGAAAGACGCCAGATGTTTTCTAAGCAATGGTTTTCTAAACAATGAAAATTCACAGCGTACATGTAAAATTAAAGTGCGCTGCAAGTCGTCATAACTCATCGAACCTTTAGTATAAACGCGCCCGATCTCACGTCGGTGATGATGTACTGGGCAGAATTCACGGAAGATTCACGGTTTACCCATGAACCTCCGCAGCTTCGCCCACTCATCATCATTCACTCTGTGGATATGCTGTGATTTTTTTTATGTAGCGGCCGTGGGCGTTTTCCTCGGCGTTCTCTGTGGTGTACTGCCTGTTTCTGCGGGGCGGGCATGAAAGTTGAGACATTTGTACGGGCATGAGAGTGGCGGTATCATGAGCCAGTGCCGCATTAACGTTTACTTGGACGCGGTAGAATAAATCAGCACAATGAGTGCTCGAACGCGCCAGAACATTACTTTCGTTTCCAGGGCTGGCGTCTGCTCGATGCGCTAACCGCCGGGAGACGAACGCATGGGAAAGGGAGGCACATTAGCCCCGCATCTCGCTGCAATTCACGAAAAAAAAATGAAAAAGACGCACACATTCCCTTTGTGTGTCTCATTATTTCTCTCAAGTTTTATTATCTATTCAAGCAACAAATTACACAAACTACACATGTCGCGTCAAATAATTATCGCAGTGTCACGTGCTACTGTTGGCGACGTCAGAGCACAGTCGTCTACGTAGAGGAGCGACGTCACAGCACTACCATCTACGTAGGGCCATTTTCACATGTACGTCATCCCCTCATTCTCTAAAGCGCGCGCCCGCAAGAGGAAGGGCAAGCAGCGTTCACCTTGAAATTTGACCCATTTCCGCGGCGCGTAGCGTTGCAAATTTTGGCAGACGTGATCGTGAACGCTCAGTGTATGCATTGCGCTCGTCAGCTCAAAATTGTCAAACCTGGTGAGGGGCCCTTTAAAGGGGTCATGAACCACTTTTCCAAGTAATGATCTAATGGCCTCAGTATCGGAGTGTACTGCCTCCCGAATCGATTGCCGCAAAAATTTCTCGAATCCGTCAAGAATCAGCGGAGTTACGGGGGTTTGGCGCACGCTCCCAGCGCTTTCTCTCTTTTCTCGTGCCGACGAGCGCACTGGAAGCTAGACAGGGAGGGATGGTATGGGGGAAAGAAGTTACGCCAGCGCGCGTCATGAAACGCGATCGCTCTCCCGCTGTGATTCGCTTGCGCGAGTGCGGCGCCGGCAAGTGGCGGCATTCCGCGGCAAGAAGCGCATCTGATCCGAACGCCGCTCTCGATTTACGTCGGCTATCGGCCAATAAGCATGCTATGTCTCTTGCGACGTACAGCGGACAGACGCCCCGCCCACCGACGAGAGTGAGAACCGGCCTCTGTTTGAAAAGAGGGTGCCTGGGGAAACGGCAACTTCGCGCTCCGCTTGTGGCCATTACGCGGCGCGCACGACTGTAATATTTGGCAGAGCAGTTCATAGCCGTGTCAGCTTTCCGCAGCATGTGTTTTTTCAATCAGCCCAAGGGGTGCTTCATGACCCCTTTAAGAACTTCAGCTACCGCAAGGGTTAAATCATGATCATGGGCGTTAGTCGTCGGTACGGAGACGTGCCACTAGGCGTCAACGTGAGTCGTGCACATCAGGCGGTGCTACATCTGCCAAACAACAATAGACATTATGCAAACTCTGATATACCAATGCACTAAAGCAATCAACTACTTCTGTGAGGACACGTTTCACTTTCGTGTTATACCAATTCCTATGACAGAGGGATCAACCATCTTTTCGTCTTACTACTTCGAGAGCGGTTAACCAAACGGAGTCTATAATGGTAAATTTTGCGCACGCAACACGAAGACACAAACGAAAAGCTCACAAGGACCAGCGCAATCAAGAATAATAAAAAACGGGATCGCAATGGAATGTTTTCATTCAGCTCTAGCAAAAACGTGCAAGCACAAGTTAAATCAATCTTTCCTAGAGCAGAAGTTACGGCTGAAAAAGGCTGAATAACCTACCCTGATTCTGCTAACTGCAAGGGAAGGGCTATGAAAGAAAATTAAATCCTTGGAGAAAGAGGTGCAAAGAAGCCAGGGTGCTAAGAAAATTTCGGTGATCCCCTACATGCATGGTTTTTTTCATAAGGTGGCGGCTAAGTATGATGTCAAGGTAGTTTCCTCGGCAAAGAACAAGGTAGGGGCCCTGTGTCCTGCTGTAAATAATTTGTACGAAGACAGGCCTAGAGATATCAATAATAAATGTGCAAAGCGTGCTGGTCACTGGATGGTTAAGTGCAAAAGAAATGTAGTTTGTAAGATTCCGTTCAAATGTGGCCGGTGTTATGTCGGTCAAACTGGCCGATGCTTGAATGTTAGGTTAAAAGAGCCCTTGGCCAAATTGAAGGGAAGGCCAGAAACACATCTAGCAATGCATTGTGCACGTTGTTCTTCGGGTTGATGTAGTCCTATGTGTAACCAAAACTGATATTTATATACTCATCCTAATCAGACAACAAGAGAGATTGTAGAAGCTTGGCATATCCTTCAAAGCATGTGAATCAGCCATCCTTCCGTAGCGCTGAATGACAACGAATTTGAATTGCTAAACAAGATTTTATAGTGCAACGTGTTCGTCAAAGGTTTTAGAGTTTTTATGTAAATGAATACACTATGCCGTTCTACTCATGCACAGTGATCATGGGGTGCCTGGAAGCGATTATATATTGTTTTCTTATTGAATAAAGGTCAGTTGATAGTCTGCACTGGTCCTTGTGAACTTTTCGTTTGTGTCTTGGTGTTGCGTGCGCAAAATTTATCCTTATGCATCCAAACCAACTAGACCGCCTTTCAGTTCTACTGCAAGCGGAGTCGCAAATGTCATAGTGGATACATAAAATACCCAAAATGCAAAGGGATGTGACCGGTTGAATAGAGATAACGGAGCTAAGTCTGGAGTTCGGAGACCCAATGATCGAATAAATACCGCGACTTGCAGGAATTCAGTTGCACCTAAAATGTCACCGTACTCAAAGACTAAACGTGTGTTTAGGACGAAATGTGAACGATGCAGAGTACTGTAAGCACTGTTTGGAAAAAGTTTATTACACTATGTACGTATACAAGGACCTGATAAGTGGCTTCACGCGACATCCATTTTTCCACAGGCTATGAGCTGTATACCATCAACAACGTTTCTATATTTCTTGGGGGAACCGGGTTCTGAAAGGTGCAGATGCAAAACAGGGCCCAGAGGGTTTATACTTCTTATCCTACTGTATCTAGTACATGAGGGGAAAGGTGGTGACAATAAAAATTGCCCGACAGACTCCACTTGCGAAAGAATACATCTATCTGCTGGACGACGCATAAGGTAGACATCAGGAACTGCAGATTTAACTGTAACTCCGACAACGAGAAAATTGAATTACTAACCCGCGTTTCCATGATCGCGTGATGGTCCTTTCGTCGGGTCGTTCTACAAGCTGAAGAAAGCTGGAAATAAATAACATCAAAGATCCGATTCAGCCCGAAAACAGGCTCCGGAGGTGGCCGCTACCTATATACAACCGAACGCCTATGGGAGAAGGCAGCATTATAAAATACGAGATAAATAAATAAATAAATAAATAAATAAATAAATAAATAAATAAATAAATAAATAAAAGCAGTACGTCACGCACGCCCACGCCAAGCTTCGCTTGCCCCCCTTTCCCTGATATAAGAACGGTTCTTGATTTTTTTTTTAAATTCTGGCTTTGACTGAACGTTCTAGAAGTGTTTGTCAGGTGATTTGCGTGGCCGCGCTGTTTCGTTAAAGTCATAACTGGAGCTGCGACAGTTTCTTTGTGGCCACTAGTTTTCATATATCCTACAGTGTTCTTGAAATCCACTTTCTCCTTAATATTCCGTTACTTTTGTTTGCGAACTGCATTTCACCTTCAGGCAGAGAATGTGGCAAAGCGAAGCGATGTTGCTCTTTATGTGCACGCTCCTAACATCTTCCTTGCTTGTTGAAGTGAGCGTGAGCGAAGGAACCTTTCTTCTCCTTCTATTTTTTTCGTCTACATAGCTGTTCACCTATGTACGCTTTCCCCTCCACGGATGACAACATTCTACGGCTCTGAGTACTTTACCCTGCAAATTTCATGCCTTAAGGCCCGTGCACACTGAAGTATTTTCCATCGGCAATGAGATTACCGACACGAACGGACGAACTGAGAGACCCCAGTCTCTCGCATGCAATCGCGACGGAATCAAAGATGTTTTAGCAAGTTGCCTTCGGGGCAGTTTCGGGGTGAGCACACATCGCTGCTCATTTCCGCTATCAGAAAAAGTGTTTTTGCTGTGGTTTCTTCCACAGCGGCAGAAGCCGCTATGGCTTCCGGACGCCCTTTGGGAAAACAGGGTTCACACTTCCCCTCTAAACGGAAATGAACAGCCGCGAACTTCGAAGCTTTAATTAAAGTTGTCGTCACATTTAACTAACTACATTTCCTTCTCTGAGCTCTAGGGAAGTAAACAGCAGCAGTGAGAAGGGCTTTCTCCAAGTTCATCGGAGTTCGCCACTCGGAGCTTTGATTTCAGCGATATGTCGATAAGCCACGAATTTTTAGTTTTTTTGTTGTAAGCGCGGCAAAGACACTTAAAAAAGCATCCGTTTTCCGGCAGTATATTGCTGTTTTACAATTGACTGCTTGAAATCTCACGATCCTGAAATGACTCAAGACGGCAAACACAGCAAAGAGCGTTAGTGCAGCAAAGTGTCGTTTGAAGGCGACAAAAGTGACATTATTTGAGATGACAATGGTCATCTTGTCTACAGAGAAAGATCTGTATTAGTATAACGGAAATGAAGGCTGAGAGCGATAGAGGCAATGTTGAAGTTTTTTAAAAACCACAGACTTGAACAAGAGGCTATAGACAAATTGCATTTATTGCTATTGACGAGTGATGTCGCATGCCAAATTAAAGACTGACTTTCACGATATGTACGTGTTCCTTGTTTCTTTCTCTCTTTTTACGCCCTTAACTTTCAAACTCCCCCATAACTCTCCCCAGTGCAGTGAATCATAGTTCTAATTCCGAACTGGCTAGACTCCCTGCGTTTCCCTTCTCATGTTCGCTTCCTTCTTTCAGGATTTCAGTTAAACTGGTCCCATTGATCGAATGCAGGCGTGATGTCATGTTATTTTGGTCATTCTGTCCAATCTAGGAAGTATAGGAGTACGGAATATTACGCAAGCATCATCACTCTCTAGACAGTGTTGTAGCTTCAGTGTTGTATAGAGATAATCTTGACAATAGCTAGAAACTTCCGTCTTTGAGTAATAGGATATAGCGGCTGCTTATACATTGCCTTGCCGAATACGAATAATCACTAAGGGGTGAACGGAGAGACACCACTAGCCGATTATTTTGAGCTGATGTTCTTCGTTCGCTGCACTGAATTGTACTGCGACACGCACTCCGCGAAAAAAAAAAGCGTCTGCAGTTACAACTCAGTAAACCTTGGAATGTTGCAATATATTGCCTTATTTTGCGGACGTGTCGACTTGTTTCCTTCATACACATTCACTTTATTGTGAAACTCTTAACTATAGCTATTTCATGAGTTTATCCTTTTATGGACGCAACTGCAGTTTTATCCCCTCCAAAATCTTCAAGAACAGTTCCATTTGTCAAGCATGTAGCATACCCACATCCGCAGCAATTCAGAGTTTAACACGCACCCTGGCAACGAAAAACAAATTCCAGCGGGCCATTCCAGGCAACAGCCAGTCGATCCCGCATACATTTCAACGATAGAGGAGGCGTAAATACCTTCTCGCTTGAGACCTATAACAAGCAGTCCAACAATTCCACAAGTAGCGAGAGACAACGCAGTCGGTCGTTCGACGGCCGTGCGCCGCATCTGCAGAACGAGGCTACGGCAATGAAGGTGGCGGAGAGCGTAAGAGTATCGGCGTGACCACAGGCTACGCAACTCGCGGCAAAGGCGAGTGCATCTCCGTACGGCGTGCGACAAACGGCCTCCAGGTCGGGGTCGCCATAAATCGTCCAGGGGTCACGGCGTCTGCCCGTCACTCTGCCGCGCTTCATCGCACTGCTCCTGCCTCTCTGGGGGGACGGCCGGCCTTATTACTTCCACCTCGTCGCCAACACCGCTGGAGCGAATCTTCTATCTCTTGGCTCCCGTTACGACGCCCTTTCTTACGCGACAGAGCTCGCACACACGCGAACCTTCTCTATATCTCTGTGCGATTCCGCTCCTGCCATTCCTTTTCGTTTCCTTCCTCGGGATGTCATGTTAAATGATCCCTGATCGGTTCTCTTCCTGCCCAGGTCGTTGGCCATCGGCCCATCGGTCTTACAAACGAAGACGATGATTACTCCCCATAAACAGAACGGCTACCGCAGTGCCGGTGGTTCCAACTGAGATAGGTGGCATTAGGTCATATGGTGGCGGGCTCGGTAAAGCGTGGCCGTAGCGAGACTATGCCCCCCTTTTCTACTTGCGATATGGACACAGACGACACGGAAACAACCATACCATTGCAATTATCCTTAGATTATTTTTTTCCCTTCTCATTTTGTGCCTGTCGATCGACACTGAGTGTCATGCTTTCTTTTTCGGCGTCGACTTGCTCTGTCGTTGAAGAAGCCACAACATCGCCTGTCCTGGGCTGTGATCGTATGCTGTCGTCGTAGCTTGGCGTAACGCAGGCAAATCGTAGTCATCTGAGCGCGCTCTCGCGCCATCGAGAAGTCTTCTTCCTCATCTCGTTCTTCGTGCGCCTTGATGATGATATTATTGCAGGCAAAACCACACATAGCATAGCCACCTGTAAAATATTGAGCGCGTGCTCGAGCCAAATACAATTCTTACTCCTCTTGTTCTTCGAGGACAGGCAAAGCCACGTATAAAAATTGAAAAAGAGGAAGCAAGCGAGAAATAGACAGAGAGAAAAAGGAATAGCAAAAAATAGGAAGAGAAATAGAAATAAATAAAAATAAGGAGAAAGAAACAGAAAGAAAAACTGGAAAGGAGAACAAGAAAGAAAGAGAGAAGGAAAGAAAGAGAAAATGTAAAGAGAAACAAAGAAGGCTGCCCAGCTCCGCACTTCCTTCAGGCTTGGCACCATTGGTGCGAAACTGCCTTTTTCTGGCTGCCGAGTTGAATCTATCCCGGGATTTCCTGGTGGCGAATCTTACCACAACATTTGGCTTATCCTTGTCTCTCGATGGGACACGATGGGCCACATCAATGTCTCTATCGCACAACTCGAGTCCCAGACAAGTGGGCATTGTACCCACTGTCGCCTTTAAGTTGTCGTCTGCAGCACATGGCAGTCCTAGTATGTTCATGTTCATTCCGAGTGCTGCTCTATAGTTCAAAGGGCTAAGAAAACGTCTGTTGTCTCACAACTAGAAAAGTGGAGGCAGTGAAAATTGCATTCTTGCGTTCTTGCATAACGACGGAATGAACCACAAGAACTGAAGACATGTGGACTGAGACATGGGAACCACGGGAACTAAAGACATGAGAAATTTAACCTAACTAGCGCTTGACGCTGAATGTGATATTCTCACAGAGAGGTGGTTCATTGTGCCTCGCTAGGATGAATTATCTCGTGCAAATGCCCTTTAGTAATTGTACTCCTAATTGAAATTAGTAGTACTAATAAAAACTACTGCATCGAAATACTATTCCATTTACTTACTACTTTCCTACAAGAGTACACACAAGCGACCACTTTCGGCATTCCGCCTCCGTTTCAACAGTATGTGCTTTAAAAGACAGTGCTGCTTCGTAATTTTGATCTTCTATGTCAAATATTTTTCTGCATTTATGACAGCTTTCAAGAAAAGTTCACTTCGAGGGAAAAAAAGAGCACTGGCATTTGTATTTATCTCAGTTTTTTTCTTAAAGTTCCAGAATTGTGAGTAGGTGGTTCTCATTATCAGTACTGCAACACCGACACTTATAACATTGCATTGATCTCATTTCCTTTCTTTAGTTTATTCTTATTGCTCGTACTTGCTTTTGTGTGTTCTTTTCGTAGTACGCACAATTAGGGTTTGCCGAATTTGTAGTCCTAACAAATTTCATTCTTAATTTCACGTAATATACCGTATATGAGTTTCTTTTCCAAGCGCATTTCAGTGGACATACAACATGGCTGAAGGCCCAGACGCAGAAGCGTTTCACGTACAAGCTTCATCAGTTTAGACAGCAACGCGCTCATTCATATTCATATCGCTTCGCAGCGATACTATAGCCCAATGTAGTTGCACTAGCGAACTTTCAAAGCTTTATACTATGCTGTAATCCCACATAACGTTAACACGGTGATTTCAAACATTTTAGTTGATTGGTTACTTCGCTCATCGTTAAGCAGTAATTGAACAGCTCATTAGCGTCATCGTGTCCCTAATGAGATACTACCTTTAAAAATAAAGTTTACGGTTTGCTCGAGGTGTGCGCGACCCATCAGATTTAATCACGCAAGCATGGAGGTGTTCAGTGGAGTGCGTATAATCACGACGACGTGCAAGAGGAGATTAGCGCAACGCCTGCACCGAGAGATTAGCTGTTAGCTGATCTCGAAGGCTGCGTGGGGCTTCTGGATTTACTTTAGTGTCGCCTCACGAGCAGAGACTAAGCGAAGGCTTAGGCTGAGATGTGATTATCTGGGAAGCGGCTAATATATGCGAGCTCATGTACGAGGAATTCATTTCGCTGGCACCTTCCGGTAATTGGAAGAGTCCGCGGGCTCATCTTAGATGGCTTATGGGAAGCTTCGTCCGGGTCTTTCATCTTTGTCACCTTGGAGATTTGAACGCTTTTGTGAGCAACACGGGTGCAAAACACTGTCGTCTTTTACAGAAGAAATTTAAATGGCTTACTTGGGGAACAGTTTAGCACTGTGTGATTGTGCTTTCTGTATTTCTTTCCCATTCATATCAGTTGCTGAGACTGATGAGCCAAGTCAAGCACCATGTTTCCCTAAGGCGAGAAAAGCAGCTGAAGGTGAGACTAAGGGAATTATTTGTACCTATTCAGATTTGCCAAATTAACGTACGCAAGATAGCTTTTGTCCACTCCGCCGACTACGTAGTTCTGTGATTTATGACTTTCTACATTTTTATTGAACTTATATGCCATTATCCGGAAATAGTACAATGCGTGCTTCATCGGAAGTGTTGTGTAAGCTGCACTAATTAGGAGCTAGAAGAAAGCGACAGCTGTCGCACTCGAGTTCTCACTTGCCTTAACTGCAAGTAAAACTAAGTGTAAGAGAGCTCTAACTATGTTCAACTAGCTATAACTCAGCATCGCCGACTTCGACCGCAGGTTTTATCTAAATGCCTTGTACCGCACTGCAGCGTCATGTAATAAGCTTCTGATTTTCAGGTTCGGCTACAAATCAGTGCCGAACACAATAAAGAGCGTTAAGAGTTCTCCACAGTGTAGATATAAAAGATGAAGACGGTGTCTTTTAGTAAGGCGCGCGTTGTAACTCATATGATCAGAATAAACAACAGCACGAAGACAGATCACTGATCCATGAGTCTACCATTAGTACTTTGTGCTAAAAACCCGGCGATACTCATTGTCCCTTCTTTTCTTATTGAGGCTTCTTGCGCGCTCAGTATGGTCTGGCCGTTTTGAATGGCACTCAAGGAACAATCATATAGCCCGAATTGCGGGGTCATGCAATCCTCTTGACAGATTTTCGACAAGAGCAATTCACGTCCTGAAAACCAAGTGGCTCATTTTGTTTGGTTACTCGGCTTCCGAATACACAAAGACTTCCGCGATGCATCCATCGATCGAGAGAGAGAAAGAGAGAGAGAGAGAGAGAGCGGCCATGGTAAGAGAGCCCTCGTTCCGAATCACGTTAATTAACGTCCGCGTAAGACGTCGTTCCTAATTGATCTTTCCGGGGAATCTGCAGGAAGCGCGGAGAAAAAGGGGGCGACAGATTGGAATGAGGGGACTGCGGCAAAAACGGAGGGAAAGCATTATCAGCTGATGGTCCCGTAAAAATGCGGACGCGGCGTGTTCCTGTAGCAATGTGTGTCTTTGCGGCGTGGGTGCATAAAACAAAGACATCGTAATGAGAACTCGCGCAGTTCCATGTCCCTTCACCTTATATCCTTCGGGAGATTGTCGATGCAGCATGGCGTGCGAGCACGCCAGCTGTATTCATGGGTTTTTTTCCTCATCATGGCGTTTTTAACGTAATTTATATTTTCTTCGCTTTCTCAAGTAATTCATCTTGTTCCCATTTGTCGTCGTTTCTGGCGCTATGCTGTGCACGAGTGCTCCGACCGCAATTAAACGGATGTCATTTTGTTTCCGTCTCGTTGTAATTAAGGCGAAAGCTTATTTAAAGGAAGTGATGGTGCTGCACGCAATGCCGGACGGTGGGCCCTGTGGCAGCGTGAGTTTGGAGCCGTTCTCCCCTTTCGCTCTCCGTGATTGGATGCGCGAGTTAGCGCACGCAACGCGATCACGTTTTCTCGAGAACCACGTGGTCTTTAAGCCTGTCTGATGTGCTGTCCTTCAGCAGCTGATGGAAAACGAAACACACACACACACACACGCACACGGACGCGCACACACACACACATGCACACAACACACACACGCGCGCACACACGCACGCACACACACACACACACACACACACACACACGCACACGCACACGCGCACGCACGCACGCACACGCACGCACGCACACGCACACACACACACAGATAAAATTACCGAGAAGGTTATATCTGTGAGCGCTCCTTTTCGGGCGCATAATGATCCAGCTGATGCTAAAGCCGTTTCTCTTGCTAGTTGGCGCCGAACTACGGTGTGCTCGCTGTTTTCCATGCCTTGTTACAGAAGTTTGTTTTAAGCAAAACTGTCGATTCCCTGACAAAGACGTCGCTTTTTTTTCCCAAGAGCCAAGGACGTACCCGTTCTTGGTCTAACCCTGAACAGCCCACGATCTAATCCATAGCTAACAGGACGACGCGCGCGCAGAGGCACGCACACGCACTCAAGCGCGGACGGTGTCTTTATTTCCACTGCGTACTCTTATTCTGATAACTATATTTTACTGGGCCTCCAGATTATGCGGATATAGTATTTCTTTGACGCTATGAAGTCTGCGAAACAGGGGTGCCTGCCATATTAGTAAGTTAGGTTGCTGAATTCCCTTTCAGAAGTTTGATTTGGGAGCCTTGGTTATCCGGCCAATATTTTATTGATTTCAGCCTAGTCGATAAATATTTCAATCAGTGAATAAAAAATTACGACCCTTCCGTTTTTCCGTTGTTTCGCGCGAAGTCGCGATATATTTTTTATGGTCAGTGTCTACCAGGGATCATTTGTATAGGTGCGGTGCGCGATACATTTCATGCTGGTAAGTGGAATGCATTATAGCGAATGTCGTTGCCGTAAATGTCTGTAATCTGGTGTATCCATGTATGTGCGCCACAAGGTAGCACGCAAGTGGTACTACAATATAACTAAAGAACCTACAGTTAAATCAACGTTGCACAGATGTTACCGTCGTCCAGCAAAACGCACGACTGGTACGATGTGGTATCAGCGCCATCACTAACTTACCTCGTTCGCAGCTGTAAAGCCGTAGCGTTATCAAAAAGCGGATAAAAATGTGGAATTTCGCGCTTATGAAGTCAGTAACACTTGCGCTACTAACTTCTCGCTGGCAGTTACAAGTCCTTCTAACTATTTGCCGAACTCCTTTGGACTATCCTGCCCTGGCGTATGCCAAAGTCAGTTCCTCTTAGACGTCTAACATCAATACATATATTCAAAATGCTTGCGTAACAAACTTAAAATTACGTTCTATAGCTCCAGTTCAACCTGTTACGACCATGTGAATGTCTTCTTTCTTTAAATAGTTTTCGATCAGGAGATTTTGCTTCTTTGAAATAAACGAAATGAGAAGCTTTATTCTACAAATGTGTCTACCCAAGTCGTCATACTTCAAACGGTCATAAGGAACCTGGAAACACGTTTCCTTTATCGGACACGCGGTAACGTCATTCGGCAGCTGGCCTTCCGGCGTCTCGCATCGATCATCCCACCGCAAATCATACGTTCCGCATCATTTTCTGCCCGAGAGACGGCGAAACCGTGTTTGACCGGGGAGGTCGGTTCAGTGGCGATATTGAACGCAGTCGTGTTCGCCGTCGGTCAACTTCAATCCCAGGAGAAAAAGAAAAATATATCTTCGGCCGCTGATCTAGCCGCGATGGACACGAAGTGTAACTTAGTCGACACCTCCGGACTCCATCAGCTGCGAGAGAGCGAGAGAGAGGGCAGTATAAGCGTAAATTTTATGCTTCTCTCCCTTCGCTCGACCGAAACGGCGAGCCAACCGACTCAAAACGACGTCGAAAATGACTTGAGGCAGCTCGCGAAGCGGGTGGCCATCGATTCGGTTTGAACCTCGCCTTTTTTTTTTTTTTCGCGCGGAGCGCGCATTTGACCCGAAGCGGCCGGGCATGTAGCATTTGCGCGGACATGTAGAAAATGTTTCCGGGGGGAACATAACGCTGGACCAGTCGCGGACCCACGGCGCTGACCGAATCCGAGAGTCGCTCGGTTGGATGCGTTTCTAAAGCGAGATGTACTGAAAAAATAAAATAGGGTAAAAGATCAAAATACGTATAGGCAACGGCTGGCAGTCTTTACACTAATCTCAGGTCGGTTCAGCCAGATCGAACGCAAAATGCACGGTGTAAGGAATCGAGCGGCCGAGTTCGTGAGCGCGCGATTTTCCATTATCCGCGTGGCACCCGTTGCTCCTTCCTTCACTTGCTTTGCTGCTGTTTACAAGATATTCCCTATTTTTTTCTTTCTCGTGTTCTGATGCTATATACTTTGTTAGTTTGCTTTGTTTCCTATGGTTCTCGTGTCATGTAGTCTCCTGGGACTCGTCGATATTTTTGCCCCCTATCCTTCCCCAACTACTGCTAAACCACGTTGTTCCTTTCAATGTCCTTTGGTGATCGATACAGAGGAAAGGAACAAAAATAACGCGACTGTAAGCAAACATTCTGATGTTCCACCTGACGTAGTTCCTTGAGGAGAAAGGAGCGCAAAGATAATATAACGCAGCAGGTGCCTGAGGAATGTGAGTTAAATAAAAAGAAATGTTTGGAAGTTGGGGAACGACCACAAAGTATTTATCGGAAATGCGTAGCGACGCGTTCAGGAGAAGTTTCTGGTTGAGAAGCAGGCTAACGTGTTTTGTGGGAATTTATCATGTGTCTATTTTCTGCATCGAATAAGCGAGAAGGTTTGACTGGTTTAATGTGCCGTGTATTGCGCACCTTTCGCTTGGTTCTCTTTCTTTCTTTATTGGTTTATTTAGAACAATATTGACATTGTCCTAGGCGACACGGCTAAATGCACACATTGCCTGACTGGGCCATGCCAGCCATACAGCAGCCGCAGCATCAGCAGCAGCAGCAGAAAGACGACATTTCCAAACATAAAAGTATACATGAAGATCGATCGCTACCATTGTTTTACGCATATTAGATGTACAATTACTCAAATTAAAGGCGGTAAACGAAAAGAAACAAAGACTTCAACGTTGCACAATTTGACAAGTACTTACTGAGCACTACAAAAGTAGAAGCACAAGCATATACAAATGAATGCACATATAACTCTCGAAAAAAAGAATGAATGAAAGGCAACCAAGAGCAACCTGGTAGAGCTCACGAACCACATGTAGAAAAAGAAACGAAACGTTGATGCGGAATAGTAGTCTTCGTAGATTAACTTTAGCTTCATTCCTCGAAAAGTAATAATTCTCTTATCGTTTTTTGAAATGTTTTCTTCGTAAATCCAGAATTGAGATCTGCAATTAAAGCATAGTCGCTGAGGAGTTTAGGAATTTGCACCGCAAGTTTTTGTTCACCATATTCTGTTCTGCTATGCGGTGTAGGTACCAAACTATTTCTGGAATTATAGCCTGTCGTTTTTACGCAGTATGTACTTTGGAAGGAAGCTTTGTCAACCTGAAATTGCTGCATAATTTCGAGAAATAGCTTATATGTACGAAGTTTGGACACTGTTAATATGCTATATTTGCAATAATATGATTTGGTGCTGACCATACATCCTAAAGTTTCCATTGCACGTAGTGCGCGGTTCTGAAGTGTTTGAAGTGATCTTAAGTTATAGTGAGTACTGGTTGACTGCAATGCATCGCGCCCATGCTACATTGTGCGCGATGTGGCAATGGACGAGGCTTTGCATTTTTCCTGCTTCTGATTTCTGGTTCCGCGCCACGCAGGTTTGAGGTCGCAGATTTTAGAAAGAGATAACGCCGTATTCGCTGGCTGTGTTAAAGCATCAAGCTCATAATAGGCGCATGTCAAGCTTCTGTTGCAGGTCGGGCTGGAACGTGACTGCTCGATTTACTGCGATGCAAGCTAACAGTTAGAAAACATTCGTAGTGTGCATGGCCTACAGTCAGAAATAAATTATGCGTGTTGTTATTGCTCTACGCTCATGTAAAGAACGTGCATTGCCAAGAGCGTGGCAAAGTAATAGGCGTCACTGAGGCAAGATTGCTGTCTAGGTCGAATAACCCGGCACAAACTTCGGAGACTTCCCTACCTTTGTCAATGCAAAGAAATGTTTCATAGTGGTGTATGCTACCAAAGCATCTGGAGAGAGGGCAAAAGGGAAGGGCATACAAGGAGAACTTCCTGACATTTCTTATCGCAAGGAAGTTGCAATTCATATTTCCACCTATTGTAGACATGTTGCGGAATACAAGAAACGCAACAATGGAAAAAAAAGAGCAGCGTGTGTGTAAATTGGTAATGAAAACATGACTTGCTATATAGCACATTGAACGTGCATGTGATCACCCCGCAAGGACAGTTTATTTCTGCAATAGACGACATGTTCATAGATCGATCGGCAGCATGCGTTCTGGAGGTATCTATCTGAAACTTGACCTTTGACTTTGCTGGAATGCGCTCTGCTAAAAAAATGACGAAGCTCGCACAAAGAGGCACAAGACTTGAAACAGCGAAACTGGACGATTCTGGAGACTAATCTGGTTGCTTCTAGGTGTTTCTAGGCCTTAGCTAGGTGATGAAGGTTCTAGGTTGCTTCAAGGTTGTTGCTAGGCTTTAGCTAGGTGATGCTAGGTTGTTTCTACTTTGATTCTCAGCGCAGATAGTTCCGACTTAAACCACACACTGCCACAGACACGACGCGGTTGTCCAAACTCGAGGTATAGAAATCGGATGAAACCAAGCGCTCGCAGCTTTCATAGATCTACGAGCACGTCGTCGTTAGTGTAGGCCTTCTATCGCTTCGGGGTATTCTCGTCGCCGCCGTTGCCTTTCCCGTTCCCTAGTATGCTCTCGTTGTGCGTGTTCGGGGTCCTCGGCTCGCCGCTTTCGCTTCGCAGCAATATGTTGGGGCTAACCGTTGCCTTCTTCATTTTTAGTGGACCAGTGGTGAGTAGTGGGATTTACCCAATTTCTGTGGCGCATGGCCTTTAAGATGATGATGGTTTTCTTCGATCGACTTCGCCGCGTGGTGTGGACGTGTCTGCGTCGGCTCCCGCTTCTTTACATGATTTCAGCCATCTGTTTTGGAACTAGCACTACAATTCCGGGTTTTTCTGAACGGCTCTTCTGCGCTCTTCTCGAGGATATCACCTTCTTCGCAGTGAGTGAATTTTTCAAGACTTTATCGGACTTTGAACACTCGAGGCTGCTAAGCCTAATCGCGCCTAGGCTCAGTGCGAGTACGGCTTTCACACGGCGGCGCCGGGCCCGTTGAGGTCCGTGGCTTGAAGACACTAGGCGAAATGCCTGAGATCATCGCTGTCGATGGAACGGAAGCTACAGTATAGGATCTTTCCGACGATGGGTGGATTACCGCTTATGGCAATCGGAGAAGGCAGGACCAGATGAAGAACACGGCGCCTCCATCTGGCGCGGAATATGAGGTCGCGGACTGAGAAAAAAGGACGTTACAATCGCACCCCCGTCGACATTTCAGAGGGTAGTAGTTGGCTCACGACTCCCTCGAATGCCGGAGGACCATTTCAGGGTCATCGTCCGTCCCAAGGGAGGACTTAACGTTTCTCGAGTGGACCACTTCGCACTCTCCAAGTCTCTGATCATGGCCGCAGCTCTCACGGACAAACAGGCAGAGCAAGACTCAGTCTACCTGAACAAGACACAAAATATTATCGTCGTATCAACTCCCATGATCGCCAACGCCAAAGCTTATGCCGGCGTAAGGAGAATTCACACTAGCTATGGAGCCTTTGAAGTCTCTGCCTAGGGGGGGGCACCAGAGAATACGTGCAAAGGTGTACTTAGAAACATAGACCCTTTGACCACTGATCAACAGCTCAACGAGGCAATTTTAAACAGCCGTAACCAACAGCGATTGGCGTGAAGAGAATGAAGAACACGCGAGCCGTGGTCATACTCTTCGAAGGTTCCCATGTGTCGAGGCATGTTGCAATGCGGATCGGCGTACATGCAGTGCTCGCTATACAGAAGACAGGTAGATATCTGCTACGCTTGCGGCCAAGTTGGGCACCGAGCCGACGTATGCCACAAGAGCACAGAAGAAAAGGAGAAGTGTCACAACTGCGGGTTGAACATTCCAAGTGATACCCGGGAGACACACAGTTGCACACCAAAGTGCAAACTTTGCGGAGGAGCTCATATCACGGGAGACCGTTCGTGCAAAAAGAGATACCACGTTCCGTACATAGTGCGAAAACGTCGAAGGGACAGGCGCTCAAGATCACGGGCCGACCCAGAGGAGGACACCGGGGCGGCCATGATGCGAGGGGCACCTGCTGTTGCCGCATCCAGATCCCGCTCCAGATCCAGGGATCGCTCCAGCTCCAGGGAGCATTCCCGCTCTAGCAAGTGCTCTCGCTCTAGAGGGCGTTCTCGTCAACGAGGCGGTACCGGAGGACCTGCCAGGAGGCCAATCCAGGAGCCGCTCTCGGTCCAAGGCCAAGCTGACCTGGGCGGACAAGGTGCGAGGTGGTAGCGGTAGCAGCGGTGGCAACATTGGCGAGCAGGACCCAGTCCCAGGCCCTCGACCCCGGTTAGAGGTAAGGCACAGTCAGAGCAAAACGAATACGAAAAACGCATCCTTGCCCTAGAGCGGGAAAACAGAGAATTAAAGAATAAACTAGAAGAACTAATGGCCCTTATGGCCATCAAAGTTAGTGAACCACAAAACAGCACTGTAAAAACCCCCACGCCGTATCCACAACCACCGCGATCGTAAGCACGCAAAGAACGCGCACAGCGCAGGGCAGTTGCCGCCGTGTCGGACGAAGGAGAGGATGACCTTAGTGATGGTATGTCAGACGTCAGCGAGGCCCCCTCCAACGTCTCAGCTGTAGAAGGCACCTCTACGAGTCGACGCGACAAGAGACGGAATACCACGTTTAACACCATCAGCGCCGTGTTAACAAAACTACAAGATTCAATCGCACAGATTAGCTCCAGACTCGATCGCCTAGAACGACCAGTTGCACACCCTAAATCCGCAAAACAAGCACCAGCTTCAGCGCAGGAGCCCTTATACCCTGTCCGAGAGCAGTAATCCCGCCGCATGAACTTGCTGACCAGCACAGAGCCGATAAGGATTGTGCCAAGTAGGGTCATCCCACTAGCACAGCCACATCATGGATAGTTCGCAGCAAGTTTTCAAAATCTGGCAGTGGAACTGTAATTCATTCATTAAGAAGAAGAATAGTCTAGCACAACTTCTCAGATCATGCAAACAAAAGCCACATGTCATTCATTTACAAGAATGCGGGTACAATGAATCCCTACGGAGTCTACTTTTCCGGGTACAGGGTAACCAGGCCGACCCTGTACCCCGACTTTAAACAAGCTAGGGGTATAGCCACTCTGTCCGCAAAGACGTCAGCTTTGTGGAGAGGACCACCCCCGCATACAAGCAAGGCCTGGATCACAGCTGGTCGAAATCATCCCCGGTCGTGCTACCAAATCCAACATCTTTCTTCTGAACGTTTACAGTCCTCCGAGGGACAGGCTTCGAAATTTGAACAAGCCTGTTTCTGGACAGCTACAGAAGCAACCAAGGTAAACCGCTAATCAACGCTGGGGACTTCAACGCGCTCAATAAAGCGTGGGGTTATTCCAAAAATGATGGCAAAGGAGACAACTTGCCGAGTGTGCGGAAATCCTTGGCCTGAAACTCATCACGGACCCTAGATTTCCGACACGCAAGGGCAATTCGGCACAGAGGGATACCACCCCAGATTTTTCGCCTTCCTGCGCAACGTAGAAGGGGTCATGGGACAACCTAGCAGGAGGACCTGGGTAGTGACCACTTCATTACGGAAATCAAACGTAAGCATTACACAACCCCCACCTAGAATTTACAGGTACATTGACTGGGGATTGTTCCGCGAACATCCGTACCAAAGAAGAGAGGGCCCCGGGAAACATTCGAAGACCTCATTAGTAATCTCAAGGAGGCGGTCCACAAGGCCACCAAAGAGATCTCCACGGAACTGGAACTAGCGGTGCCTGCAATGGACTCTAGACTAGCCCATCTCCTGGAGGCCAAAAACGCCCTCAGAGAGAGGTGGAAGAGACAAAAGATGAACAGGAGGCTCAGAACCAAGATATCCGAACTCAACAAGGAGATCGAAACGCATGCCAAGAAGCTCGCCGCGCAGCAATGGGATGAGGTATGCAACGAGGCAGATGGGAAAATGCGCAAAGGCAGCAAGTGGAGCCTACTCAAGCATCTGCTTACTGACGGCAACAAACCATCCAAAAGCAGCGCCCGGTTGGAAATTGAAAGGCTTGTGCACATGAACACCAAAGACGGCGGCGATCCGCAGACCTTCGCTGACAAATTAGCGGATATTTACATCCCGCTTGAGGGCAAGTCCATTCCGTGGAATAACTCAAGGCCCGAATACCAAGGATCCCTGCAGTCAACCTTGGATAGACCTTTCGAGGTTGCGGAGATTGTGCATGCCTTGCGGGACCTAAACGGGCGGTCGGCGCCCGGCGCAGACGGAATTACCAACAAGCTCCTTAGAAATCTAGACAACGCAGCGATAGAAGTCATTACAGAAAAAATCAGCCAAGTGTGGTCCGATGGCCAAGTCCCCGAGGAGTGGAGAACAGCCAAGGTCGTATTCATACCCAAACCGGGAAAGCCCCTTCAAGCAGAGAATTTGCGACCGATATCGCTCACGTCATGCCTCGGAAAAGTAGCTGAACATGCCATTCATAACCGAATTAGCGAGCACATTGAGGACGAAGGCCTCTTTCGCCACAACATGATGGGCTTCCGGAAATCTTTGTCCACACAAGACGCTATGCTCCTCATTAAGAGTGCCATAATTGACAGCACATCTCTGGACATCAAAGGGATACTGGCGCTCGACCTGACAAAGCCTTTGACACGGTCAGGCATGAGCATATTCTGAATGAAATTTCCAACTTGAGCCTTGGCGAAAAGTTTCACACCTTTGTTAAGTCTTTTCTGGCAGATAGAAAGGCTACAGTTCATATTGGCCAAATCAAGAGCAAAGAATACACACTGGGTAACATTGGCACACCGCAAGGGTCGGTGTTGTCCCCGCTTTTATTTAATATTGCAATGCACAACCTATCCAAGCGGCTCGCCGACGTTCCGGGAATCGGCCACGTAATATACGCGGACGACATCACCATATGGTCGGCGGAGGGCCCTCTTGGCAAGCTGGAGGGAAACCTACAACGGGCACTCGACGTCACGGAAGACTTTCTGGCTAGCACGGGGCTACAGCTGTCACCTAGCAAGTCCGAACTCCTCCTCCACAAGCGTTTCCCGAGACGGGGGCCGGAGATCGACGGGGCGTCTATTTGCCTGCGGTCCAAAAGCGGAAAAACAATCCCCATCTGTGACTCAATCAAGGTTCTTGGCATGACAATTGGAAAGTACAGCAATAACAACACTGAGGCACTCAGACGTATCGAGAAGAGTACTCACAGCTTCACCAGGGTCATCTCCAGAGTTGCCAACAAGAGGAAAGGGCTTAAAGAGGACAATCTCATGAAAGCCTTGCATGCGTTCCTCATCAGCCACATCATCTACGCTGCCCCTTTCTTGAAATTGAAGAAGATGGAGCTCAATAAAATTGATGCCCTTATCAGGACAGGGGTTAAACGGGTTCTTAATCTTCCAAAAAGCACCAACACGGAGCGGCTATTGCAGCTCGGACTGCACAACACAGCAACGGAGCTCTTTGAAGCTCAGCGAACAGCTCAAATTTGTCGATTGTCCCTCACAAAAGCAAGCACTAGGATCCTCCTGGAGGCAGGGCTGCAACCCCTGTTCATGCCCCCTGAGAAAGACAAGATCTCCTCGGCGATAAGAGGGGCCATATGCGTCGACCCGGTCCCCAGGAACATCCATCCCGTACACAATGAAGGGCGAAGAAAAGCAAGAGCCGAGGCCATCCTGGGGAAGATCGATTCCAGCTCAACCGCCCTCTTTGTTGATGCAGCCAATACTGGAAGAAGGACGCGTATGTCGTCACAGTCGTCAATGCCAAGGGATCACTAGTTAACGCGGCCACGGTGGTCACCGGCTTCACTCACGAAGCCGAGAACTGGCTATCGCGGTAGCTCTGCAAGAACGAAGAAGGGACGTCACCATCTTTCAGACTCACGAACTGCCATCAGGTCATTTTCATCCGGCTTCGTCTCCGCCGCAGCCGCAAGCATTGTTAATAGACGACTGCTGAGGCTAACGAAGGGGAAGATCCCCTAACGCACATCATATGGTTCCCGGCCCACATGGGTGACATCTCATCCTCCCCAACCGGCAACCCTAACGAGAGGGCTCACCAGCTAGCGCGTGAACTAGCTACCCGCGGCGGTGACCGGCCATCTCAGACGGGACGGGAACGGGGATGCATGGACTTCAAGGATCCATTAATATCGTTCCACGAGATCACCTCAGCTCACAAACTAGGGCGCAGGCTCTTCCCCCCTCCACACCCTAAATTGAATAAAGCGCAAGCGGTCACACTACGACAACTACAGACAAAAACGTACATCACTCCAGCCATGCTAAACAGAATCGATCCAGACTTTTCACCTCACTGTCAGCACTGTAATCACGAGCACTGCAATTTCGAACACATGCTCTGGCTGTGCCCCTTTAATTCGGGTCAGGATTATCGACAAACCCTCCTGGAGGCTGCCATGCGCAGCATGGAACTCAACAAACAACTCCTGGCAGTCCAGAGGGCCCGGGACATCGCCGAGAGGCTCCAGCTTCCGGCACCTTCCTGGGTGGAGCCACCTGGCTGAGCTAGCGGGACCTCCAGTCGCGTTCAGCTTCTGCCACTTTGGACCACAATAAAGTTCTGACTCACTCACTTGCTAAACAGCTTTGCTATTAGAAGTGAATCCCAAGGGTTGCTATCTATTTACGCCATTACTTTACCACCCGTGAGCACGCTTCTCGTGGCTGGCCCTGTTTTCCCGTGTGCAAAAAGCGTTGCCATTACACGAACATGGTTAAACCAATATAGATCACGTGGGCACCGCATGGGAAAGGAAAGAACGGACGCCTATACAATTGAGTATCCTTAGCTGGTCATTTGAAGGAAACTGAAATTTCGAGCATCTTTGTATCGCTATAATTTTCATGGGAATCTTAATTCGGTCATTATTCCCTGTAAAAATTCGATTCCTCTGTTAATTTCCCTGTTCCGTATCTTCCTTTCAAGCGATTGTCTCGCTCTGTTTCACAGAGAAAGATGTTTTAATTCGATTCTCTCGTTCCTTGTCGACCCTTAGGAGTAAACCTGGAACCCTCCTCAAGGGCCCTCGGCTTGCGTTAGTGTGCCATCTGTTGCGCTCTGTTTGTTTACTTCAGCCGTCTTTGGGTAATTTAAGGTAATGAGAACCGAAGGCTTCCTTTTCTTGTTCCCAAGGTAATCTAGCTCTTCCGACTCGCTCGATTTCGGGGCAGCCATTGCTACATTTATGTTTTCTTTGTTTCGGTTTGGTTTTGCCTCGTGATGCATTTGCTCGAAGCAGTTTGTTTTAATAATGGCGAAGAAGGGAGGCGCTGTTTCGTTGCAAGAGATACCGTCATTTTGTTAGTTATTTTTGTGGCTGAAGTGCGTGAAAAGTGTGGAACGGCCCGCTCCTAGTGTGCAGCGAATGAGAATGCAAATTAAAATTATTGAAACACACTAGAAAGCCTTAGCGTCACTTTCGTGACTTCCGAACATAAAATCGCTTTCATTATGCCCACCGTTTTTCTTGTCTTTGCAAGCCAGCAGAAGAGCATATTGAATCAACATTATTTCTCGAAAGAAGCGATGGGTGAAAATTTTTTACGCTTGTTATATCTCGTTTATAATGCAACAGTCTTCACACACACGAGGCCTCTAGAGGTCATCAACAAGCGAAGCCAGCGGGGAACCTTCGTTATTAGAACCGGTTTTTTTCTTGTTTATGCTGCCTTCCTGTCATGGCTTCGTGAGGAGACACAAGACTGTTGTCTTGATTACTATGTTTAGAATTATTAATATGTGGCATTCACGCCGTAAAGAAACACGCCTGACTTGCTGGAACTCTTCATCTAATCCCGTAAGTGATAAGGAATACGGTTGCGGTCGGGAGTGCCGCATACATAATGAATGACAATATGTGTCAGTGTCACCGTACGCGCTGCACCTTGAGGGATTTCCGCTGGCGCTTCGTACATTCAAGAGTTTTTCAAGTATGGAAGATGGTGGCACGTGAAACAACAAGTAAATTGGCTGTTGCGTTGGTGATTTGCTTTGTTGCTAAGTGGTGCGATATTGGACGACACACGCGTGCCTTAAAAAAATTATTTGAAGGAAATCGTGTGGGAAAAAAGAGTGGTTTACTTTAATCAATCATCGCGTGAAGGCGGGCGTAAGGAAGCAAGGAAGGCTGGAGGCGTGAGGTGATAAATTGCTTTCAAACAACATCACTTGCGGACCATCTCAGCTATCCATCACGGAGAGGGAAACAGCAATAACCTTTGCTGGTATCATAAATATCTGCCGTTATCTAGTGTTTCGTTGGTTCCATTTCAAAGAATAATAAGAAAATTTATTAGCTTGGTGTGTTGTGAAAATCAATCTGACGCAACAAATAGTGAATGCCCTCAAGTTTAATAATATATCACTCAACAGAAGTGTGTAGAAATCACACGTTCTAAGTGGTTCATTCTTAATGCTTTATGAATATCTTGGAACCTTGTTAATATTCGCCTTCAAAATGGCGTGCGTTTTATACCTCTTTAGGGGAATGTCCTCAGTGGAATTTGTTGTGATTTATTGCATATGCGCTGAATATTTATTACGAGTGCGCTGAATATTTCTGATCGCAATGCCACAGGAATGGTCCATATTCAATAAAATGTCATGCATAACGTTTTAACATTAAAATTAAACTGACGCCACAAGTGGTCGCGTTGATACGCTCACTGGTGACTGTATGCGCAAACATGACGCAAAAGCCAGCAGGGGCTAACGTCTAAGCAGGTAATAAAAGCAGCCGCCATGGTGGCGCAATTGTTACGGAGCATGGCTGCTGACCCGAAAGACGCGGGTTCGGTCCCGGTCTCGGCGGTCGCACTTCGATGGAGGCTGAGTGCTAGAGGCCATTGTACTATGCGATTTCAATGCATGTTAAAGAACCCCAGGCGATCGAAATTATTCGGAGCCCTACAATGCGGCGTCTCCCAACAGCCCAAGTTGCTTTGGGACGTCAAACCCGACCGACCAACGCTTTCAAAATTGGGTTCTCTCATTTTTCATACGCACAGCAGTTCAGATATGTCTACTGCGTTTGACTGAGTTTTAAAAAAGAAGCAATTTCTTGCTTTTCCGCACTTTATCGTGGGCGATCGAAGCGAAAGGAGGTACCTAGAGTGTCCGCGCTCTCGCTCTGTATGACATAAAGAACAATCAACACGCTTTGAAAAATAAGTTCATCACAAGTCAACCTTGAGCAGTCTCGCTCAACAGGTTATTTGTTATTTATGAAAATCCTTGATGGCATAGGCTCTCCGCTTGATGTGGCAGGGCCGCTCCGTCAATATTACCCAACTAAGGAGTTTTTATACCCTTGAGAGGGCCGCAACGCGATAATAATCTGGCGAGTGCGTGCGGTGGTAAACAAAAAGGAAAGAGGAGACGGTTACAGCTATAGGTGAAAACTGTCAAGACGAACCAAATGATTTCGCAGTAGATAAAGACAGGCATCCTTGAGAGCAAGGTTCCTCTAATATCAGACCGCAATGTACATGAAAAATAAGGTTTTACCTTTTCAACTTGTTAATTTATCGATGCAATGTCGACGAGGTGTGATTTTCCGGACTTCATTCTTCCAGGTAGTTATTTGTGTCCTTTCATCCCACTTTTTTTCTGCTCCTTCATGTCCTGTCCGTTGCAGCGAGGAAAACACATGCCAGGTTCGTACTATTGTACCAGCCTGAAACATTAGCGTAGTGCTCTAATCTTCTGTTGCTTATACTATCTGAATATCGTCTTCGGATTTGTGCAGTAAAATGTTGAAACTTTTTACTGTTCCCGAACCAAGCATCCTTTGTACGCCCTACTTGTATTGTTGTTTTTTTCTCCATGTGTGCTGTAAGGATTTCGGTAGTAAAATGCCACCGCCATTTTCCAGCCGCTATCTCGAATGCCAAAGAAGCACGCCTGCCATTGGGGCTCGCATTGGGCCTCCACTGCCCTATTCACAGAACCTTGGATGTTTTGATTACGGCTGTCACTTGAGGTACCAAAGCAGGTGGTGCCCTGGTCCTTTAACGACCGCCACTTTCTCTTCGCGTGGGAGCGAATCCCCAACTTTTCCCAATTTCCCTGCAGGCTCGTAAGGGAACCGGCCGAAACGGAACCGCTCTCCGTATTCCACGCGGCTAACCCACGTTGTCCAGCACCATGTGTTGTGCTTTGTCTGCCCACATATCGACGGCGGGTTGGCTCGATAGCCTTGCTGTGACCCTTTTATTGCCTGCCCATTTTACAAGACACACCATGTATTCACCCGACTCCGCTGCGGGCTTCCACAACTTTTTGCCGCGGGAATTCTATATATATTGCCTCTCTTGATGTGGTCCTAGCTTTCTTTTGGTACCTTTGCTAGACCGCTTTGCAGTAAGCTATTTCGACCCATATCGTAACTATGCTTTCCTTTTAACAGCCGTTGACTTGAATAGTGTGCGCTCCGGTCGCGTAAGTGGCCGAAGCCGGTTATCTTCGAGCCGGTTATAGCCTAACATGCCTGGCGATCTTGCGCAAATGTGGACTGCCGCGTTGTATGTTTCTTTGATTTTTTTTTTTGAACGTAACCGCTTGCTTTGTTTTCGTAAATAAAACTGCGCTCTTTAGAAAACCCAAGAGAGAGGGTTCTTACAGCGATAAATCATAGAGCGACAGAATATTCTTCATATTTCAATCACGACATGGATGTGTTGTGATTTAAAATGTATTTTTCCTTGCGTTTTTTTTGTATAACGTACTGATCGTTACGTTGTCGCATGTGTTGCTGTAACATTTTTTTTTGTCGTTCTCATTTTCTTACGTATTTATGCCCGTTCATTTTGTACACTGTTCAAGTGTAACATTTTCTTGCATTACCTCCATTTCTCAATGCCTCCAGGGGCCTGTAAGGTACTTTTACATAAATAAATAATAATAAATAAATAAATAAAATAAATAATAAATATCCTTGCTTTCTTTTTTTTTTGGGGGGGGGGGGTTGTATAATGTTCGAAGCGAACTATGGTACAGTAAGTGCGCGGCGAACGGTTGTCTGCATTCCCCGCACCAACAATGCGCACAATCCTTTCTCGTCTGTCTCGTACACAGGCAAAATGGCAATTGCTAGAATTGAGCAGTGAAACCACTTAATCAATGCGGATGACTTTCACATTAATTTGCAGAGCATTATTGAGCACGACCACTTTATTGAAGACACTACTGCGCCTTATCAGATGCTCTATATCTCGACCTGCGCAGCTATGTTTTGGTTTCTTCGTGTCGTCTTCAGTCAATACTTGTGCACGTAGTTTGACAAACTTATCCAATTCCTGTACTGAAAAATATTGCTTTTAAATATTTTATAACAGAGCCTATGGCAAGCTGAATGTTATCTTTAATGGGATAAGCGTTTAATCGCTCTAGCGGCGCAACATATCGCTGAACATTCATTTATTACAATCTGTATTTATCACTATGAGGCTCCTGTTGTTTCGGATAAATTCGGCAAATACTGTCTCTGGGTTTCACCTGCTTTGTAATGACAGTAGCGCTACCACGTACATTGTTTCTTCAGTGTAATAAACGGTATCTTGCAATAATCTTTTTATTTCTCACTTGACTCTTTGATCGATTATCCAGCATAATTCGTTTCGGGAGAAGATGTTCTCGCGACAAAGGAGCTTTTCTGATCAGTGCTCCTTCCTGCCATGTGGCAAGTTTTCCAGCATGTGTTCCCTCATTCCTTCGCTGATACGTGCTGGGGTTTGACGTGATAGCAGCGTGAAAGTTTCAGACATTAAAGGTGAAACTGTCGTTCTCGCCTAAAAATGATCGGAAGAACGTCAACACTTCAGTGACTAGCATTTTCTGACTTCTGGTGGGCTCTATGCTTATTGAATAATTTATTTTTATTTGATTATCATTTGTTTATTATTGGCTCAAATCGCCGTGTTTATTAATATGACAATCTTGATTTCGACATTTCTAAAGGAATGAAGGAACTGGGACCATCGCAGCCAATACAATTTTTTTTTCTGCCTTTATTCGTCTGCAGGCAACGAGGCATTGGGAAGTTTCATAAGCTTAGCCATAATTAACACTCTTTTGGTACACCCTCACTCTTCGCCGGATGTACTTATGTGTCTCGAAGTTCGGTTGGAGTATGAGGTCTCGTAACCGGCGCACGCAGCAATTCTTGGCTCCAATGAGCGCTACGTTGCTGCGTGCTTTACAGTACTGACGTTTCAGGGCGTCCTTGGGCTGGCGGGCGCCCATCATGGCAAGCCAGCCACCGAAGAAGGCGTTAGCCTTCGATGTCGTTGTCCCTGAGGGCGCAAGTCCCGAAGACGTCGTTGACGAGACGTCTTCAGTAGTAGGAATCGAAGAAGTATACTGCGTTCAACACTTCGGAGGCCGGAACTACCAAGTTACCGCCAACAGTGAAGCCGCTCTGGCTCCAATCGTGGACGCGTCGCACCTCAACATCCGAGGAGAACGCGTCGCCATTGTGCCCCTGGGCCCTCAAGTAACACAGGTCACCGTTCTCTTTCTGCCGTGCCGCGTCCCCAGTGAGGCCCTCGCCCAGGCGTTGTCTCCTTACGGGAAGGTGCTCCACATTACCAAAGGACTTATGGGTCGCGCCCGACCGTGACCACTGGGACGCGGTAAGTCCGCATGGAAATGAAATCGTCGTCCCCTGTGCCGAACTACCTGAGGGTGGCAGGTCACCGAGTGACCTGCGACTACAAAGGTATTCAGCGCGTGTGTCCAACGTTGTGGAGAAAGTGGCCACTTCAGGATGAACTGCACGCGCCGTTTTGCGGGAGGTGCGGCACCTATGGCCACGACGGAAAGGGCTGCTCCCTTCCGTGCCGTCGTTGCGGAGACCACCATGCCACCGTCGCCTGCACTATCCGAAGATCGTACTCAGAGGCAGCCTCTAAGGACTTTCCGCCGCTTCAACCCGAGACGCCAGCTTCGGACAAAGGCGAGGTCCCACCGACACCTGTCCCAGGTCCTGCCCAAGATCAAAACACACAGGACGCGACGCCACATCCAACGCCCGCTGCGTCCCCGGTTAGCCCAGACCCGGCCAGCGCTTCCACGGCCGATGATCAGGTGTGCGTCTCGCGCCCACCGGTCATCACCATCGAACGACATGCCGGCACCTCACTCCACAGCGAATCTGCTGGGCGGACAGACGCCGACAGCATGACGTCCGACACTAGTCACGCGGCCTCTTCATCGTCTGCGAATCCTCCTACCACCGAGGAGTCTCCGTCTACAGACGACAGCGTGACGTCCAACGCTAGTCACGCGGCGTCGTCATCGTCTGCGAATCCTCCTACCATCGAGGAGTCTCCGTCTACAGATGACGGAACCGTCCACATTGAAGACTCAGACAGCTCTTCAAGTGAGACGCCCCTACAAATTGACGAAGACGCTACTCCCAGCGACGTCAGCCGGGAAAGTGTCGACGTTCTATACCTGGCGACAACTTTCTGTGGCAGCAAAGCCAAGGCTACGCAACCGAACCACGCACTTTTTTACTACGCTTCTGTATGTACTCCGCGAACGCTAGCTTTTGCTAAATACGTAGCATAAGAGAAAATATAAAAAGAAAAGAAATAGGTAATACGTCCAAGATTGCTTGCATTGAAAGCAAGAATGATTATCCCGTAAAGGATTTGCGATTTTTGCTCTTTCGAGTTTTCTGGTTTTCTGGTGTCCATTTCACGTTTTCCGTCCCCACTAAACAACGATGGCGTCGCTCAGCTGCAACAGGTGCACATCGAACCTTGCAAGTGAGCATAAGCGCGTGTTCGTTAGGTGATCTGTATTCATCGACCAGAAAGAAACGAACACAGCGTTGCGTTGTGAATTATTTTGTTGATTTGCCCATACTATCACCGAGAAAGAAGTGTGCGAGCGATACCACCATCGCAAGTGGGTCTCTCATCGCGATAGCTTCCTTGACAGTGACGACGGCTACCTACAAGTCTTCAGCAAGAAGAGCCGCCTGAAAGCAAAACTGCTATTGGAAACAGTACGTAAAATAAGTGGCCCATTTCATAAATTGCGTTGCATACATGGTCGGTATTTCGATTGCCTACTATTGCTGATACAATCGAGCCGAAGATTGCGTCTAACACCGTGCCCGTCGGCGTCTACGGCGGGAGGCGTTTTGGCGCTTTGCAATGAGAGCAATTTAGGGTGACAAAATCACCCGTGCACAGCTTTGCCTCGGCAACAGACGCGTTCATGTCTATTATGCGACTGACAGCGTGATTTTTAATGTGAAAAAAAAAGCATCCTTGACCACGCGAGTAAGGAACGCGTTTCACCCGTTTTTAATCGCAAGCGTGAGACGCCCGCTCCTGACCGGTCGTGGCCAAGATATCTGCTGCCTTTCGATGCCTTCGCGTCTTCTGACAAAATAACGTGAGCGTCTCCAGAAAGTTATTGCGTCTCCAAATGTAGGAAAACGACGATGTCGACCCTGTGTGCACCCTTGGTATCCCTTGGTGTGCACCGAAGTTCAGAAAATGGCTTGTTACCTTTGCGTAAGATTTCCAATTGCGCAGCTACTGCTGGGCCGTAGCTTTTTCTTTGTTTCTTTGAAAAGTAAAACCGACCGCTTTAAAAGTTGATTCCTGCGTTCCTTCGCAATACAAAACATTCTATCGCTTTCCCAAAAAAGAAATGTAAACAATACTAAATGGTGCTCGCTTTGCACGTAGACTTGAACCGCTAGCACAGTTATAGCAGGTTATAGTATTTGATTTGCAGAAGAGCTCAGCAATGATTCCAGGTATTTGTGCTGCATCCTTAAGTATATCAAGTCATGTGGTAGATTTCGATTACATCTGTGAATAACTATCTGCATAACTTTCCAAACAACATCATGAGCCATGAGTACTCGTATGAAAACGCACATGTTCTATGCGCTCGCGAAACCAAAACCTAAATCACCCGCGAACGGACTACTTGGCGTAGTAACACATGTGCAGAAGCTCCGCCCACGTAACTTCGGCTGTGCTGCCACAGAAAGTTGTCGCCAGGTATAGTGCCCCCCTCCGTTCGAAGTTGCAGCATCAAGCGTCACAGAGTTTCCAGCAGCGACTCGGAAACCCATAGCCGTGACAGAAGTCCCTTGCGGACACCAACGCGACCCCGGTAGCCCCGCGCCTCCGGTGCGTCGCCCGGCCGCAAGAAATGAATGAACCACTTGCGGGGCGCGTTCACCCACTCCCGCGCCCATTGAAGGTACTTCTGCCTTTCCGTCCCTTACTCTGTATCCTTATCTTCTCTTTCATCATGGCTCTCACTTTAAAAGTCATTACATTTAATGTTCATGGTTTTCGCAACCCTCAAAAACAGGCTGGAATTATAAATTTTGCGCGTTCAACATCTTGTGACCTACTTTTTGCAGGAAACTAACTTTTTCAAGCTATCAGATGTTCTGACATTCAAACGCGCATTTAACATTGATTGTTACTTTTCGTTCGCTAGCACGCGTTCGACCGGCGTCGGAGTTGTTTTTAACCGCAGCCTTCCGAGTGACCACCATGTCACTTTCGATGCCTTTGGACGCGTGCTGGCGTTCGACTGCACGTTTTTTTTCTTTGCGCATCAGATTTGTTGGCGTCTATGGGCCGGCGGTGTACGCAAACTCTACCGAGTTTTTTCGCTCCCTTGACACTTACCTTTTAAATTCTCGACATTTGGTACTTTTAGGAGATTTCAACTGTATTTTATACGCCCACACTGACGTCCGAGGTCCAGGTCGAGGCCGGTCTAACTGGAATGCCAAAGAACGTGAGCGTCTCGTACAACGGTTGTCATTGACAGATGTATATGACCGTACGTATGGCGGGAGGTATGTTTATACTTGGCGTCGCGCGACGTCGAGCAGTCGACTTGATCGAGCATATGTATCCCCCGGCCTCATGGCCTTTGTACGCAATGTTGAGGTGCTGTCACTACCACCTACGCCTGTGTACATAAGTGACCACCGCCCGGTTGCGCTGACCTTACACCTGCCTGCGGGGACACCGGCGGTTCAGAGGCCATGGCGTCTGGGTTGCCGCGTCCTTCAAGACTTTCAGACGGCCCTAGGTTTGTCCCGAGCACTACACGCATCACTTATTGGCGCAAATCTCACTGACTGTGATCATATAAAAGAACAATGGCGTAACCATTGCAGTGCGTCGGGTAGGGCACTTCGCGCTCGTGCGACGCAGGACGCCAACGTTTTAATGCAGAAAATCCGCATTGCCCACCGGGACCCATGCCCCTCTCCCGTCATGCGTGCATGGCAAGCAGAGCTAGTAGACAGGTACCAGCGTATCATGCGCGCCTCTTCACTCTCAGCGGCAGCTTGGCGCTGTAGACGTGCGCCATGCGCACACACTGAGGTCCTCCGGTATGCACGCCGGGCGCTCATCCGTCCGTGCGGCTCGCCTGCTCACACGCTACGCCCTATGACTCCTGCCGCTACATGCTCACGCGACTTCCAGGCTTTCACGCGCCACTTTGAATTTATGGCTCAGTCAGCTACTAGCGTAAGTTCAGCCGCAGGGAGTTCTTTGCACTCCCTCCTACAAGATTTACCCCGTTACTCCAACGCGGATTCTGACACTCTCCTATCGCCACCATCGGATTCTGAAATCAAAGATGCCTTAAATGCAATGAAAAAGGGTTCGGCCCCTGGACCCGATGGCCTCCCCGTCGAGTTTTACATGGAGTTTTGGCCCATTATTGGCCCATTTATGTCACGTGTCATCAGGCGCTGTTTCCACGATCTTTCCCTCCCGCACTCTTTCCGTAGCGGCCGTATCACACTGATACCCAAGAAAGAATCCCAATCCATGCGACCCGAAGATTGGCGCCCCGTCAGCCCTTCTCAATGCGGATTACAAGCTCCTCGCTAACATTCTGGTACGCCGCATCAGTCCGTCTCTTCCATCGCTAATAGCTCCCCACCAAGTCTGTTCCATTCCAGGCCGCGACATTCATAGTCATACCTGGCCCACGCGTGACATAATACAGTACACCACTGGACGATGCGCCCAGGGGTTACTGGTTTCCTTAGATCAGGAAAAGCTTTTGACTTCGTTGAACATACCTATTTATTCAACGTCTTACAATCATTCGGTTTCCCTGACAAGTTCATTCGCCTCATCCGTGCTATGTACGCTAACTCCGAGAGTACCCTTTTCCTAGATTTGCGCGAGAGCCGCCCATTCCAGGTTACACGAGGAGTCCGTCAGGGTTGTCCTCTCTCCCCCGTCTTATTCGTCCTTGCCTTAAAGCCCTTTTTAAAGGCTATCGAACGAGATCCACAGATTCGTGGCTTACCCCTTCCTGGCCGCACTGAAGTTAATGTAACTGCCTGTGCCGATGATATTACTCTGTACATACACAACGAACAGTCACTGCAGCACGTCCTGAATGTCTTTTCCCATTTCGGTGGGATTTCCGGTGCTTGTTTAAACTTGTCAAAAAGTCAGTATTTCTTCATTGGAAACCCTGCCGGACGTATTAACATCACGTTGCCTTTGCAATGGTCCCCCACCATGGAGATACTAGGTGTCACTTACAATGCTTTCGGTATAGACGAAAATATCTGGGCATCTGTTATACAATCTCTAACAGAAAACATAGACGCTGCTAAGTACTTCGATTTTCCCCTTTTAGAACGCCGGTACTTGCCGCAATCGGTTTACCTCGGCAAATTTTGGTACTTATGTCACACCGTCCAACCCCCGCGCCGCGTTTCACAGAAAGTTCAGCGTTTAAGCACCTCGTTCTTTTGGTCTGGTGGTACGGAATTATTATCGCGCCCCACGTTAGCGCAACCGCGCAGCCGAGGAGGCTTCGCATTCCCCGACGTGGCCGTTACGGCTTCCATCCTGTCCCTCCGCACTTCATTGCGCGTTTTAAATAATGAAGGTACGCCTGCGCAGACACTCGCTCGTTACCACCTGGGCCCATCCCTACGTGTCCCAGTGCCCGCTGGTCGTTTCAACTGTGGTCCGCAGTCCTCTCATTTACCGGCTGTGTATCGTGCCCTCCTAGCCTTCCACCGCCGTCTAGAGGCTACATGCCCCGAGATCGATGTAGCCGAAGCGAAAGTAGTGGACACAATGGCCGCCCTAGTGCAGCCTTTAGTACCCCGACACCGGCATGCGGTAATGAGTCGCCCGTGGAAGCACATGACCGCAGCGGCGTTGCCGGGTCACCTTCGTGACTTCGTTTGGCGATGGGGCTGGGGCTCGCTCCCCAATCGAGATCGGCTGCAACGATGGCAGGTGGTACGCACCTCCACTTGCCCGAACTGCGTGCGTCATGGTTGAGACCAACCGTCATGCGACGATCGAATGCGTGGTCGCCCGACTTTTTTTGGCGTGCGGTCCATGCTGGTTTTCGTGGACAGGGTCCGATGGTTCGTGTCCGGCGGCGGGTTCCCACGAGGGCGCTTCGCGGCACTCTTACTAGTTGACGGCCTGTTCAGCCTTTGGCGCAATCGCTGCGAAGCCGTCGCTGGGAATTGCCGTCGACGTGCTTTATGGCCGATATTGGGGCGCATGAGGCGTGAGATCCTCGCGTTCCTATCTGAGGAGCTTTTCTTCTTGGGGCAGCGCGAGTTTCTGCGCCGCTGGTCATGCCCTTTTGTCGGCGTTGATCGTGATCGAGTCCAACTTATTTTTCGGCCGACATGGTGCTAGGCCGCACCGTTGGTTCGGAGTTTATGCTTGTCTTCTCGCCCTTTTGATCTGTGTCTCCACCTTCATATTTCATGTCCCAGTGAATCTACCACCACGGGATGTACACGATGGAAGAGTATGTACACCCATTTACCCTTTTACCCTATTCCCTATTGTGTCAATTGTGAGCTATGTTCGTTTGTTGTTATGTTGATCAGACTTTTGCTGTTCGCCCTATGTGAAAGTGTTAGTTTTTGTGATGTACAATTGTGAAAATGTGAATGTATCCCTGAACACTGATATATCACGCAGGATGTATGCTCTGTACATAGTGTAAATAATTTTTTTTCTAAACAGCAAGTTTGAGTACGTCTAGTACTCTAAATTGTGCACATTTTATTGGGAATACGCTCTTTAGTCTAGATCGTAGGGATGACAGACAGACAGACAGACAGACAGACAGACAGACAGACAGACAGACAGACAGACAGAGGACTTTATTCAGGTTTTGAGGAACTGCGTTGTAACGCCCCCTTTTAGGGGGAATCCGTAGCAGCCGCGGGTTGCTCCCACGTAGGGACCGGAAGACCGTGGCCCTCCGCCCTCTCGCAGGCCCTCTGGACAGCCCGAAGTTGAACGAAGTAGTCGCCGCTGTTAAGGGCTTCCTCCCAGTCCTCTTCTTTGTTGAACTCTGCGTCATGTAACGCAGGACATTGCCAGAGCATATAAGGTAATGAGCAATACGCCTCTCCGCAGTCCGGAATATGCGGTTCGATGTTTGGCGCGAAATGACTGAACCTGCCCCTCGAAGGGAAAGACCCGTTTGGAGCATCCTGAAGGGCGATGATTGCGGTCGAGTAAGTTTAGGATGAGAAAGTGGAAAAGCCCTCCGAGATAGATGATAATGAGTCATGATCTCGTGGAAAGTGAGTAGCGAGTCCCTGTATCTTCCGGCGTCCCCGCCTGCGAATCCGCCGGGACCGCCGCGGTGAGCGATACCTCGCGCACGGTCATGGGCAAACTCGTTGGCGTTGGGGACATCGGTATGTACGTTGGCCCTCATGTTGGCCGGGAACCATGTTATGGTGTGAAACCCGGCTGCCCACTCGCAGCCGAGGATGGCCGCTGCCTCACGCGACATCGAGCCCAAGGCGAAAGCCCTAGCTGCGGAACGCGAGTCTGTAAAGACATTTGTACGCGATGGGTCCTTCATTGCTATGGCGATGGCGATTTGCTCAGCCACCGTTGCCGAAACCTTTCTAACAGAGGCAGAGCATAGGAGTGTGCCACTATGATCGACCGAGACCACTGCGAAGCGATCCGAACGCCCATACTGGGCTGCATCGACAAAGGTCGCGATATCCGGACTGTTTGCAACCGATTTTAATAAAGAACGGGCCCGAGCTATGCGGCGCCCTACATTGTATTGTGGGTGGACATTTCTTGGAAGTGGAGCTACTGAAAACGTGCCTCTGATCGAGGGTGGTAGTGTCACATTACGCTGGTTTGTCTCCGTAGCATCGCAGCCTATGGATTACTTCCGATAGCTCTCCCACATGACAGTATATAGTACCACGTGATGGCAATGTCAATCCGCCTTTCACGTTTTCCTGTGCCACCCTCTGCCGTTTCGGTAGGGTTTTGGTAGAGAGAGGCAGGGGCAACGGGTATTGCCTGAAGGAAAAAAAGTCACAGTTTCGCCGCAAGGGCGAAGCAATAAATGCGATAGCAAGAAACTAATGCTATACGAAGTGAGGCTCGCCAATGGATACTCTCAGTTTCAGCAGCGCTCCTGTTGCAAAGGCGGCCGAAGCAGCGAAGGAAACTAGCGTGCTTCAAGTGTCGAGCTGTGACACTTGATAGTTCGTGCTCATCGTCTGTTTGTTCGTTTAGCGGCGTCCCTTGAGCTCGAGTGACTTTCGTACTCTCCGTAACAAGAGCGCGGACACCACGGTGAAAGCTTGAAACAACCCTCTTCCCCTCACCACCAGAAAACCGCGCGAGCAGACAGCGGAAGGGCAAGGTTCTCTCCCTGCGCAAAATATATGAAGAAGCAAGCGGCCTTGTCATTTCCACAAGTCATTGTTCCCATGATACGAAACCGTGACCGTCGCTGTTACCTGTAGCAAACGAAGTGCCGGGCTGAAATGAATAGTGGTTCATAAGGAAAGGAAAAAGGCACTATTTTCTGCAGCCCTTGCGGGAGCACGGCTCAGCGCCTTGTAGGGGGGGTGGGGGGTAAGGAGGGAATAAAGAAAAGTAGAAGGAAATAGAGAAGGAAGTGATAGGGGGTCGGCAGGCGCGACGAAGAGAAGAGAGACAGGAAAGATGGGAGCTGGTCACAGGAGTTCGAGGGACGGGACCACGATTCAGCCAGGGGCACGATACGCGTCGGTGACGAGGCGGCGAAGGCCCCGCCGATGAGAGGCGCACGGCATGGCGGTCGAGGCAGCCGTCACGGGGCGTCTACGGCGAGAGGCACGAGGACTTAGTCCGTAAGGCATCGCGGGCGACAACGTCCATTCCTCCACGAAATCCAGCGAGCAACTCCTGTAGGGCTGCTAAGCACATGACTGAAGGTCCAGTTCCTCGCATGTACGAAGGAAAAAGTTAGGAGGGAGCATCGCAGAACGCGAAGCGAAATAATAATGATGAATGAATAAACTTTATTTAGGGTTTAGTCCGGTAGTTTCCTTCGGTTGAAGCGGGGGAAAGAGGGCATTAACCCCTGTCCGTCGCACCCTCCGTCGATGATGATGGCGATGCCGTCAGGTGACGACTCGAAGTACTTGGAAAGAAGAAAGAAGGAAAGAAAAAAAAGAAAGAGACAAAGAAAAAAGAGAAAGAAGGAAAGAAAAAAGAAGCGACGAAGAAAGAAAGAAAGAAAGAAAGAAAGAAAGAAGGAAGAAAGAAGGAAAGAAGAAAGAAAATTCGTAGAACAGCACACACACGACAAGCTTAGCTTGCTCCCATTCTCCCGGTAGGGGAAGGCCTCTCGAATATTTTTATGTAAGTACAAGAACTTGACTTCTAATTACCATTGTATTCATTTTGTTAAACGCGAATGTTAGAGTAAAATTTTGATAATGCCACTTGATCGAAGAAAGTCACAAATATTGTTTGAAAGAGAAATACAATCTCTAAGACAGGCATGCTGATGGCAGAGCTGGCCACCTTGTGCGTGCATGCGGTGACCCCTGTTGCTGCGAGCCAGTACCCAAAACATTTCGTGCAAGTTCATGAGCCTTCCTTTTATGATGTGTATACTGTGCTGTAAGTCATGAGTGACGAAGAGGAAGATGTGCAAAATGCTTGAAGTGTCCTTAAGTGCGCTTAAGAGACCAAATGGTGTGCTAGCTGGGTTAAGTTCCTGTTATCGCCAACTCTTTGTGGAATGCGCAGTTTCGCTAAATTATGAGGACCCTTTACGGAAATTTATCGACTGTGATCGAGCACAGTCCGCTAGAACCTGGTTGTTAACCATCGTCCAACTCCATTGTACACGAACGGCGCGAGCGTAAACCAGCGCATTGGTGTATACGTTCAAGGCCCGTTTGCAGTACGGCGTGCTCGGCGCGCGGGCCCGCGGCGCTTGCGTCCAGTCACGCTACGCTGACGCTAAAGCGACGCTTCCTTCATCGCTATAGCCAGCACGCTCGCGTCCTCAGCCAACATTTGATCTCAAGTTGTTCGTGAAATATATCACTTACTGGTGCCTTGCTGCACGGTCCTTACTTCTTTTGCTAGCTTGTTCTTCAACTGTTGAAACTCGCTTTCGCTCGCATGTTTTTTTGCTCATACAGTTGAAACCCGCAATAACGAAATCGGCGGGGAAAGCACAAAATTTCGCTTTGCCGGGAATTTCGTTGGCGTGAGAATGCGGCAGAAAAGGCATGTAATTTTACAAAAAAGACACATTTCACTTCCAAAGTCAGTAAGTTTGCTTTGCCGGGCCTTACCATGCAGCAATTTCATGCCTCTCGATCGGGAATCTCGTTTGCCACGGCACAAAGTTCGCCCCATGCACTGGTCAGTGACGGCGGCACTGCGCTGTCACCAGTACCGTCATCAAGTGCGCCTACAGGCGAACCTTCTTCCGGCTCCGCTGGATCAGCGCGGATCAGCGCAGAATCGTGGACAGCGAGCTGCACGCAACGCCGAATTCTTCGGCGATGTCAATTTTTTCCCTATCCTTTCCACCTCACTGATGATTGCAGCCTTATCTTCCAGCGTGATGAACTTCCGCTTTTTCGTTGGAGGCGACATCTTCGCAGGCAGCGAAATCGGACGAAGCAATCGCAACACACAGTTCACGTTACACCAAGCGACCAAGAAAACGCTCCACAAATGGCACCACACACGCGACCATGTGCGCGCAAAGCCGACAAAGCTAAGCACAGAGTCAAGCCAACCAACGAAACTTCATGAGGAATGTGGATTTGGCTACGTAGTCCGCGATAACGAGCGGATGTTTCGGCAAGTCATCATCATCATTGTCGCCAGCTTTTCTTTTTTTGTAAGCAATGATAGCGGCTGCTTCTCATGTGCGCTGTAGCGATAGTTTTGCACAATTTAAGTGTAGCATGAATGCATTTCAGCAGTTTTCGAATGTAGTTAAAGTTGCGAGAGTAGATTATTCGCGCACTGGTGCTTCAAAAATTTCGTTAATGAGGGACTGCAGTATGAATATCTTTCGTAGTCTCGAGTTACGAAATACATTGACTCCTATGGCGTTCGCCGGTGCTCCGAAAATATTTCGTTGCGGTGAGAATTTCGTTTTGTATTGAATCATTTGAGTCATTGAGTCATTTTGTATTGAATCCCTCTTGCTTTTTGAACCTTTCGTGTGGGCGCTTAGTTTGCTTTGGCTTCCGCTAGGTATACAGAATTCACCTTCCAGAGAATGAGCAACACTCCACGACGCGGGCGGGGTGATTCTTCACCGAATTCTATGCAGCAAGTGCATCTCATAACTGTCGAAATGAGGTAATAATTTGATTGGATGGTCTTGCTCACCGTTCGATAATTATATGACTTTCTTATGTTATTTCAAATAAACTGCCTTTTTTTTCTCTTTGTTGCGGCATCTCAATTAAGTTCACCAGCCAGTTCACTATTATTATGTGCTGCACGTGATGTACTAATATGAATATCGTTATAACACGCATCTACCATTTGTTTACATATTTACCGAAGTATAACATCGACGCTCACCTAGGTCGTCCTGCCCATTTTCTCACCGGTAGGGAGCACTGAGCACAGCATAGACGGTCGCTGACAAGTGATGCAGCATACAGCGCATCATTACGGCTACAAGAGATGGAGCGCAGGGTTGGTACTTTGGGATTCGTAACAGCACGTTGTATTGCCAAAAGATCGTCCTACCCAAAACCCGCATTGCACCTGGCAGTAGGGAATAGTTGTCACAACGGATGCTGTCGTAACCGGGTCTGCATTCCCCGAAAAGGAGGAGGGATAACGACGTGCACAGGTATGCAGGAGCCATCCGCGGCGGCGGTGACGCCGCGTGAATCACCCCGAACGCGTTTTCCCATGCATTACTTCGACCCTGTCGTTCCAACGTAGCCGTTGCCTGCCTGGCTTTACCTGCCTTGGGAACTCCGTGGGAAGCAGCACGCTTCGAAGGAAATAGGGGAGCGAAGACAATGAGGCCGGCACCGGTGCATCACATGCTGTCCCGGCGTCGATTGGATTGGGCCGTACCAGGTCTGCGGGTTTCCTTGCCCTTTTTCAGTAGGCGAGCACCGATGGAGGAGGAGGCCAATCTTGAAGAAACAGAGACACGACTCGGCGTTGTCAGTCTACATGTCTCTGTAGTCATATACTCACAGTACATATTGTAAATACTGTTTCTTTTTAAAAGAAAAGTCGTCCTGAATGTCGGGCCCTGCGCTCTGAGGTCTCCCAATCCTTCGTGCTGGCTTCGGCGTCCACGTACCCGGTGCCCCAGTCGCAACAGTGGTCAATATAAAGCTAAGGGCTGGATGCTCAGGGTATTGCGAGGAAGGAGAAGATAAAGAATTTTGCGCGGTCCTTTACAAAGCAATCGCGTGTACTTCGGGTGTGCTGAGAGGACGCCGAAGGGGCATCCTAATTTCATGGCTCACCGCGCACATTCATGAAGCATAGCATCGAGAGAGGGAGGAAGTGAAGGTGAAGGAGTGAGGAGGTGCCGAAAAGCAACTCGCGGCTCCCTCAGCGGTTTTAAACCGTTATCCGTGAGTTCCATCTCAGTCTGTGAGCCGCGCGGTTGATCGACGAGCTGCCTCGACGCGTGCGAACGGGTGCGAACGTTCGCTTGAGGGCGCAAAAAGCGAGAGACACAAAATAACTAACGTGTTTTGTTCCGCCCGAACTTCAGATGATGTTGATTTTTTTAGATACTTTAGTGTTGTATGGTTATTCAAGTCACGGGTGGAAAGAGTTGGGGGTAATACGCATGCCGACGTGCTGATTTGGAAAACGTAGCTTGGTTGCGTGGTCGGTGTTGGGTCGGTGTGGGCAAACTCTGATGCTGTTCGCCGATACCATGCCAAGCGCGTCTTGCTAATCGTCGAGGACGGTGCACAGGCAACCCACTCTTCACGCGACCCCGCAATATGCTGAGGCGTTAACGTTCACTACAGCGATCTCTGTGCGAAGCCATGCCCAAAGGGCTAGAGCAGGCAGACGAGCTGTCCAAAAACTTCGCCCTTCTCGAAGAAACATGCGTGAAATTTTTATTTGCTTTGTAGACCGTCTCTGTGGAACTGAGCTTATAGGCTTTTCAGCTTTGGCATGTGGGTGAAAATTCAGGGAAGCGTGCTCTACGCTGCTCGAGGAGGGGTGATATCGAACGTGCTCAAAGGGGCGCGCGAAGCGAGTGTTGCGTGGCAAAATTCACTAGCGCTGCGCAACTCGCTTTGAACCATGACGCAGACGCCAGCAGAACGCGGAAAGTGCTTGGCGGGGCGTGGGGCAATAAACTAATGGGTTACGACGCTTGATTCCACTCGCGAACTTGTTACTAATTTGCAGTGGATTAGGTATGTGCTGTAATCTGCGAAAGTCACTGACACTCCTCCGGCTGCAGCTTGTTTTGTGCTTTGCTCAAATGTTGCTTGCATTCCGGTTCAAGAATTAGTAAAGCGAGAGCTCTGGAAGTTCATTAGTGATCTCGGCCGATCATTTATCTCTTACAGCTTAGAATGCGGTAATGACGCTGTCGGAGCCGAACGAAGGACTCATTACCGCCATTTGTACAAGAAACGTGCCTACTTTAATTACCTAGCACAGGGAATTGCAGAAGTTGTTAACGTGAATTGCAACTTTTTTTTTTCAGATGCTATATTACAGAAGTTGCGTAGTAATGACTAAGTTCAGTAAAATAAGAAAAATACAGGTCTTGGCTGATCTTTTTAAGGGGAAAGTTGTTATAGCTTAGATTTTCGTGGCCTCGTCGTACAGAAAGACGCTGCGCCGGCAAGCGTACAGAAATGCGACCCTCGAAGATGCGCCGGGTGCATGCGTATTTGTACGCTCGGTGTCCCAATAATTGATGCTCTCCTCGATCATGGGCTTGTCGGCGATCAAACGTTTCTAATATGACAGTCTGATCTTTTATCGGGGTGACTTGTCATTTCCACATTGCCAGATTTCATTGTTGCCAGGATATGAACGTATGACCGTCGTTGTTGCCTGTAGCAAGTGAAGTTTTGAGGTGCTAAGCACGTGGGATGAAGGTCCAATGCCGGCATGGAGGAAGGACACTGTTAGGAGGGAGAATTGCGCAAAAGCCATAGAAACGAAACAAAGAGAAAGAAAGAAAAGTACTACGTCAGACACCTGGACCGCCAAGCTTCACATGCCCCTATTTCCCCAGTAAATGCAAGGCTCTTGATTATTTAACAAATAATTTTAATTTCAATACGTGGCAGAAATTGCTTACATGCGTTTTGAAAATCTGCTTTTTCGAACAGCTAAAAGTAACAGAAGAGATTGAGTACCTGGATGAAGGACAGAGGTGCAAACTGTTCAGTTCTGTTTTGAGTTTGTTATTCTCACCAAGCATTTCCGTCCGACAGTAAGTCGAGGCAACCTGACTAACTCGAAGGATGGATAGTCAGCCAATCCATAGCGACATTTATGTATGTAGCCAGGCCAAACATCTAGTGGTAGTATTTAGGTGAACTTCTGTACTGTGAAACTTTGGCAGAAAGCCTATTGCTCTTTATAGCGATCGTTTTATAATAACATAAGCTGAGCATAATTAACCCATCGAGACTGTCACGCACGCACTGTGCTTACAATCAGAATGGAGGCACTGAAGCTTTCGGAAGTTACGGTGAGTACCCTATAACCTAAAGTACACACCAGTGTTGCGGAGTTGCCACTTCGGAATTGGAATGACTTCCGAATCATTCCACATTTTCGCGACACCGGAATGGAATAGGAACGGAATGGGGACAACGCTTGAAGCAATGGATTGGGAATGCAATTAGCGCCTTTTGCACGGAATGATATGGGAGAGGAATTACGTCTTTTTCCGAAAATAGAGCACGTTTTCGTCAACGCGCTGTTTTTCAAACTTCAAACATCAGTAAGTCAGAGCCTCGAATTTAACAATAAAGCAGTATTTTTAATGTGGCTTGGCCGATTACACGCACGGTACATTTATAAGCAACGCGCCGACTGCAAACCGAGGCATAAGTTAGCGTGTACAAACAAACGTATTATCCCAGCAGATACTGAAGGGAGAAGCAAATTTTCCCAACGCGTAGGTTCCAATTGATACCCCCCGCACAAAAGTGGCGAATACTCTATGCATAGCCTGAACTTTATCTCAAGAACAGTTTAGTACCTAACACACAGCCTTTGCGACAAGGAAGACATTGCATACCCGCGCACAGGCAAACACAGAAAGTTCTCCTCACCCCATCCATGCTCGCGAGGCGCGCTTGACAAGCGTGAGTGCTTACGAGCAGTGCGGCCCGGTGTTCTGTGTTCGATGTAAAGGCATAAGGTGCCGGACCGGTGCACTGTTCCAACTAATACCAGCAGATCTAATGGTTTTGTTCCCCATTAAGCAAATCTTAGTTTTTGCCATATTCTTGACCACTCCAGACGCGTGGCAAAACCTGCTTAGTCTTCTTGAACACTACTTTTGTCAGCATAAAATACGCTATATCGTCATTTTAGCATTAACACATTTAAGCTTAAACAATATTAAAACATCACCATTCGTTGAAATATTCTGACCATGCAAATACTATAGGTAGCGGGAGAACTGCCCCTATGGGAATTAGTAGGGTGGTTGTACTGCACGAGATATTTCAACATACCAAGCTACTATCCCTCGACGTTGGTAACGTGTTTTGCGTATTTTTGCAGTTCTTAATGCATTTAATGACACCAGCTTTATGGGGCGTTAGTTCTTAACTCGATAAAACTATCAAGATGCCTTTCATACGTTGAGAAATTACAGGAATGTAATTGAAGTGTCCGGCCATTCCCGGAGTGTAAATGGGCTAAGTTTTTTCATTCCGTGGAATTGAAAGGACTGTAACTTTGGCAAGTTATAATTCCTCGGAATGCAATTGGAATGGAATGGAGACACCCATTCCGCAACGCTGGTACACACTAAGGCAAAAGGGTGTGTGGTTCATCGCTTTTGGGACTAATGGGGCTGTCACAACCAATAATCCGCCTTAAAGACGAACGGCACCGGGTCTAACCGTTAGTCCCCATGCAGCTAACTGTTAGTCCCCTCAGTTCATCTCAATGGACTACGTTTAGTCCTCACATTTACACCTTACCGGGCAACCGTTATTCCCTGCATTTGCATCTCGCCGGACGAATGGTCGGTCCACTCAAATACTCCATTCGGGTGAACTTTGTATTCCCAGTTCAATTAATCCGTTAATCCCCACGGATGATTTCAGCAGTTACTCTCCGCAAGGCTCGATATATTTCTCGCGTGTTTTTTCGCGGTGAGCAACAAATGGCGCCGAAAAAAAACACGCGAAAAGATTAGATACTCATGCGTGTATCACTGTTTTCGCAGTCAATGCGAGAACAAAAGACTAAAGTGAGACAATGAAATGTTTTATTTTTTCTCTCTCTCTCTCTCTCTCTCTCTCTCTATATATATATATATATATATATATATATATATATATATATATATATATATATATATATATATATATATATATATATTGTACTGAATATGAATGACAGACGCTCCGCTGTTACGGAAGACGACGACGACGATCGGTGGCCGTGGTTGTCGCTCGCGCACCGCGCTCGCCAGTAGCCAGACCTGCCTGATAAAGAGCCTTTCGCAAAGCAACGTCTGACCTTTTCTTGACGTACAACACCCCTATTTCAAGTGGGGAGGTGCGGGGTTCCCGTCAACCTGGAACTTCGCAATCGGACGCTACCATCGCCTTTCACCATGACTGCTCCTGGCCCTTCGCAAGCTGCCGCAACCACGACAGTCTTCTGTACGGGTGTGCCTCGGCAACGCGACCCATATATATATATATATATATTATATATATATATATATATATATATATATATATATATGAAGTTTCTGCTTTCTGTAGTTGAATTCACAATAAGGTGTCCATTACAGGTCCAGCCGCGTTGTCTCGTGCAGACCTTTTGTGATGGTGCTCCGCCGGAAGCGACTGGCTTTATATATATAAAGATTAGAGAAGCCTTGGAACATAGTAATGGGTTGCTCTCTCCAGCGCCTTCTAGTGGGTCCTCCTCTTTGGCTTCTTCTGAAAGGACGCCGCTCGCGCAAATAGTTCGGGCCTTGCCGTGACTGTCGCCATTACGCATTGTCGTTGAGTGCTGTCTATTAAACACCTTAACAATTTGGTGGAAAGTGCTCTGCTCGCAGTGCTCTGCTACAGAAACAAGGTGTATGCATCGGCTCCTGCCTGGCACCAGTCCTAAGTGACCTGCTTTTAGCCAAGATGGACAAATGTTAAAGAACAGCCTTGGGGGAACAAATGATTTAGGAATTTTTAGATTTGTCGACGATTACATAATCATCCATGATAAAGCCGTAGGCAACAGTGACCAGGAAGCCGAGATTCTAGAAATCTTCCGGAAGTGCCTCGCCCCACTCATTTTAACCCATGAATCATCTATTGACAATACTTTGCAGTTTCTCGATCTTCAACTAACATTTGGTGAAAAACATGCATGCTGGGCTTACCACCCCCGAGCCAACAAAGCCGCTTTTGGCGTACAGTTCCTCGCATTCAAAGTTGGTGAAGCACCGTATTGTAAACCTCTGCTTGACAAATGCCGTCCGCAAGTCTTGTGTTCACACAGTGGCAACCAGCCTACAACAACAAGCGGCGCGGCTGGACTTGGCAGGATACCCGACGCAGGTGCTCGTCTCCGTTGCGAGCAAAGTGCTCACAAAAGTTCGCCACCCGGATGGTGAACCTGCCTCCGCATCCAGGTAAAAGGAGAATGGTGGCAGTGATCCCCTACATACACAAGATCTCGCCAGGCTGAAAAAAAGGTAGCGAGTCAGGTGGGCGTAAAGGTGGTTTTTCAGCACCCGATAAGCTAAGCCGCCTGTGTAAGCTCACCGATCCTGCCACTGAAAAGCCGAAAGGGTGCCAGAAAAAGCACCAAAGTCCTTCGTGCCATGCGCAGCAGGCGTGGTATACAGTTTACCACTGACATGTGGCGGGAAATACATCGGCCAAACGGGCCGTTGTACCAATGATCGGTTACGGGAGCACAAACAAAACGTTGCTCGATACAGGGATGGGCACCTGTCCATACATTGCAATGATTGTGATTGTTCACCTGTTTATTCAAATCGTATCATAATCAGCCGCCACAAAGATAAGTGCACTCGAGAAATCATCGAAGCAAAGACCATAATCAAAGAAGGGGCGAAATGTGTCCGCACACCGTCGATAGTGTTGTCAGAAAAAGAAATTATGTTCCTCAATTCGTCAGTGCACTGAAATTGTCACGTGGCCATAAAAGCGATATATATATGTAGGGCAGATTTTCAATAAAAAACCAGTTGCTAGAGCGCTTCCGTCTGTGTGTCCGTGTGTCTTCCTCTAGTCCGTGTCTACTAGCGCTACCCATCCAAGTATGAATTTCCAACTCGCCCAAGAAACAGCAGTCCTAAAATGTTTTGACACGTTTGAGCAACGCCAGCCTCCAACTGAATCTGAAGAAGTGCCGATTTGCGGCACGGCAGCTGACAATCCTCGGCTACGTCGTGTCCAAGGGCGGAATCCTTCCCGATCCGGCCAAGCTTCGGGCCGTGGCCGAATTTCCGAAACCTACGACCGTCAAAGAAATGCGCAGTTTCGTAGGACTGTGTTCGTACTTTCGACGCTTGATGTGAAACTTTGCCCCCATCATATCGCCGCTGACGAAGCTCCTTGGAAGTAAGGGACCCCTGAATTCGTGTCGTCCGAGTGTGACGACGTGTTCGCAAAGCTCCGTCGTTTGTTGACGTCTCCTCCTATACTACGCCACTACGACCCTACGGCCCCAACGGAGGTACACACGGACGCCAATGGTGTAGGCCTCGGCGCTGTCCTTCCGCAGCGCAAACCAGGGTTCCCCGAATATGTCGTGGTATACGCAAGCCGTATGCTTACTAGAGCCGAGACCAATTACACCGTCAAGGAAAAGAGTGCCTGGCGATCATCTGGGCCCTTACAAATTCCGACCTTATTTGTATGGTCACCCATTTGATGTCGTCCCCGACCATCATGCACTATGCTGGCTGTCGTCATTGAAGGATCCCTCAGGCCGTCTCGCCCGCTGGGCAATTCGCCTGCAAGACTAACGACATCCGCGTGCTGTACCTGCAACGGACGCCACCATGCTGACGCCGACGCCCTCTCGCGCTCACCCTTGCCTGACGACAATGCCCCCTACTCAGTATCTTACATTGCTGTTTCCCTCCATCGACGTTCACACCATCGCTACCGAACAGCGCAAGGATAAATGGATCGCCTCGCTAATCGACCTGCTCACTGATCTGTCGGCAACACCATCCACTCGCGCGTTGCGTCGTCAAAGCCCACCATTTTGCATTCGTGACGACCTACTGCACCGACGCAATCACAACGCCGACGGACGCAGTGGCTACTAGTGATACCCCGCAGTCTGCGTTCTGAAATATGCGATGCCTTCCACCTGATCTGCAATGCGCGCACTCTGGGGTATCCAAAACTTACCACCGCATTCGACAACGATACTTCTGGCGAGGGATGTATCGCTACGTGCAGACGTTCGTTCGCTCCTGCCTCGATTTCCAACGCCGAAAACTTTCAATGCACGTGTCGCCAGCCGGTCTACAACCATTACCTTGCCCTAACCGTCCGTTTGGGCGCGTGGGCATCGATTTGTATGGACCACTTCCTCTGACGTCGGCGGGCAACCGCTGGGCCGTGGTCGCTGTTGACCATCTACGCGATACGCCGAAACCGCCGCCCTCCCAGCGGCTACAGCGCGCGATGTTGCCTCCTTCCTGCTACACCGATTCATGCTGCGACGCGGTCCACCAGGAGCTTCTCAGCGATCGAGGCCGTGTCTTCTTGTCGGAAGTCGTCGAAGCCATTCTCAAAGAGTGCCATGCTGTTCACCGCAAAACTACTGCTTACCATCCGCAGACGAATGGCCTAACCGAACGCTTTAACCGCACGCTCGGCGACATTCTCTCAATGTACGTCGCCGCTGATCACACAAGTTGGGATACCATTCTGCCCTTCGTCACCTGCGCCTATAACACCGCCCCTCAGAGCACTACTGGTTTTTCGCCCTTCTTACTGTACGGAGGCACCCGTCGCACACCATCGACACGATACTTCCATACAAGCCGGATTCATTGGAGTGTGCGCCTATTTCTGACACAGCCAGGCTTGCTGAAGAGTGTCGCGACCTTGCCAAGGCCTTTGCGACGCATGAACAAGAGCGGCAGAAGAGCATTTGTGATGGCACCACCACTTCTGCGCCCACGTTCCTCGCTAGAGCGCTCGTATGGCTCTCCGTCCCTACCACTGCAAGTGGGCTCTCGTCAAAACTGCTGCCGAAATACGAAGGCCCCTACCGTGTCGTCGAGCGCACATCCCCGGTCAACTACCTGATCGAACCCATCGAACCATCTTCAGACATGCGCCGTCGAGGGCGCGACATTGTCAACGTGGAGCGCCTCAAGGCCTACTATGACCCGCTCATAGTGACCAGATGTTAGGTCGCCGGGCGGCTCCCTTTTCGTACCCGGGGTAATTGTAGAGAAGCCTTGGAAAATAGCGATGGGTTGCTCTCCCCAGCGCCTTCTAGTAGGTCGCCCTCTTTGGCTTCTTCTGAATGGACGCCGCTCGCGCAGAGAGTTGGGGCCTTGCCGTGACTGTCGCCATTACGCATTGTCGTTGTGTGCCGTCTATTAAACACCTTAACGTTATATATATATATATATATATATATATATATAATATATATATATATATATATATATATATATATATATACACCGGGTGTCCCAGCTATCTTTAGCCAAGGGTTAAAAAATACAATATTAGAGGCAGGTGAGTGAACGCACTTGCAAATTACTTGCAGTCACCTTGCGCACTACAGACAAGTTTTGTTTGGTAATTAACTAATTTGTTAATTATGATTATTTAATTAAATTGCTAAATATTGACTGTAGGCAAGAAATGCGGCTTGCAAAGTTCGGGAGCGTCTTCAGAAACCCCAATTCTATTATTCGCGATAAAGAAAGTCTCACGTATACCATTTTTTCCAAGCTGCAATGAAAGCCCGCGAAATACAAAAAGAACCACGTGACTAGCGCATTCGCCCGCCGCGAGAATGCTGCCCTCAGCCGTGGTTCGAACGAACAAAATCAGCTGCGGCCGCGACTCGCCGGCTCCGTTGCAGCGATAGGCCGATAAGTCGACGGTGGTTTTTTTGGCCCGCATCAGCCAGTTGGCGCGCGTGACGGTGCAAGTTGTAGCGAGCGCGGGCCAAGAAACCACCGTCAACTTATCGGCCTACCGCCGCGACGGAGCCGCGAATCGCGGCCGCAGCTGATTTCGTTCGTTCAAACCACGGCTGAGGGCAGCACTCTCGCGGCGGGCGAATGCGCTAGTCACGTGGTTCTTTTTGTATTTCGCGGGCTTTCTTTGCAGCTTGGAAAAAATGGTATACGTGAAACTTTCTTTATCGCAAATAATGGAATTGGGGCTTCTGAAGACGCTCTCGAACTTTGCAAGCCGCATTTCTTGCCTAAAGTGAATATTTAGCAATTTAATTAAATAATCCTAATTAACAAATTAGTTAATTACCAAACAAAAAATTATCTGTAGTGCGCAAGGTGACTTTCAGTAACTTGCAACTTCTAATATTGTATTTTTAAACCCTTGGCTAAAGATAGCTGGGATACCCTGTATAATATATATATATATATATATATATATTATATATATATATATATATATATATATATATATATATATATATATATATATATATATTGTTCTGAATGTGAATGACAGACGCTCCGCTGTTGCGGAAGACGACGACGACGATCGGTGGCCGTGGTTGTCGCTCGCACACGCGCTCGCCGGTAGCCAGACCTGCCTGATAACGAGCCATTCGCAAAGCAACGTCTGACCCTTTCTTGACAACACCCATATTTCAAGTGGTGGAGGAGCCGGGGTTCCCGTCAACCTGGCACTTCGCAATCGGACGCTACAATCGCCTTTCACCATGACTGCTCCTGGCCCTTCGCAAGCTGCCGCAACCACGACAGTCTTCTGTACTGGTGTGCCTCGGCAACGCGACCCACCCGTCTTTCGCGGCAACGACGAGCACGACGTGGAGGATTGGATCGTCGAGTATGAAATAGTAAGAGTTTCGAACAAATGGGACGACTGCGACAAACTCACGAACGTGCGCTTTTGCCTCGCTGATGTGGGCAGCCTCTGGTTTAAAAACCATGAAGGTGAAATCACCAAATGGTCGACCTTTAAGACAACCATCGCCGCGGTCTTCGGTCGTCCCGCCGTGCGCCGGCATCGCGTGGAACAGCGTCTGCGTAGTTGAGTCTAGCGCAGGGACGAGGCCTTTACAAGCTACATCGAAGATGTCTTGTCTCTTTGCAAGCACGTCGACCCATCTCTCGCCGAAATCGACAAAATCAAGCACATCATGAAAGGAGTGGACGACGAGACGCTCCAGATGCTCGTTGCTCGGAATCCTCAGACTGTCGCCGACGTGGTCCAACTCTGTCAGTCGTACGACGAGTTGCGAAAGCAGCGCGTCTCGACGTGCCGTGCAGCCGAAGATACAGCTGAGGTTTCCGCCCTTGTCAACGACGTCACCGCTGATCACACCGTTTTACTGCCACATATAAAGCAGTTTATCCGTGAGGAAGTTGCGCTTCAACTTTCCCTTGTCACCCGAACACCTGAGCCAGTGACATCATTTGACCCACATCTACGCCAGGTCATTGGCACACAAGTAGCGCAGGCACTACCGCCATTGCCGCCTACCACTACACCGCTGACGTACGCTGCCGTCGTTTCCAGACCACCGGCCCCAACTGTTTCTGGCACCTACCGGAACACCGGGTACTTCTACACTACGACGCCGCCCACACGCATGGTACCCCATCCTATATCGCCCACCGGACCTTCTGCCGTTAGCCCATGGCGTACCTTCGACAATCGGCCCATATGTTTTGCGTGCGGTTTTGTGGGGCATATGGCACGCTACTGTCGCCGTTGCAACCTCCGGTCTCAGGACGGCGGGAATTCCACAAATCAAGTTTCCCCGACGATCTTCTTCTCCTCTCGCTGACTCGTTTTTCCCACGACGCCCTTTTGACCCCCGCCGGTCATCACCGCCCTGTCGCCGATCTGTTTCTCCGATGCATCGCCGCCCTAGCCCCGTACGAGAGGAAAACTGACAGCCGCAGTTCCGGAGGCAAGAACTGCGTTGTCGTCGAACTTTTCAAGACCTCCTCTTTATCCGCCCAACGAAATCGATATATAGAAGTAGAAGGTGTCACCGTACGTGCACTTGTCGACACAGGCGCTGTAGTTTCTGTAATTAGTGAAAAACTGTGCCGCCATTTGAGAAAAGTCACAACGCCGCTTACCAATCTTGCGCTGCTTACGGCGACCTCGCATTACATATCACCGACGGCTCAGTGCAGAGCTCGCGTTGTTATTCAATATATTTTGTATGCCCTCAAGTTTGTCGTTCTCCCCCGCTCATCCTACGACGTCATACCGGGATGGGATTTCCTTTCTACCCATCAGGCCCTCGTCGACTGCGCTCGTGCTGAACTGACATTGACGACTCCGTGCCCCGACCTTGACGACCGCAGTGCGCCTTAAGTATTTGCCGCAGCCGACGTCCACATCGCGCCTTTGTCCGCCGTTCTAGTGCCTGTGTTTTCGCCTGCTGCCACTATTCGACCCTACTGTTTCAACCATTTATAGCTAGCGCGCGCCATCGAACCTTCCTCCTCCCATTTGCCATCATCGACTTTTCCAATGGTTCTGCGGCACTTCACGCGTGCAACGTCTCTGCTTGCCCGTATATCCTACTATGTGGCGAGTGCCTGGGGACCCTTGAGACCTTGAATTGCGTTTTCGAAGACCCAATGCTTCCAGACAAGATATCACTACCGCCTTGTGCCATTACACCTACAACTGACACCGAAGTTCCTATGGACGTGTTACGCAAATCTATCGACTCCCACCTCACGCCTGGGCAGCAGGAACAGCTGGTGAAGCTTCTCCAGCCTTTTCGAGCCTCCTTCGACCACGACCAGCCTTCCTTAGGTCGAGCGTCAGCTGTTGTTCATCGTACTGATACTGGTCAACAGGCACCATTGCGACAGCGTCCATACCGTGTGTCAACTGCCGAACGCCGTGTCATCAGTGACCAGGTCGATGGCATGCTCAAACGTGGCATAGTCCAACCATCCAGCAGTCCCTGGGCCTCTCCAGTTGTGCTGGTGAAGGAGAAGGACGGATCCATCAGATTCTGCGTGGATTACCGGCGTCTCAACCGAATCACCCGCAAGCATGTCTATCCTCGGCCGCGCATAGACGATGCCTTAGACTGCCAACAGGGAGCAGAATTCTTCTCTTCTTTAGATCTGCGCTCTGGATACTGGCAGGTACCCATGGCGGAGGCCGATTGCGAAAAAACAGCTTTCGTCACGCCCGACGGGCTCTACGAATTCAGTCATGTCCTTTGGCCTGTGCAACGCGCCAGCTACATTCGAGCGAATGATGGACACGATCCTTCGAGGCCTCAAGTGCAATATTTGCCTTTGTTACTTAGACGACACTGTCATCTTTTCAACCGATATTTTGACCCATTTAAACCGCCTCGAGCAAGTTCTCGCTTGCCTCTCCGCCGATGGACTGCAACTGAACTTGAAGAAGTGCCACTTCGCAGCTCGAAAGCTTACCATCCTAGGCCACGTGGTTTCGAAGGACGGCATTCTCCCTGACCCAGCCAAACTTACAGCCGTTTCAGCATTTCCCAAGCCGACTACCATGAAACAGCTCCGAAGCTTCATTGGTCTTTGTTCTTATTTCCGGCGCTTCGTTCGCAATTTCGCGACCATCATCGCTCCTTTGACCAAGCTCCTCGCCGGCTCTAGTGATATTTCCGCATGGTCTCCCCCTTGGGACGATGCTTTCAACGAACTGCGCCGCCTCCTTACGTCGCCGCCTATTCTGCGACACTATGACCCATCTGCACCCACAGAGATCCACACAGACGCTGGTGGTGTCGGACTGGGCGCTATCCTTGCGCAGCGGAAAGACGGCTTCCAAGAGTACGTCGTTGCCTACGCAAGCCGAACTCTTAGTAAAGACGAAAGCAACTATTCTGTCACCGAAAAGGAGTGCCTCGCCATTATTTGAACGATAGAGAAATTTCGGCCTTACGTGTATGGACGCCCTTTTGACATCGTGACTGACCACCACACCCTTTGCTGGTTGTCGTCACTAAAGGATCCAAGTGGTCGCCTCGCCCAATGGGCGTTACGCCTACAAGAGTACGATATCCGCGTGATGTATCGCTCCGGCCACAAACATTCGGATGCAGATGCTCTCTCCCGTTCGCCCCCTTTCTTCTGACCCTGCCTGCTGTACAAGTCCTCTCTGTGATACCACTGCCCTCACCATCGCCGACATGCCATCCGAGCAGTGCAAGGACCCGTGGCTTGCATCCATTCTGGACGTCCTGGCTGGTCGGACCGCTTCTTCCTCTACTCGCACGTTGCGTCGTCAAGTCGAGCACTTCGCAACTCGCGATGACGTGCTTTACCGACGAAACTATACACCCGGTGGCCGTCAGTGGCTACTCGTCATTTCACGTCACCTGCGGTCCGAAATTTGTTCCACGTTCCATGATGACCCCTAAGTGGCCACGCAGGTTTCCTAAAGACGTATTCTCGGATCAGGCTCCGACGTTGCTGGCGTGTATGTACCGTCTATTCAACAGTACGTTCGGGCTTGTGCCACATGCCAGAGACGTAAGACTCCCACTCAACACGCCGGCGGTACCTTATTACCTTTCCGTGTCCTCCCGGCCGTTCGAACCGCGTCGGCCTCGACATCTACGGTCCCCTTCCGAGCACTGCAGACGGTAACAGTTGGGTCACCGTTGCTGTCGACCACCTCACGCGGTACGCCGAAACTTCACCTCTTCCTTCATCTACAGCAAACGACGTTGCCAGTTCATTCTGCACAATCTCGTCCTTCGTCATGGAGCACCTCGAGAGTTGCTAAGTGATCGTGGTCGCGTGTTCCTCTCCGACCGTCATCACAGCATTGCTGCTTGAGTGCCGCGTCGTCCACCGTACACAAGCAGCTATCATCCCCCAACCAATGGAATGACAGAACGCTTCAACCGCACCCTTGGTGACATGCTGTCTATGTACATCTCGTCAGACCACTCAAATTGAGGCCGAGTACTACCGTTTATTACGTTCGCCTATAACACCGCCATTAAAAGCACTACTGGGTTCTCCCCTTTTTTTCTCCTTTACGGACGCAACCTTCCCGCACTATGGACACCATTCTTTTGTACAGACTTGACGCCTCCGAGTCTACGCCTCAATCCCAAGCCGCTACATACACTGACGAATGCCGCCAACTGGCACGGTCATTCACATCACAAGACCAAGGGCGCCAGAAGCACCACCACGACGCATCCACTAACGCTCCTTCCTACGATCCAGGCTCGCTCGTCTGGCTGCGTGTCGCTTCTTGCTACTCCTGGCCTTTCCACCAAGTTGGTCCCCTAAGTACCACGGGCCATGTCATATACTCCAAAAACATCACCGGGTGAACTACCTCATCGAGCAAATGGAACCATCTTGTGACCATCGTCGCCGTGGCCAGGAAATTGTCCACGTGTCCAGACTCAAGCAGTGCTACGACCCTCCCGTGTTTACTGGTCCCTAGGTCGCCAGCATGGATCCTTATTTCGCGGGGAATAATTGTACTGAATGCGAATGACAGACGCTCCGCTGTTACGGGAGACGGCGACGACGATCGGTGGCCGTGGTTGTCGCTCGCGCACGCGCCTCGCCAGTAGCCAGACCTGCCTGATAAAGAGCCTTTCGCAAAGCAACGTCTCACCCTTTCTTGACGTACAACACCCCTATTTCAATATATAATTTTCATATGCAGATACACACGATTAACAAATAAAGAAATCTGATAAGCAATCAGTTGTTCGTGAAATGCATTCTTTCGTTAATGATGCATAGTTCATTAGTCCTAATTATGTTTCTTACTCGACAAATACTCACCTATTGATTAAAATGTCAATGAGGCATATATATAGGCATGTTCAAATGACATCTACCTGCGCTATTTTCAGCAACGTACTAATTGCGAGCACGCTTTTTTTTCGGCTAATAAAGAAAGCCCGCGAAATCTGAAAAATGGCACGTGTCTAGACTTCAGCGCCCATCAGGAAGCAGCGCCCACAAACAGGATCACTGTGAGAGGGCAAGTGAAGACTACGCTGCCACCTTTTGCGGGTGGGAGCGTAGTCACGTGTATTTTTCATATTTCGTGTTATTTCATAGTGTCACGTGGTCGTGACGTCGACGAAGACAGCCGTCGGCGTTTGCAGAATGAAACTGTTCATTTGGCCGAACTTGTGGCCGGGAAAATGAGAACTAGAATACAGCGATACACGCTTTACAATGATAACGGCGAACAGGGCGTCGTCCGTCGATCAACTGACAAGGCGGTCAAGCGCGTCGGCTTTATACAGGCGCTATGGAATTTCTCCAGCACTATCGCTGGTGGCGGCGTTCTCTCTCGACAAAGCTGGAACATTCGCGTGCGGCGCGCAATCTTAACAAAACGGTCTACCAAAATCGTGAAGCTTCTCGAACCATGCTTCGGGGCCAGCGTCGTGCGTTGATAACCGTCCTTGCTGGTCAAACTCGAACACATCAAAATAAAGAAGCGGACGTGGCATTGCCCCCCTCTGAAAAAGCATCGTCCCGATGCTTGCAACAGAACATGGAAAGGAAAAAAAACAAGTGCATACACAAATAAATTACAATAACAAAGGAAAAAGTAGAGTCCCCCATGTTCGCTAACGCGCAAAAAACGGCTTAAGGCGCACGACATGGACGACTTCAGGTCGTGCGCGGCGTCGCTGGGAGTTCGTAATGCCGTCCGGGACGACCTCATAGTCAAGAGCGCCAGTGACGTCGAAGCACCTTGTATGGCCCGAAGTATCGCCGAAGAAGTTTTTCACTGAGCCACGTCGGCGTATCGGCGTCCAGACCCACACACGGTCACCGGGATGGTACTCCATGTGGCTTCGTCGAAGATTATAGTGACGGCTGTCGACCCTCTGCTGGTTCTTGATGCGCAGGCGGGCGAGCTGTCGAGCTTCTTCGGCGCGTTGCAAATAGGCGGCAACGTCGAGGTCGTCTTCGTCGGTGGCGGTTGGTAGCATTGCGTCGAGCGTCGTTGCCGGGCTCCTTCCGTAGACCAGCTTGTACGGCTCATTTGCGTCGTTTCTTGCATGCCAGTGTTGTATGCGAAGGTCACATACGGAAGGATGGCATCCCACGTCTTGTGTTCGACGTCGACATACATGGCCAGCATGTCGGCGATGGTCTTGTTTAGCCGCTCGGTGAGGGCCATTGGTCTGTGGGTGGTACTCTGTGGTCCGGCGGTGGCTTGTTTGGCTGTATCTCAGTATTGCCTGAGTTAGGTCAGCAGTAAACGCCGTACCTCTGTCGGTGATGAGGACCTCTGGGGCGCATGACGCAGGAGGATGTTCTCAACGAAGAACTTCGCTACCTCGGCGGCACTGCCTCTGGGTAGGGCCCTGTCTCGGCGTAGCGGGTTGAGGTAGTCGGTAGCTACGACGATCATTTGTTTCCGGTATTGGACGTCGGGAACGGCCCCAGTAAGTCCATCCCAATTTGCTGGAACGGCCGTCGAGGGTGGCTCGATAGGCTGGAGAAGTCCGGCTGGCCTAGTCGGCGGTGGTCTTGCGGTCGCTGACAGTCCCGGCAGGTCTTGACGTAGCAAGTTACGTCGGCGACAGGCGCGCGGCCAGTAGTACTTTTCCTGTATTCTTGCGAGCGTGCGAGAAACACCAGGTGTCCAGACGTCGGGTCGTCATGCAGAGCCTGGAGGACCTCTGGTCGCAATGTCGAGGGCACTACGAGAAGGGAATCGGCTCGAAGCGGCGAGAAGTTCTTCTTAAGGAGAACACCGTTGCGCAAGGAAAAACGACGTCAGTCCTCTCGTGAATACCTTGGGAACAACGGTGGTCCTGCCCTCGAGGTATTCCACAAGGCCCTTGAGTTCTGGGTCCGCTCGCTGTCGTTCGGCGAAGTCTTCGGCACTTATGGTTCCCACGAAGCAGTCATCCTCCATGTCGTCCTGCGGCGGTGGGTCGACGGGGGCGCAGGGCAGGCAGTCAGCGTCGGAGTGTTTTCTTCCGGACTTGTAACGACGGTTATGTCAATTCTTGAAGTCGTAGGCTCCACCGTGCGAGGCGACCTGAAGGGTCCTTCAAGTTAGCTAGCCAACACAAGGCGTGGTGGTCGCTCACAACTTTGAAGGGCCGGCCGTAGAGTTAGGGGCGAAACTTCGATGTAGCCCAGATGATGGCCAGGCACTCCTTTTCTGTTGTGGAGTAGTTGATTTCTGCCTTTGATAGCGACCGCTAGCATAACTGATGAGCCCTTTCGAATCCGTCGGTCTTTTTGCACAAGGACGGCGCCGAGTCCTACGCTGCTTGCGTCGGTGTGGATTTCCGTATCGGCGTATTCGTCGAAATTGCGCAAGTATGGGAGGCGTCTGCAGGCGTCGTTTCAGTTCTTGAAATGCTTGAACTTGCGACGTTCCCACCTGAATTCGACGTCGGCCTTCGTGAGTTGCGTCAGTGGCTCGGCGATCCGTGAAAATTCCTTGACGAAACGGCTGTAATAGGCGCACAAGCCGAGAAAACGGCGTACGGCCTTCTTGTCGGTGGGCGTCGGGAAGTCAGTGATGGCAGCTGTTTTCCGCGGGTCCGGGCGAACACCATTCCTTGCTGATCACGTGACCCAAGAACAAGAGCTCCTCGTACGCGAAGCGGCACTTTTCAGGCTTCAAGGTGAGTCCGGAGGTCTGATTGCTTGAAGTACAACTTCAATGCGCCGAAGGTGTTCGTCGAAGTTTGAGGAAACACAACGACCGTCGTCCAAGTACACGAGACACGTCTGCCACTTCAAGCCGGCCAGTACTGTATCCATAAACCCGTTGAAAGTCGCAGGTGCCGAGCAAAGACCAAAGGGCATGACCTTGAACTCGAACAGGCCGTCTGGTGTTATAAAAGCAGTCTTTTCTCGGTCTCTCTCGTCGACTTCCTATTTGCCAGTAACCGGTCTTGAGGTCCATCGACGAAAGTACTTTGCGTTGTGTAATCGATCCAGGGTGTCGTCTATCCGGGGAAGGGGATACACGTCCTTCTTCGTGACTTTGTTTCAGGCGACGATAATCGACGCAAAAACGTAGAGTCCCATCCTTCTTCTCACTAGCACCACCGGGGATGCCCACGGACTCTTCGACGGCTGGATGATGTCGTCGCGTAGCATTTCGTCGACCTGTTTCTTCACGGCCTCGCGTTCTCGCGTCGAACTCTGTACGGGCTCTGACGGAGTGGTCTGGCGCTTTCCTCTGTTATGATGCGATGTTTTGCCACGGGAGTCTGCCGAATTCTTGACGACGACGAAAAGCAGTCCTTGTATTGCAAGAGCAGGGTTTTGAGCTGTTCTTGTTTGTGCTTCTGAAGGCTGGATTGATGTCGAAAGCTGGTTGCAGGTGCTTTATTCGTCGGAGTAGGCTCGGGAGAATCGGTGAGGCCGAAAGCATTGCTGGCTTCTACGATTTCTTCGATGTAGGCGACCGTCGTGCCTTTGCTCACGTGCTTGTACTCTTGCTGAAATTCGTGAGCATAACTGTTGCTTTCCCTGCCCGCAGCTCTGCTACTCCTCTTGCGACGCAAATCTTGCGGTTAATCAAGTGGTGCTGGTCGCCTTCAACAACGCCTTTCCAGGTCTGCTGATTTCTGAGTGCCGACGGAAATGATGGAACGCGGGAGCGAGGGGGAATGGTGACCTGGTCTTCCAGCACATTCAAGGCATGCTTCTTGGCGGAGTGTGCGGCGGTAGTGCCTTTTCCGTGGACAGTGTTATTGACTAGACCTCAGGTCGATGATCGCACCATGAAGGCCTAAGAAGTCCATACCAAGGATGAAATCTCTCGAGCAACGCGGCAGGATTACGAAGTTCGCGGGATAAATCCGGCGTTAATGGTGAGTCTCGCTGTGCAGATTCCCTCCGGGGTTACGAGGTGACCTCCAGCTGTCCGGATTTCGGGGCCTTCCCAGGCTGTCCTAACTTCTTCAGCTTCGTGGCGAACGGTCCACTGATGACAGAATAGTCGGCTCCTGTGTCGACGAGGGCTGTGACGCTGTGGCCGTCAATAAGAACGTCGAGGTCGCTAGTTCGTCGTCTTGCGTTGCAGTTAGGTCGTGGCGTCGGGTCACGGCTACGTCGGTTTGTTCCGCTGCTTCCACGTTGCGTCGTCAGGTCTACTTCGGTCCGCGAGGTTTTGTCGTCAGGGGTTCGCGTCGTGCCCTGAAGCCTTCGTCGTGGCGGCGGCGTCGGCGGCGGAGGGTCTTCGGTATTTCGTCGTACAGCAACCGCACCTCCATCGGTTGCTGCCCTTAGTTTTCCGGATGCGGGCTAGGTGACCGGCCCCGGGTTGGGCCAGTGTATGGTCGGCGTGGGGAGAGGCGTAGCGGCCTGGCGACGGCGATCGGGAAGGTCCTCGGGGGTCCACTGCGCTCCTGCCAGGTAGTCGGCGATGTCACGTGGTCGTTCCCCCTGCTGTGGACGCGGCGCGTCGACGGCGAACCCACGCAAGTCCCATCTGTCGATAATGGCAGCGGCGGTAGGTGTGGCCGGCTTCTCCGCAGTGGTAGCAGAGTGGACGATGGTCGGGGGCGCGCAAACGTCGGTCTTCCTCGGCGTGTATCGCTGACCGGCTGGCGGGCGGTATGACGTCGGTGGTGGCGGCGGTGGTGCTGGTGGCGGAACTGCTGGGGCGGCGCGGCGTCTTGACGTGGGCGAGGAGGGGGGCGTTGCGTCGGGCGCAGCAGCATAACTCATTGCTTGAAGCTGCGGCGGTGCCGGTTGAGGAACACCCAGTGACTCTTTGATTCCTCGCGGACAATGTCTGCGATCGAATCCACTTGAGGCTGCGGCGAAGGTAAACAGCTTGCGCAACTCCTCCCGCACGATCGCTCGGATGGTTTCGCGCAAGTCGTCGGTGGCTAGTGAGTGCACTTCGGAATAGGTTGCACACAGCGGCGAGCGGTTGTACTGTTTCGTCCGCATGTCCAGTGTCTTCTCAATAGTCGTAGCCTCGGTGAGGAATTCGGCGACCGTCGTGGGCGGGTTGCGGACAAGTCCCGCGAAAAGTTCTTGTTTGACACCCCGCATGAGCAGGCGAACTTTTTTGTCTTCCGCCATCGCAGCGTCGGCCTGACGGAAAAGTCGAGTCATCTCTTCCGTGAAGATGGTGACGTTTTCGTTTGGCAGCTGCACCCGGGTCTCCAGCAAAGAAGCGGCTCTTTCCCTGCGCACGACGCTTGTGAACGTGTGCAGGAATGCGCTGCGGAAAAGATCCAGGTCTGCAGTGAGGACTCCCGATTCTCAAACCAGGTTCTGGCCGCGTCTTCGAGGTAGAAGTACACGTGACGCAGCTTGTCTTCATTGGTCCAGTTGTTAAAGGCGGCGACACGGTCGTATGTTTCAAGCCAGGTTTCCGGGTCTTCAAACGACGATCCGCGGAAGGTTGGCGGCTCCTTGGGATGCCGAAGAAGGATCGGCGCAGGCTGCACGGGGTCGGTCATGTCGCTGCGGTCGATGTTGGGATCTGCGGCTGTCTGTCTTTTTCGGGAAGGAGCCCGTGCTCTGGCGGCAGTCCCTTCTGCCTGCGGCTTGTTCGACGATCCGGGTTCTCCTTGCCGTCGTCCTCGTCGCGGCTTGGGCTTGGGTCAGCGCTTCGCGGGGGCGTCCGGATCATGGAAGAAGCAGCACCTCCACCAGATGTCACGTGGTCGTGACGTCGACGAAGACAGCAGTCGGCGTTTGCAGAATGAAACTGTTTATTTGGCCGAACTTGTGGCCGGGAAAATGAGAACATAGAACTACAGCGATACACGCTGTACAATGATAACGGCGAACAGGGCGTCGTCCGTCGATCAACTGACAAGCGGTCAAGCGCGTCGGCTTTTATACAGGCGCTATGGAACTTTCCAGCAATATCGCTGGTGGCGGCGTTATCTCTCGACAAAGCTGGAACATTCGCGTGCGGCGCGCAATCTTAACAAAACGATCTACCAAATCGTGAAGCTTCTCGAACACTGCTTCGGGGCCAGCGTCGTGCGTTGATAACCGTCCTTGCTGGTCAAACTCGAACACATCAAAATAAAGAAGCGGGCGTGGCAATAGTCGAAGTCTATTGCTGATAAAAATTAAGGCACATTTGCGCTAGTGGTGCCAAGCCAGAAGGAAGTGCGGAGCTGGGCAGCCTTCTTTCTCTTGCTTTCCTCATCGCTTTCTTTCTTGTTCTCTTTCCAAGTTCTTTCTCTGTTTTTGTCTCTTTATTTCTGTATATTTCTATTTTTCTTCCTGTCTTTTTTCCCACGTGGGATCGGCCCGCGGCGTTGCTCTAAGAGTAGCGTTTCTCAGGACCCAATAAAGTTCTATGTCTGTCTGTCTGTTTTTCATTTTTTTTCTCTCTGTTTCAATTTCTAGCTTGCTCCCTCTTTTTCAATTTTATTACGTGGTTTTGCCTGCGCTCGAAGAACAACAGGAAGAAGACTTCTCTTTGGCGTCGAGTGCGCGCTCAGATGGCTATGCTATATGTGGTTCTGCCTGCGTCAGGCCAAGCTACGATGACAGTATACAGTCACCAGACTACGGACAGCCCGCCCCTCTAAAGATGCTCCGCACTTATTATAATAACCCAAAACCACGATATGAATAGAGAGACGCAATAGTGAACAGCTGCGGAAATGTTGACCGCACACGGGCCACTAGCATTGCGCCGCCACTGAAATGCGGCCGCCGAGGCCGGCATGCGATACAGCCACCTCGAGTAATCGGTAAAGTACCAGACCCACTAGACTACCGTGGCAGTCGAACTGCGTTGAAGACATTGATTTCTAGCACTTGGCAAGTGGGGACACCAGCATGAAAATGCACGCAAGAAAAACGAAGAAAGAAACTGGAAGACCACGGGGCGCTAGACGAATGCTTTGGCGAACTCTCTGTCGGAAGAGCTTCTTTCCGCGAAGGAAATTTGTGTGCAGGAATGGGGGGTGTCACTTTCAGCGGATTCAGCAGGCTGCCTGTCGGCGCCACCGTGTCGTGGAAGGCTACCGCCAGATTTTATGTGCACCCAACGACGCAGTGTTCGCGGCAGCTGGCGTTTATATATCGCGACCTGCCACCAGCACGTGGCTTTGCGTTGAGTGAAACATGCGATATCGAGCAGTCACTGGTCTGTTCCGCTGACGCCAGCGTCGCGTGTGTTTCGATTCGATACGTCTCACTTACTTTTTGCTTATCGGCAATTGTGAATGTGCCATCGCTATTTGTGCGTGCAAGCAACGTAAATGTTCGGGCATTTCGCTATTCTTACGCATGTACAATCGCACTGCCAAGGTGAGCTTCCTCTTTGTAATAACTTGACAAGCACAGGAACCGACACTTGCGACAAAGAATCGCACAAGGGCATTGCTGACATTCAACCGTATCTTTATCAATTGCTCGAGACGCAAACGGCTAAAGAGAGTTCGCGAGTGCGGCTAGGGCATCGAAAGAAGAAAAAGAAGTCACAGTTTCGCCGCAAGGGCGAAGCAATGAATGCGATAGCAAGCAATTGAAATGTCAGACGAAGAACCAGAAGCAGCTTGATACTTGCAGCGCGCCGCTGAAGCACAAAGAAGGACGCCCTAAAAGAACGCACAGACATGCACAGGCAAGCGTGAACTAACAACTGTCACAGTTGTTACGTCTATGTGCCTGAGCAACACGCTGCAAGTGTCGGCAATGGAGAATCAGACGCTCTTAGATATTTCTTCTTTTAAACTGCGGCGCGTGGAGTGACCCCCTGCGTCTCCAGCCACACGGGGGCGTTTGATCCAAGGTGTTCCCTGAGTTTTGTTTCTTGTTTTTCCTTCTACATCACGTGGGTGCAGAAAATGGCCACTTTGTGGGGCAGTTTTCGAATTGAAAGAAAATTAGGAGCGTTGCGTCTGCAAGTGTCGACAATGGAGAAGCAGACGTTCTTAGATATTTCTTTTTCTTTTAACCATTTATGGGTTCATCAATATTTTCTCATGATAACAGAAAACAAGCTTGCAAAATATCTATGTAACGTACTTGGGAATAGTATGAAGCAATTTTCACCAAAATGCGACCATTAGATTACGAGAAAAAAAATTGGACGTATGTGTCCCATTGACCTATGACGTGCCTTTGAAGAAGTAGAACAACACCTGTCCTATTGTCTCATGAGCACACAAAGCTGCAATCCTTTCCCCATATTTCTCGCACGAAGAGGCTCGAATCAAGTGGTTCAGATGGGCACTCCAGAAACTCTGTAAAAAAAATTCTGGCGCATCTCATTTCCAGCTGTGATACACAATGTGCGCCTGGGCCTGTTGTGCTGTGCCAGTGGCTCTGTCTGACCTCTTCGCATACACCAACCATTTTAGCTCCTTTTTGTCTCTTCTGTCGGGGCAGATAGGGACGAACACCTCAGTTGTGCCTCAGTTTCCCCCTATATAAAATTGCGGCTACGAATCACGGCAAGCCACATCACGGTGGTGTCACCTAATGCACGGAATCCTGTAAATGCATGGATGAACTCCATGCAGGTCTGAGGTAATAGCTTTTCTGTTCGAGCTTGTAAATTCGTGTTCTCTTTCGCTTCGCGGGTGTCTAGCATCGATCTCGTCATTATTTTCTTTCTGCCCTCAATTTCAGGAGCTACGTCTTAGCCACAGCTTTTGGTCTCATTGCCACTAGCACCATAGTGGTAAAAAAGGACAAAAATGAATTTCGAGGCCTTGACCGTCATAAAGCGTTGTCTCATGACGTAATAATGGCCATCACACTTGAAAAAAAGAAAAAAACACCTTATGCATGCCAGTTATATAGCTAAGCTTTGCAAGGAACCGCTTCGTTTTCCTTCAAGTACGCTTCAACAAATTATTGGCCGATGTGCTGCTCTAATTTTAAACAAAATCCATAGTTTAATGCTAGAAGTACTGCTTTCGAAATTCAGGAAAGGAGAAACCTACCATGAATCTAGAAATTTAGCTATCGTGCACGCAATGAAACAGCCATTACAAAATTTTTGCAGAACAAAACGAATTTAAGCTCAACGAAAACCAATATCACATATCGAAACGTGTGCAATATTTTTTCTTGGTTTCCTAGATGTTTCTCGCCCATGCCAGCAGAAAATCATAGCGGTAAGGGCGAGGCGTAGCGGCAGAGGAAGCTTTTATTGAAGAAGAAAAGGGACAGATTTGTCCCATTATCCTTCAAAGGGTTAAACTGCGGCGCGTGGAGTGATCCCCTGCGTCTCCAGCTACACGGGGGTCTGATGCAATGTGCGCCCGGTGTTTTTTTTTTCCTTCCACATTACGAGTGGGTGCTGAAAATGGCCACTTTGTGCGCGTCTCAGGGCAGTTTTCGTATTGAAAGAAAATTAGGAGCGCTGGGTCTGCAAGTGTCGACAATGGAGAATCAGACGCTCTTAGATATTTCTTTTCTTTTAAACTGCGGCGCACGGAGTGACCCCCTGCGTCTCCAGCCACACGGGGGCGTCTGATGCAAGGTGTGCGCGGTGTTCTTTGTTTCTTTTTCCGTCCACATAGCGAGTGGTTACAGAAGAGGGCCACTTTGTCGTGCGCGTCTCAAGGGCACTTTTCAAAGTGTTATGATATCTGGGGTTTAACGTCCCAAAACCACGATATGATTATGAGAGACGCCGTAGTGGAGGGCTCCGGAAATTTCGACCACCTGGGGTTCTTTAACGTGCACCTAAATCTAAGCACACGGGCCTCAAACATTTTCGCCTCCACCGAAAATGCAGCCGCCGCGGCCGGGATTCGATCCCGCGACCTTCGGGTCAGCAGTCGAGCGCCATAACCACTAGACCACCGTGGCGGGGCTTTCAAAGTGTTAGGAAATTAGCAGCATTGCAGCGTGATCGACAAAATGCTCACGCTCCTCCCAGATTTGCTTACCAGCAGCGGTACATTGTGTATATAAACAGCTCGCCGTTATTAAAAGCGAAGCACTTCTTAGCGAACATCTGCGACTTTGAGCGTATCTATCTATCTATCTATCTATCTATCTATCTATCTATCTATCTATCTATCTATCTATCTATCTATCTATCTATCTATCTATCTATCTATCTATCTATCTATCTATCTATCTATCTATCTAGCCGCCTACGACTTTGTGCTCTCCTGGGTGCTTGGTTAATCGAATGTACACCAAAATTGGTATGGCGTAACATGACTGTATGACGAACATAAATGACAAGTCCTAACATGAAAATCGTGGACACGCATGTTTTGTACAGCATGATTTACATGCCACGCTCATGGTGCGCTGGCGCCCGTTTCGCTAGCTTGATATACACCAAAATGGTATCTTGTGACGTGACTGTGTGACGAACATAAATTACACGAGTTCACTGAAAATCATGACACGCATGTCATGTACAGAATGACTTACGTGCCACGCTCATGGTGCGCTGGCGGCCGTTTCGCTAGCTTGATCTACCCCGAAATTGGTATTGCGTGTCGTGACTGTGTGACGAACATAAATAACACACGAGTTAACATGAAAATCAGACACGCATGTCATGTAGTACAGCATGACTTACGTGCCACGCTCATGGTGCACTCGTGGCGGTTTCGCTAGCTTTATATGCACCAAAATTAGTATCTTGCGACGTGACTGTGTAACGAACATAAATAACACGAGTTAACATAAAAATCATGACACGCATGTAATGTACAGCATGACTTACGTGCCACGCTCATGGGGCGCTGGCGGCCGTTTCGCTAGCTTGATATATACACCAAAATTGGTATCTTGCGACGTGACTGTGTGACGAACATAAATAACACGAGTTAACATGGGAATCAGGACACGCAGGTCATGTACAGTATGACTTACGTGCCACGCTCATGGTGCGCTGGCGGCCGTTTCGCTAGCTTGATATACACCGAAATTGGTATCTTGCGACGTGACTTCGTGACGAACATAAATAACACGAGTTAACATGAAAGTCATGACACACATGTTATGTACAGCATGACTTACGTACCACGCTCATGGTGCGCTGGCGGCCGTTTCGCTAGCTTGATCTACCCCGAAGTTGGCATTGCGCGACCTTATTGTGTGACGAACATAAATAATAGGAGTTAACATGAAACCATGACACGCATTTTCCTTAGTGACATACAAGACGATGTATGCAGCTCTTTGCTGGCTGCTTCGCATTACATCGATTCCCAAAATGCGTGGGATCTGCCGGCTTTTTTCTCTGGCGTATACAATGCGTGTGCTTGAGTTCTCTAACGCAGCGCTGGGGAGCGAGGGGTTGCTGGTTCGCATCCGCGGTCGGCTACTTCAGAATTTTTTTAGGGGCGAAGCTCCTTACGCCGTGGGTCTGCCCATCCTCCGTTTGTAGGTTTGTTTGTTTGTAGTAGCCACCTCTAGTTCGTGAGAAGCGCGCGTTCTGGTATGCAGTAGAAGAAGAAAACGACGTTGACGAGTGAGACTCTCGTGCGTGTTCGCCTGTGTGGTATTCTTTCTTCGTTAGTGTGCGCGTTCTGGTATGCAGTAGAAGAAGAAGACGACGTTGACGAGTGACACTCTCGTGCGTGTTCGCCTGTGTGGCGTTCTTTCTTCTTTACTACGTCTCGTGTTTTCAACGACACCCGAAGACAACATTTCAGAAGTAACGCGCTATGAGGCTCCCACGTGGCACGCTTTCTCTTTAGCTCCGAGTCGCCAGATGGAAGACAAGGCTGCAGAACGGAGGGCACGGAAGGCGGCGGCAGCGTGCGCTCGCAGACAGAATCCTGAGATGAGAGCCCGCGAGGCCGAAGCTGCACGTCGACGCCGCCAAGCAGATTCCGCCGTTCGAGCCCGCGAAGTCGAAGCTGCTCGACAAGCTGCACGGCTGCGGCGAGAAGACCCCGCCGTTCAAGCCCGCGAGGCCTAAGCTGCTCGACAAGCTGCACGGCTGCGGCGAGAAGACCCCGCCGTTCGAGCCCGCGAGGTCGAAGCTGCTCGACAAGCTGCACGGCTGCGGCGCGAAGACCCCGCCGTTTGAGCCCGCGAGGCCGAAGCTGCACGGCTGCGGCGCGAATCAGATCTTCAAAATGTGAAGGACCGTGAAGCGGCGAGAAAGCGCGCGTACCGGCAGGCAGAGCCCGAGGCTGTACGAGCACGTGAAGTGGCTGCAAAACGCATCAGGCGGGCTCAGCCCGAAGGCGCCGACGCGCGCTTCCAACGGGACTTCCTTGATAAAGTTTCGGCCATTGTTGGGGTGTGTGCGACAGATTGCGGTTCTCAAACAATCTAGTCACAATATCTTCCATCAAGAAGGACCACCCTCCAATGCCATCGCCGTGCTGTAGCGCGAGGTCGCTTCGCCCCACTTATCATCATTCCCCACGTGGATATGCTGTGATTTTTTCTTCTGCTTTATTTTTCTTTGTGCATTTTGATAGATATACATACATATACATATCAGGGGCATGACGGCGACGGCAACAGTAAAAAATCAGTCGTGAGTGTCCGTAAAATTGCTATCCCAATAAAACAAAACAAAAAATTGGCCGCGTATCTGCGTGCCTCGCTGCAAATGTCGTCGAAAGACGATAAAGGAGGCGCTGCATGAGATATGGACACCATCTAGCAATACGTCGGGAAACCGGTGGTAGCGCCATATCATCAGAACAGGGCTTTTTTGTGCATAGCGTCGCATTTTCAGCGCAGCCTAAGAAACACTACGGCCATTAGAATTACGTATCTACGTGTTTTCTAGTAAAGGAACACACCACCTAATACTTACGTATTGATGTTGCGCCTCAGATATGCGTATCATTTGCTTTTTCATCGATAATGTTCACAAGTATGAACGACGCCACCACTTCAACATGCCTGGGCGTTCAGCAAGGGGTTAAACTTTGGCCAGGTGGCTGAATCGGGTGACAGACAGACGGACAGACAGACAGACCAAAATTTCTGCGTGTAAGTTCCCCAAGAAAGACTATCGTCTTTAAAAAACGCGCCGTTGCGGTGACCGTCCCATTCGGAGCGTCACCAATAGAAGTGTAATTTGGTTTAACACACCGCGAGGAGGTGGCCTCTGGCCAAGCCTCGCTCATAGCGTCCATTCATATAAAAAAAATACTTCTCCGACGCTCGCCTGGCTGTCGCACCGCGTTACCCGCTCGCCCTGTGAGAATTAACTGCCAGGAGGGAAGACACAACGCGCGTAGCGTTTCTCTTCGCGTTTCACACGCTTTGGAGGAGTGCATACCGAGTATCAGTGTTTATTATGTGCTCGTTGATGCCATATTTGCGCGGGATTCACCATATGCGGTGTCCACGTATGTGTTAAAGGGCCCCTCACCAGGCCACATAGAAATTTTAGTTAGACGCTGGAAGTTGTTGTGTGCCGAATGAAGAGCAGTATACCGCAAGAATTTTTCAAATCGGTTCATTACGAGCTGAGAAAAACAATAATTTGTAGCGGCGCAAAACCATGAAGCGAGGAGGCGAGTTTCAAACCCTTGCCACTCGTCCTGTGTAGCCTTCGCAAACCAAATCCCTTCCCTGCCCTCTTCACTTGACACATACGCATGAACACGTCATGCGCATGCATGGTCACGTGCGCATGACGTGCCCGAGCCAGCCCGAGCACGCGAGCGGCGTTGCACGGCCGCTACCTTTTTAGGGGCGAAGCTCCTTATAGCGGCACCCGTTCGTCCCTCGTAGCGTAGTATGTAACCAGTCTTACGCTTTGACCTGCAAGGTGGTGCCGGTGGGAGATTTTTCCTGTGCGTTGTTGAACAATAAAAAATTCGCAGCGTTGGCTAAAAGCCGACTTCTTCTGTCTCTCATTCCCATTAGCAGCCATTCTTTACCTCCAAGGTAGTGCCTGTTGAGATTTCTCCTGTGCGTGATTAAACAATAAAAATTTTGTTCAAAACGCCGTTGATTTATGAAATAAATCAACAAAAGACGCCAGATGTTTTGTAAAAGCAAAACGAAAGAACGCCAGATGTTTCTAAAGCAAAACGAAAAGACGCCAGCTGCTTAACGAAAGACGCCAGATGTTTTCTAAGCAATGGTTTTCTAAACAATGAAAATTCACAGCGTACATGTAAAATTAAAGTGCGCTGCAAGTCGTCATAACTCATCGAACCTTTAGTATAAACGCGCCCGATCTCACGTCGGTGATGATGTACTGGGCAGAATTCACGGAAGATTCACGGTTTACCCATGAACCTCCGCAGCTTCGCCCACTCATCATCATTCACTCTGTGGATATGCTGTGATTTTTTTTATGTAGCGGCCGTGGGCGTTTTCTCGGCGTTCTCTGTGGTGTACTGCCTGTTTCTGCGGGGCGGGCATGAAAGTTGAGACATTTGTACGGGCATGAGAGTGGCGGTATCATGAGCCAGTGCCGCATTAACGTTTACTTGGACGCGGTAGAATAAATCAGCACAATGAGTGCTCGAACGCGCCAGAACATTACTTTCGTTTCCAGGGCTGGCGTCTGCTCGATGCGCTAACCGCCGGGAGACGAACGCATGGGAAAGGGAGGCACATTAGCCCCGCATCTCGCTGCAATTCACGAAAAAAAAAAATGAAAAAGACGCACACATTCCCTTTGTGTGTCTCATTATTTCTCTCAAGTTTTATTATCTATTCAAGCAACAAATTACACAAACTACACATGTCGCGTCAAATAATTATCGCAGTGTCACGTGCTACTGTTGGCGACGTCAGAGCACAGTCGTCTACGTAGAGGAGCGACGTCACAGCACTACCATCTACGTAGGGCCATTTTCACATGTACGTCATCCCCTCATTCTCTAAAGCGCGCGCCCGCAAGAGGAAGGGCAAGCAGCGTTCACCTTGAAATTTGACCCATTTCCGCGGCGCGTAGCGTTGCAAATTTTGGCAGACGTGATCGTGAACGCTCAGTGTATGCATTGCGCTCGTCAGCTCAAAATTGTCAAACCTGGTGAGGGGCCCTTTAAAGGGGTCATGAACCACTTTTCCAAGTAATGATCTAATGGCCTCAGTATCGGAGTGTACTGCCTCCCGAATCGATTGCCGCAAAATTTCTCGAATCCGTCAAGAATCAGCGGAGTTACGGGGGTTTGGCGCACGCTCCCAGCGCTTTCTCTCTTTTCTCGTGCCGACGAGCGCACTGGAAGCTAGACAGGGAGGGATGGTATGGGGGAAAGAAGTTACGCCAGCGCGCGTCATGAAACGCGATCGCTCTCCCGCTGTGATTCGCTTGCGCGAGTGCGGCGCCGGCAAGTGGCGGCATTCCGCGGCAAGAAGCGCATCTGATCCGAACGCCGCTCTCGATTTACGTCGGCTATCGGCCAATAAGCATGCTATGTCTCTTGCGACGTACAGCGGACAGACGCCCCGCCCACCGACGAGAGTGAGAACCGGCCTCTGTTTGAAAAGAGGGTGCCTGGGGAAACGGCAACTTCGCGCTCCGCTTGTGGCCATTACGCGGCGCGCACGACTGTAATATTTGGCAGAGCAGTTCATAGCCGTGTCAGCTTTCCGCAGCATGTGTTTTTTCAATCAGCCCAAGGGGTGCTTCATGACCCCTTTAAGAACTTCAGCTACCGCAAGGGTTAAATCATGATCATGGGCGTTAGTCGTCGGTACGGAGACGTGCCACTAGGCGTCAACGTGAGTCGTGCACATCAGGCGGTGCTACATCTGCCAAACAACAATAGACATTATGCAAACTCTGATATACCAATGCACTAAAGCAATCAACTACTTCTGTGAGGACACGTTTCACTTTCGTGTTATACCAATTCCTATGACAGAGGGATCAACCATCTTTTCGTCTTACTACTTCGAGAGCGGTTAACCAAACGGAGTCTATAATGGTAAATTTTGCGCACGCAACACGAAGACACAAACGAAAAGCTCACAAGGACCAGCGCAATCAAGAATAATAAAAAACGGGATCGCAATGGAATGTTTTCATTCAGCTCTAGCAAAAACGTGCAAGCACAAGTTAAATCAATCTTTCCTAGAGCAGAAGTTACGGCTGAAAAAGGCTGAATAACCTACCCTGATTCTGCTAACTGCAAGGGAAGGGCTATGAAAGAAAATTAAATCCTTGGAGAAAGAGGTGCAAAGAAGCCAGGGTGCTAAGAAAATTTCGGTGATCCCCTACATGCATGGTTTTTTTCATAAGGTGGCGGCTAAGTATGATGTCAAGGTAGTTTCCTCGGCAAAGAACAAGGTAGGGGCCCTGTGTCCTGCTGTAAATAATTTGTACGAAGACAGGCCTAGAGATATCAATAATAAATGTGCAAAGCGTGCTGGTCACTGGATGGTTAAGTGCAAAAGAAATGTAGTTTGTAAGATTCCGTTCAAATGTGGCCGGTGTTATGTCGGTCAAACTGGCCGATGCTTGAATGTTAGGTTAAAAGAGCCCTTGGCCAAATTGAAGGGAAGGCCAGAAACACATCTAGCAATGCATTGTGCACGTTGTTCTTCGGGTTGATGTAGTCCTATGTGTAACCAAAACTGATATTTTATATACTCATCCTAATCAGACAACAAGAGAGATTGTAGAAGCTTGGCATATCCTTCAAAGCATGTGAATCAGCCATCCTTCCGTAGCGCTGAATGACAACGAATTTGAATTGCTAAACAAGATTTTATAGTGCAACGTGTTCGTCAAAGGTTTTAGAGTTTTTATGTAAATGAATACACTATGCCGTTCTACTCATGCACAGTGATCATGGGGTGCCTGGAAGCGATTATATATTGTTTTCTTATTGAATAAAGGTCAGTTGATAGTCTGCACTGGTCCTTGTGAACTTTTCGTTTGTGTCTTGGTGTTGCGTGCGCAAAATTTATCCTTATGCATCCAAACCAACTAGACCGCCTTTCAGTTCTACTGCAAGCGGAGTCGCAAATGTCATAGTGGATACATAAAATACCCAAAATGCAAAGGGATGTGACCGGTTGAATAGAGATAACGGAGCTAAGTCTGGAGTTCGGAGACCCAATGATCGAATAAATACCGCGACTTGCAGGAATTCAGTTGCACCTAAAATGTCACCGTACTCAAAGACTAAACGTGTGTTTAGGACGAAATGTGAACGATGCAGAGTACTGTAAGCACTGTTTGGAAAAAGTTTATTACACTATGTACGTATACAAGGACCTGATAAGTGGCTTCACGCGACATCCATTTTTCCACAGGCTATGAGCTGTATACCATCAACAACGTTTCTATATTTCTTGGGGGAACCGGGTTCTGAAAGGTGCAGATGCAAAACAGGGCCCAGAGGGTTTATACTTCTTATCCTACTGTATCTAGTACATGAGGGGAAAGGTGGTGACAATAAAAATTGCCCGACAGACTCCACTTGCGAAAGAATACATCTATCTGCTGGACGACGCATAAGGTAGACATCAGGAACTGCAGATTTAACTGTAACTCCGACAACGAGAAAATTGAATTACTAACCCGCGTTTCCATGATCGCGTGATGGTCCTTTCGTCGGGTCGTTCTACAAGCTGAAGAAAGCTGGAAATAAATAACATCAAAGATCCGATTCAGCCCGAAAACAGGCTCCGGAGGTGGCCGCTACCTATATACAACCGAACGCCTATGGGAGAAGGCAGCATTATAAAATACGAGATAAATAAATAAATAAATAAATAAATAAATAAATAAATAAATAAATAAATAAATAAATAAAAGCAGTACGTCACGCACGCCCACGCCAAGCTTCGCTTGCCCCCCTTTCCCTGATATAAGAACGGTTCTTGATTTTTTTTTAAATTCTGGCTTTGACTGAACGTTCTAGAAGTGTTTGTCAGGTGATTTGCGTGGCCGCGCTGTTTCGTTAAAGTCATAACTGGAGCTGCGACAGTTTCTTTGTGGCCACTAGTTTTCATATATCCTACAGTGTTCTTGAAATCCACTTTCTCCTTAATATTCCGTTACTTTTGTTTGCGAACTGCATTTCACCTTCAGGCAGAGAATGTGGCAAAGCGAAGCGATGTTGCTCTTTATGTGCACGCTCCTAACATCTTCCTTGCTTGTTGAAGTGAGCGTGAGCGAAGGAACCTTTCTTCTCCTTCTATTTTTTTCGTCTACATAGCTGTTCACCTATGTACGCTTTCCCCTCCACGGATGACAACATTCTACGGCTCTGAGTAGAAGACACTGAGATCGGGCTAGTTGGTACTGATCCATATTTTCTATAAGCGCGAAGGACACGTTACACAAACGAAGCACACGGGACAAGCGCTACTTTCAACTAAGGTTTTAATGGGCGGCACACCAAATATATATTTGGTGTGCCGCCCATTAAAACCTTAGTTGAAAGTAGCGCTTGTCCCGTGTGCTTCGTTTGTGTAACGTGTCCTTCGCGCTTATAGAAAATATGGCTCTGAGTACTTTACCCTGCAAATTTCATGCCTTAAGGCCCGTGCACACTGAAGTATTTTCCATCGGCAATGAGATTACCGACACGAACGGACGAACTGAGAGACCCCAGTCTCTCGCATGCAATCGCGACGGAATCAAAGATGTTTTAGCAAGTTGCCTTCGGGGCAGTTTCGGGGTGAGCACACATCGCTGCTCATTTCCGCTATCAGAAAAAGTGTTTTTGCTGTGGTTTCTTCCACAGCGGCAGAAGCCGCTATGGCTTCCGGACGCCCTTTGGGAAAACAGGGTTCACACTTCCCCTCTAAACGGAAATGAACAGCCGCGAACTTCGAAGCTTTAATTAAAGTTGTCGTCACATTTAACTAACTACATTTCCTTCTCTGAGCTCTAGGGAAGTAAACAGCAGCAGTGAGAAGGGCTTTCTCCAAGTTCATCGGAGTTCGCCACTCGGAGCTTTGATTTCAGCGATATGTCGATAAGCCACGAATTTTTAGTTTTTTTGTTGTAAGCGCGGCAAAGACACTTAAAAAAGCATCCGTTTTCCGGCAGTATATTGCTGTTTTACAATTGACTGCTTGAAATCTCACGATCCTGAAATGACTCAAGACGGCAAACACAGCAAAGAGCGTTAGTGCAGCAAAGTGTCGTTTGAAGGCGACAAAAGTGACATTATTTGAGATGACAATGGTCATCTTGTCTACAGAGAAAGATCTGTATTAGTATAACGGAAATGAAGGCTGAGAGCGATAGAGGCAATGTTGAAGTTTTTTAAAAACCACAGACTTGAACAAGAGGCTATAGACAAATTGCATTTATTGCTATTGACGAGTGATGTCGCATGCCAAATTAAAGACTGACTTTCACGATATGTACGTGTTCCTTGTTTCTTTCTCTCTTTTTACGCCCTTAACTTTCAAACTCCCCATAACTCTCCCCAGTGCAGTGAATCATAGTTCTAATTCCGAACTGGCTAGACTCCCTGCGTTTCCCTTCTCATGTTCGCTTCCTTCTTTCAGGATTTCAGTTAAACTGGTCCCATTGATCGAATGCAGGCGTGATGTCATGTTATTTTGGTCATTCTGTCCAATCTAGGAAGTATAGGAGTACGGAATATTACGCAAGCATCATCACTCTCTAGACAGTGTTGTAGCTTCAGTGTTGTATAGAGATAATCTTGACAATAGCTAGAAACTTCCGTCTTTGAGTAATAGGATATAGCGGCTGCTTATACATTGCCTTGCCGAATACGAATAATCACTAAGGGGTGAACGGAGAGACACCACTAGCCGATTATTTTGAGCTGATGTTCTTCGTTCGCTGCACTGAATTGTACTGCGACACGCACTCCGCGAAAAAAAAAGCGTCTGCAGTTACAACTCAGTAAACCTTGGAATGTTGCAATATATTGCCTTATTTTGCGGACGTGTCGACTTGTTTCCTTCATACACATTCACTTTATTGTGAAACTCTTAACTATAGCTATTTCATGAGTTTATCCTTTTATGGACGCAACTGCAGTTTTATCCCCTCCAAAATCTTCAAGAACAGTTCCATTTGTCAAGCATGTAGCATACCCACATCCGCAGCAATTCAGAGTTTAACACGCACCCTGGCAACGAAAAACAAATTCCAGCGGGCCATTCCAGGCAACAGCCAGTCGATCCCGCATACATTTCAACGATAGAGGAGGCGTAAATACCTTCTCGCTTGAGACCTATAACAAGCAGTCCAACAATTCCACAAGTAGCGAGAGACAACGCAGTCGGTCGTTCGACGGCCGTGCGCCGCATCTGCAGAACGAGGCTACGGCAATGAAGGTGGCGGAGAGCGTAAGAGTATCGGCGTGACCACAGGCTACGCAACTCGCGGCAAAGGCGAGTGCATCTCCGTACGGCGTGCGACAAACGGCCTCCAGGTCGGGGTCGCCATAAATCGTCCAGGGGTCACGGCGTCTGCCCGTCACTCTGCCGCGCTTCATCGCACTGCTCCTGCCTCTCTGGGGGGGGGGGGGGGGGGGGGCGACGGCCGGCCTTATTACTTCCACCTCGTCGCCAACACCGCTGGAGCGAATCTTCTATCTCTTGGCTCCCGTTACGACGCCCTTTCTTACGCGACAGAGCTCGCACACACGCGAACCTTCTCTATATCTCTGTGCGATTCCGCTCCTGCCATTCCTTTTCGTTTCCTTCCTCGGGATGTCATGTTAAATGATCCCTGATCGGTTCTCTTCCTGCCCAGGTCGTTGGCCATCGGCCCATCGGTCTTACAAACGAAGACGATGATTACTCCCCATAAACAGAACGGCTACCGCAGTGCCGGTGGTTCCAACTGAGATAGGTGGCATTAGGTCATATGGTGGCGGGCTCGGTAAAGCGTGGCCGTAGCGAGACTATGCCCCCCTTTTCTACTTGCGATATGGACACAGACGACACGGAAACAACCATACCATTGCAATTATCCTTAGATTATTTTTTTCCCTTCTCATTTTGTGCCTGTCGATCGACACTGAGTGTCATGCTTTCTTTTTCGGCGTCGACTTGCTCTGTCGTTGAAGAAGCCACAACATCGCCTGTCGTAGGCTGTGATCGTATGCTGTCGTCGTAGCTTGGCGTAACGCAGGCAAATCATAGTCATCTGAGCGCGCGCTCGCGCCATCGAGAATCTTCTTCCTCATCTTGTTCTTCGTGCGCCTTGATGATGATATTATTGCAGGCAAAACCACACATAGCATAGCCACCTGTAAAATATTGAGCGCGTGCTCGAGCCAAATACAATTCTTACTCCTCTTGTTCTTCGAGGACAGGCAAAGCCACGTATAAAATTGAAAAAGAGGAAGCAAGCGAGAAATAGACAGAGAGAAAAAGGAATAGCAAAAATAGGAAGAGAAATAGAAATAAATAAAAATAAGGAGAAAGAAACAGAAAAATCTGGAAGAGAGAACAAGAAAGAAAGAGAGGAGGAAAGAAAGAGAAAATGTAAAGAGAAACAAAGAAGGCTGCCCAGCTCCGCACTTCCTTCAGGCTTGGCACCATTGGTGCGAAACTGCCTTTTTCTGGCTGCCGAGTTGAATCTATCCCGGGATTTCCTGGTGGCGAATCTTACCACAACATTTGGCTTATCCTTGTCTCTCGATGGGACACGATGGGCCACATCAATGTCTCTATCGCACAACTCGAGTCCCAGACAAGTGGGCATTGTACCCACTGTCGCCTTTAAGTTGTCGTCTGCAGCACATGGCAGTCCTAGTATGTTCATGTTCATTCCGAGTGCTGCTCTATAGTTCAAAGGGCTAAGAAAACGTCTGTTGTCTCACAACTAGAAAAGTGGAGGCAGTGAAAATTGCATTCTTGCGTTCTTGCATAACGACGGAATGAACCACAAGAACTGAAGACATGTGGACTGAGACATGGGAACCACGGGAACTAAAGACATGAGAAATTTAACCTAACTAGCGCTTGACGCTGAATGTGATATTCTCACAGAGAGGTGGTTCATTGTGCCTCGCTAGGATGAATTATCTCGTGCAAATGCCCTTTAGTAATTGTACTCCTAATTGAAATTAGTAGTACTAATAAAAACTACTGCATCGAAATACTATTCCATTTACTTACTACTTTCCTACAAGAGTACACACAAGCGACCACTTTCGGCATTCCGCCTCCGTTTCAACAGTATGTGCTTTAAAAGACAGTGCTGCTTCGTAATTTTGATCTTCTATGTCAAATATTTTTCTGCATTTATGACAGCTTTCAAGAAAAGTTCACTTCGAGGGAAAAAAGAGCACTGGCATTTGTATTTATCTCAGTTTTTTTCTTAAAGTTCCAGAATTGTGAGTAGGTGGTTCTCATTATCAGTACTGCAACACCGACACTTATAACATTGCATTGATCTCATTTCCTTTCTTTAGTTTATTCTTATTGCTCGTACTTGCTTTTGTGTGTTCTTTTCGTAGTACGCACAATTAGGGTTTGCCGAATTTGTAGTCCTAACAAATTTCATTCTTAATTTCACGTAATATACCGTATATGAGTTTCTTTTCCAAGCGCATTTCAGTGGACATACAACATGGCTGAAGGCCCAGACGCAGAAGCGTTTCACGTACAAGCTTCATCAGTTTAGACAGCAACGCGCTCATTCATATTCATATCGCTTCGCAGCGATACTATAGCCCAATGTAGTTGCACTAGCGAACTTTCAAAGCTTTATACTATGCTGTAATCCCACATAACGTTAACACGGTGATTTCAAACATTTTAGTTGATTGGTTACTTCGCTCATCGTTAAGCAGTAATTGAACAGCTCATTAGCGTCATCGTGTCCCTAATGAGATACTACCTTTAAAAATAAAGTTTACGGTTTGCTCGAGGTGTGCGCGACCCATCAGATTTAATCACGCAAGCATGGAGGTGTTCAGTGGAGTGCGTATAATCACGACGACGTGCAAGAGGAGATTAGCGCAACGCCTGCACCGAGAGATTAGCTGTTAGCTGATCTCGAAGGCTGCGTGGGGCTTCTGGATTTACTTTAGTGTCGCCTCACGAGCAGAGACTAAGCGAAGGCTTAGGCTGAGATGTGATTATCTGGGAAGCGGCTAATATATGCGAGCTCATGTACGAGGAATTCATTTCGCTGGCACCTTCCGGTAATTGGAAGAGTCCGCGGGCTCATCTTAGATGGCTTATGGGAAGCTTCGTCCGGGTCTTTCATCTTTGTCACCTTGGAGATTTGAACGCTTTTGTGAGCAACACGGGTGCAAAACACTGTCGTCTTTTACAGAAGAAATTTAAATGGCTTACTTGGGGAACAGTTTAGCACTGTGTGATTGTGCTTTCTGTATTTCTTTCCCATTCATATCAGTTGCTGAGACTGATGAGCCAAGTCAAGCACCATGTTTCCCTAAGGCGAGAAAAGCAGCTGAAGGTGAGACTAAGGGAATTATTTGTACCTATTCAGATTTGCCAAATTAACGTACGCAAGATAGCTTTTGTCCACTCCGCCGACTACGTAGTTCTGTGATTTATGACTTTCTACATTTTTATTGAACTTATATGCCATTATCCGGAAATAGTACAATGCGTGCTTCATCGGAAGTGTTGTGTAAGCTGCACTAATTAGGAGCTAGAAGAAAGCGACAGCTGTCGCACTCGAGTTCTCACTTGCCTTAACTGCAAGTAAAACTAAGTGTAAGAGAGCTCTAACTATGTTCAACTAGCTATAACTCAGCATCGCCGACTTCGACCGCAGGTTTTATCTAAATGCCTTGTACCGCACTGCAGCGTCATGTAATAAGCTTCTGATTTTCAGGTTCGGCTACAAATCAGTGCCGAACACAATAAAGAGCGTTAAGAGTTCTCCACAGTGTAGATATAAAAGATGAAGACGGTGTCTTTTAGTAAGGCGCGCGTTGTAACTCATATGATCAGAATAAACAACAGCACGAAGACAGATCACTGATCCATGAGTCTACCATTAGTACTTTGTGCTAAAAACCCGGCGATACTCATTGTCCCTTCTTTTCTTATTGAGGCTTCTTGCGCGCTCAGTATGGTCTGGCCGTTTTGAATGGCACTCAAGGAACAATCATATAGCCCGAATTGCGGGGTCATGCAATCCTCTTGACAGATTTTCGACAAGAGCAATTCACGTCCTGAAAACCAAGTGGCTCATTTTGTTTGGTTACTCGGCTTCCGAATACACAAAGACTTCCGCGATGCATCCATCGATCGAGAGAGAGAAAGAGAGAGAGAGAGAGAGAGAGCGGCCATGGTAAGAGAGCCCTCGTTCCGAATCACGTTAATTAACGTCCGCGTAAGACGTCGTTCCTAATTGATCTTTCCGGGGAATCTGCAGGAAGCGCGGAGAAAAAGGGGGCGACAGATTGGAATGAGGGGACTGCGGCAAAAACGGAGGGAAAGCATTATCAGCTGATGGTCCCGTAAAAATGCGGACGCGGCGTGTTCCTGTATAGCAATGTGTGTCTTTGCGGCGTGGGTGCATAAAACAAAGACATCGTAATGAGAACTCGCGCAGTTCCATGTCCCTTCACTTTATATCCATCGGGAGATTGTCGATGAAGCGTGGCGTGCGAGCACGCCAGCTGTATTCATGGGTTTTTTTCCTCATCATGGCGTTTTTAACGTAAATTTATATTTTCTTCGCTTTCTCAAGTAATTCATCTTGTTCCCATTTGTCGTCGTTTCTGGCGCTATGCTGTGCACGAGTGCTCCGACCGCAATTAAACGGATGTCATTTTGTTTCCGTCTCGTTGTAATTAAGGCGAAAGCTTATTTAAAGGAAGTGATGGTGCTGCACGCAATGCCGGACGGTGGGCCCTGTGGCAGCGTGAGTTTGGAGCCGTTCTCCCCTTTCGCTCTCCGTGATTGGATGCGCGAGTTAGCGCACGCAACGCGATCACGTTTTCTCGAGAACCACGTGGTCTTTAAGCCTGTCTGATGTGCTGTCCTTCAGCAGCTGATGGAAAACGAAACACACACACACACACACGCACACGGACGCGCACACACACACACACACACACACACACACACGCACACGCACACGCGCACGCACGCACGCACACGCACGCACGCACACGCACACACACACACAGATAAAATTACCGAGAAGGTTATATCTGTGAGCGCTCCTTTTCGGGCGCATAATGATCCAGCTGATGCTAAAGCCGTTTCTCTTGCTAGTTGGCGCCGAACTACGGTGTGCTCGCTGTTTTCCATGCCTTGTTACAGAAGTTTGTTTTAAGCAAAACTGTCGATTCCCTGACAAAGACGTCGCTTTTTTTTCCCAAGAGCCAAGGACGTACCCGTTCTTGGTCTAACCCCTGAACAGCCCACGATCTAATCCATAGCTAACAGGACGACGCGCGCGCAGAGGCACGCACACGCACTCAAGCGCGGACGGTGTCTTTATTTCCACTGCGTACTCTTATTCTGATAACTATATTTTACTGGGCCTCCAGATTATGCGGATATAGTATTTCTTTGACGCTATGAAGTCTGCGAAACAGGGGTGCCTGCCATATTAGTAAGTTAGGTTGCTGAATTCCCTTTCAGAAGTTTGATTTGGGAGCCTTGGTTATCCGGCCAATATTTTATTGATTTCAGCCTAGTCGATAAATATTTCAATCAGTGAATAAAAAATTACGACCCTTCCGTTTTTCCGTTGTTTCGCGCGATGTCGCGATATATTTTTTATGGTCAGTGTCTACCAGGGATCATTTGTATAGGTGCGGTGCGCGATACATTTCATGCTGGTAAGTGGAATGCATTATAGCGAATGTCGTTGCCGTAAATGTCTGTAATCTGGTGTATCCATGTATGTGCGCCACAAGGTAGCACGCAAGTGGTACTACAATATAACTAAAGAACCTACAGTTAAATCAACGTTGCACAGATGTTACCGTCGTCCAGCAAAACGCACGACTGGTACGATGTGGTATCAGCGCCATCACTAACTTACCTCGTTCGCAGCTGTAAAGCCGTAGCGTTATCAAAAAGAGGATAAAAATGTGGAATTTCGCGCTTATCGAGTCAGTAACACTTGCGCTACTAACTTCTCGCTGGCAGTTACAAGTCCTTCTAACTATTTGCCGAACTCCTTTGGACTATCCTGCCCTGGCGTATGCCAAAGTCAGTTCCTCTTAGACGTCTAACATCAATACATATATTCAAAATGCTTGCGTAACAAACTTAAAATTACGTTCTATAGCTCCAGTTCAACCTGTTACGACCATGTGAATGTCTTCTTTCTTTAAATAGTTTTCGATCAGGAGATTTTGCTTCTTTGAAATAAACGAAATGAGAAGCTTTATTCTACAAATGTGTCTACCCAAGTCGTCATACTTCAAACGGTCATAAGGAACCTGGAAACACGTTTCCTTTATCGGACACGCGGTAACGTCATTCGGCAGCTGGCCTTCCGGCGTCTCGCATCGATCATCCCACCGCAAATCATACGTTCCGCATCATTTTCTGCCCGAGAGACGGCGAAACCGTGTTTGACCGGGGAGGTCGGTTCAGTGGCGATATTGAACGCAGTCGTGTTCGCCGTCGGTCAACTTCAATCCCAGGAGAAAAAGAAAAATATATCTTCGGCCGCTGATCTAGCCGCGATGGACACGAAGTGTAACTTAGTCGACACCTCCGGACTCCATCAGCTGCGAGAGAGCGAGAGAGAGGGCAGTATAAGCGTAAATTTTATGCTTCTCTCCCTTCGCTCGACCGAAACGGCGAGCCAACCGACTCAAAACGACGTCGAAAATGACTTGAGGCAGCTCGCGAAGCGGGTGGCCATCGATTCGGTTTGAACCTCGCCTTTTTTTTTTTTCGCGCGGAGCGCGCATTTGACCCGAAGCGGCCGGGCATGTAGCATTTGCGCGGACATGTAGAAAATGTTTCCGGGGGGAACATAACGCTGGACCAGTCGCGGACCCACGGCGCTGACCGAATCCGAGAGTCGCTCGGTTGGATGCGTTTCTAAAGCGAGATGTACTGAAAAAATAAAATAGGGTAAAAGATCAAAATACGCATAGGCAACGGCTGGCAGTCTTTACACTAATCTCAGGTCGGTTCAGCCAGATCGAACGCAAAATGCACGGTGTAAGGAATCGAGCGGCCGAGTTCGTGAGCGCGCGATTTTCCATTATCCGCGTGGCACCCGTTGCTCCTTCCTTCACTTGCTTTGCTGCTGTTTACAAGATATTCCCTATTTTTTTCTTTCTCGTGTTCTGATGCTATATACTTTGTTAGTTTGCTTTGTTTCCTATGGTTCTCGTGTCATGTAGTCTCCTGGGACTCGTCGATATTTTTGCCCCCTATCCTTCCCCAACTACTGCTAAACCACGTTGTTCCTTTCAATGTCCTTTTGGTGATCGATACAGAGGAAAGGAACAAAAATAACGCGACTGTAAGCAAACATTCTGATGTTCCACCTGACGTAGTTCCTTGAGGAGAAAGGAGCGCAAAGATAATATAACGCAGCAGGTGCCTGAGGAATGTGAGTTAAATAAAAAGAAATGTTTGGAAGTTGGGGAACGACCACAAAGTATTTATCGGAAATGCGTAGCGACGCGTTCAGGAGAAGTTTCTGGTTGAGAAGCAGGCTAACGTGTTTTGTGGGAATTTATCATGTGTCTATTTTCTGCATCGAATAAGCGAGAAGGTTTGACTGGTTTAATGTGCCGTGTATTGCGCACCTTTCGCTTGGTTCTCTTTCTTTCTTTATTGGTTTATTTAGAACAATATTGACATTGTCCTAGGCGACACGGCTAAATGCACACATTGCCTGACTGGGCCATGCCAGCCATACAGCAGCCGCAGCATCAGCAGCAGCAGCAGAAAGACGACATTTCCAAACATAAAAGTATACATGAAGATCGATCGCTACCATTGTTTTACGCATATTAGATGTACAATTACTCAAATTAAAGGCGGTAAACGAAAAGAAACAAAGACTTCAACGTTGCACAATTTGACAAGTACTTACTGAGCACTACAAAAGTAGAAGCACAAGCATATACAAATGAATGCACATATAACTCTCGAAAAAAAGAATGAATGAAAGGCAACCAAGAGCAACCTGGTAGAGCTCACGAACCACATGTAGAAAAAGAAACGAAACGTTGATGCGGAATAGTAGTCTTCGTAGATTAACTTTAGCTTCATTCCTCGAAAAGTAATAATTCTCTTATCGTTTTTTGAAATGTTTTCTTCGTAAATCCAGAATTGAGATCTGCAATTAAAGCATAGTCGCTGAGGAGTTTAGGAATTTGCACCGCAAGTTTTTGTTCACCATATTCTGTTCTGCTATGCGGTGTAGGTACCAAACTATTTCTGGAATTATAGCCTGTCGTTTTTACGCAGTATGTACTTTGGAAGGAAGCTTTGTCAACCTGAAATTGCTGCATAATTTCGAGAAATAGCTTATATGTACGAAGTTTGGACACTGTTAATATGCTATATTTGCAATAATATGATTTGGTGCTGACCATACATCCTAAAGTTTCCATTGCACGTAGTGCGCGGTTCTGAAGTGTTTGAAGTGATCTTAAGTTATAGTGAGTACTGGTTGACTGCAATGCATCGCGCCCATGCTACATTGTGCGCGATGTGGCAATGGACGAGGCTTTGCATTTTTCCTGCTTCTGATTTCTGGTTCCGCGCCACGCAGGTTTGAGGTCGCAGATTTTAGAAAGAGATAACGCCGTATTCGCTGGCTGTGTTAAAGCATCAAGCTCATAATAGGCGCATGTCAAGCTTCTGTTGCAGGTCGGGCTGGAACGTGACTGCTCGATTTACTGCGATGCAAGCTAACAGTTAGAAAACATTCGTAGTGTGCATGGCCTACAGTCAGAAATAAATTATGCGTGTTGTTATTGCTCTACGCTCATGTAAAGAACGTGCATTGCCAAGAGCGTGGCAAAGTAATAGGCGTCACTGAGGCAAGATTGCTGTCTAGGTCGAATAACCCGGCACAAACTTCGGAGACTTCCCTACCTTTGTCAATGCAAAAGAAATGTTTCATAGTGGTGTATGCTACCAAAGCATCTGGAGAGAGGGCAAAAGGGAAGGGCATACAAGGAGAACTTCCTGACATTTCTTATCGCAAGGAAGTTGCAATTCATATTTCCACCTATTGTAGACATGTTGCGGAATACAAGAAACGCAACAATGGAAAAAAAAGAGCAGCGTGTGTGTAAATTGGTAATGAAAACATGACTTGCTATATAGCACATTGAACGTGCATGTGATCACCCCGCAAGGACAGTTTATTTCTGCAATAGACGACATGTTCATAGATCGATCGGCAGCATGCGTTCTGGAGGTATCTATCTGAAACTTGACCTTTGACTTTGCTGGAATGCGCTCTGCTAAAAAAATGACGAAGCTCGCACAAAGAGGCACAAGACTTGAAACAGCGAAACTGGACGATTCTGGAGACTAATCTGGTTGCTTCTAGGTTGTTTCTAGGCCTTAGCTAGGTGATGAAGGTTCTAGGTTGCTTCAAGGTTGTTGCTAGGCTTTAGCTAGGTGATGCTAGGTTGTTTCTACTTTGATTCTCAGCGCAGATAGTTCCGACTTAAACCACACACTGCCACAGACACGACGCGGTTGTCCAAACTCGAGGTATAGAAAATCGGATGAAACCAAGCGCTCGCAGCTTTCATAGATCTACGAGCACGTCGTCGTTAGTGTAGGCCTTCTATCGCTTCGGGGTATTCTCGTCGCCGCCGTTGCCTTTCCCGTTCCCTAGTATGCTCTCGTTGTGCGTGTTCGGGGTCCTCGGCTCGCCGCTTTCGCTTCGCAGCAATATGTTGGGCTAACCGTTGCCTTCTTCATTTTTAGTGGACCAGTGGTGAGTAGTGGGATTTACCCAATTTCTGTGGCGCATGGCCTTTAAGATGATGATGGTTTTCTTCGATCGACTTCGCCGCGTGGTGTGGACGTGTCTGCGTCGGCTCCCGCTTCTTTACATGATTTCAGCCATCTGTTTTGGAACTAGCACTACAATTCCGGGTTTTTCTGAACGGCTCTTCTGCGCTCTTCTCGAGGATATCACCTTCTTCGCAGTGAGTGAATTTTTCAAGACTTTATCGGACTTTGAACACTCGAGGCTGCTAAGCCTAATCGCGCCTAGGCTCAGTGCGAGTACGGCTTTCACACGGCGGCGCCGGGCCCGTTGAGGTCCGTGGCTTGAAGACACTAGGCGAAATGCCTGAGATCATCGCTGTCGATGGAACGGAAGCTACAGTATAGGATCTTTCCGACGATGGGTGGATTACCGCTTATGGCAATCGGAGAAGGCAGGACCAGATGAAGAACACGGCGCCTCCATCTGGCGCGGAATATGAGGTCGCGACTGAGAAAAAAGGACGTTACAATCGCACCCCGTCGACATTTCAGAGGGTAGTAGTTGGCTCACGACTCCCTCGAATGCCGGAGGACCATTTCAGGGTCATCGTCCGTCCCAAGGGAGGACTTAACGTTTCTCGAGTGGACCACTTCGCACTCTCCAAGTCTCTGATCATGGCCGCAGCTCTCACGGACAAACAGGCAGAGCAAGACTCAGTCTACCTGAACAAGACACAAAATATTATCGTCGTATCAACTCCCATGATCGCCAACGCCAAAGCTTATGCCGGCGTAAGGAGAATTCACACTAGCTATGGAGCCTTTGAAGTCTCTGCCTAGGGGGGGGCACCAGAGAATACGTGCAAAGGTGTACTTAGAAACATAGACCCTTTGACCACTGATCAACAGCTCAACGAGGCAATTTTAAACAGCCGTAACCCAACAGCGATTGGCGTGAAGAGAATGAAGAACACGCGAGCCGTGGTCATACTCTTCGAAGGTTCCCATGTGTCGAGGCATGTTGCATGCGGATCGGCGTACATGCAGTGCTCGCTATACAGAAGACAGGTAGATATCTGCTACGCTTGCGGCCAAGTTGGGCACCGAGCCGACGTATGCCACAAGAGCACAGAAGAAAAGGAGAAGTGTCACAACTGCGGGTTGAACATTCCAAGTGATACCCGGGAGACACACAGTTGCACACCAAAGTGCAAACTTTGCGGAGGAGCTCATATCACGGGAGACCGTTCGTGCAAAAAGAGATACCACGTTCCGTACATAGTGCGAAAACGTCGAAGGGACAGGCGCTCAAGATCACGGGCCGACCCAGAGGAGGACACCGGGGCGGCCATGATGCGAGGGGCACCTGCTGTTGCCGCATCCAGATCCCGCTCCAGATCCAGGGATCGCTCCAGCTCCAGGGAGCATTCCCGCTCTAGCAAGTGCTCTCGCTCTAGAGGGCGTTCTCGTCAACGAGGCGGTACCGGAGGACCTGCCAGGAGCCAATCCAGGAGCCGCTCTCGGTCCAAGGCCAAGCTGACCTGGGCGGACAAGGTGCGAGGTGGTAGCGGTAGCAGCGGTGGCAACATTGGCGAAGCAGGACCCAGTCCCAGGCCCTCGACCCCGGTTAGAGGTAAGGCACAGTCAGAGCAAAACGAATACGAAAAACGCATCCTTGCCCTAGAGCGGGAAAACAGAGAATTAAAGAATAAACTAGAAGAACTAATGGCCCTTATGGCCATCAAAGTTAGTGAACCACAAAACAGCACTGTAAAAACCCCCACGCCGTATCCACAACCACCCGCGATCGTAAGCACGCAAAGAAACGCGCACAAGCGCAGGGCAGTTGCCGCCGTGTCGGACGAAGGAGAGGATGACCTTAGTGATGGTATGTCAGACGTCAGCGAGGCCCCCTCCAACGTCTCAGCTGTAGAAGGCACCTCTACGAGTCGACGCGACAAGAGACGGAATACCACGTTTAACACCATCAGCGCCGTGTTAACAAAACTACAAGATTCAATCGCACAGATTAGCTCCAGACTCGATCGCCTAGAACGACCAGTTGCACACCCTAAATCCGCAAAACAAGCACCAGCTTCAGCAGCAGGAGCCCTTATACCCTGTCCGAGAGCAGTAATCCCGCCGCATGAACTTGCTGACCAGCACAGAGCCGATAAGGATTGTGCCAGTAGGGTCATCCCACTAGCACAGCCACATCATGGATAGTTCGCAGCAAGTTTTCAAAATCTGGCAGTGGAACTGTAATTCATTCATTAAGAAGAAGAATAGTCTAGCACAACTTCTCAGATCATGCAAACAAAAGCCACATGTCATTCATTTACAAGAATGCGGGTACAATGAATCCCTACGGAGTCTAACTTTTCCGGGGTACAGGGTAACCAGGCCGACCCTGTACCCCGACTTTAAACAAGCTAGGGGTATAGCCACTCTTGTCCGCAAAGACGTCAGCTTTGTGGAGAGGACCACCCCCGCATACAAGCAAGGCCTGGAATCACAGCTGGTCGAAATCATCCCCGGTCGTGCTACCAAATCCAACATCTTTCTTCTGAACGTTTACAGTCCTCTGAGGGACAGGCTTCGAAATTTTAACAACCTGTTTCTGGCAGCTACAAAGCAAGCCAAGGATAAACCGCTAATCATCGCTGGGGACTTCAACGCGCTCAATAAAGCGTGGGGTTATTCCAAAAATGATGGCAAAGGGAACAAACTTGCCGAGTGTGCGGAAATCCTTGGCCTGAAACTCATCACGGACCCGAGATTTCCGACACGCAAGGGCAATTCGGCACAGAGGGATACCACCCCAGATTTCGCCTTCCTGCGCAACGTAGAAGGGTCATGGGACAACCTACAGGAGGACCTGGGTAGTGACCACTTCATTACGGAAATCAACGTAAGCATTACACAACCCCCACCTAGAATTTACAGGTACATTGACTGGGATGTGTTCCGCGACATCCGTACCAAAGAAGAGAGGCCCCGGGAAACATTCGAAGACCTCATTAGTAATCACAAGGAGGCGGTCCACAAAGCCACCAAAGAGATCTCCACGGAACTGGAACTAGCGGTGCCTGCAATGGACTCTAGACTAGCCCATCTCCTGGAGGCCAAAAACGCCCTCAGAGAGAGGTGGAAGAGACAAAAGATGAACAGGAGGCTCAGAACCAAGATATCCGACCTCAACAAGGAGATCGAAACGCATGCCAAGAAGCTCGCCGCGCAGCAATGGGATGAGGTATGCAACGAGGCAGATGGGAAAATGCGCAAAGGCAGCAAGTGGAGCCTACTCAAGCATCTGCTTACTGACGGCAACAAACCATCCAAGAGCAGCGCCCGGTTGGAAATTGAAAGGCTTGTGCACATGAACACCAAAGACGGCGACGATCCGCAGACCTTCGCTGACAAATTAGCGGATATTTACATCCCGCTTGAGAGCAAGTCCATTCCGTGGAATAACTCAAGGCCCGAATACCAAGGATCCCTGCAGTCAGCCTTGGATAGACCTTTCGAGGTTGCGGAGATTGTTCATGTCTTGCGGGACCTAAACGGACGGTCGGCGCCCGGCCCAGACGGAATTACCAACAAGCTCCTTAGAAATCTAGACAACGCAGCGATAGAAGTCATTACAGAAAAAATCAACCAAGTGTGGTCCGATGGCCAAGTCCCCGAGGAGTGGAGAACAGCCAAGGTCGTATTCATACCCAAACCGAGAAAGCCCCTTCAAGCAGAGAATTTGCGACCGATATCGCTCACGTCATGCCTCGGAAAAGTAGCTGAACATGCCATTCATAACCGAAATAGCGAGCACATTGAGGACGAAGGCCTCTTTCGCCACAACATGGTGGGCTTCCGGAAATCTTTGTCCACACAAGACGCTATGCTCCTCATTAAGAGTGTCATAATTGACAGCACATCTCTGGACATCAAAGGGATACTGGCGCTCGACCTGACAAAAGCCTTTGACACGGTCAGGCATGAACATATTCTGAATGAAATTTCCAACTTGAGCCTTGGCGAAAAGTTTCACACCTTTGTTAAGTCTTTTCTGGCAGATAGAAAGGCTACAGTTAATATTGGCCAAATCAAGAGCAAAGAATACACACTGGGCAACATTGGCACACCGCAAGGGTCGGTGTTGTCCCCGCTTTTATTTAATATTGCAATGCACAACCTATCCAAGCGGCTCGCCGACGTTCCGGGAATCGGCCACGTAATATACGCGGACGACATCACCATATGGTCGGTGGAGGGCCCTCTTGGCAAGCTGGAGGGAAACCTACAACGGGCACTCGACGTCACGGAAGACTTTCTGGCTAGCACGGGGCTACAGCTGTCACCTAGCAAGTCCGAACTCCTCCTCCACAAGCATTTCCCGAGACGGGGGCCGGAGATCGACGGGGCGTCTATTTGCCTGCGGTCCAAAAGCGGAAAAACAATCCCCATCTGTGACTCAATCAAGGTTCTTGGCATGACAATTGGAAAGTACAGCAATAACAACACTGAGGCACTCAGACGTATCGAGAAGAGTACTCACAGCTTCACCAGGGTCATCTCCAGAGTTGCCAACAAGAGGAAAGGGCTTAAAGAGGACAATCTCATGAAAGCCTTCCATGCGTTCCTCATCAGCCACATTATCTACGCTGCCCCTTTCTTGAAATTGAAGAAGATGGAGCTCAATAAACTTGATGCCCTTATCAGGACAGGGGTTAAACGGGTTCTTAATCTTCCAAAAAGCACCAACACGGAGCGGCTATTGCAGCTCGGACTGCACAACACAGCAACGGAACTCTTTGAAGCTCAACGAACAGCTCAAGTTTGCCGATTGTCCCTCACAAAAGTAGGCACCAGGATCCTCCAGGAGGCAGGGCTGCAACCCCTGTTCATGCCCCCCGAGAAAGACAAGATCTCCTCGGCGATAAGAGGGGCTATATGCGTCGACCCGGTCCCCAGGAACATCCATCCCGTACACAATGAAGGGCGAAGAAAAGCAAGAGCCGAGGCCATCCTGGGGAAGATCGATTCCAGCTCAACCGCCCTCTTTGTTGATGCAGCCAAATACTGGAAGAAGGACGCGTATGTCGTCACAGTCGTCAATGCCAAGGGATCACTAGTTAACGCGGCCACGGTGGTCACCGGCTTCACTCACGAAGCCGAGGAACTGGCTATCGCGGTAGCTCTGCAAGAACGAAGAAGGGACGTCACCATCTTTTCAGACTCACGAACTGCCATCAGGTCATTTTCATCCGGCTTCGTCTCCGCCGCAGCCGCAAACATTGTTAATAAGACGACTGCTGAGGCTAACGAAGGGGAAGATCCCCTAACACACATCATATGGTTCCCGGCCCACATGGGTGACATCTCATCCTCCCCAACCGGCAACCCTAACGAGAGGGCTCACCAGCTAGCGCGTGAACTAGCTACCCGCGGCGGTGACCGGCCATCTCAGACGGGACGGGAACGGGGATGCATGGACTTCAAGGATCCATTAATATCGTTCCACGAGATCACCTCAGCTCACAAACTAGGGCGCAGGCTCTTCCCCCCTCCACACCCTGAATTGAATAAAGCGCAAGCGGTCACACTACGACAACTACAGACAAAAACGTACATCACTCCAGCCATGCTAAACAGAATCGATCCAGACTCTTCACCTCACTGTCAGCACTGTAATCACGAGCACTGCAATTTCGAACACATGCTCTGGCTGTGCCCCTTTAATTCGGCGTCAGGATTATCGGACAAACCCTCCTGGGAGGCTGCCATGCGCAGCATGGAACTCAACAAACAGCTCCTGGCAGTCCAGAGGGCCCGGGACATCGCCGAGAGGCTCCAGCTTCCGGCACCTTCCTAGGTGGAGCCACCTGGCTGAGCTAGCGGGACCTCCAGTCGCGTTCAGCTTCTGCCACTTTTGGACCACAATAAAGTTCTGACTCACTCACTTGCTAAACAGCTTTGCTATTAGAAGTGAATCCCAAGGGTTGCTATCTATTTACGCCATTACTTTACCACCCGTGAGCACGCTTCTCGTGGCTGGCCCTGTTTTCCCGTGTGCAAAAAGCGTTGCCATTACACGAACATGGTTAAACCAATATAGATCACGTGGGCACCGCATGGGAAAGGAAAGAACGGACGCCTATACAATTGAGTATCCTTAGCTGGTCATTTGAAGGAAACTGAAATTTCGAGCATCTTTGTATCGCTATAATTTTCATGGGAATCTTAATTCGGTCATTATTCCCTGTAAAAATTCGATTCCTCTGTTAATTTCCCTGTTCCGTATCTTCCTTTCAAGCGATTGTCTCGCTCTGTTTCACAGAGAAAGATGTTTTAATTCGATTCTCTCGTTCCTTGTCGACCCTTAGGAGTAAACCTGGAACCCTCCTCAAGGGCCCTCGGCTTGCGTTAGTGTGCCATCTGTTGCGCTCTGTTTGTTTACTTCAGCCGTCTTTGGGTAATTTAAGGTAATGAGAACCGAAGGCTTCCTTTTCTTGTTCCCAAGGTAATCTAGCTCTTCCGACTCGCTCGATTTCGGGGCAGCCATTGCTACATTTATGTTTTCTTTGTTTCGGTTTGGTTTTGCCTCGTGATGCATTTGCTCGAAGCAGTTTGTTTTAATAATGGCGAAGAAGGGAGGCGCTGTTTCGTTGCAAGAGATACCGTCATTTTGTTAGTTATTTTTGTGGCTGAAGTGCGTGAAAAGTGTGGAACGGCCCGCTCCTAGTGTGCAGCGAATGAGAATGCAAATTAAAATTATTGAAACACACTAGAAAGCCTTAGCGTCACTTTCGTGACTTCCGAACATAAAATCGCTTTCATTATGCCCACCGTTTTTCTTGTCTTTGCAAGCCAGCAGAAGAGCATATTGAATCAACATTATTTCTCGAAAGAAGCGATGGGTGAAAATTTTTTACGCTTGTTATATCTCGTTTATAATGCAACAGTCTTCACACACACGAGGCCTCTAGAGGTCATCAACAAGCGAAGCCAGCGGGGAACCTTCGTTATTAGAACCGGTTTTTTTCTTGTTTATGCTGCCTTCCTGTCATGGCTTCGTGAGGAGACACAAGACTGTTGTCTTGATTACTATGTTTAGAATTATTAATATGTGGCATTCACGCCGTAAAGAAACACGCCTGACTTGCTGGAACTCTTCATCTAATCCCGTAAGTGATAAGGAATACGGTTGCGGTCGGGAGTGCCGCATACATAATGAATGACAATATGTGTCAGTGTCACCGTACGCGCTGCACCTTGAGGGATTTCCGCTGGCGCTTCGTACATTCAAGAGTTTTTCAAGTATGGAAGATGGTGGCACGTGAAACAACAAGTAAATTGGCTGTTGCGTTGGTGATTTGCTTTGTTGCTAAGTGGTGCGATATTGGACGACACACGCGTGCCTTAAAAAAATTATTTGAAGGAAATCGTGTGGGAAAAAAAGAGTGGTTTACTTTAATCAATCATCGCGTGAAGGCGGGCGTAAGGAAGCAAGGAAGGCTGGAGGCGTGAGGTGATAAATTGCTTTCAAACAACATCACTTGCGGACCATCTCAGCTATCCATCACGGAGAGGGAAACAGCAATAACCTTTGCTGGTATCATAAATATCTGCCGTTATCTAGTGTTTCGTTGGTTCCATTTCAAAGAATAATAAGAAAATTTATTAGCTTGGTGTGTTGTGAAAATCAATCTGACGCAACAAATAGTGAATGCCCTCAAGTTTAATAATATATCACTCAACAGAAGTGTGTAGAAATCACACGTTCTAAGTGGTTCATTCTTAATGCTTTATGAATATCTTGGAACCTTGTTAATATTCGCCTTCAAAATGGCGTGCGTTTTATACCTCTTTAGGGGAATGTCCTCAGTGGAATTTGTTGTGAGTTTATTGCATATGCGCTGAATATTTATTACGAGTGCGCTGAATATTTCTGATCGCAATGCCCAGGAATGTCCATATCTATGAAAATGTCATGCATAACGTTTTAACATTAAAAATTAAACTGACGCCACAAGTGGTCGCGTTGATACGCTCACTGGTGACTGTATGCGCAAACATGACGCAAAAGCCAGCAGGGGCTAACGTCTAAGCAGGTAATAAAAGCAGCCGCCATGGTGGCGCAATTGTTACGGAGCATGGCTGCTGACCCGAAAGACGCGGGTTCGGTCCCGGTCTCGGCGGTCGCACTTCGATGGAGGCTGAGTGCTAGAGGCCATTGTACTATGCGATTTCAATGCATGTTAAAGAACCCCAGGCGATCGAAATTATTCGGAGCCCTACAATGCGGCGTCTCCCAACAGCCCAAGTTGCTTTGGGACGTCAAACCCGACCGACCAACGCTTTCAAAATTGGGTTCTCTCATTTTTCATACGCACAGCAGTTCAGATATGTCTACTGCGTTTGACTGAGTTTTAAAAAAGAAGCAATTTCTTGCTTTTCCGCACTTTATCGTGGGCGATCGAAGCGAAAGGAGGTACCTAGAGTGTCCGCGCTCTCGCTCTGTATGACATAAAGAACAATCAACACGCTTTGAAAAATAAGTTCATCACAAGTCAACCTTGAGCAGTCTCGCTCAACAGGTTATTTGTTATTTATGAAAATCCTTGATGGCATAGGCTCTCCGCTTGATGTGGCAGGGCCGCTCCGTCAATATTACCCAACTAAGGAGTTTTTATACCCTTGAGAGGGCCGCAACGCGATAATATATCTGGCGAGTGCGTGCGGTGGTAAACAAAAAGGAAAGAGGAGACGGTTACAGCTATAGGTGAAAACTGTCAAGACGAACCAAATGATTTCGCAGTAGATATAAAGACAGGCATCCTTGAGAGCAAGGTTCCTCTAATATCAGACCGCAATGTACATGAAAAATAAGGTTTTACCTTTTCAACTTGTTAATTTATCGATGCAATGTCGACGAGGTGTGATTTTCCGGACTTCATTCTTCCAGGTAGTTATTTGTGTCCTTTCATCCCACTTTTTTTCTGCTCCTTCATGTCCTGTCCGTTGCAGCGAGGAAAACACATGCCAGGTTCGTACTATTGTACCAGCCTGAAACATTAGCGTAGTGCTCTAATCTTCTGTTGCTTATACTATCTGAATATCGTCTTCGGATTTGTGCAGTAAAATGTTGAAACTTTTTACTGTTCCCGAACCAAGCATCCTTTGTACGCCCTACTTGTATTGTTGTTTTTTTCTCCATGTGTGCTGTAAGGATTTCGGTAGTAAAATGCCACCGCCATTTTCCAGCCGCTATCTCGAATGCCAAAGAAGCACGCCTGCCATTGGGGCTCGCATTGGGCCTCCACTGCCCTATTCACAGAACCTTGGATGTTTTGATTACGGCTGTCACTTGAGGTACCAAAGCAGGTGGTGCCCTGGTCCTTTAACGACCGCCACTTTCTCTTCGCGTGGGAGCGAATCCCCAACTTTTCCCAATTTCCCTGCAGGCTCGTAAGGGAACCGGCCGAAACGGAACCGCTCTCCGTATTCCACGCGGCTAACCCACGCGTTGTCCAGCACCATGTGTTGTGCTTTGTCTGCCCACATATCGACGGCGGGTTGGCTCGATAGCCTTGCTGTGACCCTTTTATTGCCTGCCCATTTTACAAGACACACCATGTATTCACCCGACTCCGCTGCGGGCTTCCACAACTTTTTGCCGCGGGAATTCTATATATATTGCCTCTCTTGATGTGGTCCTAGCTTTCTTTTGGTACCTTTGCTAGACCGCTTTGCAGTAAGCTATTTCGACCCATATCGTAACTATGCTTTCCTTTTAACAGCCGTTGACTTGAATAGTGTGCGCTCCGGTCGCGTAAGTGGCCGAAGCCGGTTATCTTCGAGCCGGTTATAGCCTAACATGCCTGGCGATCTTGCGCAAATGTGGACTGCCGCGTTGTATGTTTCTTTGATTTTTTTTTTTGAACGTAACCGCTTGCTTTGTTTTCGTAAATAAAACTGCGCTCTTTAGAAAACCCAAGAGAGAGGGTTCTTACAGCGATAAATCATAGAGCGACAGAATATTCTTCATATTTCAATCACGACATGGATGTGTTGTGATTTAAAATGTATTTTTTCCTTGCGTTTTTTTATTGTATAACGTACTGATCGTTACGTTGTCGCATGTGTTGCTGTAACATTTTTTTTTGTCGTTCTCATTTTCTTACGTATTTATGCCCGTTCATTTTGTACACTGTTCAAGTGTAACATTTTCTTGCATTACCTCCATTTCTCAATGCCTCCAGGGGCCTGTAAGGTACTTTTACATAAATAAATTAATAATAAATAAATAAATAAATAAATAAATAAATATCCTTGCTTTCTTTTTTTTTTGGGGGGGGGGGGGTTGTATAATGTTCGAAGCGAACTATGGTACAGTAAGTGCGCGGCGAACGGTTGTCTGCATTCCCCGCACCAACAATGCGCACAATCCTTTCTCGTCTGTCTCGTACACAGGCAAAATGGCAATTGCTAGAATTGAGCAGTGAAACCACTTAATCAATGCGGATGACTTTCACATTAATTTGCAGAGCATTATTGAGCACGACCACTTTATTGAAGACACTACTGCGCCTTATCAGATGCTCTATATCTCGACCTGCGCAGCTATGTTTTTGGTTTCTTCGTGTCGTCTTCAGTCAATACTTGTGCACGTAGTTTGACAAACTTATCCAATTCCTGTACTGAAAAATATTGCTTTTAAATATTTTATAACAGAGCCTATGGCAAGCTGAATGTTATCTTTAATGGGATAAGCGTTTAATCGCTCTAGCGGCGCAACATATCGCTGAACATTCATTTATTTACAATCTGTATTTATCACTATGAGGCTCCTGTTGTTTCGGATAAATTCGGCAAATACTGTCTCTGGGTTTCACCTGCTTTGTAATGACAGTAGCGCTACCACGTACATTGTTTCTTCAGTGTAATAAACGGTATCTTGCAATAATCTTTTTATTTCTCACTTGACTCTTTGATCGATTATCCAGCATAATTCGTTTCGGGAGAAGATGTTCTCGCGACAAAGGAGCTTTTCTGATCAGTGCTCCTTCCTTGCCATGTGGCAAGTTTTCCAGCATGTGTTCCCTCATTCCTTGCTGATACGTGCTGGGGTTTGACGTGATAGCAGCGTGAAAGTTTCAGACATTAAAGGTGAAACTGTCGTTCTCGCCTAATGAAATGATCGGAAGAACGTCAACACTTCAGTGACTAGCATTTTCTGACTTCTGGTGGGCTCTATGCTTATTGAATAATTTATTTTTATTTGATTATATCATTTGTTTATTTGCAGTGGCTCAAATCGCCGTGTTTATTAATATGACAATCTTGATTTCGACATTTCTAAAGGAATGAAGGAACTGGGACCATCGCAGCCAATACAATTTTTTTTTCTGCCTTTATTCGTCTGCAGGCAACGAGGCATTGGGAAGTTTCATAAGCTTAGCCATAATTAACACTCTTGTTGGTACACCTCACTCTTCGCCGGATGTACTTATGTGTCTCGAAGTTCGGTTGGAGTATGAGGTCTCGTATACCGGCTTAAACATAATGGAAGAAATCTACAGCGGATCCACAGCCACTATAGTCCTCCATAAAGAAAGCGACAGAATCCCAATAAAGAAGGGCGTACGGCAGGGAGACACGATCTCTCCAATGTTATTCACCGCGTCTTTACAGGAGGTTTTCAGGGCCCTAGATTGGGAAGAGTTAGGGATAAGAGTTAATGGAGAGTATCTCAGTAACATACGATTCGCTGATGACATTGCATTGATGAGTAACGCGGGAGACGAATTACAGCTCATGATTACTGAACTGGATACGGAAAGTAGAAGAGTAGGTCTGAAAATTAATATGCATAAAACTAAATTAATGTGGAACAATCTTGGCAGAGAACAGCGCTTTGCGATAGGGGGCGAGACACTGGAAGTTGTAAAGGAGTACGTCTACTTAGGACAGGTAGTAACCGCGGAGCCGAACCATGAGAGTGAAATAACTAGAAGAATAAGGATGGGTTGGGGCTCATTCGGCAAGCATTATCAAATCATGAATGGCAATCTACCACTATCCCTCAAGAGGAAGGTATATAACAGCTGCATCTTACCGGTACTTACCTACGGAGCAGAAACCTGGAGACTTACAAAGAGGGTTCAACTTAAATTGAGGACGACGCAGCGAGCGATGGAAAGGAAAATGATAGGTGTAACCTTAAGAGACAGGAAGAGAGCAGAGTGGGTCAGGGAACAAACGGGGGTTAAGGACATCATAGTTGAAATCAAGAAGAAGAAATGGATATGGGCCGGGCACGTAGCACGTCGGCAGGATAACCGGTGGTCATTAAGGGTAACTGACTGGATTCCAAGAGATGGCAAACGCGTGAGGGGGAGACAGAAAATTAGGTGGGTAGATGAGATTAAGAAGTTTGCAGGTATAACGTGGCAGCAGAAAGCACAGGACCGGGTTGATTGGCGGAACATGGGAGAGGCCTTTGCCCTGCAGTGGGCGTAGACAGGCTGATTATGATGATGATGATGATGATGATGATGATGATACCGGCTTAAAGCTCAGAATGTTGATATTACATTTCTGAGAATGATTAACAATATCGCAAGCATACATCGCATGCAAAACACGTGCTTCAAAAGTCCATAAATATAAATATCCCATTGTTTGAAGCCATTTCAACGCTTACAACATTCACCCTAATAATCTACAAAATGTTACTTATGTTGTCATGACTGCATAATTATGTAATGATTAGAGTCGTGCATGTTACTGGGCTTGTCAGATACTGAAAAAATTCCATGGTTGATTATTCCGTCATCGGAAGCGGTATAACACGAAAGGGAGACGTGTCTTTAGATAAGTAGTTCAATTTTCATTGTACATTGATATTTGAGAGCTTTCACAATGTATCTTGGTGTTTAATGGCTATAGCACCGTTTGATGTTAACGAACCTACGTTGATCCGAGTGGCACATTTCCATCCCGATGACTAACGTCAGTGATCATGATTAAGCCTTTGAGGTAGCTGAAGTAATTAGCATAAACCTGGACAGAGGGTATGGTGAATCACGCGCAAAGATGGCATGAACAAGCAGATAATTATTAATAATTGATATACACTCATTGAAAACGTCGTCATTTCAGGAGCGAAACGGCAAGCTGCGCGCTCTCCTGCTTCACTTCTGCTCATGCATACACTACCACACAGCGCTTCAGGAACGCGAGAGGCACAGATAGTAGCTTGAACCGTGAACGCGTGAAGGCGTCCCGCTGCCCGCTGGCGTGTCTCACTGCAGCAAAGCACTCATTCAAACCGTATTGAAACGAAATGGAGGGGAAATCAGGGAGCCAGCCTCCGCTGCGCTGAACTACCAAAGCGCGTCCTGTCGGCGCTCGTTAGTGTCATGAAGCAGTCAGTACTTGACTTGACATCTCCAAGACGGCGACACCGCCCTACACCAGCGAAGGTCACTGTGACAGGGAGCCGGTGTGCTTGTAAAGGCGCGTTTGTAAAGGCTCATTCATGAGCGTTGGTAGCGTAATGGGTAAAGTGCCCGGCTCCTATCGTCGCGGGCCGAGAGGTCATGGATTCGACTCCGACGTCATCGAAATCAACGAAAGGGTTTCTTCTGTTTTTTTTTTTCACTTTCGCCAAAAGAAGAGCGCCATAAATGCAGTGCCACCTAGGAAAAAAAGGAAGCAAAGGGCAGAGTACTTGGTCCAGGTTGTGCCCTTTACTGTTTTTTTTTTTGTGCTACGTGACCATAAGTATATTCCCCGGATGTTCGCTAAAGGACTCGCCTTAAGGCCAAAAGTAGCAGTATTATCTATGAATAAATTAGACGCATCAAGATGATCTGCAAGAATTTTCTCAGGCCCTAGGAACTCAAACATGTGACAGGGTCACCTATGTATTCGACTAGGATGACTTCAAGGCGAAAGCGGTCTTCTTTTTCTTTCGAGTCGATGTATTGCTAGTCCCCCCCCCCCTCCAAAAGTTTTCTGCACCTAGCGTGGTTTTGCACTGCCTCTGTGATCGGCCTGCCTTTGACCAAGCGACGACGTCATGAGGTAACGCCATCATGGGACCGAAAGTTATGTGACGTCATGATGATGTGATAAATTTCGGTGATCTATGACGTCCTGATGACTTATATTGTGACGTCATCACGTGATGATGATGTTATGATTACTCGTGTTGACGCCGACGCCGCTGACGACGCCGCGGGACGCCGATGGCCAATTTCCAAGTTTGTTGAGGCATGTAAGCCTTTCGTCTCAAAATATTACTGCACCACGCCAAGGCTTACCTCCAGGCACAGCTTACCATGGCTGCAGGAAGTTGTCACATTACATTGATAAAGGACAGGAAAGCAGTTCAAAATCTTAAGAGGGTGTTGAGGCGAGCTCGTTGGTACGGATCCATTAGAATGCAGCGAATGCAAAATCATTTCGTTCAATTTGTTGTAAATAGATTCTTTCTCGTTCTAGCAATGTCGTTTCTGTGTGCTCGCTCTATAGACAATTTCCATGTCGTGCTGACTTGCCGAGTGAAATATGTAAGCAGTCATTTCCTCTTTAAATCGAGCACCGGCCGGCACAGGGTTCTCCTGTATAGCAAGAGCGCCAACCATCCTAAAGGCTACATGTCCTCAACTTTCATTCCACCAAGTCTAAGAAGACCCAGCGAAATTGAATATCCTCCGACAAGGATAGACTTATTGGTTCGAACAGCAATTTTCCATTTCACCTTTTGTGAAGCCTGCCGAGCTTCTGCCGTGCACATCCACATCCACTGTGTTTCTTTCTACCTTCAATCCCACGTTCTTCGCCGTGAAATTCGCTTCCGGCGAGCACAGGACCTTAACGCACCGTCGCAGCCTCGGTATGGCAGAATCCTCCTCGTGCTTGAGATGTCAGCGGACAAGTATTAATTGGTGCCCGGCGCCCTCTACTTACCGTTCTCATCCTTCAGCGCATTCCGTTTTGCTCTTGTCTTCTCTGTCACGTGATCTAAGGTATTTGCTTGCTCTTTCGCCTTCACCTTCGCTTGCGCAAGAACAAATTTTAAAAAATCGGTCCAGCGTGCGAGTGAGAGAACAATATACACAGAGAAAGAGGATGGAACCCAGGCTTAGCAGCGAACAAAAGAATAACGACAGGAAAAGCCTGGTCTCGGCAAAAGACCAGCGGCTTCTTCGTTTAATTAAAAATGTTGTCCGTTCATTTCGTTGAAGTGCCCTGTAATTTTCACCTGTTTTGGTTTTTTATTGATTGTAGAGTTGGGCCGTTCGTTGAAACGTGAAACATTTACTCGCGTGCCTTTATCTTGCAGGTGTCTCCTTGGACAAAGAACTATAAATAGTTTTTTTTTTCCTTTTTTCCGGTAAACATTGCTGAAAGCACTCGACCTTTCAATCGATTTGAAGCCTCTGTATTCGTTGAGTCGGTGTGGTGCGTTGATTTTTTGTGGATGATGGAAAACGAGTGTAATAACATTGTTTAAATGACAAAATGGAGAGATCTTGGGGAGAAGCATTTGAGAGGTTGACTGCGTTACTTGTTGCGACTTTCATATCATTATGCCTCAATGTCGTGAGTGTTTTCCTTTCTGCCGGTCATTATTTCGAAAACGCTACCGGCTGAAGTTAGGCTAAAGATATATAAGGGCATAATACGTAATACACATGATATATTACGTAGGTATATATTGATATATAAACAATAAAACTCCATAGGATCACTCTTGTTTGCTTGAGTTAATTTCGCAGCATGCAGCTTGTGATACGAGGATATGTTGTGACCGTCTCTGCAGTTGAACTTTTATCCTTACCCGACTCTGACTCTCCGAAAAAGAGCTACATTATCTCTATTTCTTTCGTTATTTGTATTGTCATTTTTTTTTCTAGGAGGAGTTCTACATGATAAAGCACGCAACTCATGACTCAGTAAGATCAAGGGGCCTGTACAGATTTCTAGAGATCAAGTCGTTTCTTTTTATTGAGATTCAGCGTCACTAATGGACATTTGTTGAATACACTGCTTAAAAAAAAGAAGGAACATTGTGAAGATTGTGAAGTTACCTGACGCACAAAATCAGTGACCAACACTAGAATAGAGGATTGAAAATACGATTTCAGGCGCTGTTTAACGAGTAGCGATTACTTGAGCCAAAACAAAAACGAGAGTTTTCGTACTAGAATCTTCAAAGATATGAAGTTCGCGTAATAAAATATCATTCCGCATCTTCTACCACCCGAAATTGTTGCATGTTTCGCCGTCTGTCGTTTTGCTCGCCTTGTCAGATCACTCCTGCACCATGTCCAGGACTCAGCAGCCTGAAGTTCTTTGGAAGGAGTTCGTTGGGAACGTTTGTCAGTTGTTGGTGAGAAGTAAAATGAAATATAAGTTTATGAGGATTGAGTAAAATGCGTAGGGCTTTACGTTTGCAGCGTTGATGCAGTTGAGAAAGAAAGCAAAGCTTCCTCTTATAGTGCCGCGTTCTCTCAACTTTCCGACTCCCCGTTGTACTGCGAAAAATATACGAAAAAGCTGTAGCAAGGAGCGCTCAGCATCAGCTTGTGGATGTTTTCGCGCTAGCTTGCCGTTGTACAATAGCCTGGGGTGTTACCGCCTCTTCGAAGATGGAGTGGCAGCCACTGGTGGCGGGGCCACTGTCGGCAAGAAGCTGGATTTGGGAACATGGATCATGGACGATGTGATTTATGTGCCGTGCAGGATTCCGCTGTTTTGGCTACCCGGTCACGAATGCTACGCAGCGCGCGAAATCTGGGATAAAGGCTACGCGTATGTAGCGCTCCGAAGAAGGCGAGAAGCTGGAAAACTAAAGAGAAAGGCATTATTTTGCACCCCGGCTCGCTTTCGGCTCTCGGCTCGTTTTCGAATCCCAGACGTACAGGCCCATATAGGAAGAAAAAAACTGGCAAAATCGAGCAGTCGGCAAGTCAGGATTTTCCCCCCATTTTTCAGCATGTTCTGACAGAGTTTTGACGTGAGGGGATGTTGTGCGGGGATCTAGTTTTGGAAAAGGCTAAACAACGCGTCAAGGAAAGAGGATTGAAGATATATTAGAAGCCTTCATAGTTTGCCTTTGTATTTAAGTTGAAAAGTAGTGCTTCGTATTTGCTAGGGCAGTCTTCATAAAGAGTAATCGATGTTAGATCACTGTAAGCCATATACTTCGCATTATGCCAATGAAAAACGTTTATTCGAGTGATTTTACACTAGATGACTTGTGTTCTCGCAGACTGATACCAACTACTTATTGTTTTCTACTGATCGTGCTTCAAATATTTCATACCATGCATATTGAGCTTTAAACTAGTGAGTTTAAATCCCCTCACGACTGTATTAATTTTTTTCCAGGAATGCACGTAAGAGCATTGAATATGGGAAACAATTTTCTAAGAGAATGCAATCTTGAGATGTCTAAATATTACGCTACCCCAATACCGCAGGCATGTTCGAATAGCTGTTGGGGAATATAGGTCTTAATTTCATTTAATAACCCAACGTAAGATAAGAATATCCTGTAGGGAAAACCAGTGATATTTCCCTTCTCTATTGTGCTTTGAACTGTTGGCAAGAGCTTTGTATTAATAGGGCGATAAAAGTTAACAGCGCGCTTGTTTTTCTTACTGGATCAATTAAAAACCTCATGGTTTTTGTCGGCCAGCAAGAAAAGTATAGCATAATGTAGCATTCTCACAGTAATCTCACTGTTGGGCTCATTTCCAAGAATTCTATTATATGCACACCAAGCATCCTATCTTGTCGGTATGGCGAAAAACCTTAACGCTGAGGCGACCAGCACTTTTTCAGCGTTTTCCAGTATGCATGCAAGCAGGGACACCACTTGGCCATTCATAAATAAATCTCTATTCCTCCCTTGCCCTATCTAAGTCTTGTATTCGAGTTTTAAAAAAAAATGTCCATGCCTCTTGGCGTTACGTATTAATGTTGATAATTTAAACTCCGAAGTATATAGAAACAATCTACTTAGCATAACAGATTTTAAATCTTGGTTGCGGGGCATTTCCTTTGAACGAATTGTCACCTAACATGCGCATAAAATTTAACGAGTGAGATCTGTGAACACAGGAACATCTAGACTGATTTGTCCATCGAATTAAATTTAGCCCCATGGTACATATGCGAAAAAATGGTTGTTGTTGTGTTGGAGTTGCAAATGTTTTTTCTTTGTATTTTTTATCATCATCATAGACGTATTTGTAGTCCCATTAAAGCATTCGCTCATCTTTAAACATAACCATCGCGGTCGTCCTCAATTACTAGTGTGTACACGAGACCATGACAAGAGATTCCTATAAATACAAGATACAGCCTGTTTCTTCGATCACTGCAAAAAGTGTGGTCATTTAGAATAATCTCAGCAGCTTACATTACATATTTTTGGCACAGAGGACGTATTTAAAAACTCTCTGCGTTGATAGGAGCCTTTCTTAGTAACCACCAGTCTTTAGTGACATTAGGCTCACCACGCTGATTGACCGGTGTCCGTTAGCTTTACGATGTCGGTCGAACACCTCTCGTAATACGGCAAAAAAAAATTGTGCTCAGTATTTTCCTGCTGAACACGAGATAACGATCGCAAACTTTCATAAGCGGTAAATGGCGTCATTTTTTTTTTGCTACGTTAACCGGACGATCGAAGTAGCCTAACATACATGTTCGCCTTTAAAAATAGGCTTCTATGGCCGCAGGAATGAGGTGCCAGTAGTGGGGGCCTCATGATTGGACGTCACATTCTATACTATCGGAAATAAATTGTAAAACAAAGTGTTTACACACGTGCGTTCACCTACAACAGGAAGCAAGGAAGATACACGTGCTTGAAAGCTACCGGAGGTAATTTCGCTCTCTTCAGGAAGATACAATGTTCCTTGATGAAAGATTGCAGCCCTCGGGCCACGTTCCTCATGCGAACACCGCAGTATTTTTGAGATAGGACACATCCTTCCATTTTCCTTACTTTTTTTCAGAAAAAAAGGGGCATGTACTGGTCGTTCACTGAGGACTGTTTTCTTGCTCTCTGCCTTCCTACAGTGAACATAAGGAGACATCTCGAAAGGACGAGATTAACTTTCTGAAAAACACGTTTCGAAAGTAGGGAAGGAACACAAATTGCCTACACGCCGAAAGAAACACTACCCAGGCCGTCTATGCCTTCGCAGTGTTTGATGCTTCGGGACTTGTCGGACTGGATTACTTCTTTTCCGAAGGACATTTCCTCGACTTCCACGACGGAAGAAAAATCAAGAGTAGGGGTGATACGTGTCGTCTACCACGTTCCCTTGGTCTGGTTTTATTTACCTCCTGAGTGAAAAACATGCGCTCTTGTTTACAGTTACTTTTTTTTATTTCTTGCGAAGGGTAAGGATATGATCCTTTACCTTATGCATTTGTTTCGACGTAATGGTTTTCCTGTCTTTTCTGTCTTTTAGGCTTTCATTGTTGCAGTAGCATCAGAACTCTAGCTTTCTGTCGTGTGCTCATCGTGTTCGCAAAAATGTATAGAATACAAACCAGTGATTGTTGAGACCTATATGGACGCATGTATATTGCGGTTAGTCTATTTTTTTCTCTGTCGTTAAATGTTATGGGAACTCCTAAGCAGATATGAAAGTGCGGCTGTTCTGTAGGCATGCTATCTCTGTAAGACGTGTTATTTTGCAAACATTTTGGCATATGTATTAGATGATGTTGTCTGCATCGCATGTCGGCGACTAGCTTTTCTTCTAACATATCGGCATTCTTAACAGGCGCCAAGCTTTTCGGCATATTTGAGCCCCCACAAGTTGTGCCGTGGCTATACCGTGATCAATTTCCATCCCAATGACAGAACTTTCTATTTCTATTTCTACATATTTTATTCTACAGTAAATGTTCTGTTTTCTAGATGTATTGGCTCTATGAAGGAAAAATAGTTATTTGGAACCGAGCACTTCAACATGGCTCTGTCCTTGTTGGATTCTATTCACCCACAGCATAAGAGCGAGACAGAAATATAAAGGGGACGGAGAAGGAAGGGCGCGCAGAGCATTGTTTTTTGCAACATAGCCAACATGAAAGATTGCCTTTTACTGCGACAGCAATTATATGGACAGTCTCGGCTGGTTTTTAGCCTTCCCTTCTACGGGCGCTATTTCCTTTGAGATGAATTTGTGACAATGAGCACGCCTATATAGAAAGCGCGATAAATTGCATAAGACGAAGAAATGGAGGTAAACGTTTTGAAAAGAAATAACCACTGCTAAACAAAAGCATCAACTTCTCAATTTCCTGACGCTTTTTTCATTTTATTTTTCCCCCCATTTGTGATTTCAGTTATCGGCAACGATAGGGACTGCTGAAGCTGCTAACACCAACTCCTTATGAGGCGGCAAAAAATTATGTATATATACTGAAAAGTAAAAAAAATTCAACCAACGCCGAAGTCTATATACTTGCAACGAACATGCTCCCGTCGGACAGCCTTTATTTTTCCTCCAATAACTTCTATTTTTACAGTCGCTGTCGATGCTGTGACTCCTGAATCAACCTTTCCCTTCACACTCGCCCTTACAGTGCCATTCCGATAGGCATATTTGTAGGCGCGGTGAAGTTCTTTATACTCAAACTTCGGGCTTGTTATTCAAACGCGAAGAGGCGGTGTAGGGGAAACGTCAACTCTATCGCGGCGTTTCTTTTTTGCTTCACTCTTACTGTATCCTGTTTCTACCATCATCTTTCTAGCATGCATCGCTGTCTTCTTTTATCCTCTCGAAACGATCACTTCGCGGCTCTTTGTTGTTTCTAGAAGAAGCACTCGAGATGCACCTCCCAACATCCTCGCCTCTTTTCTTCTCGTCGTCTTGCTTTCGCAGAGTCTCGGTTCCCTCATTCCCCCTTCTCTCCACCGCTTCTATCTCATTGTTCCCAGAGTACGCGTCGTTGATTACAACGGAAGCGATACTTCACGGACAAGGATGGCCGATGCGGACGAGTAAGGGACGGAAGACGCCAGCACGAGCAGAGGGTTTTCCGAACCGAATAAAAAGATGGCGCGGGGTAAAAATGAGGCGCCACATTGTCGCGCCGGTGCTGGGACGAACGTCACCCGGTCTCTCCCCAGTCTTCCCTTTTTTGCCATCATTTTCTTACTCTTCGCCATCCCGCTTATCCGTTTACACTTGGCCGTTACCCAGCTAGGCGACAGGGCGACAAAACGTAGGGGTGCATCGTTTGTCACTTGCGGAACAGTTGCTGAGGACACTTACGACGTGTCGTCCGGCGGTCGCGACATCTCGAAGTCACTCGCTTCGCTCTTCTCCCTCCGGTCATCGGTAGTTCGCGAGGCGTTGGTGGGGCCATCGGCGCTCACGCGCGTCGTGAATAATTGTAGGATGAGAAGCCAGTCGAGCGGAGCTTGCGTGTTTTTGATCTTCGGTATGATCTTTAAACAAGTTCGCGCATCTTTGTTGAAAATAGTTCCGTAGAAAACGTTTTTGACCAAGCCTAGCGGACAGTTTACTTCTCAACTCCTAACGAAAAAAAAAAAAAAAGCTGGCGTGAAGATGTATTCGTGAAAAGATAATTACAATTTTGTTTGAACGAAAGTGATTTTCATGTTCGCTCTTTTCGATTGTTGAAGTGAATTTGGTCAGCTCGAGCAAGTGCGAGGGCTACAAGAAGAATATAAGAGTTAAGGAAGAGAACGGAGGCGAGGTTCGCCTGGAGAGCGTGTCTATAGTCTGATACTCAGAGCCCAAAAGGGAAAGGGAGAGACATAGGCAGGTGAATATATCGTACAGTACAATGACGACAGGTGACTGGTATACTACAATGCTATAGTACACACCAGGCGCGTAGCCAGGGAGGGGGGGGGGGGGCTAGGGGCCCGGGCCCCTCTTCGCGAAATTTTGGTGAAGTAGGTGTTTTTACCAAAGATAAATAATGAAAATAGGTGTTTTTCTCAAATTGTCAAGGTTTTCAGCAGGTGACCCCCCCCCCCTCCCCCCCCCAAAAAAATCCTGGCTACGGGCCTCGTACACACGTTGGCTTGTGCTCGAATGTGCAATACGCGCAAAAGCCTTCACATGCTCTAGAGACGAGTATATAAGTCTGCCTCGCTCAGAAACTTAGACACTTAAAATTGCATAGGGAGGGCTACAACGTGCGTGAATTGCGGAGATTCTCCGCTTGCTCGCAGTGTTCAAGTACACACCGCCCTTGTAAAACGCGTCCTGCTTTGCTAATGTGGTTTTACCCCGTAATGACTATTCATGTGGCTAAGGAAACTTCGTTAATCAACACACACACACACACACACACACACACACACACACACACACACACACACACACCACACACACACACACACACACACACACACACACACACACACACACACACACACACACACACACACACACACACACACACACGCGCTAATAATAAACTAATAACAAAAGGTTAATAACAAACTGAACGGATGCCTCGGGCAAAGTACTTGAAGGTTGGGATGCAGAGCTGCACAAAGTTTCCACGGACCTAAGCGGGCGCACAGCATTGGGGAAAAAATAGAACCGTGTCATCGGAAAACGTTTTTTCAATACGCACAACACATAAGCTTGGCTCCACGAAACTGACTTCAATTATGTGTTTCGTGTATTCCGATACAGTCACTGGTTGATTTGGTTGTATATTTCTGTGTGGGCGCATCTGCGTGCGCCCTCGTGTGAGCGCGCATGTATGTGCTCGAGCGCTCGTCCTTAAGTGTGTCTGCATATCCTGTATATGTTTGTACGTGTATGTGTGCGTGCCCGCACTTGTGTGTGTTATTGCGTACTAGTCTCGGTGTGTGCGCGTGAATGTTTTTGTGGTAGATATGCTTTAGAAAGGTTTTCATGCACGCGTTTCGCCTAAGATTACAAGTTTCACATCCACTCTAAACCAGAAGCAAAGATGGAAAACAAAAAAAAAATATCGAAATTGAGAATAATTACCAAAGAATAAAGGAAGGGGAACGACTAATGCTTTATTTATGCGGTGATTCGATGCGTGGATGAGGTCGGGCAGTGGGTAAGTCCCGTACATATATCTTGGCAAGTGTGAATACGTAGCCACTTCAGCTCCAAGCACTCACTTAGCTACTCCTATACCGTCGAAGCTTAAATCTCTTCGCATATAAACATTGTCAGCAGTTGGTCATCTTCGCGGCGGTATTCTGCTTATCATGCAAATCGCTGTAATGAGATGTGGGAGCTCAATAGCGCACCTATGAGAATGTTATTTGATGCATGCAGGATGCCTTTTGTTACCTCTTTATGGAGTACGTGCAGGTTTCTTATTTCCTGCTTTTTTAAAATTTGTTTTACCGGATCATGACTTCATTAGACCTCCATCAAATCGATTCGTCTTGAAGAAGTTATGAGTTCAGTCAAGCGTTTAGCCGCTGTGTTTGGATATCTTAGCAATTCATCGCTTCGTGACTTTGAATTGCATTTTTTTCTTTTGCACGCACGTACACACACACACACACACACACACACACACACACACACACACACACACACACACACACACACACACACACACACACACACACACACACACACACACACACACACACACACACACACACACACACACACACACATACATACATACATACATACATACGTACATACATACGTACATACATACATACATACATACATACATACATACATACATACATACATACATACATACATACATACATACATACATACATACATACATACATACATACATACATACATACATACATACATACATACATACATACATACATACATATTATCGTAGCGGAGTGGGGAGTGGCCGTGGGGGTAGCAATAGAACTGAAGGAGATCCTTTTCGAAAATAGTCATAGCGAACGGTTTTATTTTGACGTTTCGACCGGGGCACGGCCTTCATAAAGAAGGAAAGCCGGACCCTTATTTCGGCTTTCGTTCACTATGAATGCCGGAAACCGGCCGAGACGTCAAAATAAAACCTTCCGCGGTTGCTGTTTTCGAAGAGGATTTCCTACAGTTCCATGTGTTCTGTGTGCGTGTGTGTGTGTGTTCTTACGGGGAGTATTTATGCAGCAATCGAATAATTACTATAACGAAGTTTGTCGAATTTAGTTAATCGAGAGTACGCCGGCTCCAACAGCACGCCGTCCTTGAACCAGGTGATTGCGGGCTCGGAGTGTCCTCTCGGAGGCAGACATTACAGCGCCGCCGACTACCCAGACACCAAGTCGACGATCTTTTGGTAGCTGCCCGAACCGCTCGCGAAGCACCTGTTCACTAGAAAAAAAAAAGCAAGAGGTGGCAGAGGGAGAGACATTTTTTATACATGATGCACAATCGATGCGCGTGTTTTTCAATCGCTCCTGCCATCTGCAGCCTACTTACTCGCTAAATCAACTCGAAAGAGTGTTTCTTTGGTTTTGTTCCTCCGCGCCCGCAACCATTTCAAAAGTTCTATTCAAAAGAATTCTTGCTTCGCTGCGCAGAAACGAACATTGAAGATGGCGCGTCATTTGTGTTTCACGATGCTTTCCTATTGACGGACCGACTTGGCGGGGTTTGATTTATTATGAATTTCCTAAATGCAAGCAAATCTGTCTCATGGATGATGGAGACGACAGACTGTGAAACCAAGTACTTGCCACCGGCGCGAATTTCGCTGCCAGTGGCTCTACGGGAGCGGGTTCTTTATGTGTCCTTATGATTATTTATGTATGCGCGCAACATCTAAACCGCTTAATGCGAACAAGCGCCCCTCATGGTCATCGCTGGCTCATTACACAGCGACTTCGATCTATTAAAACGTTGTGTCGATATATAGCGCTGTAGCGGCGGCGCATGTAGTCAGTTGATCAGGATGGGCTTGAGAGAATATGAAAGAGCCTGCGTGTGGGTGTCCGCAGGGGAAAACGAGCCTAGCATGAACTAGCTTTAGAATCGTCGCAGGCAGCATGATGGAGAAGCAGTCACACGGGAAAGACATCGCTCATGGCCTTGTAAATGGCGGCTGACAGGTCATTTATCTCTTTGAAATTTATTACCAGAGTAGGTCGTTCTCTCGACGACGTAGTTCGCGTGCACGGGCTCGAGCGACTTTGTGTACTGTCCGGTAAAGCGTATAAAGGATGCCTTCATGTCACCCTCTTCAGTATGCAGTCGACGCCCGTGTTCGGGCGACCTACTGCCCGTCTATGAAGCAATGCAAGTTTATATATATCTGGCGGTGTTTTCGTTCTCTGCTACACTAAAAGAGTGCGCCACTGTCGACACTAAACCTAGTGTAAACGTATTTGTATTAAAACGTCGAGTCTATCAGGGTCCATCTTCCTACAATGCTTGCCGAGCGTCCGTTAAGCAGCCTGTGGTCGAAAATGGAAAGCAGTAGTTATCGCTAAACGTGTGTAACAAATGCGTAGTGTCTCATTGCGTTGGCGTGGTTCGAGCCGTTGCTAATTGCAGATACACTCGTGATTACAGGTACACTCACGATTACAGATACACTCCAGCGGATCCACTGCCACTATAGTCCTCCATAAAGAAAGCGACAGAATCCCAATAAAGAAGGGCGTACGGCAGGGACACACGATCTCTTCAATGCTATTCACCGCGTGTTTACAGGAGGTTTTCAGTGCCCTAGATGGGGAAGAATTAGGGATAAGAGTTAATGGAGAGTATCTAAGTAACCTGCCATTCGCTGATGACATTGCATTGATGATTAACGCGGGAGACGAATTACAGCTCATGATTACTGAACTGGATACGGAAAGTAGAAGAGTAGGTCTGAAAATTAATATGCATAAAACTAAAGTAATGTGGAACAGTCGTGGCAGAGAACAACGCTTTGCGATAGGTGGCGAGACACTGGAAGTTGTAAAGGAGTACGTCTACTTAGGACAGGTAGTAACCGCTGATCCGAACCATGAGAGTAAAATAACTAGAAGAATAAGGATGGGATGGGGCTCATTCGGCAAGCATTATCAAATCATGAATGGTAGTCTACCACTATCCCTCAAGAGGAAGGTATATAACAGCTGCATCTTACCGGTACTTACCTACGGAGCATAAACCTGGAGACTTACAAAGAGGGTTCAACTTAAATTGAGGACGACGCAACGAGCGATGGAAAGTAAATTGATAGGTGTAACCTTAAGAGACAGGAAGAGAGCAGAGTGGGTCAGGGAACAAACGGTGGTTAAGGATGTCATAGTTGAAATCAAGAAGAAGAAATGGATATGGGCCGGGCACGTAGCACGTCGGCAGGATAACCGGTGGTCATTAAGCGTGACTGACTGGATTCCAAGAGATGGCAAACGCGTGAGGGGGAGAGAGAAAATTAGGTGGGTAGATGATATTAAGAAGGTTTTAAATATAACGTGGCAGCAGAAAGCACAGGGCCGGGTTGATTGACGGAACATGGGAGATGCCTTTGCCCTGCAGTGGGCGTAGACAGGCTGATGATGATGATGATGATGATGATAATGTGTGTCAGTTTAACAAGAGTGGAAGCACAGTTAGGGGCTAGATTTTTAGAAGTCAGAACCCCGTGCAGACAACAGATAATGATGCCAAGGAGTACACGGAAAGTTGCTTAAAGAGCTCACTTGAACTGTAAAGCTGATAAAAAATGGGAAATTAAAGCGCGCTAAACAGTTACAAAGGCACCTAAGTCTCTTTACTTGCATTGAATGCAAAAGCAGCGCTGAGGACAAGAGAGCAAGGAGCAGACTGCGGCGGGCGGCGAGGTTGGGGCGTGTCTGACCGTGTCGGCTATATCGACGTCCATATCACGTGACTTTCGCACGACGTGATCTCTTGGTAATGTGCTCGAACTGGGCAAAGTCGATTTCGGGGGCGGGCCACCTAAACTTTGAGTGCTGGACAAGTGACTTTTGTGAGTGTGTCAGGTCGTTTCTGAAAGTGGGTCAACGCAGTTGCCAAATTCGGCAAAGTAAAATTTTTTTTATGTGGGCCAACCAAGTTTATGACCATGCTCAAGTAAATTTCGGGAGTGGGCCAGGTCGATTTTCAAAGTGGCTCAACTAAACTTTCGAATTGTGCAAAGTCGATTTTTTAGGTGTGGGCGAGGTCGGTTTTAATTGACGTGTTGAAACGTGACGTCATCTCTTGGTGCCGTGGACTTTGTTTTCATGGGGACTATCAATCAGCACCGGAGGCTGGATGTTCGGCTGCAAGGGATACAAAATGCTTTCGCATTGAAACAGTTTGCCGCTCGTGGGCGCTATATCCCACAACGTACGCCTTACGCTTGCGCTGCCCTACAAGGTGCGTTGCGCGGCGGCGGCTGGTCGCACGGCAACATTCAAAGGAGCATTTAAGTTAGTTAGCGCGTCAAGGATATCTGATCCGAGAAGTCTAATAGCCAGTGACACTCATGGCCGCATTGTTATAACCTGTATACAGATTGGCTTCCATGAGCAAAGCTCTCAAGACAGGCACTGACGCCCACCACTCGTGCCCCTGTCCATCTGAAACACGAGCATATTATTGGGATGACTTTGCTTATTCATACGCAGGTATCTCCTCTTTTCCTCTCTCTCACACACAACACAAACACACGCACAGACACACGAATTAAACAAATAAACTTGTTCTATCTCTGTTTCTAACTGTGTGACATGAAGTAGACTGCAAAAGCTGTACGCCTGGTCTCAGCTGACTGCTCCGTGCATCGTTTGTTTTGTATGCCCGCACATGGTAGCTAAACAGGAACGGTGCTCCTGAAGGTGCATTGCCCGCCCCGGCATTCGACAATGCCGGCTAATTGTCCAACGATCCTCTAATGCAATGGAGGCACGGTCTCTCTCGCGGCTCTAACCTTCTTTTTTCTTTTTTTCGCACATTCGTTTTCTTATAATTAGGCAGCTAGTGATTTCTATCCGCTTGTGGCCGACGTGCTCTGCGGTCGATAACGCCCGCTGGTCAGTCGCCCGCATCCAAGTTAATGGTGGCTGCACATCGGCGCACGCTGCGGCGGACGTGTGGATCATGACAATAGCTTGTTGCATCGAGACGTTGTTTGGAAAGTTTTGCCCTCGTGTTCCTATTTTAGGAGTTTATACCTATTTAATTTCTATACAATTAGCGAATGGTTAATAAACTGCTTCTGGTGACATTTAAGAGAAGTGTAGAAAGATATAAAACACTATGGCAGAACAGCGCAAAAAGCTGGACAGTGAGCACATAGGACAGAGCAATGTGTCCTGTATGCTCACTGTCCCGTATTTTGCGCTGTTTTTGACATTATGTTCATGAACCAACTAGGTCACCTAAGCACCACTGAGCATAAATAACTTATTGAAGGTCCGTTTAAGGCACCACAAAGTCATGAAAAAGTCTTAGAGCAAATCGATCGCAATGATTACATATATAAACAGAAATAAACACGGTACGTGCAGCCTTCAGTATTTCCCCAAGATTTTTCGCTCACAACCGTCGACGCCGTCCCCGACGCCGACACCAGCAGCGGAATTTCTGCGAAACTAGCTCTTTAACGCTATCGCGTTAAGAGGAGTTAACTTTGAAGGAAGGTATTGACGCAATGCATCCACGGGCTGAAACAGTGAACAACGGCTAAACATCCGCTAAAGTTACTAAAATTTGCTCATGGCACCGTAGAACGTAGGCCGTCATCTTGGCTGCTTCTAGCGAAACTAGCATTCGAGGAATTTTCACGCCATTTCGCAGGTGACATCAACCGACATCCCATTTACCAGACAGCCGTTTCCGTTAAAGATAAAAGCAGTCGCTTTATTTAGGTGCGTAGCATTTTAGGGGCTCGGCTTGTCGTCCGTCCGTCTCACGTGGCGTGATCACGTTCAAAATCAAGTGGTCATTACAGGCCTAGAACAAGGCCAGCAATGCTCAAAACTGGGTTAAAATAAACGAACAAGATCTAAAACAATGTATTTAAGAGGAATAACCAAAAAGTAATCGCAATATATTAAAATTGCTAAAAACGCATCGGAAACATGCTGCTGACACCCGAGCCGCACAAGAGAGGGCGCCACCGCCTCGCTAAGCACAGTGATTGCTCCTCGCACTGGCGTTTCTCTAGCGTTTTCGTCGCTACGTCTGAAGGGGGAAACAACCTGATGAAATTCGCTGCACGCCACATGTATCTCAAATACCGAAACAAGCAGGATGTCGATAAAGTGCAGCAAAAAGCAGCGCGCATGTCGCACAGCAAGTTTGCGAATCTACCTAACAAGATTATACTCGTGCTGAGGAAACCCTACATGCGTACCTCAAACATTGACGTCATCGACGGTTTGGTAAACGGAGCAGCGGAACAGAACGAACGGGAATGCACTGGGTGCCCGTGCGGCGCACGTCCTCATTTTCACAGTTGTCGAGCCGTATTCAGCGCAGGATTTAGAACTACACCAATCGCTACATATTTTTTTTTCTTTAGTCACGCGTATTCCTTGTCAAATATATTTGGAGAAGACGCCCTTAGCCGTGTGACTGGAGGATACGTAAAAACCATGTAATGTGGATATTTGGGCCTGTTCATTCGGCATGAGTAACAAACGAACGCTTGCTACCAGCTCGTCTGTCATTTTATTTGTTCTTTTGTGTCTGCGGTAACTGCGTTGCAATTTGTTACTGATGCGAAAACTCTGTGTCGCCCCGTGTATTACGGAGTGCGATGCGTGGTTTCGATTCGCAGTGGGAAAATGCAGAAAAGAGTAAAAGAGGGTGTGTTTGTGACGGTGATCGATTAGTTCCGTTGTGCTCGACCATCCCGATGTTTGCCATAATATTTTATAGAGCAGACAACTATCATGAAACTATCAAAAGAAAAGAAGGAGGATGATTTCGCCAGTTTATATTCATCAGCAGCGTGTTCGCCTTTCCATCAAGCCAGCGAAGTGCCACTCGCCGCACACACACATAAACAACTCTAGTCTCAGTGCACAACTGTTGAGGAAACACGCCCACGGGCAAATGAGGCTCTTCAGCTACTGAATCGTTCAAACTGTGAGCGTGTATCCTGCAAGCGCCACAAAGGAACGTACGTTGGAGACACGAGGCCATCCCTCTCTGGCGAAGAAAGGCGCCTGATGTTCAAAAGACGCGCAGAGACTTCTAATTAGGGAAACTACTTGGGCGCCTTTGTGCTGGAAGGCGCACGTGCAAGTTTCAGTGCGGGGCATTGTGGGAATGAGTTGAAGAGCTGGATGTGCGCCGTACTAGTGACTTCACTGTATGACACAGACTAACGGAGAAACACTTTGTAAATCAGCGAGTACGAGAGACCGCTGTGTTTAGGCATTGCGTTAGCAGCCTGCCTTCTCCTCCTCGCACGTTCTAGAGACGAGACCAATGCGAAGACCACAGGCTAATCGACCGGGCCTCGAAGGCAGACCGCGAGGGAATACGTTTGGTAAACTCGCCCTCAGAGCCTCGAGACGGCGTACTGGTTGGCTTGCCGCGCAGTTTGCGACGCGTCGACATTCCAGTTCACTGCATCCCAGCAAGTTGCGGCTTTAGACTCGATTACATCGAACTGAAGTTTGGAGCTCGTAATTCTGAGTGGTCGTAGAAACTGGTGTGATTTGCGTAAACTGTCGCTCTCTTTTATGACGCTATATTCGTGTGTAGGCTTGTTCGATTCGAGACAGCTGCGCCTTTGAGCGAAACAATTGCTCCGTGAAATTTTGCGAACAAAAAATACGGGAAAAGTTTTTGTTAGAGATACCTTCGGTTCCAGGCCCTTTCGCAGTTCGCTCGATAAAGCCACGCGGTTACTACCAGCATAGGCCGCGCTGTGCGGTAGCTAGTGCAAACTAAATATAATCCAAGGATAGTACTCACATACACCGGCTCATGTTCTTTCTATGCAAGCCATATAATAGGAGTTAGCAGCTGTTTACTCTGAGGTTTTTTATCATTCAGTGCTAACTTTTGTTATACGTGTGAAAATGAATGCTCGCGATCGTAGAACGTTGCATGCCTTTAGAAGGTGGTCTATGTATTTCCTTGCACTGTACGTCAGGTATTCTAGGCATGCTAGAAACTTTTACGTATTGCCTTTCTGCAACTGGTGTCATGCTAAAATCACGCCCATGATTCACTGTCCCAAGCTACTGCAGTCAATATGTTTCATGGCACCGCTTTAAAATTTATTTTACGCTATAAACATGTCTTGTTATGTTGACGTAGTCTCCAGTAAGCTCCCATTAGCGAATTCAGCTACACTGTATTTCTTTTTAAACGACAGTAAGCGAGCTCTACAAGTAGGCAAGAATTCGAGTGCGATGCGGCTGAGCACAGGAGTGCAAGGTAGACCGGCCCTGGTCTTTCGCTTTCTATAAGCCATAGTCGTCCCTTTTCATCACCCCTTATTGAAGTTTTGATTTCCCGGCATCCTCGAAGTCATTAGGCGTTTGTCTCCAGATGGGGCTGCGCCTCAAAAGGGTTTCAGTTCCTTCGCCTCCTCCTCGTCTTTCCTCACTCGTCCGAAGAAGCGCTGCAGACGCGGCAGATGACATCCCCTCAAATGGCTTGCCTTTAAGCGCGGTCTAATCCTTTTCAGGCTTCCGTGCGGGTTCTTGTATTTTTGTGTATATATTTTGTTCGCCTCGCTTCGAGGAAGGCCCAGTTAATCCGCGGCACACGTCAGGAAACCGCAGCCGTGGCTTCCTTCTCCCTTCATCTGTAAGTCTGAGTGTGTTGTGAGAGAGAGAGAGGAAAAGAGTGGGGGATACATGTGTGTCTGTGCGCAGTAACTCATCGAGCGAGGCCGCCGCGGCACCTGAGCCGCTTTCTTCTCGGGTTTCAAACCCCGCGTTTTCCTCAAATCCTTCAAAATCCTTAATGGCGAGGACTACACGTCGTGCGTTGGTGGGGACTGGAAGAAAAAAAGAAAACGGCTCGACTAGGCCTCTCTGCAAGCCAAAAATAATGGGATTTACGGCTCTGTTTCTTCCTCGCGGTGTCCTAAGATGTTGAGGCAATTTGTAAGCGTAAATGCGCTGCACAAAAGGCGGAAGATGTGCACACTCTTTCTTGCACATTGCTTTTTTTGCGCTGTGTTCTTTGGACTTAGAAAAGAAAATACGAAATATTAACGGTGATTGCTGAAATAACCGTTATTGCGGGTGTTAATTAGCGTGCGCTGACATAGCACAGTACAAGGCCCTCTACCATTTCGTCTCCATCGAAGTGCGACCGCTGCGGCCGGGATCAAACCCGCGACCTTATGATACTATGTCGTTACTGTCGTTTAAACAGGTTCTGTTTTGTGAAGAGAGAGACATATGATGCATGAAAAAGATGGAGGACGGTACAAGGCTTTGATCGAGTGCGCAACCCCATCTATATGTGTACACGCGAGTGGCGGAGTGAAAACGAGAAAAAAAGAGGTTTAGGATTGATTACGCGATCTAGATTATTTCTTCACGAATTACTTTTTTTTCCATATTTCTAATAGTGCCAATCATATCTCGAAGCTGGATATTTCCACTAAAATCCTGACATTTCCTCCAGCTGTTAAGCAGAAATGCAATGTAAAAGAGATTGTATCGTAAGAAACTAATTGTATGTTGTGAACGTGCCCAAGACCACCACATATACAGCAGCGACGTGTACATAACAAGCTTTGTTAACTGCAACCTTTTGTGCTATGCATACGCACGTGGCAAAGCACGCTTGACTGTAGACGCTTCAGCGACAAAACGGCAAAACGGCACAAAACGGTAGACATTGCATGAATAGAAAGACAGATATATCTGTGTAGATCTAATAGATCTGGATAGATCTCATCGCCTGGCAATTGGTTGCAGGTCAAGACAGGTATGACCAATAAGTACCGTTTATACGTGTCTTTAATTCTGTTAACACTCTCAAAGCAGCTCGGATGCAGCACGGTCCAGTTAGTGTGTGGGCGCGAGCATGTGTTCACCGAGTCTGTAGCCTCGGGGCAAAAACGGCCAACGGAAGCGCTTTTACAATCCCGACCAACTCCAGCCGGCGACTGCAAGGCCGCGGCGCGTCACGGCACCAACTATTATGAACAGCGCAGAGCTAGGGGTTTTTTTGACGACCGCGCGTGGCCTAGGCACTAAAATGCGCGAACGTCCCTAGCCATTTTAGTCCCTAGCAGTGGCTGGAGCGGGGAGCGATTGTAAACGCCATGGCTGCGCTGTGTTCTGCCGGTTCTGCCCCGTGGTTGTGCGCCAGTTTGTATTTTTGTAATATTAGCGCCGCCTGCGGATGTGATGATACGTGAGTGTTGGCTGTTTCGTGCAAGTGGTAGTATTGAATGCGCACTGGCGACGGGTACTTGCTGCTGTGTGGTCGCTTTTAAGTGCGATCAGGACTGATTGCAGTATGGTTGCAATTTGAGTGGCGGTATTTGTTACGGATTACTTTGGACCGTGCAGCAGGGACAGGTGTCACACGAGCACTTTTGAATCGCTGGAGGCGTGAGGAGCGCCCGGGTACAGCAGTGTTGTGTGTGTACGCCGGTGAGCATTGCACTAGGAGTGGAAGCTTGCGCCGTTCATGAAATAGCAAACGTGAGGATATCCTGCGGTCATGGTTGCATGTGCGCACCGTACTTCTTCAGCACATCTTGTTTGCATACTCTGACAGTACATCTTGTCGGGTGTGAAATCTCAGCTAAGGCTTCTTGCGTTGTCACAGTTAACCATTGCAGTTTTTTTTCTCAAAGGTTGAATTAGTAAAAGGACCGAGGCAGTTGCGCGGCCTTGGCACTTCTATCTTCTTGCTCTGGAATATTGCAACTTTGACCAGATGCTTGCCTAAAAGCCCTAAATTATTGCGGCGCAGTACTAGTACTTCGTTTACGGTGCTTCAAAGCAAGTTATTTACAAATAGATAATTTTATTAAAATGTGCTGGTGTTCTCTTCTGTGTAAGGAATTGCTGGTGTAGAATTTCATGCTTGGGTTGCAGAGGTCATCATGCGTGCGTCCAGTATGTGCGACCCAGATAAGCTAAGCCAAAGAGCATATGAAGATGTCAATGGCAGTAGTACGACTATGTACAGCTACAACCAAGATCAATGCAAGAGGCAACACTTTCACGTGTGTGCCTCTACAGAATTTGCATGCATGGGCAGTGACAGACTATTTGTGCCGTTTAATCAGAGGCGTGTTCAATGGAAGAAGCAAACATGCATTCGTTACTGAAGCTCTTTCAGGGTGTTTGAAGTTGAAGTGTCTCAGCTCTGTAATTGTAGCAATCATCACTTATGCGAATGTCAGCAGTTGCACACCAAAAAGACTACGCATTGTCGCGCTTCACCTCTGACATCAACTTTCTAACGTTGAAGTTGCACTGAGAGCCATCGAGATTCCCCACATTTGCCAAGATTTTTTTGGCCAACATGATGACTTCAGCGTTCATCGCGGCATTAAAAAAACTGGACACAACATTGCTGATGAGCTGCTCCATGCATCGATTGAGAAAGAAAGCTGAATAAGTGTGCTGACTGGCTGGGACCAGATGTGGGAAATGATGAACAAGTGAAATTTACACATATAAAAAGCGAGGAAAAACTCGCTGCCATGATCTCTAAAGTTTAGATAGACATTCCAAGGGAACACCATACACTCGTCACCAAAGGCTGTTGACTTAGGAGCCATGGTATGCATGTTAATTCAAGTAGAGGTTGATGAAGAGTTAATCGATCATCTTGGCAACAGGAAGGTGGAGCCATATCTGATACTGCTGCTCAACTATGCAACACTTCAAGGAAACAATAGAACTACTGGAAGGCAGATGCAAAGTGTTATTGCCCTGAAAAACTGGGTCTGAACTTTGTGATAGCAAGGAAACTGCCACTGCCAGACAAAAGAAACCTTCGAGCCACTTGTCTAGCAAAAAGGGTCTTCCGCAGACGTACAACACCGTGATTCACGGCCATCTACAAGTCGGCCCTGCGGAAGTAGTAGTTGGAACCCACCTCAAAATTTGCCAAGGGTTTATTACATGCCACATAAAAAAAATTGTTCGGGAACAAGCATCGACGACAAAGCGGCGTATGCTGGCTGGCGCATTGTATTTTACTGCTGCTAGCGGTTGCTTTCCAGAAGTTGGTTGAACTAGAAATCTCTGTTGAATCCCATAGAGTTCCGAAATGTCAATGTGGCCGATATCATGAATAACAGTCTCAAACTGCCTTCGAAAGTGAAACTTGAGCTTAAATCGTGTTCATAAAAGTGCACATTTGGAAAAAAAAGGCATTTATAGGCACTATAAAAACACTATAAAAAGACTATAAAAGCCCTCCTTAATCTCTAATTCATGGTCAAAGTGGCATGATAGGGCACAAGGAACAAAACAGGCATTTGCCTAAAATCCCGTCCCTAATCATTATACACCTATTCGTTCATTTCGGATACTTTTAAACTTCCACTAATTTATATTCAAAACGAAGTGAATTCATTACTGTAATTTTCAAAGTGCTCGAATATTTGCACAAACCTAGTAAAGGCATCAAGTGGAAGTTTATGTGCAAAATGCTCCATGGTAGGATTGGCTGGTAAGAACTGTGAAGACACCACTTTGCAGAATTCTCCGAAGAGGCTGCCTTGATTATGAAGAACTTATGATGGTGATCACAAAAGTTGAAGCTGTTGTCAATTTGATAACTTGATTCGCATTCATTGACGCAGAAGACGGCGAACCATGCACTTCAACACTGGCTGATCTGTTAATTGGCCGAAGGTGCACAGTGATACCACAAGGCAGCATCGATGAAACTGAGACATAGCATAAGGGGACCATCCGGAGATATCAGTACAGAAGGTGCCCGAAAGAAAACTTATAAATCATCACCGAAGAGTACTTACTCCTAGTGAGATCAGTGCACTTCTTCTACAAAGGGGGTATCAAGAAAGTTGAGGGCGATGTACTTGTCCATGCTGCAAAACTTTCCACATCAAGTGTGGCTACTCTCAAGGGTGATTTAAGTTTACGAAGGAGATGATGTTCACGTTTACTTGTACAAGATAAAATGACAAGGTGGCTTTGCGACAGCTAGGGTCATACAAAGACTGTACCCGCTAGAACTGCGGCCGCGACACCATTGCACGTCCGGGAATATGTTGAATTTCCCACACTTATTCTACAAGAACAAGAAAATTTGAATGCCAGTTAGCTCATGAGCTCCGTCCACCGGGAAGAAGCAGCCATTTTCAAGGTCAGGGCTCATGTGCACTCTAATGAACAGTTAAAGCTGAAATTTGTTGTTGGGAAGGGGTCATGACCCGATACGACGTGAGATCTGTGAGGCCATGTATATAAACAGGGAGGCGGATAGGTGTGTAAGTGTGCCCTCAATTGTCCTAACGAAAAAGGAGATTGGCTTCTTGGAAGGGCGCATGCGCGACGCGTAGCTTGGCACGTGCAGCTTGATGCGAAGGCAGAATGGTGACGTTTCCATCAGATTAGATGTTGTTTTACACTTTACATGTCACGTGTCCAGAGTAAAATTTTCAGTTGAAGTCTAGCAGTCGTCCTGTGTGCTTCTTTCTCTGTCCTTGTTTTTGTTCCGCTATATTATGTATTTAACTCTAATGAACGTTTGTAAGAATTCCTAAATCAATGTCCGGCGTCCTGTTTGCCAGGGCTCATAGCTTGAGCCCTTCTTTGAAGTGGTACAATCTCCTTTTGAGCAAGCTGATGTGTGCATTTTTTTTTTCTTGCAAAATCTGCATCTCCAGCTGACTCATGTTTATGAGCTCTTCAGCAAATCCACGCTTGGTGCATTGATTCCTGAACTTGTGTTGACACTTCATATTCATCCTATACCTCGGGATATTTTATGCAGCACTATAGGTTTCTCCTTAAAGTCATTCAATGTATTTGAAAACTCTAAATGGTGTACGAAAAAACACACAACTGCAAACAACGTAAACAACACAGTGCCGCAGCACCCTGCAAGAAACCGTAACTTTCAGTTTCCGATGTGCTGCGTAGGAGGGGTTCAAAAGTTGATCATAACTTTTCCAGCAGCTTAAATAATATAATTTTTTTACTAAAATATTCTTGAATAGACAGGGAGCGTGCAAATGCAACATCCCCGCACTCCCCCCCCCCCCCAAATTATTATTTTTATTTTATCTGGGGTTTAACATCCCAAAATGACCTTATGATTATGAGGGACGCTGTAGTGGAGGGCTCCGGAACTTTCGACCACCTGAGGTTCTTTAATGTGCACCTAAATCTAAGTACACGGGCCTCGGCATTTTCGCCTCCTTCGAAAATGCAGCCGCTGCGGCCGGGATTCGATCCCGTGACCTCCCCTAAATTATTTTTTAAAATGTGTTTTTGAAGATGGTTATCATACGTCGGCAAACTCACTCATGAGTCGACTCACTCAGATCGAGTCGCAAGTTTGAGTAAGTCTAGGTGAGTAATATTTTGGCTTGTCCGAGTCCTAGTGAGCCCTCAGCGCGAAATATATTTCTTGAGTGAGTTCCACCTTTAATTGCTGACCTCAGGTCCTATCCACTCACTTATATGCATTATTATCAGCCTTATATCAGCTTACGTTTACATTCAGATCTATTCACACATATCTCAATGCACTAGCATTCATGCGCCATCTCAATGTTTCTTGATCCGAGGCACGAGTTAGGGGAGGGGGGTGCCAAGACTTCCCCGCGCAAACTTTTTCTGGGACTTTTTGATAGAAATGTTAGAAATATCTCGTGCGAGTTGCATATTTCATAAAAACGTCCTTACCTGGATTGGAACCACTCATAACTCATATGTGATGGCACAGGATCAAGAGGCGTATCGTAGAGCACCTATTATGTGTGATATTGGCATTAAAGAACGAAAGAAGGAGAATTTCAAGGGTTCGTTTTTTCTTTGTTAGACACTTCAATTCCCTTTCTTCAGATTTTACACTATATATACTACAAATAACATCCCCTATACTTTCCTTGGGTTTCTGGTCTGTTAGTTCTAATAAATTGGCATTAAAGAGCATTCACACTATGATCGGAAAAGCTAATTTTATGCCAATGGACTCATGAGTTGGCTCACTTACTCTCATCAAGTCGTGAGACTGAGTGAGTCCGGCTGAGCAATAGTTGGTGAGTCCGAGTGAGTTCTCAGTACAAAATTTTTTCTTGAGTGAGTCCGAGCGAGTTCCAATATTTTTACCGACCCATGGTGGTGATCTACCTTAAAAGGCTGTGGTGTTGTGCTCTTATACACGACGACAACTGATTGAATGTTGGCCTCAGCTAGGGCTGCAACTAGTGAAGTAGGTTGAGGTCGTTCAGATTCCACCCCCCACCCCAATATTCTCGTGCTTTAATTTTCAGGTGATACTAAAATATCCACACGCCTTTATAGCGATGATCACCATTTGCCAAAGTTAGCCGCTCTAGACAAAACCACCCCGAAAAGAAATTGCTGGGTACGGCACTGACCACACACAGCCGCTCCATTATGATAGGGTTGAAATGCATAACTGCACGAGCACCATGCATTTGTAGGAGGATATGAAACACGAGGAACTCAAAAATAATTCAGGAGCTGCCTGCTACGTCATTCACCACATCCAATTTGCCACATCGTGCATGAGCTGGTTCCATTCCATGCCTGCAAACCTCTAGATTTTGTGACTCCCAGTAAACCTCCGCCATGTGTAGCTATGCAGGTCTATTAAAGATTACAGAATAAATCTAAACAAATGAGAAAATAACAGCCGGAAACTGCTTGGCATAATTGCTGAAGAAAGGGACAAAGTCTTTAAGTCAGCAGACCGGTAGTGCCTACCAAAGGTCTTGCATGGTTTTGTCCATGACTGTATACAGTAGTGTCATTCATTAGTTTCACAAGCTATTCTACTTGCGAGCATGAAAAATAAGCAAGTGCAGAGTTATGCAGCGGCTATCACAATGCAATGCTTTAGGGAGATGATCTGAATTCTGTCCATGGCCTGCTGCACTTTTATGATACAGGAAAATTAAAGGAACACCAAACATGACCAAATGTTAGGTAGGAAGACAGAACAAAATGTTTTATTAGCAATATTTAAAATGCTTGCTTAGAGGACCTCTTTAGGGGAGGCTCAGCTTGTGAGCCAGCTTCATGTGCGGATTCATTGCCACCTTTTACACCCTTTTTCCTTTGAAACCTGCGGCAAAAGAAGCCTTGATTGTAACAGACATCTGTGTCATGGCAAACACTCTGTAAATGCTGGCAACAATCATAATTCTCGTTCTTCCTAATATTTTGTGTGTGAATAATTTGCATGAAGTATGAGCTAGCATTCAAGAATTAAAATTTCAATGCTGTAATAGCACGTACATGAGATTGCAGATAATAATTTTGGTTATTTACAGAACACACCACATCCTGTGAATAACTGAAATAGCTTTCAGATGGTGGTATGATATATCGCATTTTCCTGAATTTACGCAGTAAAGTTCTCATGAATTGAAATTCAACAATTTAGGACTAAAAAATCATATAATTTTGTTTCCATTGTCTCGATTTTGTGTCACATCGGCGTAATTTCGACTAGAACACTAACATCACAGCCGACGTAACCTTCAGCAGCCAGACCTGTAACTGCATGATGTAGTTATTGTGAAGTATTGTGCACACCAATTGCAATACTAACAGTTTTCATGCTGGATTTCAATCTGTAAGCACTGTACAGCAGCTCTATTGCATGCACAGTGTGAGGACACGTATTTCAGGAAACATAGCTATAGGCTAAAAATGGTCCAAAAGGGGCCAATATTATTCAAATAATGCCCATCGCAATCATGACACCACCAGTTAGTGTCGCCAGTATGCTTATTGGATTGTTTGGAGCATTATGAAAGAGAATAACATGGTGCTTAAGACGAAGTACAAGAACGTTCGTCATCTTCACTTCCTCCTGTCTAAAGCACCATTTCATTAATCTTAAAACGGTGGTCTCCTGTTTTATTCACTTTCAACAGTGAACAGAAAGCACTGCTTTTTGTGCCTTTCCACAACATGGTAGTCTTAATAGTGGCATACTTTTGTGTGTACTTGGCCATGGGCGTCCGGAGGGGGGTGCAAGGGGGGGCGGCTGCCCCCCCCCCCCTGGAGTTTCAGATATCTTTCTATGCCGTAGCAATAAGCTGCACACGTTCGTTAGCACACAAAAGGTCCGCATATCCGTGTGAAACGGCCTTCAGGATTGCCAGCCAACTTTGCACGTTATTACATATTATTGACTAACCTTGTCGGTCAAGTCACGGTAGTGAACTCTCCCTCCCCCCCCCCTCCCCCCCCCCATGGATGCACCCCCCTGGGAAAATTTCTGCGGACGCCCTTGTACTTGGCTAACTAAAAAACGCGCAAATTGTGCTTGCTTTATTCATTTGCCAATACATGTCCTTTTGTTTTAATTTTGCCCTTCCTGCCACTTTCACCGACTGCAGTATGTACAAGATAAGTTACTGTGAATAAACGGTGTAAAAAAGGAAACTGGGGTCCATTTAATTTATTACGAAGACACAGCTCTGAGACACTTATCTCTGCCTCTCCATTTTTATTAACAGCCTGCGCTTTTCCATGAACAGCGGACTTTATAGCCAGATGCACGAACGCTGGCAAATGAGCATAGCGTTCAGTCCCAGCCAAAAGTTTTCCTTTTTCTTTCTTTTTACGGCGACATGCACCTGCAATTTTTTCGGTGGTTTGCTCCATTCTTTGTCCTGTCTGGTATAACGGCGAAAAAGTAGTTTGGATGCGACGTATTTTGCTTAATTTTTTGCGCTACCAACGTTCGCTTGCGAGAGATACTGCCGTTGCAAATAAGTCACGAAAGCAGTCACTCGCGACTAGCCAGACATCATATCGTTAGAAAACCGTTAACAATTAGTAGATCGCGTGGGGATATGTAGCACAACAGCAAGAAAGCGTACCGAGCTAATAAAATAGGCAGTTTAAGAATAGCGTACACAAGCCTTTGCGTTAGCGTTTCCAACCGCTGTGCATGCGTCGTAAGCTGCAGAAACGCCGGCATCAGCTGAATGGTTCACAACTTACCCATGGGCGAAACGAGGCACAGTTCCGAGCTATAGATGTTTGTCTTCATCAATGCGGTCACTTCAGTCAAGATTTTTCACGAGGGAGGATGCGTTCGACGTATAAGAATCGCGAAAGTTCGTTGAGAGTCCGTATTGAAAAACCTTGCGCGACGAAACAGGAAGCCGCCATGACGCTTTCCCTTCCACGGAAGTAGATGGTGCTTTGCAAAAGCGCTGCCAGAACAATGCACTGCAGCAGTCTGAACAATCATACCACTCGAGTTCTATATTATTTCTCCTTGGATTTTTTACGTTATAACTATATTCATTATTGCGGCATGGGATCACGACGCGTGCAGCCTGCGAAAGAGAGTTCTTTGGTTGCATCGTCAGTATCATCATCGGCGGCAGCCGCCAAAATTGAATGCAGAACCGCAGCAAAGGCCGCGCAGCAGATAAAATAAAAACATAACGCTAAGTAGGTAACCGTAATAATTCGCTCTGTGAGACTTGATAACTTTCCACAAGGCATGTGGCAAAATGGTCTGCAATGCGCTTACTTTGCGGGCAACTGAACTTGTCCATTTATTGATATACTAGTTGTAGAAACACTGACTCTATGCATAGACATGTAACCATTGAAACACACAAAACAATGGTGTCTAAGTGTGCGCAAACATTCACTTCTCAATGCTAGTACTCAACACAGGCTTGAATAAATGGCACACAGTGCAGCAGCTCGTGGAAGTACATACAGGTATACACAGCATATTTATTTACCAAAGTAATTCATAAAGCAAGAGTGTATATAGGACTGCTATTATGTTTGCATAACTTTATCTGCCTCCAAGAGATCCCTGTGACAATGGACAACATTCTTTTAGAATCCCTATACTAACACATGGTTTAAAATTTCAGGCACACTGCATTTATATAAAAAAAATCAAACAAATCTTATTTATCTATCGCTTATTCAACACAATTGTTTCTTTACAACACCTGTCATACAGAGTGGTGCTACATGGAAACTGTACATGCAATTACGTAGTAGGTAGCAACTGCATAGCAACTCTCTCAGATGAGTTGGTGCTCTGTACTCGTGCAGCAACTACCAACTTCACCTACCCCTGTACAGTAGGTGAAGTTTCATGTTTTTAGCTCACAAGTACTTGGGTTGCATTTTACCCATGAACTTCGAGAACGTTCGGTTTTACGGTTTTTAGACCTTAAGAGATCCTGCAAAGGACATGCTTGCTGGGGCTACTACCCGAGGGCTAAGAAGGGATTGTTTCCCTTTCATTCAGCACATTTTAAGACAAATAAGAGAGCTACAGCTTTGGTGTGCCTGGAATCTGCTCTAAAAAATCGTGCCCACATCAAATGGTGCCCAATTTTGAGAACCAAATATGCAGTCTTTCGGCTGCAGGGTTCCCCAACTCAGCCTTGACTGCTCTTCCTGAAACCCTCCGCTAAAAATTGAAACGTGGAACAGGATGTGCAACTGCGAAGGTTCACCGGAAGACCCTTAGGCCAGAGGTTGTAAAATACGTTCATATAGTTTCCCACTATCTTAAGAAGATGATAAGTAGGCACGGTGTCACAATTTGTTTGTCTACTCCTAATAAGGTGGGAAAGCCGTGGCCATGCATTTGCAACACCAGTAAATGTGGATGCTGGAAGAACCACAAAACGCTGTTGGTCAAGTGTTCCACAGGAGTGGCGTATTGCATTCCCATGTCGTGTGGGATGTTCTACGTTGGCGGAACTGGGCGCTTTGTCAATCGCCATTTGGGGGAACACGCATAAAAACTGCAAAAGGTAGATTACAAGTACGCAATGCCAGCAAAATGTGTGGCCCGGTTTAAAGGGACGACGGTTTGCGATAGGAGTGAAGGCAGCACTGCACGTATCAGTTTAGAAGCCTATCATATTAAGACATTTGATAAGTGCATTAGCACCATCTCTTGCCCTCTTTAATGCTGAGTTTCATCTTCTGGATGCAGCTGTTAAATCTTGGATCTCAAAGGAAAATAAAAATCATGTTTTTGTGTGTTAAACCTTGTTTTGCATCCCTCTTTTTTTCCCATGCTTCACTCTGGCATATATAAGGTGTGTCATTCTGCCATCAAAGGGGCCCTGCGACACAAATTAAGCGTGCAGTTTTCATTGCTTCTTCTCGAACTATGGAATGCACTGATTTCGATCATTCTTTTTGCATTCACCTCAGTATTCAGCATTACACGCACTACAGCGCTGCAGTTTACAGATGAAAAGGCTATCCAGGGCCCCTTTAATCCAGTTGTAGGTCAGCGCTAGTGTGTCCGTGTCGTCTCTAGTGCAGTGGTTATCAGCCATGGATGATCTGGGAACCCCTTGCAGTGAGAGACAAAGGGTCAGAGTAATAAATTAATACAACATGCAGCTGAAACAGGTGGCTTTTATTTCTCCCTGGCAAAGCATGGTCAGAGTAATGTGCCACGCTGATTCGATGTCAACAGCTTGTTAACAAGCTGTGCTGCGTGCAGCCACCTTCAACCTCTTTTTTAACAATGTCTGTTCTTCAAATATTGAAAGCTAGAGTAAGTGTGCTCGCGCACATATGCCGAAGACAACTGCAACAGAAGCTTTGAAGCCATCTGATAAAGAAGTGGAATTATAGGTTAGCTTTGCCGCAGTGCACAAGTTTTACGCGGCGAAGCATACCACAAATGAAAAGGGGCCGCTGTCGCAGGGTATAGTCAGCCTCCAAAAAGTTTTTTTTTTTTTTTTTTATGAGTGTCGCGGACCCGTTGGGGTCCGTGGACACCCAGTTCAGAACCACTGCCCTAGTGGTTGTGTTCGCGCGGTTACTCGTCAACAATGAACCAACCTGCCCAAAAGAAAGTATTGACGATGTCTCGTTCTGTCTTGGCAATTTGAACATTGCGCGCGTTCTTGCTGTTAAATGGGAAAGAGAAAACGATGAAAACGAGAATCGACACGGTGATCAAGGCACAGACCAGTTTGCTTTTAATAACGGGAGTTCAACAAAACAGCGCACAATGCATTCGCACTGGCTTTCCAGGCGAAATTAAACGACCAAGCACAAATGATTGGAAGCAGCGACGCAATAACCCGTCTGCGGCTACAGCCTGTTGCCACACTACAGCCTGCTGAACGGCAAGGAAACGATTGCGGATCGTGTTTGCCGTAGAACACTATAATTGGCATGTATGTACTATGGTCTATGTACAGTACGTACTCGTCCGTAAACAACTGGAAGCTGCCGATGCAGTCGCTTGCCGTTTGCAGTCGTTTACACGTTGCGAAAAGAAGCCTCAATACAGGGCATAACGACACCGGCTGGTTATCTCATAGCAATGAGAGTTCACAAAACAAGAAGCACAAATCGCGTTCATACCGGCTTTGCCATCGAAATGACCGCATGCTCGTGTGCATGGCAGATGGACACGTAACAAATGCCAAAGACCTCCTCACACGCAACAACATCGAATGATGACGGGCCCGACAGCGACCGAGCTCTTTTCCGACGTTCGTATGTTCCACGGAAAAAGGAATGTTGTATCCGGCGCTTTCCCTTCCACACAACACGGGACAACACCTATCTGCAACCATGGAGGCACTGCAGGAGCGGCACTCTAGGGACTAAAACGGCTAGGGACGTTCGCGCATTTTGGTGCCTAGGCCGCGCGCGGTCGTTAAAAAAAGTACCTAGCTTCGCGCGCTCGTAATAGTTCACGCCGTGACCGCGCCGCGGCGCTGCAGTGGCCGGCTGGACTTGGTCGGGATTGTAAAAGCGCCCAACGGAAGTGGCGGCGGCGACAGCTCCTTTCCGTAAAGGCGATCCGCGGTGACGCATCTCCCCCTTTCTGGCGTGACCGGCAAGCGCCAGCAATTACGGTCCCAAATACGGGGTACACTCGAGAAGGCGGGGACCTGGACAACAACGGGAACGCTTTGTTTTCGGGCGGTAGCAGGACTTCCATCCCATCTGCTGCCGCCGCCGCCACCCAACCTCGCGTTGACAACGCTGCTGCCGTTACAGCGAAACCGGGTGAAAAGGCTGTGCTTTCGTTCTAGGAACCAGGCCCCATGCTGCGAAATGTCACTGCCATCGTGTGTCGTGTTCAGCTATTGTAGGCGAAACGGCGGCTGGCCAGAATAGCTTGCGTAGGCTTATGCTTGCAAGGAACTTAGTGCTCAAGCCTCTACTTGGGTTGGCTCCAGCTGGAACCACGGCACAAAACTTCTGCTTTTTTAAAGAGGACGATTGTCAAGCTTGCCGAGCACCGTGTAGGACACTTTTCGTTGTGATTTGAATTGATAAATGACACACAGTAGATGTAGATTGTTTCTTTTGACTGATAAGTTATTAGGACTTATGGCCGTCTCGGTGGGTACAAAAGGAGTAGACATCTTTTAGTGAAGCTCACGACCATAGGTTACGTAAGCGTTGCGTCGCGTTGTAGTTGTTCTCAGTTCTAGCGCATCATGCGAGCATGATCATTTACTCTGTTCGGGGTAGTCAAACAGCAGGGCGTTATTTTAATTAACTATTCTGTCTCTCATTTCATTTCGCTATAGATTGCGACGTTTGTTTCATTAATTATGTGCGGCATAGCTGAGGTTTTAAAGCTGGCGCTGTAGCTATGCAAGACTGAAATCGAAGCGCGATCACTCCGAATCAAGAATTCAGCAAATATTCAAGTTGTAGCTATGTCGCAAGTACAAAAAGCGTAAACGTGCAGTCATCTAACTAGCGAAAGGCACTTGATACAAGAGGTCGCACGACATACAAAGCTCATCACAAGGTTGGGGTATCACGATAGCAAGACTCCCCACAGCATCAGGCCAGTATTTATTGCTTTTAGAGTGAGTGATGACTTCTTTGCCATAGTGTTATCAAGGAATAACCAGTAATTTTCCTAAGTCGGAGTTTAACCTTAAATTTCCTGATCGTTGACTACAACTTCAAGTTTGTGTATATTGCCACGCCCACTTCTTGTCTTGTTTTGATGTATTCGGGTTTGACCGGCAGGGACGGTTATCAACGCTCGACGCTGTCCGCGAAGTAGTGTTCTAGAAGCGTCGCGATTGTAGTAGATCGGTTTGTTAAGATTGCGCCCCGCACGCGAATGTTCCAGTTTTGTCTAGAGATAACGCCGCCACCAGCGATATTGCTGGAAAGTTCGATAGCGCCTGTATAAAAGCCGACGCGCTTGATCGCTTGTCAGTTGATCGACGGACGACGCCCTGTTCGCCGCTATCATTGTACAGCGTGTATTGCTGTAGTTCTAGTTCTCATTTTCCCGGCCACAAGTTCGGCCAAATAAACAGTTTCATTCTGCAAACGCCGACTGCTGTCTTCGTCGACGTCACGACCACGTGACAATATCGAAGGGCGCCAACTCTTCATCGGAACTCCTAAGTTGCATTTAGTACACTTTTACTTGCACGTCTCTTACACTCTTTATGAAAGAAATACTGAGGTAACGCTTGATGCTATGACGATATCTCTTGAGGTAGTGCTTCATGCCTGTCCTTCAAAAAAACAAAAAAACAAAAAAGCAGCTGGGTGCTTTCAAGTGTTCTCCTGAAAAATGTATACGTCGCTGTCACATGAAAAAAGTAACACGTTTTCACATTTTCGTCGATAGTGACTCCGACGCAATAGGATTCACAAGGCCTAGTACTATGGGGCAAAAGCGTGCAAATCGCTTCGATGATTCAAGTACCTAGCTGTTCATATTGAATTTCTACACCGATCATCTCGCTCCATTCAAAATTGAGGATGAACATTCTTTTCACTCTTTTATAGCCTTTATCAAATCAAGGTACAAACTGTGAGTTTGTACAATAAACTTTAGTATTAATCTCTATTTTGTATACTTATTATATTTATGATATCCACTCAACGTCTGCCTTCTTGACACGGTATGAAAGCTGTGCTATATGTAAGCAAACCTGTACGCGGGGCGCAATGAAACATACAAAATATCTTTTGTCATTTACATACTAGAACAAACCTTTGCTTCCTGTCAATGAAGAGACGCTTTTGGCAGGTAACGTTTTCTTCGGAAACTGCTTTCAAGACTACTTGTCAATTACGAAGCCTCGCAACGTCACTGGCTAAGCTCTACCGGCCAGTTTAAGAGACAAGCAAAAAAAATATATAAATATCAATAACATATAGTAGGGAAACAGCTGCACACCATTTTGGCCCATTTGCGATCCTTTGAGGGGACCCAGACCCCGAGTCATACCCGGAAAACGACGGACAGTAATGACCAACTTCCGGTCTCTGTGGCGCCTTTCAACATGCTCGGTGCCGGCGCATGCCGGGCGCGTGCCAGGCAGGCACCCGCAGTGTTCTGGGTGTGTGCGGACTGAAAACTGTGCAGCGTTGCTAAAGGTGTGTCATCAGCTAACTAGAGGTGGGAATGCTGAATTTACGATGGTTTCGAGGACCGGGACGTGAAACACATGACATGATAAAGCAGTGCAATCATGATGGACAGCGGAAAGTTACTCACATGCTACCATGAAGATCAACTTTACGTATACGCTGTGTAAGAATCCTCGAAACTAGGTAGAATTTTCGCGCGCAGTATAGTGGCTGGCTGGTTGTTTCTTCTGTAGCACTCACCACGCTGCGCGCGTTTACTTGAAACCTCGCTCCACTGGATGGACAAGGCGGTAAGGAGGGACTAGGAGACTGCCACAGCGCGCTTCCCTATTTTCTGATCTAATTTTAGTCCCGGTAGTGCTCTCTTATTTCCCATCCGTTCCCCGTCGTTGACTCCCTCACCTTCGCAGGCTCTAGTTCAGCCCTGCCGCCGTGTTTGAGATAGACGTCGGGAAGTCATACTCTTTTTTTTTTTTAATTTGTGTACATCGAAACCCAGGTTAACGCCAACAGAATTTATTTTGGCAGGGACTGAAGGAGAAATCGTACGTATGTGAACTCGCCTGTATATTTGTGACAATGTTTTGCGTTGATCTGTGGTTAGATTATTGCGATTATAGTGCCTTTATTCCATGCCGTTCTACTTTTCATACAGCGTTTAAGAAACGGTTTTGGTAAAATGTGTATTTCAATTACTTCTGGAATAGGCTTAGTAGGCTTGACAATAATGTGTCCCAAATTTGATAAGATATAGTATGGATGGATGGATGGATGCGTGGATGGATGGATGGATGAATAAACTTTATTATGGTCCCTCGGAGCGCGCTCTAGTACGTTGCGGGCCGCTCCCACGTCGGAGCAAAAAGACCAAGTCTCTCTACTGCGTCGAATGCTTAAATTAATTGCCTTCACCTACAAAGTGACATATTCTTTAAAAAGTTTCAAAAAGAAGGCAACAATGTAACGTTCGCTGCTTTACCTAAACAAAGGAGTAATCTGCTGTGTGCTCGAAGCAAGTTTCCATTCCAAAGGCGTTTACTATATAGTACTTGTAGCTCACAGTTTTGGATTGCGCAGTGGTGATATGGGTCGTGAGCAGTTAACTATTTGCGGAAGCTTCTCAGTACTTTTGTAATGCGCCGTACTTCCCGAAGCGTGCATATTTTGTTTGCATGTAGGTGCAGGGTAGTAGCCGGCGCTTCAACATCAACTTACCCACACTTATTTAACGAAATTAGGAGCGAGGAATATCCAAACAGGCCACTGCCAAGGCTAACATGCACTCAATGAGAAGGTGGAGAGAAGTTTGTAGCACTGACAAGCGTGCTCAGTGGTTCTTCGTGCACTCAGAGTGCTGACAAATGTCGGTTGATATTAGGTAATACAGGTAGGTTTTCCTGATTACCTGCATCAATGGGATGCGTGCTGGACCGCAGTTCCGGAAAATCTTACTCTGCACAGAGCCTGTCATCCGAATGCCTCGAAGCGATGCGAAGGCCAAGACACCGAAAGAGATTGTATGGCGATCCGGCCGGCAGATGAAGAGGGCTGCTCAGATGAAATCCTTAATGAATGGTGACCATAAGTCCACTGCCTTGCGTGAAAAGGAGGCGAAGGACTCAGAGGCAGTCGAAATAGCGATGATACAAGAGAAGTGAAGAAAGTGCTATTAGAGAAAAAGAAACGAGGCCGAGGGGAGTGTGCGGCGCTGGTTACAATCATCGCGGCACTACTTCGAGGGTCTGATGGGAGGTGAAGGGAAGTTCGTTGGCTGCGGCTTCCGAAGCGCTCTGATTTTTTTTTCTGCTCCGCCAGAAGTTCTCAGCCACTGGTCACGTTTTCAGAATAGTCGCGAAATCGACCGAATCACCAGCAGCGTCGAACGCTTTTCGTGTAGATGCCGTGCAATTCAGGCGAGCGTCTGCGCGAATATGTTTGCGTTTTGTTGATCGCCACTGACGACGCAATTACATCTTAACTGCGCAGTATATAGCCAAAGCGAAATTATAGCGAGTAGTATAATGAAATTTTTATGCGCCGCATGCTTGTTTTGGAAACGTGGTGTGCTTAGGAGCACCTTGCTGTGTGGTCAACCCGAGTTTCGCTGTACCTTATCCAGGTACAGTTTCGCTGTACCTTATCCAGGTAAAAGTACGGTCATGTACTTTTAGAACATTTACATGTTGATGAGGGATTAATCAGTGCATAGCTACACGTTCTCACCGTGATGATACATATGTGAAATAGCGATGTCGTTACAAGCATGTTTGATGTGTTTCATTGAAGCAAGCACAGATGACAGACTGTTCCAAGCCACCTCATAGTTTGTAATGTTGATACACATCAAGTAAGGGATTGTCTGGCTTTGGTGACAGACTTGTTGAAGCCGCCAGTGTATCATCTCTACAGTAAAGCTGTTATGAGATAACAACAACAGCCGCTTTTGGTGCCGTAGTTGTTCGCCGCCGCCACCGGTACCCGTAACCGGCTAGGAAAAAAAAGAGGGCGATAAAAAGAAGGGAGGAGAAACAGGGAAGGAAGGGGACTTGTGCACAAGGGGGTGACGATGAAATTCGACCTAGATGCTTCTGATTATTGTCTGAGATATTAGAATTCCTTGTCTGTCAGGGTGAGCGAAGAGGCACTGACACAATCTGCCACTTTGCACATCATCTTAACACTTAAGACACACTAACAGACAAGGAATTCCGATATCTCAGACGATAATCAGAAGCATTTCGGTCTAATGTCATCGTCACACCCATGTGCATAAGTCCTCTTCCTTCCCCGTTTCCCCTCCCTTCTTTTTCTCGCCCTCTCTATTCATGTTAACGCACAATAAACCAATTGTTGGCAGTCAGCGCTCGTCCTTGGTCTCGCTTTATGTGTTTGCGTTGATTAAGCGCTGTGTATTCTAGTGGATCCGTACCAACGAGCTCGCCTCAACGCCCTTTTAAGTCCACCATGTGTTTTACCCCGGTTGTGTATAGAATACCTTGCAGATGTGGCAGTGTCTACATTGGACAGACTGCCAGATGTGTTGATATAAGGCCTGCGTGAGTATGATAATTTCTTGAAGGGTGTGGTATTTTCTCATCTCCCCAGCCATCGTCGTGACTACGATTGCACGCCTTCGCTTGCACGAACCTTGATCATCGCGTATCATCAGGATCAACGTACACGTGAGATAGCGCAGGCATACCACATGGCAAAGTGTGACTGCAATCGCATTAACGGTTTTGACGATTTTGTACGAACACATTGGACCGGTAGAGTAAGTCGTAAGGATTATTTACAGACCTATTTAAGCTATGGGCGTAAACTGTGTAATTCATTACAAGGCTTTAAAGCTGCGAATCGCCACCGATCACAGCGGCTCAGCTGTGATCCCCGCCCGCATCCAGTGCGTGTTGCACTGGAAGCGCGACGTCACGCAGGCGGCTGATCTGATTGGATATGTCGAGTCCACGTCACTGAACCTCCTGTTAGTGCATATGCTACCTTTAGGTAGCAGAGTTGCGCATCTGTCTTCCAAACGCCGCTAGCAACCATGCATTGTGGAGAAGCTGCCGCTTGCGACAATTTCTGTATTTCTCTACGCCGCCGCTGCATCGAATCGGATTGACATCACACATCGACAGCTGAGTTAATCACCGGCCTTCGACACGCCAAACATGTCGATCGGCGACGCGGTAGGCATGTCGCTTGCAATAACGGAGAGCGCCTTCGCCGCATAGCTGTGGTTGCTTGCCAGACCTATGCGCAACTCTGCTACCTAAAGGTAGCATATACAGTAACTCTACCTCCTGTGGGCAACGAGCGCCGTCTGCCTGTGTTACAACGTGCTCTCTGTTGACGGAGCTGAGCGACAGTGTTTATCTCGAGGTTTCTTTTCTTGGACAAAATGAATTGCCCTAGCCGTGTTGTCTACCATATATCTAGCAATTGGTGACTTGTGGCTGCGACATCGTGCAATGTTTGTGAGGCATCTGGCGAGCGGAATCCCTTCAGCCTGTCGCTGCAATGAGCGTCGCGCTCTCGCTATCCGTTCAACGACACGATCCACATGTCTGCGGCTGTAACTTCACCCCTGAAGACACAACCACATTACCAGTGTTTACGCTTATCGGTGATCGTTCTCGAACTCTTTTGGTTTGTCCGCATGCTTTTGCAGGTTATCGCCGTACAGAATAAAATAAGATCGACTGGTAGTGTGGCGGCACCTGTCGGAGCAAATATTAACCACTCCGCGAGCGGCATGCTGCGGGGCACACTGGGCCTCTGAGATTGCGTGCAACCTGTCGGCGCGCAATATCGGAGGCCATGACTGGGCGAAGCTCAAACTGTCGAGTGCGCTTATGACACTGCTGCGATCGCCGGCGATGCCAGCGTGTCTGTGAGTTGAGGGTGCAAGGCAGGGTGAGGAGGAGGGTATATATATATAATTGTCCGTAGTGGCCTTGGTCCACGCTGCGTCGCTTAATTTCTGGCGCGAATGATTTAGGGATGCTCTTGCCTAAATGCTGACAAAACTTTAAAAAACCGTTTCAGGGTCCCTTTAGTCAGCAGTCGGCGTCACTAGCTGAACAAGAGAATATTTTGAGAGAGCAAGATAATGATCTTTAATGAAAATCCCCGAGAGGTTAGCCTGCATGGTTTGTCGCCAGGCTTGCTACTCCAGGTGTCGGGTGATGACTATGGTATATACAATGATCACATATACACACAAATAGTACGTACAGTCACAAACGCAGATATATACACAAAATAGTCATTCACAAAATTCGGTTAAGTCCAGTGTTCCTCAAGAACACCAACAGCGCTTTTGTGTTGCGCATCGCACAACCGCTGTCTTTCCACGGGCCGAGAAGGTGCCGCAGCTCCAAGCTCGAGCCGCGGATCAGTCGGAAGCTTGTGTGTGGTTTACGTTTGCTGCATTTATTTGAACTTTTCAAATAAAATCTTCCAGTTGTTAGACCGGCGTTTGTCCCGTCTGCTTCCTTTTTGTTGTGTCCGTTTGTGCGCTACCCAACAATGAATACGTACCAACTCGCCCGCCTTTCAGTCCTACCACAGTTTGCGATTATTTGCCAACTCACTCAAGGATCGAAAGCGATTGGGAGTCACTGCCACGAGCGCGCCGACTTCAGTCCGTGGAGGAGGTGCCAATAACCTCTGAATAGCCCCTACGCGGACGCACTGCATATAACTTGTGGCTGCAAGAAAAAATAATAATAAAATTAAAAAAAGAGAATAAAGGAAAACAAATAAACACGTGTTTGTCACACCATCTCCCGCTAAAGGGGACCATGAGGCGATGCGAAGCAGTGTTTCGGCATGTAGAGCCCGCGTTTCAGAGGTGGAGTGGTGAGGGGGAAGGGGAGAGGGGAAGTGGAGAGGGTGAATGGAGAGGGGGAGGGGAAAGGGGTAGGGGTAAGGGAGAGGTGATGTGGAGAGGGGAGAGGGGAAAGGGGAAGGTTGAAGAGATCGGAGGGGGGAGGAGGAGTGGAGAGGGGGAAAGGGGAGGGGTGGGAAAGGGCAATGAGTGGGGAAAGGGGAGGGGGAAAGGGCAGGGGAGAGGTGATGTGGAGAGGGAAAGGAGAGAGAGGGGTGGAGAGGTGAAGTGGGGAAGGTTTGCGCATGCGCAGTAAGGGTGGTCACGCCGCGCACCACCACCACCACGACCGGATTGAACTCCGCCATAACATGCTTCACATCTAATAAACGAGAGAGTTAAAGAATGGTGCTCGTTAGATGTACGTGACGAAATTGTATCGACGAAAGTCGAACGCACCCAGCGTCTCATCAGCATTTCCATTTAAAGAATTGATGTACCACATTAGCCCGCGCCTGTTCGTAGCGACTGTGCGCAACCTATCAGGCGGGTATAGCCTCCCGATCGGGGACGTGACGCATCCGCTTAAGAGGCGCGGTAGCTTGAGGCGTGGCATCAAAATGCGTGGAATGTTCTCACACGCTGCTGCCAGCAAGAACAGTTTCTCTTGGACAACTCGCAGCTTGTTTTAAAGGGCTGCTGAATTACACTGATACAGGCTTCTCGACGGGAGCTAAAGTTTTGATTGCGAAGAGCAGCGGCTTCAGCTTCAAATGAGAGCCTCAATGATATTTTCGTAGTCACGCCCCAATCACATTATTCGAAGCGCATTCTGGCTCAGTTGCGTGTGCTTGAAAGCGAAGGTTTGCTAGGCGTATACAACACTACTGCCCACGTCTTATTGCGAGGCCCCGCGGCCGTGTGCTCAAAAGTAGAGGGCGGGGGACTCCAGTCTCTCGTACGTTTACTATATTTACACGCAGGTGTCTGTCGGCGAATGTTCACACGCACTAATTGGCAATTCCTGAGACTTCACCTTGTTGATCCATCGTCTGATTCAGTACTGACTTGCTCATCCGTATTCGAACTCAACTTTTGCTAGTCACACAATCTGCTTACGGGTTTGTTTATAAATTCGAACGCACTCAACGCGGGCGAAGGAGTGTGTACTTGCGATGCGCATAGTGTGGTCCGCAGGAAGTCGAGTTGGCGCAACTATCGAAAATTACACCATCTCCCGCTGAAGGGGACCATGAGGCGATGCGAAGCCGGAGCACTTGCACCATCGCGTTCCGTTGGCGTTCGTTGTGCATGCTACCGACCTCGCGTCGTGGAACGCGAAGAGGGACGCTACGCGCGTCGTATCTTCCATCTAGCCTGGCCGTTAATTCTCACAGGGCGAGCGGGACGCGGTCGACAGGCGGGCGAGAGGGGGGCAGCGTAGAAGAGGAGAGAGAAGGGAAGGGGACGCGCAAGCGCTCGAGCTCATCGCGGCGTTGCGCAGGAGAGAATTTCGGCATGTCTAGCCCGCGTTTCAGAGGAAGAGTGGAAAGGGGGAGGGGTATGGGAAGTGGGAGGGGAGAGGGAGAGTGGAGAGGGAAATGGAAGAGGGGAGGGGAGAGAGTGAGTGGAGAGGGTATGCGCATGCGCAGTAAGGGTGGTCACGCCGCACACCACCACCACCACCACCGGATTGAGCTCCGCCTTAAGATACTTCGCATCTAATAAAGTGATTAGGTGAACCTACGAGTTGAATTAGATACATTGTGGACGCGAAAGACTGATATGTCTCTTGAGTAAAAAAATCGCAGCATATCCACGGAGTGAATGATGATGAGTGGGCGAAGCTGCGGAGGTTCATCGGTAAACCGGGAATCTTCCGTGAATTCTGCCCAGTACATCATCACCGACGTGAGATCGGGTGCGTTCATACTAAAGGTTCGATGAGTTATGACGACTTGCAGCTCACTTTACTTTTACATGTACGCTGTGAATTTTCATTGTTTAGAAAACCATTGCTTTAGAAAACATCTGGCGTCTTTTCGTCTTGCTTTAGAAACATCTGGCGTTCTTTCGTTTTGCTTTTAGAAAACATCTGGCGTCTTTCGTTGGTTTATTTCATCAATCAACGGCGTTTTGAACAAAACTGTTATTGTTTATTCACGCACAGGAGAAATCTCACCAGGCACTACCTTGGAGGTAAACAATGGCTGCTAATAGGAATGAGAGACAGAAGAAGTCGAGTTTTAGCTAACACTTACACTTCTGCTTCTACTAACGTTTCCTACTGGAATATGCCAATGGCTGCTAATGGGGAATGAGAGACAGAAGAATTCGGCTTTTAGTTAACGCGCACGCTGCGAATTTTTTATTGTTCAACAACGCACAGGAAAAATCTCCCACCGGCACCACCTTGGAGGTCAAGATCTGGTACTAGCGTTACGACTGGTTACGCACTACGACTACGACAACTACGAGGGACGAACGGGTGCCGCCTTAAGGAGCTTCGCCCCTAAAAAATAAAGTCCGGTGTCTGGCGTCAGCGTGAACACGGATGGTTACGAAAGTCAGTGCCGAAGTTAGTGCGTCATAATGATGCCACCAGGTGACATTCTCGCTTTGTCAAACGTGGGCCGATCCCGGAGGTCATGAAACACCGCGGGATTTGAAGAAAGCTTCAATGGGGGAAGGGAGGAGGCGGAAAATGCACTCCACTGTGAAGGTCAATGTAATTCAGGTAGCGTCTCGTGAGAACACACGCTTTCGCCTGTGTTCTCCTTAGCGTTAGCTAAAAGGAGTGCAATTTCTATCTTTTATTTATTTTTTTTGCAAAGTGCGTTTCTTGGAGCATTGCCAGGTGGCACGCTTGTCGAGTGAAATGTATCGCGCTTACTTTTACATGCGTCTTCATTACGTGCGTGGGTCAAGCGCAGCAAAGCACCTTAATTCTTCGTTTCTATCTTTTTTGTCCTGTTTTCTTCATTTCTTTGTGAGATTATGTTCTGTGGAACAGATTTCACTGAAACTCAGGAATGCGTGGAAACAGTCCAGCTATAAGAAGCCCCGCATCCGACATTTCGATAGGAATCATTGCTTTCCGGTATTCAGTCTGGCGATTACACTGCAAATTCAGCATAAAATACTTATACCTGGCGACAACTTTCTGTGGCAGCACAGCGAAGGCTACGCAACCAAACCACGCACTTTCTTACTCCGCTTCTCTATGTAGTCCGCGAACGCTAGCTTTTGTAGAATACGTAGCATAAAAGAAAACATAAAAAGAAAAGAAATAGGTATTACGTTCAAGATTGCTTGCGTTGAAAGTAAGAATGATAATCCCGTAAAGGATTAGCGATTTTCGCTCTTTCGAGTTTTCAGGTTTTCTGGTGTCCGTTTCACGTTTTCCGTCCCCACTCAACAACGATGGCGTCGCTCGGCTGCAACAGGTGCACATCGAAGCTTGCAAGTGAGCATAAGCGCGTGTTCGTTAGGTGATCTGTGTTCATCGACCAGAATGAAACGAAGACAGCGGTGCGTTGTGAATTATTTTGTTGATTTGCCCATACTATCACCGAGAAAGAAGTGTGCAAGTGATACCACCATCGCAAGTGGGTCTCTCATCGCGATAGCTTCCTTGACAGTGACGACGGTGACCTTCAAGTCTTCAGCAAGAAGAGCCGCTTGAAAGCAAAACTGCGATTGGAAACAGTACGTAAAATAAGTGGCCCATTTCATAAAATGCGTTGCATACATGGTCGGTATTTCGGTTGCCTACTATTACTGATACAGTCGCACCGAAGATTGCGTCTAACACCGTGCCCGTCGGCGTCTACGGCGGGAGGTGTTTTGGCGTTTTGAATGAGAGCGATTTACGGTGACAAAATCACCCATGCACAGCTTTGCCTCGGCAACAGACGCGTTCATGTCTATTATGCGACTGACAGCGTGATTTTCAATTTGCAAAAAAAAGCATTCTTGACCACGGGAGTAAGGAACGCGTTTCACCCGTTTGTATAATCACACACGTGAGACGCCCGCTCCTGACTGGTCGTGGCCAAGATATCTGCTGCCTTTCGATGCCTTCGCGTCCCCTGACAAAATGACGTGAGCGTCTCCAGAAAGTTACAGCGTCTCCAAATGTAGGAAAACGACGATGTCGACCCTGTGTGCACCGAAATTCAGAAAATGGCTTGTTACCTTTGCGTAAGATTTCCGATTGCGCAGTTACTGCTGGGCCGTGGCTTTCTTTTTTCTTTGAAAAGTAAAACCGACCGCTTTAATAAAGCTGATTCCTGCGTTCCTTCGCAATGCAAAATATTCTATCGCTTTCCCAAAAAAGAAATGTAAACAATACTAAATGGTGCTCGCTTTGCACGTGGACTTGAACCGCTAGCACATTAGCGTTATATAATTTGATTTGCAGAAGAGCTCAGCAACGATTCCAGGTATTTGTGCTGCATGCTTAAGTATATCAAGTCATGTGGTAGATTTCGACTACATCTGTGAATAAACTATCTGCATAAATTCCCAAATAACATCATGAGCCATGAATACTCGTGTGGAAACGCACGTGTTTTATGCGCTCGCGAAACCAAAACCGAAATCGCCCGCGAACGGACTATTTGGCGCAGTAACACATGTGCAGAAGCTCCGCCCACGTAGCTTTAGCTGTGCTGCCACAGAAAGTTGTCGCCAGGTATAGTACAATGATCCCGAGAACAAGATAACAACCTACTTATGATTTCGGTGCTATTTATCGCATTAAGCCGTCTGAAAAACGAGACCCTGAAGGCAAAATTTTTTTGTGCAGCTCAGGGGTACACTGACGTGCACTATCGTCCTGTTCTTCTTGGCCGATGTTTACTGTGTGAGCTGAAATTCAGTTCACTAGAAAGGAACAGATACACGCACAGTGTCACACGATGAGGCAAAACACCCGAAGCTGCAGGACACTGACAGAAGAAACTACCACATTACGACGCTCTATCACCATACTGTAATTGCGTTCTATTGCAGGTTCGCCCAATAAAAAGTTCATTCTTTAACTTTCTCTTTTGGTTCCCGTATTCCGCGTCGTCACAACCATGCGACAACATTAAAGGAACACTAAAGAACAAAACGATTTTTCTCGCATTAGTACTTCCACGATACCAAAAACACCACGCTTGCTGCGAGAAGACGCCTAATAAGCGAGAAAACGCGCAAAAAGAAAATATATGTGGCGACGCCACCTTGGAATTCCCGCACCACTTGCCGTGACGTCACATATTTTTTCCGGCGCCTGCTTGGGCCTACGTAGTTCCTAATCGGTTAAATCGAAATACATTTTCCTCTGAGGTGGCCAGAGACTTGACATAACGAGTTTGTGGAAATTTCGTCGAGCCAGCGGCGCCAAAATACTCTTTGAAATCTTTTACGTCACGAATTACAAAGTTCGGCGCGAAATTTAAAAATGAAGCTTTGAACTTGGTTTTCTCCTCTAATAATAAACCTATGGTGGTGAAATAAACAACACAAGAGTTCTCCGAGCACACTTTATCAATCTAAATCAATTCAGTGTTTCTCTTTAGTGCCCCTTTAAATTATCTCATCCAAAGACGCTTCAAAATTTCATTGCGTGCAGCAATCATAGCCATCGCCTCGTATTCATAGTCGCTGTGTGAGCGGCCTTGTGCATAGGCTTTTAGCACTTGTAGTAATCTCGGAAAGTTTGAATGTCGAATGCACTACGATCGATTTCTTACAGGAATTAAATGTGGCTTAACGTCGGCTCATCTTTTTGAGTCGAAACCACAGGCAGATTAATTGACTGCGGCGCAACGGTTCCATACGAGCAAACCGTGAACACACTTATACAGCCAAACGGCCGAAGCGGATTACGGCAGAGATTGCAGCTAAACGGTTGCCGCGACCTAATCCAGTGGGATCCATTCGTCGATGGTCGCATTTTATTGAAACGCTGAATTCATCCGTCATGGCACATAAGCCGCCGTGCCATTGCGATGAGCTGCTCTTTAGGTTGGTTGTGCCGTCGTTAGGTGCAAGTTTAACCGCCTGTGCTGGAGATGAACAGCTTAGGAGTAATTCGTGCTTTGTGCTATTGCAGTGCATTTTTCTTAGGAATAGGAAGGCGGCACACCGGAATAACTAATTAAAAGTTCGCACAACCTAAAAAAGAGTAAGTGAACAAATGAACAAGCAAACGCTGTACCAGCAATAGCATGCGTATAATACGCATCATCACACGGCGCTTAGTGTTCGTTTTCGTTTGACCTGTGTCGGTGTATGCAGCAAGAAGGCAGTCTTTCTGCGCACCTGAGTACATCGCAACTTGAACTACGCATGCCTCACCAAAGTATCAATATCTGATATATATGTGGATATGTAATATATAAACAGGGCAACATGGCAAGCAGTTGTTTCTGCTCCACAAGTCGCCCAGGTCTTTGAATATTCTTTCGTGTTTTTTTTTTTTTGTCTCTTCTTGTGGGGTCTGCATATACTCCGTTTCAGACATCAGGTGCAACGCTGTGGAAGCTATGCAAGAAGGTCGGTCATCAAAATGTATCACTACGCGCGTCTCGTGGTCGGCTTTTTTAGTTTTAAACGCTCGCGCGACCGACCCGAGCACGAGCATCCGCATGACACGTCGCGACGGGCTGCAAATGAAATACCAAAAATCGAAAGCAAGAAGACGCTAAGCGATCCAGCAGCATAATAACAGCCGTATAACGGGGTTTGTTTATTCCTAAGACACTAAACATCTTCATTCATTATTACGCCAAAAAACGATAAGAAAAATCCATGCTGGGTGGTAAGAACGTTGCACTATTTCTTATTGCGAACGCATCTATTGCACGACGTCTCGCAAGTCTTTCACCTGTGCACCTGC